>NC_064559.1:127416139-128041139 GCF_937001465.1 Orcinus orca
TCAGGAAAGTTCCTTTGTGGGGTTCTGACATGGTATAACAGAGGAAGCTGGCATCTGGGGGCTTTGACCAAGAAAGCACACTACAGAAAAGACTAAGGTCAAGACACTTCTGAATCCACAGCTACTATGCATCACAGAGACGTGAGCTGTTTGGTTCAGCATGGGTCTGTGGTGACCGCATGTTTGCTCATATTGTCTCATTAATCCTCACCAACACCTAAATAAATAATCCTTCGAGGTGGTTACCAATATTATCTCCATTTTACAGATGAGGAAGACTCAGACTAAGTGTCAAAGCCAGGGCTTAAATCCAGGCATGTCTTGACACCAAAATCTATGATTGCTGCCTCTACTCAATCCTTCAGGACACATTAAGCTGCCTTGATTTTGGAGATACAAGTCCAGACTGAGTGGTAGGAACACACATTTCCTCATAAAATCTCTTCTGGCCACATCTGATGCCAATCCGATGGCTCAAGATTACTAGGTCATGCTGAGGCTGTCAGCAGAAGTTGAGTTTAAGGGAAAAGGGGGATTAAAATCAAAGAGCATGTCTTTCAGATTGATTCAAGTCCTGGGACACCCCCCTCCCTTCCTTCCAGGCAAGACTTGAAGCAGTGTGCAACTGAGTACAGAAAATATTGAAAGGGAAATATATCAGAAAAATAACTTGAAAAGGGATTCAACAAGAAGCACCTAATCTTGTATCACCAGACACCACTCCACACATCCATGGCTCTAGTCTTCATCACAGCCATCTCTTAACTGCAGAGGCAGAAATGAGATCTGCCCACTCTGCCTCACCAGAATGCTGTAAAAGTCAATGAAAATGCATGAAAAGTGTTTAAATCGCATTGAAATTGGTTAAATGAATTCAGGGTGCTCTCTTTATATATTATTACAAATTATCTTTGGTATCATATGTAGCAACCATTCAAGAGAGCTCTACCCCCTCTCCATGGAGAAACTTATTTCTGCCACCCACAGAGTGGTTTTTGATAAAACCGTTCTTCCTCTTGTAAAGAAAACCAGCAACTGGCTTTAAACTGTTTTCTTGGGATTATATTTGAAACGACACAACTCCAACAATTTCCCACTCCATAATATACTCCTGAGTTCTTCTTCTTTAAACCCTCTGCATATTCTCATCTCTCTCCCAAGTGTGTGTGTGTGTGTGTGTGTGTGTGTGTGTGTGTGTGTGTGTTTAAAAGCCAGAGTCCTAGGACTGAGACAGAACAAATGAATGTTTCCTCAGGAGAAATGCTCAATCAGTGACATGAAGGTGATGTAAAGATCCTGAGGGGCATCCAATATTATTTAGCTTAAAGCATAGCCCCGGCTTCTCCAAGGGAATAGAACCAGCTGAAACTACCATCCTCAAATTAAAAGAGAGAGAGAGAAAGAGAGAGAGAGAGAGAGAGAGAGCGAGCGAATGTTGTATTTACAACTCCCATGTTAACTCAAAAAGAGAGAGAAAGACATTTCCAGAGAGGAAATATTTTTTTTCTAGATTCATCGCGTAGGCGAATTCAGTGCTTTTCTGAAAAGCTCTGTGTAGGATGCTTTTTAACTCAATTTAGTCCCCACTTTAAATTCTGTTTCTTGGGGTAAGAGAGCTTATTTTAGAGCAGAGCCAGGTAATAGTCAGCCTCCTCGATAGTCTGAAGCTTATGAAAGTCATACTCTTGCCTTTCATCTCTCCATAAACCTGTATACTCTCCTGATTACCCCAAATTACAATGTTTGCTGCTACTTCCTTTAATCAGATTTGAGCAATTCTCTTTTGTTAAAAAAAAAATCAGATGGCATTTCCATTTCATAAGGTTTTACACTTCAAGAGGAGTGAATTCTGTTATCTTTCATTGCTCCCCATAAGAGATTTTTCTTTTAATGTTTTGAAGCCATGATTGTTGTGTATCGAGATGCTCAGTCTTGGCCCCATGGTGGTGGATTGGATTACTTTGCTGATTTCTTACCTGCAGTGTAAGGCTCCCATGTAGATTAGGACATGGTTTAAGAGGAATTATCTCCTTTTTTTAATAGATCACATACTGAGTCTCAAGCTCTAAATTCAACAGAAAATCAAGCTAATTGTTCATTTCTTCCAGGATATCCCTGAAGGATAATTGACCTCTACAGAGCAACTTCTTCATAGGAAACTAAATAATTAAGTTGGAAGAAATACATTTCTTGTTCACGATTCCAATTGTAAAGGGTTTTTGTATGTGTGATGAGATCATAACCCTGCATGCATTTTATACAAAAGATAAAATGCACCTTTTCCCCCAGCCTATTTTGAACTAGTTATTTTAAGCAGGACACACATTCAAATTACTGTTAGAGGTAAAAATCTTTACCTTTCAAGTTATTAAAATGAAATACTCTCAACCAAATTGAAGCTCTCCTCATCCAATAAATCAAATTCTTCTACAACCGTTGGGTTAATCCCTACATGAAAAAAAATGACCTGGAAACATACAATATAAACAGCTTTGAAAAATTATAGGTTTGGATGTTTTCCCCAATTGGCACATGTATTCTTTATTATTTTAATCTACTATGTCTATGTGCCTCTCCTACAAATTTTAAGCAGTAACTATGATTCACACTCCCTAAATGATAAAAAAGAATGCTAACCCCAAACTCCTAACTCAGTAAGGACACAAATCAACAGCCTTGATGAAGCAGTTGTATTTCCTATGATGTTTAAAAGCATTTCAACCCAAAACATTATAAATATATAGTCTTCTCAAAATAAGAGCACACCAGAGGAGATCCTAACATAGGCCTCCGAACCCACTAGAAATTACCCTTAAATTAGAGGCCTTGACATTTCCTAGAATCAACCCCAATTTAAGTCAATTCAGTCAATGCAATTTTAACTTAACAATTATAACCTCCAAAAGGAGCTTTACCATGATATTTCAAGGTGCTTGAGAAAAACGGAATAATGTTCGCCAGCGTGGCCTGAGGCATGGGAAATCTTCCCTAGGAGAGGACAACTTTTTTAGCTCAGTGCACATCCTCACACACACCCCCCACCGCAAAGTCTCTAATTTGTAAATTGCTGAATCAGTTTGTGCACATTTGGAAAATTACTGCTTTCCTGCAATTTTCTGTAAAGCTATTGCTAAATTGTTCTGTTGAATGTTAGTGAAAAATTATATTTTTAAACTACCTCTGAATCCTAAAAGCCCATGGCACAGTATTCTGTTTATGTGAGCAATTTAGCTTTATTAAACAGCATGACATAGACTAAGGGAGCTAAGATAAGCTTGGACACTATGCGCTCCAGAATCATCAGCCAGAGAAGCCAATCAGTTTCCATCCTGATGACTGAAAACTGAATGGACACCTGGGAAGAAAGGGGGGCGCTGCTCCCCAGATAGATTTGACTCCCTCTTTCACCTTGGATATTATTAGAGGAATTTTTCTGACAGTGCAAATTTGAAGAACACTTTCTAGAAAGTATTTATTTCTGAACTTCTCTACTTTCAGCATTTTACCAAACCACCCATTATAGTTTGCTTTGCTCATCTTGGGCAGTATCATAGTATGATTCCCAAATAGAGTTTGACATGCTCTACTCCTAAGACAGGATTTGTTCATTCATTAAACAAATGGAATCAGGTAACCCAGCTATAACCCCAGAAGTAAGAAAGAATAGACACATTTTTAATTATTTGCTAACATACAAAGTAATGTTAGCTTTGCAGACCAAGGGAATAAAAATGGTTACTGAGATCTGTTAGTCCAACTGTGTCCTCCCGACTCATCCTGACTGCAAGTATTAGAAAGGGTGGATTAAAAGGAAACATGCAGAAATTCAGCGAATCATCACATAATGTGTTCTCATGTTTCACTATGAGAAGTAATATTCTTGCTAAGCAGTTTGTTCCACTTTAAATCTTTAGATACTCAGCCTTTTCAACCTTTTCTAAGGTCATTGTATGAATTTAGACACACCATTCTGGAAACTAAATTAGCCTGCATTTGCTGGGAAGTTGAATGCAGCCAGACTAATGGTAGTGCAAGTGTAATTGGTTCCCAACATGTGTCACTGTGTATACTTCTCAAGCCCTGGAAAAGATGCATTATGGGACTAATTTTTAAATGTTAATGGATATTGGACATTTGCCAGACACCCAGCTGTGCACAAAACACTGAGATGGTAAATAGCTCTTGATCTGTTTAGAAACAAATGATGATGGTTTTTAGGATTCCGCAGGACTGGCGGCATGGCAACCGACTGAGACTCGGAGACTGACCCCATTAACGACATTGAAGGGAAACGGTTTGATTTTTACCATCAAAATTAAGGAACAAGGGCACTGTGTTAAGGCTCAAATTATGTTTTATTAATATTAAGGAAAGTCTAGTCCCTCACACCTATTAACCTTACCTGTGTCAGCACAGCTCTTCGACAAGCGTTTTGGGTTTGTTTGTCTGTTTTCTATGGGATCAGGTCAAAATGAAAATGTCTTCCTCAATTAGCTTGGGTGTAAAAGCTGCACTCTGCATGACCTGCTCACCTGTGCTTGCAGAGACAGCCTTGCTCTCCCACCAGGCCCCAGCCTCAGGGTTGACAGAAAGGCAACAGGTTTCCTATCACTTGATCTGTTGCAGTTATCATTTTAATTGAAAGTCAAAGAATGGAGCATTTTCTGTACATTCTTCCTCCGAAAGGTCTTACTAATTGTGTGCACTTGGTCAGTCAAGCCTACTGGCAATGACTTTTTTTTTTATTATTGGTGATGAGCTGCTTTTGATTAAAAAGCATTAGGAGGAAGTGTCATTTTTAGCATAAACATGGGAGAGAGATGGATGCAGGACACTGCAGCCTACTGTTCCTCTGGAAAGAGACCCACAGGGTGGTGTATTCAGCATCTAAAATGCCATCTGAGGCTATCAGCACCGTTTAAATATTTCATCAGCCAAGGAGAATATGAACATGAGCCGAGCTGGTCTGACATCATTTCTGGAGATGTGTGAGAAGCACCAGGGGAGCTCTGGTTTGTTGGCAGCTCAACAGCTAGCAATTTGTGTAGGGAGAAAGCAAGAGAAAAAGACAGAGCGAGAGCGCTGCCATTTGAATCCAGTAATCATGAAATAAGAAAATTTTGAATTTTCAAGACTTTGCGCAATGGTATCGACCTATTAAGAAATAATCGGGAGAACTCACTTTAGGATATGTTTTCACTTTTGATAACTTTGTGGAGGGAACTTATACATAGCCAGGTTTCTTGCTTACCTCTTAGGTTGTTTTGTACTCCTTAGCGGTAAGGACGTTCAAGCTGTAGTTTTGGTCCACTTTCTTCAGAGGCAACTTGTAAAAGCAGACTGATGTCTGAAAGACACAGACTCAAGCCTTGGCTCTGCCACTGAACCAAAAACGGTGATTTGAAGCAAATTACAGTGTCTCTAAACTGTTTCTTTAACTCTAAAGAGAATTATGACTAAGGTATTTAAAAGTGACTAGGGCACAATAGACGCTCAGTAAGTACCAACAAGTAAAAATTTTATTATTTCATATAACAAGCAATAAAATTATGAAATTTTAATATTTTGTTCCTTATTATAAATTTCAAGCATGTATTGATGAGTGATACCCTTCTTTTATTATACGTTTCTTTGAAAAATTGTCCTTTTTGATAAAAGCTCATTGAGAGATGAAGAGTAGCAACTGATTCGTGAATTTTCTCAGATCTTTCTCTCTTCTGAATCTTATCGTTGCATCCTTAAGAGTGAGAACCTAGGACAAAAGACACAGAAAGCACTAAAAAAAGGCAGGAGTTATCTTTCAGAAAACCCAGTTTCCCTAAGTCATCAGACAATGTCTGATTTCCATACTTGCTAAAATAGAGAATTAAAAGGCTCAAAAGGAGCCTGAAATGGACCCTCTCTTTTCTTTCAAACCAAAGCTGTAATTTGGAGTGTCCCATAATCGGGTTTGAAAAGTTGAAACCACAGATTCAAATATTACTTCTTTTTTTAACAGCTTTTTTACACTGTAGTTCATGTCATTTAGTTATTTAAAGTATACAGTTTTAGCATATTCACAGATATGGGCAGACATCGTCACCATCAATTTTAGAACATTTTCATCACCTCAAAAAGAAATTAGCTTTCATTCTCCTAGCCCCCCAACCCCTCTGCCAGCTCTAGATAATCACTAATCTATTTTTTGTCTCTATAGATTTCCCTATCCTGTCCTTTCATATGAATGGAATCATACAATATGTGGTCTTTTGTGACTGGTTTATTTCATGTAGCATAATCTTTTCAAGGTTTGTCCATGTTGTAACATGTATCAGTACTTCATTCCTTTTTATGGCCAATAAAATAATATTCCATTTATTTTATCTGATCGTCAGTTGATGGACATTTGGATTGTTTCCCCCTTTTCTCTATTATGAATAATGCTTCTATAAACATTCATGGACGACTTTTCGTATGCATATATGTTTTCATTTCTCTTGTGTATATACCTAGAAGCGGAATTGTTGGGTCATATGGTAAATGTATGTTTAATCATTTGAGGAACTGTCATACTGTTTTCCAAAGCAGCTTCACAATTTACATTCCCGCCAGCAGTATATTAGGGTTCTACAGAGACAGGTGAAGTAAAACTCTAATTGCTACCAAGTTCTTTCTTATATTGAGCAAGATATGCCTCCCTAATCCTCCCCATTGACCCTGGTCCTGTCTACACAGCAACACCAAATAGAAATATGAGTTCCTCTCTCTTCTAAAATTCAGGCCATGTACTATTTACAATTGTCAAATCTCACTCTCCCCTCCCCAAGGTTTCTCTTCTTCTTATGGATAAACTCTTGAAGTTCCCTAGGTACTCTTTATATTTACCCACATGGACTAAACAAAACGCACAACCTAAAAGTTGAGAATTATGTTTTTTCCGGTGGACTTGCTGAGGACTTAAGCCCAGAAGACGGCCTCTCAGACAACTCTGAGAGACAGCTCTGAAGAGGTAAGGGAGGAGCCAGGATATATAGGAGTTTCTGCAACAAAAAAATCAGGTAGTCGGAGCCTCAAAATATTACCGTTAATTAAAGAAAACCAGACATCTCAGGTTAATGAATTTACTGCTTTTCTATGTATGGGAAGATGCAAAAGTCTGGACTTATTGACATCATTCCTTTGATATTCACCTTAGTTATCTAGGACCAGTATCCTGCTTTTCTCCATCCTGAATCCCCTCAGGGTGCACAGTTGGGGCAGCTGCAGTGGCCGAAGGCTTGATAACCGCAACATCCTTTGTTGACTGATATGGCAGGTGACATTTTTCCTCCGCACCCATGTCCTCTTTCTTATTTTACTTGCCAGAATACAAGCTCCCTCAGGATAGAGACTTTTTCTACCTTATTTAACACTTCGCCATTCTGTCCTCAGCACCGACAAAAAAGAGCTGGCCTGCAGAGTGCAAGAAATATTTGTTGAATAAATATGTTGAATGATTGTGTCCCAGTTGCCCTCCGAGAGATGTACTGCTTGTATCCAGAATTGTATAATGTACTCCAGGGGAGGTTGACTAGGGTTGAGTGCAATGAGATCATTTTTCCCCTTGTAGAAGCTTAGAAAACTAATTTCATAACCTAATGCCTCTGTATATACAACTCTACAAACTAGGAGTGAGAGACTTCCTTGCTTCAAAGTGCTCTAATGAAATCAGTACAAGAGAATTTTGTAAATATAAATACAGACTGATAACAGCCAGATTGATACAAAACCCTTCACAGTTTCTTTTACAAGTATCATGCACACTTTTCCAAGTATACTGTGGTAACTAAAGATAAATACCCATCTGGTTTAAAGAATTTTAGGAGACTCCAGTGAGGTCAGGATCTCTAGCTAGACAACATGGGAGCTAGGGCAATAGACATCTCAAGTTTGCCTCTGAAATTGGACATTGTGAAGAAAGCTTATATGGGAAATATTTTATAATGCCAATATTTTATAATTCCACTCAAATTTTACCTCTACCAATATAAGAGTGGGCAATGGGTGCAATGCTTTCAAAATGCCTTCTGAGTTGAAATTCTTTATTGGTGAATTGGATTCTCTCTTTAAACCTCAGTGACCAGTGAGAATGATCTCTGCAAAGGAAATGAAGGATGTAAGAAGTCCTGATCAGAAAGGAAGAGAAAGTAAAATAAAAGCCCAACCTTGCCAGCTCTGAGCAATGGCAGGAAGGAAAGAAAGAGAGGAAGGGATGCATATGCATTTTCCTTTGCAATACAATACCCCTCCCCTGCCCCACCCATCCTGAGGTCACAGCCCAAGAGGGAACGAGAATTAAAAACTTACAGTTCTAGCGGAATTTAGGAACACTGCAGCTAGTGCCTGCCTGCTTTTCCAGGCTCCAGATCTCTAGGACCTCCCTAAACTTTGGGACCAAGCCAAGTCCCCATGGTTTAGAAGCAGCAGCCCATAGGCAGTCCTGGGAGGAGGCCAGACAGATGAACCAGAGGCTGAAATGAGACTGTTTAAAGCAGAGGAGACTGATATCTTGTTTATTGGCAACTCAAAGCATCCAGGAGAGAGGGGACTCATAAAGAAGACTCAGATCAATTATAGAATATAAAGACACTACATTTTCCCAGCACGGCTGTGTATGGCTTGAGCAAATGTGTGACACCACTACTAATCTATAGAGGTTATGGTGGATGGGAAAAACCATGTCAGAAGAGGGAGAAATCAGCCTGTCACTTCAACTGTCATCCTTTACCTGGAGACTTGAGTCCTGGGAGTTCTAACTTCTCTGTGTGGCTCTCCCTACTCTGTAATATTCTGCTCAGTATCTTGGTACCAAGGTCTTTGTCCCCGTGTCAGTATTAATCCAACAGATCAGGTCAATGCCCAGATCTATAGAGATCCTAAATGTCAACTGGGTGGGTGGGGAGGAAGCATTCTGGGACAAAGCCAGTGCAAGTTTACTGGGGAGCCATGTGTGAAGCAGGCCAGAGGTTTGCCTCCGAGTCCCTCCAGGAAGGCCTTGGACTTCTCATCTTTCCCTGCTTCTCAAATGGGGATTCCAGAATCTCTCCTCAGTGCCAAGTGAAGCCACACTCATAGTTTGGTGTTGAGTTTGTATTTGTAATTTTGGAAGAAAGAGTACTCAGCTTTCCGGCTAAAGAGTTTTCATCATTCTCTCCAGTATTTACAAGACTGTGTGTGTTGATACTGAATAAACAGCTGCAGGAGTGAGGGTCTAAGAGGAAAGTACATGTGGTAACTGTTTGCTTTGGAAAAACAATTTCCACTATAAATTCATTTCCATCAATTTCATCAATTCACTTAAGCCGCCTAATCCAAATGATATGCCACATATTAAAGCAGAAATGGGAGTGATTTCAAATCTCTTCTAGTCCTTCATATTTCTGCACTAAAAAAACCAGGGCCAGAGGGCTGCAGACTTAACTCCATTGTCATAGCTCTTGCTTGGGATTCACGAGTTTATTGTGTCACTGAGCTGTATGGAAAGGGGAATAAACCCATGTTCTTCTCTTCAAGCTGCCTGTAGTCATTATGTGATCTGATGTCTCACCCAGTTGTATGCTGCACTGAGGTTGCTAACAGGAAAACAAGGGATGATTTTCTGTATGCCGCTAGATTTGGCGAATATTCTCAATCAGAAAAAAGAGCAGGGAGTATGCAGGATAGAAAGAAAATACACGATTCCATTTCCTGACAGATTGATACCCAAAGCAGGTTTCACAGATATACTAATTTTAACAAATCCATCTTTGGAAATTTTTTATTTACAGAACTCATTGCTGCCTCTTTTTAATGTAATGAGATTTCATAATGAAGTCCAAATACAATCTGGTAGAGGAAGAGGGCATGTAACACTGATTCTAATAAGCTTGGCTAAAATCAATAATGTTGTTAGTTTCCCTGAAACCCGCCTGCACTGCTTACAGAGCCATGTTCTGCCTAGAGCGCAGTATTAGTGGTTTATGTTATGTCGGGTAGATTTCCTCCATAGGGGGAAAAAGATAGAAACTTAAAGAAATTAAGAAATGTTATTAGAGCTTCCCTGGTGGCACAGTGGTTGAGAGTCCGCCTGCCGATGCAGGGGACACGGGTTCGTGCTCCGATCTGGGAAGATCCCACATGCCGCGGAGCGGCTGCGCCCGTGAGCCATGGCCGCTGAGCCTGCACGTCCGGACCTGTGCTCCGCAACGGGAGAGGCCACAACAGTGAGAGGCCCGCGTACAGCAAAAAAAAAAAAAAAAAAAAAAAAATGTTATTAAATGTGTCTTTAGGCTTTAAATGACCACAAATTTGTTTGCTTCTCTCTTTAAACCAGTTCTTGGTTTCTGTGGAAATAGTCTGATAGCATCCGTTACTGCTCATTTCTCTGTGCCTACTTCTTTACCATTTATGTTGCTTTGCTTTCAAGGTATCACATGAGTAGGAGACTGCTTACAAGTGTATTTTGAGGAGGGCACCCAAGAGAGCCCTGAATCAGGAAACCACTGTCGATGTCTCATATCTCAGCAGTAGAGACGTTCTTTAGACATTAAAGCATTGTCTGCTTATAATGCAAACACCCATGTCAGACTTAGTGGGGCTTGAAATAGAACAGTTAAATTTTCTTTTTTTATTGAAGTATAGTAGATCTACAATATTGTGTTAGTTTTGGGTATACAGCATAGTGATTCAGTACTTTTGCTGATTATACTCCATTATAGGTTATTATAAGATAGTGGCAATGATTCCCTGTACTATACAGTATATCCTTGGTGCTTATCTATTTTATGTATAGTAGTTTGTAACTGTTAATCCCATACTGCTAATTTGCCCCTCCCTACTTCCCTCTGCCCCTTGGTAACTACTTTGTTTTCTATGTCTGTGAGTCTGTCTCTGTTTTCCATAATTTTTAGATTCCACATATAAGTGATAAAGTATTTGTCTTTCTCTATCTGGCTTATTTCACTTAGCATAATATTCTCTAGGTCCATCCACGTTGCTGCAAATGGCAGTATTTCATTTCACTGAGTAGTATTCCATTGTATATAGATGTCACATCTTCTTAATTCAATTGTCTGTTGATGGGCACTTGGGTTGCTTCCAGGCCTTGGCTATTGTAAATAGTGTTGCTATGTACACTGGGGTGCATGTATCTTTTCAATTTAGTGTTTTAATTTTTCCCGGATATACATCCAAAAGTGGAATTGCTGAATTACATGATATGGAACAGTTAAGTTTTGATTGTGGAAAGGCAAGAGGGAGGACTGGAGGCCCACATATACTTCAAGAGGGGCTTGGAGAGGGTTGCAAACGTCCAGGGAGGGTATGCAGACACCAGGGCAGCTTAACACTGACAGGAGAAATGTGTAAAGGGAGAAGAATGGAAAATGGGAGAATTAGAAAATGATTAGCCTTAATAACAATACTGAGTACTTTCTATCTGTCAAAAAACTTTCTAGTGCTTCCCTGGTGGCGCAGTGGTTGAGAGTCCGCCTGCCGATGCAGGGGACATGGGTTCGTGTCCCGGTCTGGGAAGATCCCACATGCCGCGGAGCGGCTGGAACCCTGAGCCATGGCCACTGAGCCTGCGCGTCCGGAGCCTGTGTTCCGCAACGGGAGAGGCCACAACAGTGAGAGGCCCACGTACTGCAAAAAAAACAAACAAAAAAAACTTTCTAATGCTTTGCATCTGTTAACTCACCAAAACTTTGCAATATCCTGTGGGATGGATATACTATTATGGTCTTCTTTTTACAAATGAGACATCCAGGGACAATTTTGGTTAGAATCAACCCTAGTGAGCAATCCTCTGGGCTCTATCTCTGGCTATCTCCTCTGTAATTTCTTGCCTGTGTAGCGTACCTATCTGGTGTCAGTTGTCATCTCCTGTTCTTGACTTCCAAATCGACACCTCTATTCCTGATCCAAGCTTCAGAGGCTCTGGCTGAAAGAAAAAACAACAGATCAGAGAACTCTTGCTATCAAGTCCACTGTGCCTACACTGCTGATAAGGCAGGGGAAATTAGGTTGAATTAGAAACCATACTAAATAAGTCATAAAAGAGGCTGTGTGGCTTGGTGGGCTCTGTGCTGGGGATGAGGTCTGCATTTATTGGCTGACTGTTTGGATAGATCCTGCAAACTTTTTTTCTTAGTTAAATCTTCCTAAATAAAAACATCCTCCTTTGGCCCTCAAGGCTGCCTCTCTGAATCATTCTCCCACTGCATAGAGTTCACAGCCCTAAGCAATTGGCCCAGTTTTCCAGGCCCGAGGTATGCCTCTGAGGCCTATTCAGTTCCAATCCCTCCAAGATGGTGCAGCTGCAGATATCTGAGAAAACTCATGTTCATAAAATTTGAATAGACCTTCTCCATCAGAGTTATTATTCTGCTTCCCTGTCGCCAGTTCTCCTGCCAAAGGCCAGCTCACATCTTATGTCTGCCTGTTTGTGTACTGAGCCTCCCAGGGAGCCTGATTATTTGATGCATATATAACCTTAAAACCATTAGTCAACCCTTTACCTGTATTTGACATGTTTCTCCAAATATATTGCAAGCTCCTTGATGAAAAGCACCTTTTACATACTTTAGAGCAGGTAGAATGGAGTATTAGTGGGGTTCCTCAAAAGGCATTGTAGATTAATTGGCTGATTAATTACAGAAAGTGAAGCTAGCATCCTAGAGAAGCAGAATGAGTTCAGAGTCTGATTATCTCCATCTATGTTGATATCAGTACAAAATTAAACACAAAAGAAAAGATATCTGGGTCCTGGACATTTCTCACAGTTGAGTCTGGTTCAAATTCAATTAAACTTATCACAGGGAAATGCCAGAGAGAGAGCAAAGCCAAATAGCCTGAGGGAACTTCGTTTTAATTTAATTTTTAAACCTAAAATCAAATCAACTGATGCTGATTGAGAGCCTACTATGTACAAAGAAGTGAATATTCTGTACAAATAAACAGATATCTGAAAGGGCTGTCTTCTTTTAACCCAAACACCTTCCAGGACAGACTTAGAGACAGAACAATGGGTACTGTGTTCCATATATGCTCCTGGATCCTGGAATAAATTACTTAACTCTCTGAGGCCAAGGTCTTTGTTTCTGTTTTTCTTTTATGATGTGCTTGAACCCGAGAGACAGGAGCAAATGGAGCCATTCTGCTTCCCTGTGGAGCTTGGGAATTAAGCCACCACTGAGCTCAGAGGTAAAACAGTACAATTTGATGCATCAGACTTTGCTATCTTTAAGAAACTGTGCTAGATCTTGTGTTGTTTGACAATATGAACTGTGACTCCTGGAGCTGTGGCAGCCATTTTATTACCATGAAGACACAAGCTGAGTGTGAATCCAGTGTGCTCTGAGAACAGCAGAGCAGAAAGGCCATGGCAGACGTTCAGTCCTTGAAGACATCATTCTGCCCGGGAACCACTCTACACTGAAGCTTGTTGTTGTGTGAGGTAATATTTTCCCTTGTGTTTAGGACATTTTGATTTGACCAGTCCCTGCTCAGAGAACAGAAAAAAGAATTCTCCTACCTAGAGTATTTCTCCTCTTCTTTACTTAAAATACACATATGTACAAATATGTATATAGAATTTTTAACAGGAGGTAATAATTATATATTCTCAAAGGGATGGTATGAGAATCAGTGAGATAAAGATGCAAAAAAACCACTATAGAAGTATTAATAATTTCCTTTATTACCTTCATTCTCCCACCACCAGGCTTCTCTCCTCTGCTCTCTTCCCAGCAACACTCATTGCCTCAGATCTGCCTATTGTCAGCGCCTTGGTGTTGGGGAGGCGGCGCAACAGCGCTTCCCTTCAAAACTGAGACAGCAGGGGTGGAGAGAGCTACGTGCTGTCAGTTACATTGTCGAGCGAGGAATAAGCGGGTTAGCTGCTTCCTTCGCGATTTTGGAACCCTGTAGCTATTCACCCTGTTTATGTAACAGATGCTAAAAAGAAAAGAGATGTCAGCTTTGAAAGCAGAAACCCCCACTAACCAACTCTGAAGTGAGAACTCTAATGAAAGCCAAAAATAACAAACTCCTCTTCTCCGTGACAAGAAAGCGGTATTAAAAATGCAGGCAACCTGAAACAATCCATTCAAAATGGTATAAATCTTCCTATAAGCTTTTACCATATGCTAGCATGTAACCTTTTCTGCACTCAACCAGGCACAACTGTGATGGAAAGCAAAATGGACACTACTCATAAACAGGTGATAAGAAATATGAATAACAAAATTCAAAACTCTGATCAACCAGCGCTACAGTCTATATTTTCAGTGAAAGCCGTAAAAGGTATAATTTTATAGTAAAATGTGCCATTTCAATGATGTGCAGTGTACATTCATGTTTTTATTTACTTTTTAATTACCACACATATTCATAAGGTCTAGGTCTCCCTGCTAAAACAGGAGAATCGCACAGATCCAAAGTTAAACACATATGTACATATGGGGATATAAAAAGACATTAATTTAAAAATGTCATAACATTTCTTTTTAATAAGAATATGCATAGACTTTATATTTAGATAACTATCATTCAACAATAATATTTTTAGATTGCTACTGCACAAAAATAGTGCAAGAAACTCTTGCCAGTGATTTGAAGGTGTTTGCTATTTTTTTTTATAGGTAAGTTTACTGAGGAGCTGTTAAGATATATAAAGTTCTATGGCTTCTTCCTTTTATACATCTGGTCCAGGGTGATGAAAAGGGCCAAATTTCTTTAGTTAAAGTTTGCGAATGATATTTTGGTTATCAAAATATCATTGGTTGGAAATATCTGTCACCCTCCAAGGAATTCTTCAGTAACAGTCAGCAGGCTGCCCAATTAGTGTTTAAATACGGAATAAGATGGTTACATAAATAATATCTAAACATGTAAGGAGATGGCTAATTAAAATTTTTGGAGTCTGTCTGTGAAATCAAGATTTGTTGAACCTTGACTGTGTTTCCTCAGTGAAAAGTTCCTACTGGGGCAGCAGAGACACGGTTCTTAAAAGTTCTGAAGCACCATTTCTATCCATTCAAAGATCTCCAGTGTTTAGAATTGTTGCCCTTTTGCTTTGGAATCCTGCTTAAATGAATAGAAGTGTTAGTGTGAGAAAAAGTCAGGAAAGTTCCTTTTATTCAGACACGTGAAAACATCTGCGTGGATTTGTTTTAATAGACCAATTCTGGACATTGAGAGAGTATTCTGAATCCGGCACTGATATTTTAATTGAAGCTATAGAAGTTGGAAATGTTCACTGGGATAAATAAAAGATATTATGTCATGATAACAAGAACAAAAATAATAACTGGTTCTTCTCATTACTGTGGTTTGTAATGTATTGAAAATATGGTTATTCATCACGGGAAATACCGTGAATGTGTTACTGGTGTGCACTAGTTACTAGTGCCCTCTGCTGGACAGAATGAGCATTTCAAGTACCACTAGGGCTATGGCTGAGCTAGTTCTCCCATGTTATAAGCAATGAGGATGGATCTATATTTCCTCCATTTCAGATACTGTTGTTGTAGAACACACAATGCACAGCATCACCCCCCAAAAGAAAAATATCTTTCCAAATTGAAGATACAAAGACTCATACCTACTATGTGATTCTGTTAGGAATAATGGTTTGCTCTTAGCTTAGCCTCTGAAGGATTCCTTCTTGACAAATCCTTCCTGCCTTCTTTCTTCTTTTAAACAAACTACATAGTTAAATTCCTCACACTTACGTTTATTCCATGGTAACCCTTCCCTCTCACTTTTTCCCTTTCTATCTTAGACATATTACCTAAAACATTCCTTTTAAATATCATGTATTTCATATTGGTTTTAGTTGTAAAATGCATCAATGTAGTGTCATTTCAAATGTAGACAGCAGCCATGACATTGCTCACCTCAAAAGGCTCCAGTTTATCATAAATGATCAGTAGCAGAGAGTGGGAAATCAAAGTTAGAGAAACATGAAAGACCTCCTCCTGGTGGCAAATCCTTTAAGGCCAGTTTGGACCAGCAGTCCAGCAGTAGGAGACCCAGCAGTGGAGGTGTGCTGGGGCTCGTGTGAACAGTTCACCGTTATTCACACCCCCTGAGTTGGACTGCTGAATAGAAAGTTCAAACATATTTCCTCAACTCAAAGCAACACTAACCTGAAAACATAAATTGGTCCATTTGGGCTTCAAACTTGACCCAAATGGACAAAAAGGGGTTCACAAACTTCAGGGAACCTGATTCAACCTTTTAGTTTGTTAAGAAACCCAGAAGAGAGGGTCTTTATAGTGATCAAAGGCCTGAACATTACCTCGCCAACGGAAGTGTGCTGTTAATAAAAGCCATTCCCCAACATGTCAGGGGCACCAACCCACTGTGCCTCAGAAGTCCCCAAATGTTCTTGCATGGTCCAACCTTTTCGTTAGGCTACATTTATACTCTCTCCAGTTAAACTCTGATGAGCAGAGTGCCAGTTACTTCAGTTAAACAAATAGCTGATGCCGGAAATAAAGCAAGCCTGATGATGTATAGTAGAGATAAAGAAATTGAATATATGAAGGTATCATGTCATTGACCAGTTTATAATAATAACTTTAAAAAATTACAGCAAGGACGCTAAAATATTTTACATTAGCCTTGTCCTTTTTCTTGGAATATTTTTAAATGTTTGAAAATGACCTACAGTCCTGCGATATCTGCTAAATGGTCTCATAAGTGTCGGCACCTTCAATGTCATTTGGCTTCTATAAATAGTGAATGTGCCTGACGCTTCTCAAACATCACTTACATTTTTCCTGGGGGTTTGTTTCCCCTCTACGTAGGGACAGAATTTTTTAAATGTGTAATGTGTAAGCAACCCTAATACCATTGTTCTCTTTCTCATTCTTGGATCATTCCCTGCCTTTTGCCATATCTGCTATTGCTTTAATATGCAAAAATCAGACAAAATGTCAAAAGAAGAAGAAAGCAGCAGCAGAGATTTAGTATAAATGGAAATATTTCATATCTATAGTAAAAGAAAACTTTAATTTTAAAAATGCCAGAAATGGTTCAGTGTGAAAATGAAGATGTCATGACTAAATAGGAATTTTCAGTCCCCTAGCTGTCAATAATTAATAGATTATTTACACTGGCACACTCACATTTCCCGGCTTTCAGGATTCCATTTACACTGTGATCCTTTGCTCAGCAGCAAATTTAACATCAGTGTGACCTTCCTCTGCCCAACACCATTCGCCCATCAGACAGGGAGCGAGCATCATCTGATATGTGCATTTATTAAGGCAGCAAGCTCCAAATATTGGAAAAATGACAAATGCCAGTGTCTCCTGTAATAAACTGGAAGAGAAACAGATTGTTCATAAGGAAAAATCAATTAGCAAACCTTCTCTACAATGCCTTTCTTAGGAGCCAAGATGTTTGCCCCCTATGGTGAGGTCTAGCTCTTCAAAGATTGTTTCTGATTTAAATCCTCCAGAATTTGTAGCAAGTTTGCAATGGTTATGTAATGCTTGTAGGCATACAGAAGAAACGTTAATATTAAAGATTCAGTGTCTTGCTTAATTGCATTGCAAACAATAGCGTAAAATAATTGAAGTATCATTAACATCATGATGCTAGAAAACCCTGAATTGTATTAAAAATTGCACATTTAATGAAGATTTAAGAAAAGAACTAAAAAATTATGACCCCAAAATCATATAATGAAAGTCCACATATATTAGTATGGAAAAAATCAACTCAAAACCATTGAATCTTAAAACTGTGTAGTAATCAATGTGATAATATTTGGTGGCGATGTACAAGACTGTTAGTGTGGAAAATCATTTTGAAGCTGATTTGTCCTTTGATGTTGGTTCAGGTTTGCATATTAAAAGATTTTGAACTAGGCCAAAATGATGTGGCGCTCCAATAAGCAGTAAAGATACAAAGAACAGTGAAAAATACACACTGTAGCTGCTATGCAAACAAGATGTCAAGTGTTATTTGTGGATTTCCTTACTAGAAAATGGTTGTGCAGATAATGTGTCAACATTTGCATTAATGATAACATTATTAATAATGAAACTGTGCAGGATGAAGCTCTTGGTGCCATGTTTCAGCTTGGAATATGTGTGTGTGTGATGGTGGGGGGCATATATTATACCTCTAAAAACAAAAGCAGCAATATTATCAATATATCACAGGGAGAGTATTCATTATGAGTAAGCAATCACCGTGCTTCCTTCCCGTGGCCTCTTTTTAAGCTGTATTGATTCTGACTCACGAAGGGAACAAGGGTTTTGGGGAGGGGGGGTATAACGTTATATGAGATTGAAGTGACACCTGTACTGCTTTTGTGCTGATTTGGAAATTCTAAGCTCTTTTCAACTGTTCCCCATCACGACCACTCAGCAGGCTAATGCTGCTTTCACTTGCCTTGAAAAGCTCTGTAGAGAGACAGTCTTTTTCTCAGCCTTTTTCTCTCAGACCTGGTTTTATTATTACCCCTTCACTCTTTAGCATCTAACCAACAGTTAAGATAATAAAAATGATAGCTAGAATGTATGGAGGGCTTTTATTTCAATGCAAGTATTTTTATATTTTTTATTATTAAATCATGAAAACTTAGGTCTTGAAAGGAATTCAAGGAGTTCTCTGGACTATTGCCCATCCAAAGGTTCGCTCTCATCTGATTTGCTCCTAAACAGCTGAAAACATATTTCACCTGAGAAATGAATGGTAATAAACCATTAATAAACCATCTCCAAGGCCCCCTTTATCACTGTGATTTTTTAATTCAATGATTATTCTTATATAAACTTCCCAACAAGATACCTCCAAAAAGTCCTCTGAGAAACCCCTCTGGGTAGTTGAACAGATTGCACTACCAGGAAGGTCTTCCATTAATCTAACATTGATGCCCAGTCCAGAATTACCTAAATGTGTTTAATCACTATATTAGTTACAAAGCCAAGTGTGAATGTCTACAACATTCCAGATCACAAAAAATAGTTTCTTCCAAATAGGTAGAAACATGAGATTACTACCCTATCTCCTTTATCTTTATCTCCAGAGCTGTGTACTTACTTGTCCTCTCTTGTGACAATGACTCACAGAGGTCAGAAGAACAGGGTAAGTTTCTCTAGTCTAAGCTTTTTTTTTTTTTCTGCTGAGAGCACATATTTTTATTCATGTGGTGGGTACTCAAGAGTCCCAGCAGATTACATTCTTCATGCACTACCCAAGCACAGCATTTTCCTTTGCAAAATTCTTTGGCAGGAAACACCACCAAATGCTAACCTAGTCCCAGAAATAACCGCATATTGGACTATGTGAAATGTACTACACAATATACCTTAACTGTGCTTAAAGAAATGGTGATGTCACGGAAATCACAAAGTATGAATGAAATTTGAAGCTTACGTAACTTTCTACTGCAAGTTTCCATCCACATACCAATAATCTTGGTGGGAAAATTACCACTGCGTTTTTAAAAAGACATTCAACTGCTATCTCTCTGGAAGATATTCTTTCCCTTGGAGGCAGCAAGATGAATGGCTAGTAATATTCTTTCTTATTAACCTGTTTCACAACACCAAATTATCTTTTTATCAGTGATCTATGTATTATACAGGATTCTACTCTAATGCAAGAAACCCTTAGTGTTTCAAGATGACTAAAGATAAAGAGAAGAAAAATATTACATAAAATTGATTTATTACCAGGCAACCCTACAATATTTAGACAACTAAAATAAACCTAGGAAGCATTCCATTTGTGATATGGGCCAACAGAAAGGTAAGGAATTTCCACCAGAAGTGAATTTTCAGCTTGAGCTCTGACCTCTGAAGAAATGAGATTTGTAAAGTAAATGCTAATAGAGCCTCTTCCATGGCAGCTGAACACACTGCTATGAAAACACAGAATAACAAGCATCTTTTGACTTCTTCAGTTTAGTTTTAATTACTGCAGAACCGCCTTTTGCTTTTCCAGTTTTGCCTCTGTCAACACTCCTCTCTAAACCAGGGTTCTCTGAAGCTTATGGGTTTGCAGTGTAAGTTCACTCTCGAAAGCCTTTGTTTTGTGAGGTTTTTAAAAATCTCTATTTTCAGCTGGTTGAGTGTAATTCCCTCCTACCATTTCCCACTGACTCCTTCTTTAAATTCTACCCAGAGAAATAGATACTGGTGTGTTTGAAACACTCAGGTCAAAAATTGCAGCCAGGAAAATGATTGCCTCAGGAGTCTCACACCCTTATCCTGAACAATACAGTATTAAAATTGGTGGGTTTCCCTGGTGGCACAGTGGTTGAGAGTCTGCCTGCCGATGTAGGGGACACGGGTTTGTGCCCTGGTCCGGGAAGATCCCACATGCCGCGGAGCGGCTGGGCCCGTGAGCCATGGCCGCTGAGCCTGCGTGTGCGGAGCCTGTGCTCCGCAACGGGAGAGGCCACAACAGTGAGAGGCCCGCGTGCCGCAAAAAAAAAAAAAAAAAAAAAAAAAAAAAAAAAATTGGTGTATTGGACATCTAAGAAGTCTACAGTATTTCCTTGCACTTGAAACACACCTAGGTACACACTAATACTTTTATTAGTTAGCTTCTCTCCCTGAAAAGCTCTTTTCCCCAAACCTCTCAACTTGCCTCCATATTTATTTCAACTTTCCTTCATAGAGGAAGCTAATTTCTCTTTGTACCTTTTACCTCAATGACTCTCAAATTGTGGAATGCAGAATGTCAGGGGTCCCTAAGATCTTTCAGGGCAACTTCAAGGTCAAAACTACTTTCATAATAATACTAAGACATTATTTGCCTTTATCATTGTGTTGATGGTTTGCATTAATGGTGCAAAAGGAATGGTGGATAGGACTTCTGATGCCTTTGCAAAATCAAGGCAGTGACCTCCAGCTATACAATATAATCATATTTTTCAACTGCCATGCAATTACAGTTTTAAAAAATGCCAGTTTCCCTTAAGAATGTCCTTTATGAAACAATAAAATTAATTTTATTAAAACTACTCTTGAATACACTATTTAATAATCAAGATGATGAAATGGGAAGTAGATATGAAGTGATTTGGTTGCATAGAGAAGCACAAGATTTGTCTCAAGGAGAAACACTTCTGTGATTGTTTGTGTTGTGAGCTGAAAAAGTCACTTTGTGGAAAAGCATTTTTACTTGAAAGAATGACGGACAAACTATAATTATTCAATCTTGTATATTTAAGAGACATTTTCGCAAAAACAAATGAAGTGAACCTATCGCTTCAAGAAAAGCAACTGACGTTTGTTGTCATTGATAAAATTAAATTTCATTCACATGAAAATTGAAATTTTGGAAATCTTGTATCCATAATGATGAGTTTGACAGCTTCCCAAAGTTAAAGATTTTGGGGTGAGATTGATGGTGATATTAGTAAATGCAATTTTTTAATGCTGTATAATGAAATGTGTCAAGAAGATCTGCAAAACTCAGTGAATTTACATTTCCAAAAAACACTGCAAAAGTTTATAAAAATCATGCAGGAGCAAAAGATCCACTCAAAATGCAAAAAGAAACTAGTGGACTTTCAAGTAACAGTACAAAAAGTTCGTTAATATGGTTTCAAGTTTGACATTTCAAATAACTTTTAAGAAACAACCACTTGCCAAGTTTTGGTGGAATATCAAAGAAGAACGTCCACAATGATCTTATGAAACTATTCAAGGTACTCCTCCCTTTCCCACTACATATCTAAGTGAGAGTGATTTTTCTTCATATGCTCAACCAAAATAACATATCCCAACAGGTTAAAAGCAGCAGCAGACTTGAGAATCCAGCTATCCTCTATGGAGCCAGACATTTAAGAGATTTACAGAAATGTAAACTAATACCACTTGCGTTGCTAATTTTGTGATTTGGAAATCATAGTTATGTTCTATAACACATTTATGTAAGCACATAATGGGAGTTGTTGCAATTTTTGAATTAGTAGGCAATATTTTTAAATTTCTCACTTCTAATTTCTCACATAAGTGTAGATTGATATAATCCATACAAACCAGAAACTTGGGGTGAGGGTTTTTCAATAATTTAAAAATTTAAAAAGTCAATAGTTTTTAAAGATGTAAAGAGGTCCCTCAGGACCAGAAAGTTTAAGAACCACTGATCTGTACTCATGGCCATTATATACTAGTAGGCTTATTACTCATCCAACTTGCCGTCCTTCAGACCAGGGGTCCCTAACCTGGGGTCCTAAGTGGTTTTAGAGAGTTCACAAACACCTTGAAATTTCACAGAATTCCACATAGGTGTATTTTTTCCCCTGGGTCAAGGTCATGGATTTTATAACATTCTCTACAGATCAACAGGAACCACTACTTTCAGTTAAAATCAGGGCACATGTCTTCTCTAAACTCTCCCCAGACACTGTGGCACCCAAGATCACCAACACGGAAGTCCCTGGTGTTGGGAAAGAGTGACTTAATTCAACCAATGAAACATTAAACTGATCTACGTATTCAATTTCTCTGTGCAGAATCCCATGCCAGGAGCTAGAGGATAAGGAAAGGACCAAGCAAATAGGATGCAGCCCAGTCATGGGGATCTCTTCCTTTAGCTTTCCTTCAGTTTCCTGCTCCCATTCCTCCAGATGAGTTAGATGCCCTTCCAATTGCTTCTCTAATTCCCCCTCTACATGCCTGTCTCTCTCTTCCCACAATGCAGTCTAGTTTCATGTATATCTCCCCTACTAGACTGTGAGCCCCTGGAGAGCAGGGGCTATATTTACTCATCTGTGCATCCACCCAGCCTGGCACAGTGCCTGGGATATAACAAATGCTCGATTATTATCATTTTTAAAGCAGGGAGTTTACACTCTAAAAGAAGGAAGTAGAGCTTAAGTAACTGTCATAGTAATACATATAAACAACATGACATTGAGACTAAGAGAGTAGACTCTGGATTCAGACTTCCTGTATTCAAAGTCAAGGTTCTATCACTTAGTACTTCAGTGACCTTGGGCAAGATACTCATTCTCTCTGTGGTTAAGTTTTCTCATCTGTAAAATAGGAATAATAATAGTGTCTACCTCATAGCATTGTTATGAGCTGATTGTTAGGAGATTAACTGAGGTAAGTCATGTAAAATTCTTAGACTAGTGCCTGCACATAAGCAGGGCGCTCTAGATAAAGAAGATGAAGTCGTCCATATCTAAATAGGGAGAAAGCTTTAATGGGGGGCAGCATTTGAGTAAAGTGCATTTTATTCCAATATCGTGTTAATTATCATTAACATCCTTGCACTTGTTTGAGGGTAAATTTATAGAACTCAGTACCAAGGTAGCAATCAGGGGTTCATCAACTTTTCATTTTATACCCAGTTAATCTCTGATAACTTTTCTCTTCGAGTGACACACTGTAGCATCGTAAGGCATTGTGCAGCATTACACGTTATGCACAAATAGGTACCTAATGGTGGGTTTAAGGATGTTGCAGCAGTCCAAGTTCTTTCATTTTCCTGATTATAACTGCATTTGCATAATGTATGAATTCAAACATTATTGCTGTTAAATAATGCATAAATATTCTCCCATGCCGAAATATGTCTATTTCCTCTTCATGAATCCTGTTGAGTGAATCGTTCAGTTGTTGTTCTATTTAAAATGTACTTAGAGATCTGCATACATCAGAACCATGACTGGGGGAAATGTCGTAGCCAGAAGAACGAAGCTCCTCGGAACTGTAAATGAAGTATACGTTATTAAATGAGCCAGGTTTTCCCCTCTTCAGGGTGCATTATCTTCAGAATCTAATGTTTAGTATTTTAGAAATGACAAATACTTCCTTGATCACCTGATCATCAGAAGGGATTTACATGTAGAATAAGACTCCTGGAAGCTCTTCGAAAGAAAAAGATTTTTTTCTTTGTTTTGTTTTTTCGAAACTAAATATAAATATGAACATGATCATATACTTTAGAGATTTTCTTGCATACTAGGAAATACTATCTAAATTATTAGAGGCAATGATAATCGGTATGAATTCCCATTTCAACTTTACAGCTTTAAATATTCCATTTAATGCACTCTCAATGGTTCTCTTATGGAAAACACAGCTGCTTCTTTGTTTTATAAAATATATGTTTAAAACAAAATATGACTGTTTATTTCTAACTATGTTGTCTCCTTTTCTTTTCCAAATAGATGACTTGCCTTTTAAATTCCCTTTCACTCATAAAAGAGATATAACCCAGGACTTAATTTAGAATCTAATGTAGTAGACTCACTTGCCTTAGCCTATTTTCTATTTTCTGCTAGTGTGAATAATCAAGTGACCAAAACAGACCACATTTTAAAAATTGTATTTTATTTTCTGACTTGCCATTATGATGCCAAAAGATGTCTATACTTGCATTACGATTACTTAATGTTACACACATGCAATCACATACACATATGAAGAGAGCCTATTTTATCTGCCAAATGGATTTTCTGTCACTTCCCTACTCTATCCTCTACTTACTACTGCTGATAAAATCGTGTGATGCATTCAAATGTCTAATAAAAAAAAGATGTGCCTTTAAAAGAATGCATTTTTAATTCTAAGTGTTTCATTATAAGCAAAAGATAGCTCTCAACTGCATCACATGAACTTCAATGGGAAATACAAAAATACTTTTGTTCTAAAATTGAATATACCAGTGCAAAAAAGAAAATAAAATGAACTGTGACACTGCATGTCAGTTTCACACATGAAACTCCCAAACTAATATTTGCTAAGAAAATCAATTTCATGTACCACAAGGCTATTCATTAAATCTTTTCCACTTTGCCATGGGATATATGCAAGGGAGCCACCAAAGCATGAGGTAAGGGCTGCAGAGCCCTAGCGCTAGGCAGTTCAGGTTTAGAGAGTGCAAATTTTCAGCACAAAAACTTGAACCAAATTTGCTTCTTTTCAACCTCCTTAATGAGCAATTCTAAAGCCCCATGGTGCAATTGATTTAGAAAACAAAAATCAATAGAAAGCACACCACCGGGCATGGAAATCCAAGGATCATCCAGTGGAGAATCATGGATACAATTTGGGAACTTGAGGTCCTGACTCATTTCTCTTCACAGTTTACACCTATGGGATGTTACCTACCTCAGTCTTAGAAAGTGGCAGGAGCTGATAAAGCAACATGCCCAATCATTACATGATCTCCAATGGAAAGAAACTTTATAAGAACTTCAATCCAAATTCCAATTTTTTTTAATCCAACTGCTGTCAATTTTTCAAAGTATTAAAATGAGAAATAAAAGACCCCAGAGTGAATGCCATATAGAAGGAAATTTGAGAAGATGCTCAGAGGTAGGAAGCCACCATTAGAGCAAAATAAGAGGCAGCAGAGACTGCCCAGCCAAGTCCCTCCCAGGCACCCTTCACCTGGGGAGCTCTAAGGCTTAAACTCTGCTCTCACCCCAGCAGAAGAGCAGACCCAAGGCCACCATCCCTTCACTCCACCCAACACCTCCAAGCCTTATGTTGCCAAAAGAGTTCTGCCTTGGAACCACAGTTTTTACTTTTATCAACTAAGACCTTGATTCAACAAACCAAATGGCATACGATTTTTGATGGCATGCTTGTTTGTATCGAAGTACATTAAGTAGGATAAATAAAGTCGAAACTCAAATTGTATCTGTGAGAATGCTATGGCAACACTGGGGAATTTTGCAATTTTTATCAATCTTCTATGTTGGGTATTTCCAGAACCTTTAGATTGTTTTGTAGGTGTCCCCACATCCATTCAATGTGCTGTCCTTTCTTTATCTTGCACATTCCCTCAACCAAAAGAGCTTATTAGTGGAGAGCTTATTAGTGGAGAATTCAGTGTCTTTGGAAAGACACTGAATTTCATCAAGTTACTAGAAATCCACACATTACATGGGGTCTATTGAATGCAGAATTACTCTGTAAGGTCTGAAAATTATGTCTGACCCTAACGTTGTCCCAGTTGCCTGCACTGACAAGGATTACTGACTCAACGTCTTGGGAAAGTCAAAGCTCAGGTGACATTTGGACTCAATGGTGTTTCCCTCTAGCCCCGACTGTGGGTCCCATCCCCAGCCCCTACTCATTTAGGCAGTTTCTCTATGGCTGAGACAAAGGAGTGTTTAATCAGAAAATGTATTAACTAATTGGTAAAGCCTCTTATAAAAATCCCCCTAATTACCCCGTGGTGTCAAGAAAAAGGGCCTGTCAGGAGGGTATCAGCATTACAACAGTGACAGCAAAAAGCAACATTTGGAAGTCCTCCTCCCCTGGGCCTTTTCTTTGATTTCTGCCTTTAATACTGATAAGAAGTGACAGTAGTTGGATAAAACAATCAAAACTTGAGTTGAAGAGCTTATAAACCTTCTGACACATCAATAAACCAAAAGCCAATATGAAAGTAGCAAAACGGTTTTATTTTAACTCTGGCTAGCCACACACTGCAGACATGACAGCCATTTGTGGAGCTCCAAGCTATCTCCTTGATATAATATTTTACTAACTCATTTCACATGTTTTAAATAAGAAATAAATGCTAAATTCTACCAAGAGAAATAAAATCTTTTGTAATCTTTTAGACAGTTGTTGTCATCCCTCAGGAGAGCTTTATGCCTGCTGCTAAATGTCTACAAATCAATATTTAATATTTTGAAACATGAAGTCTTAATTATCCATCTCCCCTTTAAGCGTGAAACCCTTACTGAGTGAAAATAAAACCATTTGTTGGCTGATAGATTGATTGCCACTTATTAGCACTTTTTTGATCTGCAGGTCAGATTACAGGGTTCCATTCCAAACACATACGATGCCTTATCGTTTATGCCTGGATGTATGAGTGAGTAGAAAAGAATTTGTTAACTCGGGACTGTGTGAAGATCTTTTTCACTTCAGTTCATTGGACTAACACTGACAAATTAAAAATGAAAAAAAGAAATGATCAAGTCATAACTATTATTTACACTCCAGACAAACATTTTTACTCTTACGTACAATAACAACACACATTCTAATGCTCTATGTACAAACTGAAACATGAAAGAGAGCTGTGTATCAAGGAGAGAAAAGGAAATTATATGATTTTGGTGAATTCTGAAATATCACAAAACTCCCAAATACAAAATGGAAAAAAATCCTTGGGCTTCTGTAGACTTTTAAGTTGTCTATATTTGGTCAGAAGCCTTAACCACAGCAAGAGAGCTGAACACTGACCAGGGAGGTCTTCTGCCTCTGGAAGCAAAGAGATCACAACCAGATTGGTAATACCTTGGGTTTTCTCTGGATGTTCATCCAGAACACAGGAGGAGCTTCCTGAAATGGAACACGTGGTAAAGTGGGAAAAAGACGTGCCCATGCTCTCGAACCTGTGAATCCGACCTTACTGGAAAAAGGATCTTTGCATTTAAATTGAGGATCTATAGGTGAGATCTTCCTGGATTATACAGTCCTAAACCCAAGGACACGTGTCCTATAAGTGCCACACTGAGAAGAGACACACTGAGTAAAGAAGGAGAGACCATGTAAAATGGAGGCAGAGAATGGAGTTATGCAGCCACAAGACAAGGAAGGCCTGGAGCCACCAGTGGAAGAGATAAAACAAAGATGCTCCTCACAGGGCCTTTGGAGGGAACACGGACCAGCTGACATCTTGATTTCTTGTGGCCTCCAGAATCTTGACAGAACAAATTTCTACTGTTGGGTTTGTGACTATTTGTTCTGGAAACCCTAGGAAACTAATATGCACGGCACGGACACGAGGTGGCTGAATGGGTTGCTGGTGAATTACATAGGTAGAATGACATATAGATTTTGTGGGTTTGTCCTAAATTCAGTCAGAATGAGAGGTTCAGGAATATTGAAAGGCCTTCCTCAAATCACATCTTTCTTGTTTATCTTGCTTTGTCTACTGTTAACCCTTTCCATTTGTTTCTCTATTTAAATATACTACATGCCTAGGACTGTGGAAGGTAGGGCTGTATAGCTGTGGTTTGCACATCAGCTTTGCCACTTACCTTAATCATCTCTTAATCACTCTGAGCCTGCATTCTATTATTGAAAATAAGGAGATAATAATACTTCCTGACAGGTGTGCTGTGAGAGTAGAGATTTATTTGTAAAGTATTTATTATGGTGCTTGGAATACTGTCAGTACCCAATAAAGAGTAGCAATTATTACCTCACCAGGTGTTGTGAGGATTAAATAACAACATAGAAACCTCCTGACACCAAGGAGGCATTTAATAAATGCTACTATAGCTGGTATCATTACATATTTTTGCTTCCTGGACTTTCCATTATCACAAATTGGCAGTCACAGGCTGAAATCCTTTGGTGGCTGCCCTTGTACTGGGATTAAAATCTCAAACCTCTGACACAGTCCACCAGCCCTCCACAGTCAGGTCTACATACTAGCCCAGTGCACTATGACACCCATGCCACACCCTTGTGTTCACCCTAATTCAGCCCCCACCCACCACCACTGTCTTCCATTTGGTTCCTCAGAGGAGTGTCCTTCCTCCTTTTTGCCTTGGCACTCCTGAAACACTCTCCCCCTGCTCCCTGCTAAATCCTACTCTTCCTTCAAGTCCCAGCTGAAATCTTTCTTAGAGAGGAATTCCCTACTGCCACCCATTCCCATCTCAATAGGTCCTATATTTGCTTTCATCACACTTACTCCTCTTCATAATTACTTATTCACTTGTGTGATTATATGTTAAAGCTTGTCTCCTCCACTAAAGTCATGTAGCAGGGATAATACTTTGAGGATATTAAACTAATGCATTTTCATGCTAGTTTCACTGTTACAAATTATTCCATGACTACCATAAGAACAGTCATGCCTGATAGACTCAAATCATGGATTTTTTTTTTTATTAGTGTAGGGAGAGTTACCCTTTCTTCCATCATGGGTGTATTATGAAGCTTGGTACCTAGGAGGATTAAAATAGGAAAGTATTATGCACAGGAAATGGGAAGTTCAACTTTCCTGCTCCAGTAAATCATAGAAAGGAAAGAGAGAGGAAAGAGCCAAGAAGTCATAAGGATAGGTCTTCAACTTTCTGCTTTGGGAGTTGTGTTAGTCGGCTTGGGCTACCATAAGAAGATATCGTAGTCTGGGTGGCTTAAACAGAAATTCATTTTCTCACCATTCTGAAGGCTAGTAGTCCAAGATCAAAATGTTGGCAGCTTTAGTTTCTTCTGAGGCCTCTCTCCTTGGCTCGCAGATGGCCACCTTCTAGCTGTGTCTTCACATGGTCTTTCCTTTGTGTGCATAACCCTGGTGTCTCTCTGTGTGTCCAGCTTTCCTTGTCTTATAAAGATACCAGGCAATTTGGATTAAGGTCCACCCATATGACCTCATTTAACCTTAATTAAAGGCCCTATCTCTAAATACATTTACATTCCGAGGAACTGGAGGTTAGAGCTTCAACGTATGAATTAGGGTGAGGGAGATAATTCAGACTGAAACAAGGCTAAAGTCTTCAGGATGTGGGGAGTTTTAGAAACATGTGGGTAAGTCTGAGAAAGCCCACTCATACCATGTGAAAGAGAAGAGGGTCGGTTGCATGTTTCTTCTCGGGCATCACATAGGAAGGCTGAGAACAACAGTGCAACAATGGTCTGGGAAGGCAGCTAGAGAGATGGAGACAGTTCTCCTGGTGCCACAGAGCCCATGTGGGACATGGAGGGGTCCTGTGTGCCCTGGTGAGCACACATGCATTTGTTGCTAGGGGAGGTGGACCAGGACAGGAAGACAACAGAATCAGAGACAAATGGTTTAACTGTGGATTCCAGGGTTTAACTGTGGAATGTGAATATCATTCCAAATATTCGGATAGCTCTGGTTGTGCCTTATCAGCTCAGATCACCAGTATCTGAAAGACACCGTGGGAATACCTACCTTCTTTTCCATGACCTCAGGGTCACTGAAACAAGCTTTCGACAGCTAGATGCCACTGTGGAAAAGAGCAGGAAGAAGAACAAAAAAATCTGAAAGACTAAAGATTTGCCTAAAAGATTGAGTCATGTGAAAGAGATAATCTAAACTAGCCCTAAGGGGGAATTGAAAATTCTGGATTTACTAAAGATTTAACCCACAGAGACTGTTAAATGATTGATTGAGACTGAGAAAGATGAGATGGAATATCATTAATGGGCAATGTTATATTTTCTTCCAGTGGGATAAGAATGGGGAGGAAGATTAGACAAGTTGTACAAAATGAAGCTACTTTTTCTCTACACCAAAGTAGTAGTGTGTATTAAATGTGGACATCATTCAAATTATTTAAAAAGAGGCAACAGACCCCAAATGGAGTCACTTGTCCTAAGCCCCATGTCAGTGAACCAAGACTTAATACCTAACCTAACTGCAGTTTCACCCTCTGCCAGGAATGTAACCTCTAACCAGTCAATCTGGAATAATCTTGTCAGCACTAATGAAGTAATCTGCTCAATAAAACCCTTCCATCCCCCAAAGGAAGTTGACCTTGCCTTAAACAAGCTGCTCCTTCCTTGTCCCTCTCCACTTTCTGCCTATAAAGCCTTCTATTTTGTACAGCTCCTCAGAGCTCCTTTCTTTCTGCTAGATGCTGCCTTGTTCATGAATCATTGAATAAAGCCAATAGGATCTTTAAAATTTACTCAGTTAAATTTTGCTTTTTAACACAACTATAAACTCCAGGAGGATAGGGAGCTTGTCCATTGGGTGTATCTAGCACAGTGGTGGTACTGGTAAATGTTTTTTAAATGAATGATGTCACCAAGTTTGCAGCAACTTCTATGCTAAATTATATTCCTCTCCACCTTTAAAAAGTTTGCCTCTACTATTGCACAATTTGTTCAACTCTCATCTTCCCAAATAATTCCATTAGGCAAGTTTCCAACCTTACAAAATAGTGGTGGAGGTAGAGCTTACCTCCAAATCTAAATTCATTCATCCACTAAACCATATGCCATCTCCAATTTAGAAACCTATAATGGGTTCCACATTAATTCCAGCTCTGTCTAGCTTTCTTGGCCTATTTGCCTACTTTGTTTTATCTTCTGTAATTCCAAATCAAGAAAAATTAGCCCCCATTAAGCAGATCCTTTCACTGCCTCCCTGACTCCAACCTCTATCTTGGCTCAAGCTCTTTGTCACAACCAATTGTTTTGTTCCTCCCATCTATGCACCTGAACGTCCAAATCAAGTTGTCTCTGATGTCTCTATTCATATTAATTTTTCTTAAAAATTCTCCTTTACAATATCTGTATTGCATATTGCATAACTGACAGTTTTTTATATGCCAGTACCTCACAATTTAACATTTAGTCTTATCTGTATGTGATATACATATACTATTAATTCAAGACCTGTTGCTAATATAATTCTACAGATAGATGATATATAGGCAGATACATAGATGCATAGATAGATACATATATAGATAAACAAATAGATATAGACAGACATACACACATGTGTGTGCAGCTTGTCCTGGTAATCATATGTACTCTCCTTAGAAGCAGTCCATATCTTTAAAACTCATTAATTTTGTACTCCATAGTTCATAACAGATATTTAGTAGGCCCTCAGCAAATGCTCTTTGATTGATTCTAGGCCAAAGATGATTTTATTGTTTAGGAAACATACCAAGAAACACGAAAAATTGATTTGTATTTGCTTAATTTTTAAAAATCACTTTTCCGTCTTTAGTACTTTATAAGTTGTTTTCATCTAGCAAGTAAGAGAATTTTCCAGAGCCAGCCCATCTGCTCCTCCTCTTGATTTTGAAGTGGTCGGCAGGCTAAATTGGTAACATCTTTCATCCGGTGGCAACGCCCCGTGTTGTCACAGGCATGCAATTCTGATTTCATTGCCTTATTGAGCCAAGGCAAAGAGAGGCAACAAGAGATAAATCCCTTCAAAAACTCAATAAGATTAATAATAGCTAACAGACGCAGAACACTACCCACCATAGAAATGCTTAATTGCTCTTTGTCATTAAGTTGGCTCTAATGATAAAGGCTCTTTGTGAAGTTTCCTTCCCTTTGGTATTAGACTCTGAAGGATTGGACTGGAAGGGGCTTTGGATACACACCCTCCACCACTGCCTCCACCACCACACTTCAGCTACCACTGCACTGAGTATAATATAAACAGGAAGGAAGCCAGTCTCTTCAGAAAATTCTCAAGGGAAGATATTTTCACAGTCATTCTAGATAATACATCACAGTGTTTCAAAAATCTTCATCTGAGCCTCTGTCTTCCAAACCACTCCTGTTACACTTTGAATGCAATTCATCTTAGTCTTCCCGCTATGGAAACCAAAAACAAATTAATAATAGGTGTGAATCTAAAATTAATAGAAGAGGAGCCCACTGCTTCTCTCAGGCACGTTAAATTTATTCTTACATTTCATTTACAATAGTCAAGGTTAAAATCCAAGTGAATTTACGGGAAGGATTCACTTGTGCTGTGGTCATTACAGTCGATTTTTAAAAAGCTCTTTTTCCTACAAAAGAAATTCACTAACTGAACATAAGGACAGCAAATGATTTCTACCAAGTTGAAAAGTGGGGAAAAAATAGAGAAATTTAAAGTAGAACACACTGGTGTGAACATAAAATACAGAAGACACATTTATGTTTAGCCACGAATCCACTTGCACTAACTTTCTCTTGCTTCATTATTTTCCTCTAGAAAGTCAAAGGTCACACCTACAACAGCAGTATGCCTATGAACTATGAGAAGACTGAGGCAAATTGTGGGACAAAGCCCAGCCCTAGACAAAGCTACAAAGCTATAAAAATGTTGTTTCTGGTGTCCCTCTTTCCTCCCTCTACCACCTCAGTCTTTCTACTCAACATCCCCATTACTCCTTTTGAGAAATAAGTAAGATTGAGAGTTTAAAACTCACACAAAATGCCAGGCCTTTACCACTCAGTAAGTACTATTTTTTGGAAATTATTTATCTGAATCTTCAAGCCTACTTAATGAGATAGGTGCTATGGTTAGCCCAGTTTTCTAGTGAGGAAAACATGGCTCGGAGAGATTAAGCAACTTGCCTAAGTCACCAAGCTGATTACTGTTTTAATCATGGCACTGCATGGACACTGTAGGAGAGGGCCAGAATATCCTAAGCTTGCATCCTTCTCCTGTATCTTTGGTGGATCCAGTCCTATGAGTGCTATAACCTTCATTCAGCAACTCCACATTCATAACTGGTTTGTGGAAACTGAGGTAGATAGAGATCAGCTCCAACCCTGAAGGAATATAAAGTCCTTCCCTCCCTGCCTCATCGACATTGCTGCTTTAGCACCACGGCCCTAACAGCCCATCAACAGAGTCTGGTAAACCAACCACTTTGCCAGATTCGTCAAACCCCTGAAATTGTGGGCCTTCAGACAATGACTTGAATTCACAGAATTCATAGAGTGTTAGAACTAAGAAGCATCTCAGAGGGGATATAATTGAATTTGCTCATTTTACAGATAAGAAGACTAAGACATATATTGCTTAAATGAATTTTCCACCATCCCAGAGCCAAAATGTGGCAGAGTCAGGTCTTGGACTTATGTCTTTGGACATGACTCAGAAGATGGACTTCTACTCTATCACGTGGGTAGTAGCTCTGGCTTTGCTTTTTCATCACTACTCACTACCACCTGAGACATCAAATGATCATGGCTTCCACCTGCAAAATTCCTTCCACTTCTTCCTGGGCTGAGTCTGATTAAGCCAAACATCATGACATCATGATATTTTTCTAGAGTTTTAATTCTTTGTAAACACATGTGGATTTCTACTGCATATGTTCATTATATATATTTTTTAACATTTTAAAAGTCTTATTAGTATATAAGATCTTAGAGATGGACGATATAGTGTGTTTAATTACTTTTCCTGACTCCATAATATCATAATCTACCCCAGTTCTCTCATGAATCCAGCAGGCTATTCAAATACACCCTGAACGGCAAGATTCTTCTTTTTGAATATGGGATCTGAGATTTCTTATGTAAAAAAATACAGTTTTCCATGATTAGAGAAAGCATTCCTTTCCGTGGACACAGACAAGACAGCTAATATTTCCAAGAGTGACTTACATCACGCATCACAGTCGTCATTGTCACCATTGATTAATAGTTCGGCCATAGGCTGGCATAAGGCTCTACATTAGGCCTGCAGACACCATTGCTGTCAGCTCTACAGTATCCCAAGCCCCATAATCAGTCTCATCACCTCCTAAATAAAATTTGATTCTGCTTTAATCAGGAGAGAAAGTTTGGGCTCCACAATTACCTTCAAGGCCATTTTCCCACCAAACGTGCACAACAGTTTTGGCTAAATACTGCTGCGCAAAGCAGCTTACAAATGAGCGTGAACTTGCTTAAATGCCAAGGGTTTGGTTGAATTTCAGATACGCGCCCTGGGCTGGGGAAAATAACTGATTTTGTACTCTGAGAGCAGTAAAGTCATGCCAGAGCTGATTCTTTTGCTATAGGGCAAATAAATCATTAACGATTATCAATACACGATCATTATCAATAAAATCTTTCTTTCCACTAGGGTTGAGTTTTTATATAAACATCTCCAGAAAATCAAATTCTGAGCAATGTCATTCAGTATTTATAGGCAGTTTCCGATTACCTTCTCTCCAAATTGTGCCTCACCTGACACCAAAATGATCTTCCTACAAAAAAAAAAAAAAAGCATGTCACTCTCATGTTTCAAAACCTTCAGACTCTACTACCTTCAGAATATAATACGACCACTTTAGAAAAATCACACTAAGCCCTTCCACATCAGAGACCAACTCTCCTTTCCATCTCCATCCCTCTATCTCTCTTTCATGCCCAACCTCTTTTTCCTCTGCCTCCTCTTGGTGTTGCACACTCCTTTCTAGCAATGAAGACCTGGTTCAAAAGTCATTTTCTCGCCTAAGTAGACATTTCGTCAAAGAAGATATACAGATGGGCAACAAACACATGAAAGGATGCTCAACATCACTAATCATTAGAGAAATGCAAATCAAAACCACAATGAGGTATCACCTCACACTGGTCAGAAAGGCCATCATCAAAAAATCTACAAGCAATAAATGCTGGAGAGGGTGTGAAGAAAAGGGAACCCTCTGGTACTGTTGGTGGGAATGTAAATTGATACAGCCACTATGGAGAACAGTATGGAGGTTCATTAAAAAACTAAAAATAGAACTACCATACGACCCAGCAATCCCACTACTGGGCATATACCCTGAGAAAACCATAATTCAAAAAAGAGTCATATACCACAATGTTCATTGCAGCACTATTTACAATAGCCAGGACATGGAAACAATCTAAGTGTCCATCGACAGATGAATGGATAAAGAAGATGTGGCACATATATACAATGGAATATTACTCAGCCATAAACAGAAATGAAATTGAGTTATTTGTAGTGAGGTGGATGGAGTTAGAGTCTGTCATACAGACTGAAGTAAGTCAGAAAGAGAAAAACAAATACTGTATGCTAACACATATACATGGAATCTAAAAAAAAAAAGGTTCTGAAGAACCTAGGGTCAGGATAGGAATAAAGATGCAGACGTAGAGAATGGACTTGAGGACACGGGGAGGGGGAAGGGTAAGCTGGGACGAAGTGAGAAAGTGACATGGACTTATATATACTACCAAATGTAAAATTGGTAGTATATATAAGCTAAAGTTCAGTGCTTTGTGACCACCTAGAGGGGTGGGATAGGGAGGGTGGGAGGGAGACGCAAGAGGGAGGAGATATGGGGATATATGTATATGTATAGCTGATTCACTTTATTATACAGCAGAAACTAACACAACACTGTAAAGAAATTATACTCCAATAAAGATGCTAAAAAAAAAAGTCACTTTCTCTAAGTACTCTAGGAACTTAATCACTCTTCCTTCTGTAAATACCCAATATTTTTGTTGATACACAACTTGGCAGTGTCCTGTCACCAGGCTGAACTCCTCAAGGGCAGGCGTCAGTTCTTATTCATCTTTATATGCTCCTCCTGACCTAGCACCTGACCAGGCACATGATAGAACATCAATAAATATTAGTTAAAAAAATGGATGAATGAAGAAATAAATGCCTCGCTTTAAAGCTATAGGAGTTACAGCTTTCAGGCAAGAGGGAAATGTCTTCAACTATTACAGATTAGTTTATTTTGACTACAGCATTAGCTCAGAATTTCTCCCAAGCACTTGCATGGCACAATAAGGAAGATTAAGTAGCTGTTGTCTGTGTGACCAGCCCTTCTTCATGAGCAAGGTAAAGGTCATGCTTGTATAGGGTGGGCTGCTGTAATAAATAATCCCCAAACTTTAACCTTCAAAAATAAATGAATCCAAATTCTATCATCCAAAGCCTCAACCTATGCATATGCTTCTGATACACAAAATCAGATTAGCAGGAGGGATGTAACATTTAGCAACCAGGAAATATATTTCAAATATAGTCATAAACAAAGGGTAGACACTCTTTGTAGTAAGAGGAGAAATGAATAATGGTTGGCTAACATGAGCATGTTTAATGCCTGTTTTGTTTCAGTTCTCATTACAAAGGCCACTATTGTCAGAGACATAATATAATTCCTACCAGAGGACTTAAGAAATAGGATTTAAAACAGGCCAGGGACTTAGTCACCCAGATCAGATTTGCCAAAATGTCCAAAAAATTAATCAGTTCATCCTACATTACAAGAAGAACACAAGGGCTAACTCATGAATTATGGAGCAGTTGGTCTGACTCTCAAACCTGAAAGTTTCTGGGGCAATTCATTAAGAAAAAGATCAATTTGTAAAACCCTGGAGGTTATTAAGTTGTTTAAAAGCAGCTCACAAAATTTGTCATGTCAAACCAATTCCACTTTCTTCCTCAGCCAGGAGGAGGTGAGAGGGGGCATGAAAGAAATAAAGGAGATGGCTTACTCTGTTCTTAATAAGGTTTTTTTGATAAATCAACATATTGACCATCAACTAATATGTTGTTTGGTTAAATTTAGAGACAACCAAACCACAGAAAGTGATGCGGTAACAAAATAAGAGAATCAATCCTTCACCCAATATTTATTGAGTTTCTGAATGTGTAAGGCACCCTGCTAGGCAATGTGGGGCAACTAGAGAAAATCAAACAGCTGCTCTACACTCAAGAAGGTTAAAGGAGGAAAGGAAGCTGCCATCAACATCTTTAACATTAGATATAAAGCACTGACAATACTTAGGCGTTACAGAATAAGGGTTGAAAACATGGACCCTAGAACCAGACTGTCTAGGGTTGAATCCTTGATCTCTTATATACTAGGAGCATGAAATCAAGAAAGTCATGTGATTGTTATGCCTTAATTTTCTCATCTGTAAAATAGTGGTGATTATAAGGCTATGTACATCATAGGGTTATGGTTAGTATTGAATGAGTTAGCACATGCAAAGTACGTAGAATAGTGTGGGAAGTTCAAGGAGAGAGAATTACTCCCCAGAGTGGATAGGTTTGAAAGGGAAGGGGATGAGAGGGATGAGGGAAACAAGAGGAATCAGAAATATATAGCATTTAAGCAGAGTCAAGTAAGTAGGCCTTGGCCATATAGAGATATGGCCATATAGAGATTAAAATAGGAAAGGCTGTGGTTTACATGGGAAACACTGTATTAGTTCAGTAGTAACTAATACACTAACCATGTGGGGAACAGATTTCTGTCATACTGTGGATAGTCCAATTTTATCAAGCATAATGCGCATAAAAGCCAGAAACGAGAAAAAAGGTTGGGATTCATTTACTTTGACATCATTATTACCGCAAATCACATAAAATTACAAAGGGAGAGAGGGTAGAGAAAAGAGAAGGGTCCACTGAGCAGCTCAAAAAATATGAGAATCAAGAAAAATATACACATACAAGGCAGGAAGATGGAAATTAGAATAGGAAGGATTATTTCTACTTCAATTTAATACTTATTCATCTTCCTTTGTTGTATGTCTGGTCTCCCTCAAAAAATTACAGATATCCATGCAAACTAGCTTAAGCCAGAGAAGGGAGCTGATTCTAAGACACAGTTGTATTGCATTGAATTCAAAGGCAAGAAGTCCTGCCAGGCTACATGAGAAGGCAGAGAGCTGGAGGGTTTACTCTCTCAGTGATACTCCCCCCCACCCCCTTCTCTCTCTCTTTCCCCAGGTGACATGGCGGTCTCCAGAGCAGGTGAATATGTGCTTGTCAGACACCCGCAAGGACTCTAGAATGTCTTTCCCTCTGTTGTCTCCGACCCGCATGGGCCAGTGCCTCATACAAAGTTAGACATCCGGGAAGAGTCAGGGAGTTGTTGCTGGATGAGACCCCTGCTTCTTTAGACCTCCCTGCTGGACCTAGCAATGAACTTGACACAAATTGCTTACTCCGTAAGTGTTGAGAAACTTACAATTATATGGAAGCCTCAGTTTACCCTCATTCCTGACATGCTATTTTCAAATGAGATCCTTTTTTCTTCAGTGTGAGAAATGTGTATGTTTCAAGAGGTAGTTGACTTGATTTTGAGAGAAACCAATTCCTGTGTTATAGATCAGAGACAACCTAGTTTCTTTGATAATTGTGTCCCCATGTCAGCTGTACACTTAAGCTGCCTTTCCCTTTTTTTTTTTTTTTTTTTTTGCAGTACGCGGGCCTCTCACTGCTGTGGCCTCTCCCTTTGTGGAGCACAGGCCCGGACGCGCAGGCCCAGTGGCCATGGCTCACGGGCCCAACCGCTCCGTGGCATGTGGGATTCTCCTGGACCGGGGCACGAACCCGCGTCCCCTGCATCGGCAGGCAGACTCTCAACCACTGCGCCACCAGGGAAGCCCTGCCTTTCCCTTTTTTTAATCCTCAAATATACAATGTTTCAGCCCCTTACTCTTTTTACATGTTAGAAGCTATGAGGGATCTTGTCTCCACCGCTATCACAGATTCAGCGCTCAGGTCTCAGAAAAGCAGCCTCCGCCCCAGCGGCACGTCACCTCCACAACCATAGTGACACACCTCCTCATCCCATCTGAGGACCTCTCTGAGGAAACACAGAGTGGTGGCTGCCATGACAGTCAGATGCCAGCGGTCACTGTACCCACCCTCAGCCAAGCTCCTGCCTAAGGGTCTGCATGAACGGAATCCCTGCCACGGCCCCACCTCGCCTCCACTGTGTAATCACAGCAGATAAATGCTGTTTAAATGTGTCTGATCTCCCTGTAGGTAGGGAGTGAATCTGTATCACTGAGCTTCAAAGGCAACGTGAATGGCAAATTATCACAAAATGCACGAGGTTCCATCATGCAGCTCTTTATACAAACATTCAAGGTGCATGATGTATCTGAGTGTGGACACTCTCCATTCCTGCGTACTTTGCCCCTCAAGGTATTTCACCTGAACCACCTCCAAATTCAAGCTAAGCTGAAACCCCACAGAGAGTTGTATCCTTCCTTGACTACTTTCTCTCCAACTTCAAATCCCAGGAGAGAGGTATATGCTGATGTGAGATATGACTTCAGTGAATTGAAAACTCATCTGGAATTTTTCTGAGCTTTGTCCTGCCCTTTGCAATAATCAGACTTCCTGTTGACAGTTCCGCCTTCAACCATACACTGCAGCTAGTGAGACTCATTTTTCTATGTACTTTGCTGTCTAGAGCCTTATTAACTTCAGATTTATTAGCTTTTTTTGTCAACTACTTATACTGCCAGCCTCCCAAGAGGAGAACACATCACAAAGCAGAGAAACTCTAAGAGACACATACATAGAAAAATATCTCAAATAGCAAATATTTACTGAAAGCAGAAAGTCAGATGATAGCACTTGAATAACCCTTCTCCCCACAAGCACATCCTATAGATACACTCATGGAAGTTGTGCAAATAAATCTCATTATGCCACCAAAGTGCAGAATTATTGTCTCTCAGAATACTGAGATGAAGCTGAGAATCTTCACAGATTTACTGGGCTGGCTCCAGACACATACTAGATTATATTCATCAAAATGAATGGATTTTAAAGCAAGTCCAAAATAGATTCTTTCAAAAATCTAAGACTTTGCCTCAGAGGGACTTCGTTTTTTCCTTCTGTCCTCTCTCTGGCCTCCAGGGAGGAGAATAGAAGAGTATAGTTATTAAAACAAAGAGAAAAGGGTAATTTGACTTAAGTTACTGAGTCAGAGAGCTGCCAGATGTCAACTGAGCCAGCAGAGGTTACTGGCAGCTTGGGACCAGAAATAGAAATTAGAGCAAATATATCTATAAAAAATGTCTGAAAAGTCCATTCAGCTCTAAATACAGAGCAATTTTAAGATCCCTAGATGGAACCTCTCTCGGCTGGCCAGGGTAGAGGTGGCTGTTTCTTTGGTTGGTTCCACAGACACTTTCCTCATGATTTCTCTTCATAAAAATCATGAAGAAGCTTTTGATTATTCCACTTTAATATATCAAACCTGATGTATGTGGTTCAGTTTAACTATAAGACCAACCAAAAGGGACATAAATGAACATGATTTGCCACTGGATCCATTTTTTTATCCAGGTCATTTATAAGTTGTTTCCAAATACACACACACACACACACACACACACACACACATACACACACACACACAGTGAAATACTGAGAGCTAACATTCTTGAATGCTTACTATGCACCTTCCACTGTTTGATCTTATTTAACTTACCTAAGACCTTTGTCTTAGAATAAGAGAATAAGAACCTTGTCTAAAGTCACACAGTAGATTATAGAGGCAGTATAGGAAAATAGGCAATCTAGCTCAGAGCTTGGCTTCTTAACCATTGCTATCCCTCCCTAAAACAGTGCTTAGACTGAGAAATGTGCTGGATAATGCAATATGTGTCTTAAGAAAGTAAATCTTTGAAGTTATCTTATTAGCTTCCATGCATTTATAGAAGGACAAAATATATATTCAACTACAAGTTAATTTTTAATATACTTGTCTTTTATCCTCTAGATTTGGACTATTCAATATGACAGCTATTAGACACATGTGGCTATGGGGCACTTGAAATGTGCTAATCAAAGCTGAGATGTGCTGTAAGCGTAAAATACATACTGGATTTCAAAGACTCAGTACCAAAGACAAGACTATAAAATATCTCATAATTTTTATATTGATTATATGTTGAAATAATATTTTTGGATATATTGAGTTAAACGAAATATAACATAAAATTAATTGTAACCATTTCTGTTTACTTTGTTTTGAATTTTATTATTTTTATACAGCAGGTTCTTATTAGTTATCTGTTTTATACATATTAATATATATACATATTAGTATATATACATCAATCCCAATCTCCCAGTTCATCCCACCATCACCACCAACCCCCATGACACTTTCCCCCCTTGGTGTCCATACATTTGTTCTCTACATCTGGGTCTCTATTTCTGCCTTGTAAACCGGTTCATCTGAACCATTTTTCTAGATTCCACATATATGCATTAATATATGATATTTGTTTTTCTCTTTCTGACTTACTTCGCTCTGTATGACAGTCTCTAAGTCCATCCACATCTCTACAAATGACCCAATTTCGTTCCCTTTTATGGCTGAGTAACATTACATTGTACATATGTACCACATCTTCTTTATCCATTCATCTGTCGATGGGCATTTAGGTTGCTTCCATGACCTGGCTATTGCAAACAGTGCTGCAATGAACATTGGGGTGCATGTGTCTTTTTGAGTTATGGTTTTCTCTGGGTATATGCCCAGTAGTGGGATTGCCAACAAGCTTTTTAAAATACAAATCACAAAGTTAATTCTTACATTTATGTGGAAAGAGCCTACAATATCTAAAATGACTTTGAATAAGGAAGAAAAAATCTGGGCTCACAATATCTAATTTCAAAATTTATTATAAATAGTACGGTATTACATAAAGATTAAAAAATAGATCAGTGAAACAGAACGTAGAGTTCAGAAGTATTCCAGAAACATATATGGTCGATTGACTTTTGACAAATGCCCCAAGACAATTCAATAGGGAAAAAAATAGTCTTTTCAAAAAATAATGCAGGATTACTGGATAAATACATGGAGCAAAAATAAATCTCAACCTCTACCTCACAGAAAAATTAACTTGAAATGGGTCATAGACCTAAAACCAAAAGTTAAAACTTTAAAGCTTCCAGAGGAAAACATAGAATATCTTTGTGACTCTTGAAGAGGAAAATTTTTTTACAGATGAGACAAAAAGCACTGACCATAAAAGAAAAAAGTGTCAAACTGACTTCAAATATTTTAAAAATATTGCTCATCAAAAGACATGGTTAAAAAATGAAAATGCAAGCTACAGCTTGGGAGAAAATATTCACAGTACATATATCCGACAGCAGACTTATATGAAAAAGGATTATGCCAGATTGTTTAAGTAACAGATTGTATTCATAAGAATCTAAAACTGGAAACAACCCGAATGTCCATCAACGTTTGAATGAATAGAGAAATTGTGGTATAGTCATACAATGAAATCATACTCAGCAATAACAAGGAATGTACTACTGACACAACAACATGAATGAATCTCAGAAAATTTATGCTGAGTGAAAGATGTAAGACACAATAGTGCATACTCTATAATTCTATTTAATAAAATCTAAGAAAAAGAAGCAGCAATCTTTGGTTGTCAAAATCAGAACAGTCATTCCTGATGTGGTGTATGGGTTCTTTAGGAAAGAGCATGAGAAAACTTTCTGGAGAGATGGAAATGTCTTATACTTTGACTGCAGTTATAAACCCAGGTGTATATATTCATCAAAACTTGTCAGACTGTTTACTTCTTACCTGTATATTACACTCTATATAAATTTTACTTAAATGAAAGGCCAGTTGTGTTGCTCAATCTTATACACAATTCTCATTAAATATTTCATTGCAATGTTGTAATTAAAGTCATCATGGAATTAGTGTTCCACAAAAGCAAGGATTTTTGTTTGATTTGTTTACGGCTAAATCCCCAATCCCTGGCCCTTAGTAGGCATTCAATAAATATTTGTCAGGGAATGAATCATGGGGTACATTACTAATGCCAGCTAAGGATCTTAACTTCAGTTATATACATCATTCTGTGTCTAGTTTGTGTATGTATAGATATATTATTTATAATCCAACTCAGTAGAGCCTCTCGGATGGTAGTATGCCTAACTGATAGAAAATAGGGATTAGGGAGTAAGGCATTCATTCATTGGTCACTTGGTTATAAATTTAACTTTACCAGCTTAATAACTAATAGCTATAACTGTCATGCCAAAGGCTGCAAGCATTTCATCTTTTACGCAGGCACTCAACAGGTAACTAGATTTTAACATTAAGCATGATGAAAACAAGTCTACACAGATTAAAAAATTAAATTTTTTGAGAGATTTATGACCAATTTTAAAGGTTCAGGATATAGTTACATACACGGTTCACATAATTCTTCCCCTGCAAAGCATTAGGATAGAATTACATTTTTCTATTGAGTTAATATTTGTCCTTTGAGAAGTGATCAGAACTAGTCAAACATCATTAAGACTCATATAGAGGGCTTCCCTGGTGGTGCAGTGGTTGAGAGTCCGCCTGCCGATGCAGGGGACACGGGTTCGTGCCCTGGTCCGGGAGGATCCTGCGTGCCGCGGAGCAGCTGGGCCCGTGGGCCACGGCCGCTGGGCCTGCACGTCCGGAACCTGTGCTCCGCAGCGGGAGAGGCCCACGTACCGAAAAAAAAAAAAAAAAATCATATAGAGATACTAAGTAAGGAAGGTCAAGATCTTTGACTATTTTACCCTCCTAGTTTTAATGTGAAAGTTTAATTTATTCTTATGTTTTAGCAAGTATTCCAAAAATGAACAGGGTTTGTATGTGATAGGCTATTATAACAGATTTTTAAAGATATGTCACCACCACTTCCAAAACACCTCCACTTTTATACAGTAGCATGAAATTATTTCCAACATATTAAAATATGAAAGGAAACTAGTAGAATCTTAAAGTAGGTACACAAACATTTATTGTCATTGAGGAGTATTATTTCCAGGTGAATTATTATTTAACTCCATGAACTGAATGAGTAAACTTGGACTTGTACCACACAACAGCTGTCTCTCATGGGATCATACCTAAGAAGAGCCCACATACATTTTATTTCACATCAAATTGGGATTTTCTGATTAGCCTTGAGCATTATTATCTTAGGGAAATATTTCATAAAGAAATATTTTAAAAGAAATGCCACGTGAAAGTAGGTTGTGTTGGTTAGACAGTTCTGTATACGTACATTGTAAGATTTTCTACATGGTTAGTCCTGAGAGAAGAGAAAGTGAGAGAGAGAGTGAGAGAAAGAGAGAGTGAGGAGGAATGTTTACAAAGTAAGGAAGGAGGCTCCCCCCTGAAGAAAAAAATAAAAGTTATCTAACCAATGCAAGTAATTTATCATTTTGCTATTTCCCAAGTACCCTAAGAGATCTTTTTATGCTCTCTCCTATTCTTTATAAGAGAATCTAGCTTGAGCAGGTTTGAAAAGTAATGGCTATGAATATTCTATTCTATGCAGACCTATTTTTGAATACCAAATAAAACACACACATACACACACAAAAAAACTGTGCATGTAACTTGACTTCCATAGTTTTATGTGAGAGTCAATTTCTGATTGGGTGACTCTGCCTCAGTGGTTGCTAGGTAATGAGCTTTTAGGATAAATGCATTTCCTACCTCCAAATCAATAATCGTACAATGTTAATTTAGAATATGATCTCCATGGTCACCAACAATTACCATGAGAATTTGCTTTTCATGAAACAACATGTGCACAAAACTTGTCCCTGCCAATGGACAGGGACAAGTTTGAGTACTTACTTGAGTACTTACTATTATTTGACATTGGCAGCTGTACTACCACAGCTTGCTCTTTTCCTGTTGGATCTATTGATTGAAATGCCATTCATTTTGTGCAGATAAAAGAAAATATGGCTTAGCTGGCTTCTGTTTATTAAGACGTTGCCAAGTAGAAATTTCATTTAAATTTAAGAAGCCCTGATATCATTTTTCTTCCATATTTGCTTCTCACAAAAAGTATTTGAAATTCAGGGAAGAATTATAAGCCCTTCACCTGTGGTTTGGTAAAAAAGTCTTCAGCTTCTAGTTAGTCCTCTATGATTAACTTTTATTTACACCACAATACACTTGCGCTATGAAAGCAAACTGTCTCATAGATGTACTTTTAAAAGAAAACATCTACCCTACATGAGAACAAAAATGCTTGATGGGTGAAAGAAAGAAAATGGGTCGACACAGAGTATTGCAAATCAACTAGTAACAGACCACTTGTTTGAAAGTTTTCCCCAGTTAAACAGAATGATTTTACAAAAGAAAATGTGAGAGAAGAGAATTATTTGAAGGTAATGAAGATATATCAAAATGGGTGAGTATCTGTATTAGTTTGCAAGGGCTGACAACAAATTACGAACAACAAACTCGGTGGTTTAAAACATCAGAAGGTTATTGTCTCATAGTTCAGGAGGCTAGAACTCTGAAATCAAGGTGTGGGCAGGGCTATGCTCTCTCTGTATCCTTCTAGCTTCTGGTGACTGTCAGCCATCCTTGGCATTACTTGGGGCAGCATAACTCTAACCTATGCCTTCGTCTTCACATGGCTGCCTTCCTTCTATTTGTGTCTGTGTTCAAATAACCCTCCTCCTATAAGGATGCCACAGTGTGATCTCATCTTAACTTATTACATTTGCAAAGATCCTATTTCCAAATAAGGTCACGCTCTGAGGTTTGGTAAACCACATTCTGAGGTAGACATGAATTTTAAGGGGACACAATTCAGCCCAATACCATTGGTTATGTTGGAAGATTAGATTATGTGTTACATGAGATCAAGGACCATTACTGACTAATCTCCACATTCTCCGTACGTAGTATGAAGTCTAGTACCACGTAGATACATAATAAATGTTAGTTTAATAGGGTAGATGGATGCATAAATAACAAGCTAGATAATGACTTTTAGCAATGAAAAACCAATAAATTGCAAATGGAAAATATAAGTAAATAATACCTTTGTATTGAATTATATTTTCCACTGTTTACCTTTGTGTTTCTGTTGGGAATTATCCAGTTAGAATTCAAGATTCCCATTGTAACCTAGACCAGAAAGCACTATCAGGCCCATCAACCTCTCTTTGAACCAGTTCTGCAATAAAACAACAATGTTAAAGCACCAGTGAAGATTTTTCTAGTTTAATCAGACTCCTCTGATCTTCTTTGAAGTTCATGAAAATAAAATAGAGCTTCTTATAAAACAGCATTTCCAATTAAGGAAAAAAGACAGAATAGTAAGCTGTCTTCATTTCATGTCAGGCTCTCTTGGTTCTTTATATACTATTTTTCCAGAAGTCTAGAAAAATGTGTCAGAAGTTTTCTCAGAATTTTCTTGCTTTAGCAGAGCTATGACAGATTATAAGGTTAGCTCTGCCACTTAAGAGAGAGAGACATCTCCTTTGTCTTTATTAAATGGTAGGGGTGACTAGAGTTAGCATCTTGTGTTATGAGGACACCACTGTGCTCTCATTTTCCAAAGATGTCTAAGTTTAGCATTGTAATAATGGGCCAAAGGGCTAAAAAAAGAAAATATGGGAATCTTTGTGGTACTTATTATTCACGTAGGTGAAGAACCCTGGAAATGAATCACAGCTTTAAAAGATAACCATAGGACAGCAACAAAGAAGACTTACAAATATGCTACCCCCTTAAACCTTTCCTTGTTCCTATTCTTTTCTTGTTCTGGAGCTAAGTGGCACACTCACCCAGCCATTAATGAATAACCTCTGTTGGAAGTAAATATCTAAAATCACAACTGCTTATTTATAAAGGTCCAAATTCATGCATCCATTGATAACAATATACTGTTATTTGAGGAACAACAGTTGTACTCATCCTCCAATAACATTTCCTCGCCAACCTTATTACTGAAATCTGAAGTTCTACTATTCAATCATCAGGTATCGGGTAATGGCTTCTCCTACTGTTGAAAATGCAAATGTTCCCAGAGAGTGGATGACATTAAAGGCTTCATAATACTTTGTTATGATCCAGAAAGAGAAAATATCTTTACAAATTTTAAAAATATTACAGCACCAATGATTATGATTCAGTTTCAATCTCTTATCCCTGGGAGAGCTAGACAAAAACACAGGACGATGCTGAAATTCACCACCAGCATCCTACCACATCTGCCTAGTATACTCTCACTCCTAATGTCCTAGGTGACCCCTCTTCTCTTTCCTCAAACTCGTCACAGCTCCTCCATTCTTTTCACTCTCTCCTGATGACCTTGCATTTTACTTCACTGAGACATTAGAAATTCTCAGAAGCAATGAGAACATCTACCAAACTACCAATCTATCTGTATCTGGACCTGCATTCTCCACCTTCCCTCTCTTGTCATTTTCCATGGTTCTGTGTAAGTCTGGTGCTTCCCTGAGCTGCATCCCCTCATCCTGTTACCTACTTATTTTGGCAATTGTCCTGACTCCTGAGTCATCAATTTCTCCTATTAGTTCATTCCTATAAGCTTACAAATATACTATAATTTCTACCATTAAAAAAAAAAAACAACTTCCCTTGTACACCTTAAATTTACAGTTATATATCAAATATATTTCAATTAAAAATAAAATTTCAAAAATAGAAAAATAAAAAAACCTCTCTTGACTCATGATCATCTCCACTACTGTTCAATTTTACTGCTCCTCTTCACAGATATCATCTTTAAAGGGTATCTATACTTGCTGTCTCTTTCTTTCACCCTGTCACTCTGGAGCTCACTCCAATCAGTTTCATCTTTACTATGTCACTGTAAACACTCCTGTCAAGGTTATCAAATTCCTCTCTACATTGCTACATCCAACAGGCAATTTTCAATTTTTCCCCCTACTAGCTGCATTTTAAAAAATTAATTAATTAATTTATTTTTGGTTGCATTGGGTCTTCGTTGCTGCGAGCAGGCTTTCATTGCAGCAAGCCGGGGCTACTCTTCGTTGCTGTGCGCAGGCTTCTCATTGCAGTGGCTTCTCTTGTTGCGGAGCACGGGCTCTAGGCACGCAGGCTTCAGTGGCACGCAGGCTCAGTAGTTGTGGCTCACAGGCTCTAGAGCGCAGGCTCAGTAGTCATGGTGCATGGGCTTAGTTGCTCCGTGGCATGTGGGATCTTCCCAGACCAGGGCTCGAACCCATGTCCCCTTTGGCAGGCGGATTCTTAACCACTGCACCACCAGGGAAGTCCCTACTAGCTGCATTTTTACTCTCCTTCTGGAAACACTTTCTTCACTTGACTCTGAGGTTGTTACTCTATTTAGATTCTCTCCCTATCTCACTGGCCCTTCCTAAGCTTCTTATACTAATTTCCACCTCTTTTCTCCAACTGCTAAATATTGAGACACACCAGGAAATAAGACTTAAGATGACTTGCAACTTATATATCCAGTTTTAAAGTCCACACTTACATATCCAACTCCTTATTTGACAACGCAACTTGAGTATCCGATAGGAAATTCAATCTTAACACGTCCAAAGCCACAATCCTCTTCTCCAAACCTACCCTGTCCCTGGATTTATTCATCAAAGTAAATATCAACTCCATTCTCTCAGTTGCTCAATTAAATTCCTTGACTTTTTTTTTTTTTTTTTTTTGCGGTACGCGGGCCTTTCACTGCTGTGGCCTCTCCCGCTGCAGAGCACAGGCTCCGGACCTGCAGGGTCAGCGGCCATGGCTAACGGGCCCAGCCGCTCCGCGGCATGTGGGATCCTCCCGGACCGGGGCACGAACCCGTGTCCCCCGCATCGGCAGGCGGACCCTCAACCACTGCGCCACCAGGGAGCCCGCTTGGCTTTATCTTTGACTTCTCCCTTTCTTTCACACCACACTTCCCCTTCATTAGCAATCTTTACAGATTTACCTTCAAAATATACTCACAATCTGGCCCCTTCTCCACCTCAGGGGCTACCATCATCCCTCAGTAGGATGATTTTCATGGCCTCCTGACTGGTCTCTCTTCCCCTTATTCCCTTTCTCACCCTCAGCAGTCAGAGTGATCTTTTCAAATCTGAAGTTAGATCTCACTTCTCTGTTCCCAAAACCCTGTGGATCCTCATCTCACTCTGAATAAAAATAAATTTCTCAAATATTAGGCTATAGTCTTGTCCCCACCGCTTCTTTGAACTCATTTCCTATTTCTGTCTGGTTTTCTCCCTCTGCTTCACTTACAATAATTTCTTCCCAGCAGTTCTACTTCTGTATGTATACACAAAGAAAATGAACACAAGATATAAAAGAGATATCTGCATTCTCATATTTATTGCAGCATTACTCACAATAGCCAAGATATGGAAACAACCTAAGGGTCCATCAACGGTTGAATGGATAAAGAGATGTGGTATATATACACACATATATATATATGTGTGTGTGTGTATACACACACATACGTAATGAAATATTATTCAGCTATTAGAAATAAGGACATCCTGCCATTTGTGACAACATGGATGGATCTTGAGGGCATTATGCTAGGTGAAATAAGTCGGACAAAAAAAGACAAACACTGTATGATGTCACTTACATGTGGAATCTAAAAAAGCCAAACTCATAAAAGCAGAGAGTAGAGTGGTGGTTACCAGGGGTTGGGAGATGAGGGAAATGGGGAGATGTTGGTTAAAAGGTACAAACTTCCAGTTAGAAGATGAATAAGTTCTGGGAGGGCCTCCCTGGTGGCACAGTGGTTGAGAGTCCGCCTGCCGATACAGGGGACACGGGTTCATGCCCCGGTCCGGGAAGATCCCACATGCCGCAGAGCAGCTGGGCCCGTGAGCCATGGCCGCGGAGCCTGTGCTCCACAACGGGAGAGGCCACAACAGTGAGAGGCCCACGTACCGCAAAAAAAAAAAAAAAAGAAGATGAATAAGTTCTAGGGATCTAATATATAGCATGGTGATTATAGTTAATAAGACTGTATTTTACACTTGAAAGTTGCTAAGAGTAAATCTTAAATGTTCTCACCAAAAAAAAGAGAAATGGTAATGATGTGACATGATGCATGTATTAGCTAAGGTTATGGTGGTAATCATTTTGCAATATAAGTTCATCAAATCAACACATTATATACCTTAAACTCACACAACGATATATGTCAATTGTACCTCAATAATGCTGGGAAAATGAAATAAAATAATTTCTTTGCTCTTCTTCCAATATGCCAAGAATATTCCCACCTCAGGACATTCGGACTTTCTATTCCCTCTGTCTGAATCCCTTGTACCCGTATATTCACATGGCTCTGTCTCTTACTTCCTTTTGGTCTCTGTTCACAATAGTAACTTATCAGGGGGGGTCTTCTTTGGCCAACCTGTAGAAAATAGCAACCATCACCCTGACTGGCTCTTCTCAGACTTCCCAGCACTTACCACTGCTAAATATTACATATGTACTTGTTAATTTGTTCATTATCTATCTCTTCTTCTAGAAGTTGCTGTCTAAGCTCCCTAGACAGGGATTCTTGGCTATTTTATTCATTACTGTTTTGCCTAGAGCCTAGAACAGTGCCTAGCCTATGGTAAGTGTTCCATATGGCTTTTCAATGAATAAATGCCTTCCTTTTACCAACTTCACTCTTACATCTCCTAACGATGTCTATTTATTCTCATTTTCCTTTTATTGATGAGATTAACCAGCTCCAAGACCGGCCATCTGCAAATAATACTCAGAATCCTCCCACAGAGTTCCTTGAAAACTAAACTAAAAAATAATAGAAAGCTGTGGGAAATTTTAATGCATTTATTTTAGGTTAAAATTATAATTTTTACTAGGCCTACACAGTATAATTTATTTTGGGGAAAAAAGAAACCATTTGTGAAACAAGGCAGGATAAAAAGAAAAAGAAAGCAAAAAAAGCAGGGCGGGAGGAGGGTTAATTAACCATCAGATTTAACCTAGTTACCTCACAGGTGATCTATGGGCATCAGATGTGTGTGAAAACACTCTAAAGTACACAGTACTATGCAAATCCAGTTGTTTTATTAAAAATTCATATTTTCGAGGCTCTTCATTGTTAATCAAGTTATTTTTGTTTACATATTTATTTTTGAAAGTCTTTTAAAAACATCCTGGTGACATATTCTACCTGAGTAAATGTAGTACTTCATACCAAACCTCACTGAATCTTCCTTTCTGTGAAAAGAAAAAGAACAGTGTAGTAGGCAGAGTAATGTCCTCCAAAGATGTTCACGTCCGTTGAGTATGTTAAGTTACAGAGCGAAGGGAAATTAAAGTTGCAGATGGAATTAATATTGTTACTCAGCAGACCTGTAAAGTAGGGAGAATTCTCTAGATTATCCAGGTGTGCTCAATGTAATTACAAGCATTCTTAATAGCGGATGTTGGCGAGCCCCTACAGAGAGCAGCGCGAGGGAGTGTTGCCGGCTTTAAAAATGGAAGGAGGCGGGGAGCCAACGAATGTGGCCGGATTCTCAAAGTTGGAGAAGGCAAAGAAGTTGATTCTCCCCTAGAGCCTCCAGAAGGGATGCGACTCTGCCAACACCTTACTTTAGCCCAGTGAGACTCGTGTTGAACTTCTGACCTCTGGAACGGTAAGATAAAACTTTGTGTTGTTTTAAACCACTGAGTCTTTGGTAATTGTTACAAGAGCGATAGAAAACTAACACAAACAGCTTTGGGGCATGAGCGGGCTCCAGTGTCAAAAAGACCTGAGTCTCCATTCCAGACCCATCAACTTCTCTAAACCTTGGTTCCTCATCAGAGAAACGAAGATAGCAATAGTGTTTTCTCCATAGGAATATTGTGAGCATGGAATAAGATAGTTTACGTAAAGACTCAAAACGGCCCACAACATGGTAACTTCTCAGTAATCGTTAGTTGTTAATTCATCAATTTTCTGTGAACTTCAAGTGTGAATTATTTGTAAAATCAAAGGACTAGTAAAATAAGCTGTACATGTGTTGGGATGAAGATAGAATTTGGAGTCAGAAGAAAGGAGCTAAAGTGCAGGCTCTCCTAGCAGTGTGATCTTGGGCAAATCATTTAATGGCCTTCATCTGGAAACTAAGAAAATTACAGTTGCCTAATCACTACCAAATTAGATACTCTATGTGAAAGCATTTTGGAAATCAAAGTCAAAGTCATGCAGCTGGAATTATTGCACATCTCATAAATCCTTCCCATTAGCTTCTTTTGTTGACATTTATTTTTCTAAATGTGGAATAATAAAGAAAAACTCTTTGGTTACAGCTATTGGAATCTAGCTAGTTGGATTTGGGTTATGATAAATTTTATAGTAGGTAATGAGGTAGCAGAGAGAGAGAGAACAACAATATTACCCAAACAGGATTTCTTTTTTAATGAAATGTGGGTCATAACCATGTTCTAGAGAGAATCAGAGCAATTTTTCTGAAATCATCATAAAGAACTTGACATTTCTTTCTCTGTACTAACGCTTCTTGCTTATCTCGAGCTCAGCTCACATTCATCCCGATTCTTTTGAACAGGCTGTATGTCTAAAGACTAGATTGCCTCTAGTAGGAAACCTAAAATCACATACTCACAGTAATCCAGAAAGCCTATTCCCTTACTCTCTTTTTCTTCTCCCTAAATTGATATTCATGTGAAAAGTCCTTGATCAGCTTGGTTGGGTTTCTGATCTAACACCATCTTGGTTCTGGATCTCTCTCTGCCCTCTAGTAGCTTCACTTTCCTCTTTTTCTCACCTATTTTCTGAAATTCAACTTCTTTCTCCTCTTAGGTCTTCGGTAATACAGATGAATAAAGGCCCACAGTAATAGAACTAAAGTAACAGGATAGAAAATGTAATGCAGGTAAAGTGAGTTAACACAGTATTCCCCAAAGTGTGTAATACAGATCTCTAGCTCTGCAGACTGTTAGTAAGTTATTGTAAAGAGTTACCTACTTTCATAAATTTGGAGAACGCTGGGTTAAATTTCAACATATTTCATTATTTCAGGTTTTTCCGGCCTTTAACATGTTAATATGCATGGGGCTATAGCACACAGCTTTTCAGGTTTACCTGGCCAGGAGCTCTTTTTCGAATGTAGAACATTTGGGGGACTGGAATGTTTGGTAAACTTAGGTAAAATCCTGGTGAAATGCCTGCCCTCATATATATATATATATATATATATATATATATATATATATAGTCCACAGAAGACCATGTAGGGCTGTAGGGGGAGGAAAAAACCCAGGAAGTACATTTACCAAAGAAATAAGGTATATTTCAAAGAAGATAAGGAAGTTCCAAAATTACTGTTAGATGTCTCAGGCTAATACAATATTATGCTTGTGTGTAAAGAAACAATTCCCATTCTAACTCTCCTTGTCTTGGTTGGGAAAGGCCAACTCAATTTCCTCCTGATCTCTCATACTTTTCCTTTGTCCTCCTCAACCCTAAAAACATTATCTTTGCCCAGTTTTCCTCCTTTATCTATTTTCTTCTCTACTACTCTCCCACCCAAGTCAAGAAATAGTGATAATTCTACAAAGCATCTGGGTGTTTATTTTTTTCTCTCTCTCTCTCAGTGGAGAGATGAATAAGCTATAGCAGAATGCTTTATTGATATCTCATAACTAAAATGTTTCAAAATCCAGGAATTAATTGCCAGAAAAATCTGAATGATTTTGAATCTGAATCAGATTTTTCTGGCTTGAGTTTTTCCCCACTTTTTTAAAGCCCAGCAACTTACTATGATCACACCTTAATTATTCTTACCAGCCAATAATCATGTACTTGAATTTTACTATGATCCTACAGCCTTGGAGTTGGAATTGGAATTTCAGAAGAGACCTGAAATTCCAATTCTGTGTCTTTGATTCTCACATACTACTCAGTAACTAGGCATTCCTCATTCATTGAATGAAGACTTATCAGGTGCTGGTGTATGCAAGACTTTGTGCATGGTACTAAGGATTCAAATAGGTAGCTTACAGTTACTGGTGGTAGCAACAGTGGTGGTAGTGATAATGTGGTCTCCTGTAAAAGATTTTCCTCCGTTATATAAAGAGCCAGTGAAGTGGAAGTCCCCACCATTCTAAATGGATGAGCGTGGCACCATCCTACAGACAGAGGGTAATTATTATTGTTGGTGAGTAGCTTATTGGACAAATCACTTGTTCTGGATCAGTGGTTCTAAATTCAAGCTGCACAGCAGAGATCTAAAATATTGATGCCTGGGTCCCACGACAAATCAACTGAAGTGTAATCTCTGAAAGAGATGGGTTCTTGGACATGGTTATTTTATTAAAGGTCCATTGGTGAGTGTGCTATGTATCCAGTGTTAAGAACCATTGTTATAGATAGGAGGAGTAAGAAGGAAATTGGGTGCAGTAAGGATATCTACCTCAATAGTAACTGAATTAAGAGGAAGGCCAAGGGAGGAATTATCAACTCTACATAAATTAAATAAAGAGCTCAGAAGTTGAGCGTGCCACTGAATTGTGACCCAGGGTCACGGCAGCTACAAAATTACATAAGCCAGATCTCTGATCTCCCAAGAACTCCATTCTCTTAGAGCATGGGGAGGAGGACTGCTGCAAAAGGAATCCCACACTTCTAGGGAACTCGGCTCACGGGTTACATTTATCAGAGTTAAAATTATAAATATTGCACATGGTCTCAGTACCCAGAGGTAAACATTTACATAACAGATCTTATTAGCAGACAATTGTGAAACCAAATAATGATTTTTCTGCAGAGTTGCACATGTAAGAACAAACACAAATTAAAAATAAGAGGCTTAATTCTCCCTGTTGAAAATGGGGGAAGAGATTTCCCTCCCCTCCCTTTTCACAGAGCATTTGCTTTATAAAACTTATCATTGTAAGTACTTCCTCACTTCTTTGAAATACATATAAATCCTTTTGAAGACTAGATAGGTCTTTTGTCACCTGGCCTCCTGTCATCTTTCTGACCTGGAATGTCTTTCTGAAGAACTGGGGAACTATCTCTTTGAAACGCAAACATCAAGGGAGATAGTACCCCTATCTTCCAGATTCTGTGGCAGATAGGAATCTAACTTCAGTGGGCACTTTGCTCTAAGTTGCAAAATTGCCTCCTGCTATAAAGAAATGAGGTTTGTTTTTTCTCTAGATAAAACCAATTAGCTAATACATATTGTCTCCCCAATTACCAGGTAAAGTTAGGATGAACTATGTGCGACAAATGATGTTGAGTCCTTTACTTATTTACTTATTATTCATCTTGAAACATGTATGTAGTAGGTTAGTCGGCATGGCTATATAAAGGGATGAGATTTCTTTCTCTCTTTGAAATCTGTTTTTAATTGAAGTATAGTTGATTTACAATATTGTGTTAGTTTCATGAGTCTCATGTATTAGTTTCAATTCAGTTTTTTTGCAGATTATATTCTGTCATAAATTATTACAAGATAGTGGGTATAATTCTCTCTTCTGCACAGCAAATCCTTCTTGCTTATCTATTTTATATCTAGTACTTTGTATCTGTTCGTCCCATACTCCTAATTTGTCTCCCCCCCCTTTCATGTTTGGTAACCATAAGTTTGTTTTCTATGTCTGTGAATCTGTTTCTGTTTTTTATATACATTCATTTGTATTGTTTTTTAAGATTCCACATATGAATGATATCATACAGTATTTGTCTTCCTCTGTCAGACTTATTTCACTAAGCATAATATTCTCTAGGTTCATCCATGATGATGCAAATGGCAATATGTCATCCCTTTTTTATGGCTGAGTAACATTCCATTGTATATTCCATTGTGTGTGTATGTGTGTGTATATATATATATATATATATATATACACACACACATACACACACACACACACACATACATACATACACACATACCACATCTTCTTAAGTCAGTCATCTATTTACAAACACTTGGGTTGCTTCCATGTCTTGGCTACTGTAAATAGTGCTGCTATGAACACTGGGGTGCATGTATCTTTTTGACTGTGTTCTTATTTTTTTCTAGATATATACCCAGGTGTGGAATTGCTAGCTCATATATTAGTTCTATTTTCAGGTTTTTTTCTTTTTTTTTAGGAGACTCCATACTGTTTTTCATAGTGGCTGCACCAATTCACATTCCCATCAACAGTGTACAAGAGTTCCCTTTCTCCACATCCTCTCCAGTATTTGTTATTTGTAGACTTTTTGATGATAGCCATTCTGAGAGTTGCGAGGTGATACCTCATTGTGGTTTTGATTTGCATTTCTCTAATAATTAGTGATGTTAAGCATCTTTTCCTATGCCTGTTAACCACCTGTATGTCTTCTTTGGAAAGATGTCTATTCTTCTGTCCACTTTTTGATTGGATTGTTTGTTTTTTTGGTATTGAATTGTATGAGCTCTTTATATGTTTTGGGTATTAACCTCTTGTTGGTTGCATCCTCTGCAAATATTTTCTCCCATTCCATAGGTTGTCTTTTTGTTTGTTGATGGTGTCCTTTGCTGTGCAAAAGCTTTTAAGTTTAATTAGGTCCCATTTGTTTATTTTTACTTTTATTTATTTTGCCTTGGGAGACTGATCTGAGAAAATATTGCTACAATTTATGTCAAAGAGTCTTTTGCCTATGTTCTCTTCTAGGAGTTTTATGGCGTCTTGTCCTACATTTAAGTCTCTAAACCATTTTTGGTTTAGTTTTTTTTTTTAATATGGTGTAAGGGAATGTTCTAATTTCACTGTTTTACAAGTCCAACTCCCAGAACCACTTGTTGAAGAAACTGTCTTTTCCCCATTGTATATCCTTGCCTCCTTTGTCAAAGAATAATTGACTACAGGTGTATGGGCTCTCTATTCTCTTCCATTGATCCATGTATCTGTTTGTGTGCCAATACAATGCTTTTCTTAGTGTAGCTTTGTAGTAGAGTCTGAAGTCTGGAGGGTAATATCTCCAACTTTATTTTTTCTCAGGATTCTTTGGCAATTCAGGGTTTTTTTATGGTTCCATATAAATTTTAGGATTATTCTTATTCTGTGAAAAATGTCCTGGATACTTTGATAGGGATTGCTTTAAATCTATAGATGGCTTTGGGTAGTACAGCCATTTTAATAATATTGATTCTTCCAATCCAAGAGCATGGGCTATCTTTCCATTTCTTTGGATCATCTTCAATTTTATCAATGTTTTGTAGTTTTCAGTGTATAAGTCTTTCATCCCTTTGGTTAAGTTTATTACTAGATTTTTTTTTTGATGAGACTTTAAATGATATTTTTTTTACTTTCTCCTTCTGATATTTCATTATTAGTATATAGAAATGAGACAGATTTCTGTACATTAATCTTGTATCCTGCTACCTTGCTGAATTCATTTACTAGCTCTAATAGTTTTTGGGTGGAGACTTTAGGATTCTTTATATAGAGTATCATGTCATCTGCAAATAGTGACAGTTTTACCTCTTCTCTTCCAACTTAGATACATTTAATTTTCTGATTGTTGTGGCTAGGATTTATAATACTGTGTTAAATAGAAGCAGTGAGAGTGGACATCCTTATCTTGTTCCTTGATCTAGCAGGAAGGCTCTCCGCTCCTCACCATTGTGTATTTCATTGGCTGTGGATTGACATAAATGGCCTTTATTATGTTGAGATATGTTCCCTCTCTACACACATTGAGAGTCTTTATCATGAATGGATGTTGAATTTTTGTCAAATCCTTTGTTTTGCATATATTGAGATGATCAAGTGGTTTTTGTTTTTCCTTTTGTTAATATGATGTATCACATTGATTTGTGTATATTGAACCATCCTGTGACCCTGGAATAAATCCAACTTGATCATGGTGTATGGTCCTTCTTATGTATTGTTGGATTCGGTTTGCTAATATTTTGCTGAGGATTTTTTTTTTTTTTTTTTTTTGCGGTACGCGGGCCTCTCACTGTTGTGGCCTCTCCTGTTGCGGAGCGCAGGCTCTGGACGCGCAGGCTCAGCGGCTATGGCTCATGGGCCCAGCCACTCCGCAGCATGTGTGATCCTCCCAGACCGGGGCACGAACCTGTGTCCCCGGCATCGGCAGGCAGACTCTCAACCACTGCGCCACCAGGAAAGCCCTGTTGAGGATTTTTGAATCTATATTCATCAAAGATATTGGCCTATAATTTTCTTTTTTTGTAATGTCTTTATCTGGTTTTGATGTCAAGGTAATTGTGGCCTCATAGAATGAATTTGAATTTGGGAATAGTTTGAGAAGAATAGGTACAAGTTCTTTATATGTTTGGCATAATTTCCCAGTAAAGCCATCGGTCCTAGACTTTTGTTGCGGGGAGTTTTTTAAATTACGGATTCTATTTCACTTCTGGTGATCAGTCTGCTCAAATTATCTGTTTCTTTTTGACTCAGTCTTGGCAGGCTGTGTGTTTCTAGAAATTTGTCCATTCCTTCTAGGTTGTCCAATTTGTTGGCATATAACTGTTCATACTATTTTCTTATAATTTTTTGTATTTCTGTTGTATTGGTTGTTCTCCTCTTCATTTTGAATTTTATCTGGGTCCCCTCTCTTTTCTTCTTTGTGAGCCTGGCTAGAAGTTTGTCAATTTTTATTTATCTTTTAAAAAAAACCCAGCTTCTGGCTTCATTGATCTTCTCTATTGTTTTTTCAATCTCTGTTCTTTTCTGTCTGATCTTTGTTATTTTATTCTGCTGAGTTTTGGCTTTATTTTTTCTAATTTGTTTAGGTGGTAGCTTATGTTGTTTTGAGATTTTTCTTGTTTCTTGAGGAAGGCCTGTATCACTGTGAACTTCCACCTTACAAATGCTTTTGCTGCATCCCATAGATCTTGTAAAGTTGTGCTGTCATGTTTGTTTGTCTCGGCATATTCTGATTTCTTCTTTGATTTTATTGTTGATCCATTGGTTTTTTTAGTCTCCATGTGTTTGTTTTTTTCTCATTTTTCTTTCTGTAGCTGACTTCTATTATACCACTGTGGTTGGAAAAGATCCTTGATATAATTTCTAGCCTCTTAAACTTGTTGAGGCTTTATGACCTAGTATGTGGGCCATCCTGGAGAATGTTCCACGTGTGCTTGAAAAGAATGTATAATCTGCTTTTTGGGGGATGTAGTGTCCTTTAATTAGATAACATTTAAATCCAATGGTTCTGCTGTATCTTTTAGGACCTTATTTGCCTTACTGATTTTCTGTCTGGATGATCTCTTCACTGATGTCACTGGGGTGTTAAAAGGTCTCCTACTATTATTGCACTATTATCAGTTTCTCTTTTTCTGTCTCAGTATTTGCTTTATGTATTTAGATACTCCTGTATCCAGGCATGTATGTTTTTTTTAATTGAAATATAGTTGACTTACAGTGTTGTGTTAATTTCTGCTATACAGCAAAGTGATTCAGTTATACAGATATATACATTCTTTTTTATATTCTTGTCTATTATATACTTTTCCATTATGGTTTATCACAGGATACTGAATATACTTCCCTGTGCTATACAGTAGGACCTTGCTGTTTATCTGTTCTATAGGGAACAGTTTGTATCTGCTAACCCCAAACTCCCAGTCCATCACCCCCTACCCTACCTCTCCTGTGGCAACCACAAGTCTGTTCTCTATGTCTGTGAGTCTGTTTCTGTTTTGTAGATAGGTTCATTTGTGTCATATTTTAGATTCCACATATAAGTGATATCATATGGTATTTGTCTTTCTCTTTCTGTCTTCACTTAGTATTATAATCTCTAGTTCCATCCATGTTGCTGCAAATGGCATTATTTCATTCCTTTTTATGGCTGACTAGTACTCCATTGTATATATGTACCACATCTTCTCTATCCATTCATCTGTTGGTAGACATTTAGGTTGTTTCCATGTCTTGGCTATTGTGAATAGTGCTGCTATGAACATAGGGGTGCGTGTATCTTTTTGAATTATACTTTTGTCCAGATATACACCCAGGAGTGGGATTGCTGGATTATAAGGTAATTCTATTTTTAGTTTTTTGAGGAAGCTCCATACTGTTTTCCATAGTGACTGCACCAATTTACATTCCCACTAGCATTGTAGGAGGGTTCCCTTTTCTCCACACCCTCTCTAGCATTTATTTGTAGACTTTTTAATGATGCCCATTCTGACTGGTGTGAGGTGGTACCTCATTGTAGTTTTGATTGTCATTTCTCTAATAATTAGCTATGTTGAGCATCTTTTCATGTGCCTATTGGCCATCTGTGTGTCTTCTTTGGAGAAATTTCTATTTACGTCTTCTGCTTATTTTTCTATTGGGTTGTTTTTTTTGTTGAGTTGTATGAGCTGTTTGTATATTTTGGAAATTAAGCCTTTGTCAGTCAAATCATTTGCAAATATTTTCTCCCATTCTGTAGGTTGTCTTTTCGTTTACAGTTTCCTTTGCAGTGCAAAAGCTTGTAACTTTGATTAGGTCCCATTTGTTTTATTTTTGTTCTTATTTCTATTGTCTTGGAGGACTGACCTAAGAAAACATTGGTATGATTTATGTCAAAGAATGGTTTACCTGTGATCTCTTCTAGTAGTTTTATGGTGTCATGTCTTATGTTTACATCTTTAAGGCCTTTTTGAGTTTACTTTGTGTATGGTGTCAGGGTGTGTTCTAACTTCATTGATTGACATAACAGCTGCCCAACTTTCCCAGAACCACTTGCTGAAGAGACTATCTCTTTCCCATTGTATGTTCTTGTTGAGCGTGTATGCTAACGAGTACAATATCCTCTTCCTGTATTGATTCCTTTGTCATTATATAATGCCTTTCTTTGTCTTTTTTTTATAGCATTTGTTTTGAAGTCTATTTTGTCTGATATGAGTATTGCTACCCCCTGCTTTCTTGTTATTTCCATTTGCATGAGATCTTTTCCATCTCCTCACTTTGTCTGTGTGTCTTTCATCCTGAAGTGAGTCTCTTGTAGGCATCATATCAAAGGTTTTTTTTTTTATCCAATTAGCCACTCTGTCTTTTGATCAGAGCATTTAGTCCACTGAAATTTGAAGTAATTATTGATAGGTATGTACTTATTGCCATTTTATTCCTTGTTTTCCAGTTGTTTTTGCAGTTCTTCTTTGTTCATTTCTTTTTGTTTTTATATTGTGGTTTGATTCTCTTTAATAGTATGCTTGAGTTCCTTTCTTTTTGGTTTTTGTAAATCTGTTGTAGGTTTTTGATTTGTGGTTACCCTGGTGTTCATGGATGTTGACCCATAACTACATCTACTTGCTGTAAACTGATAATCATTTAAGTTCAAACACATTCTAAAAGATCTATAGTTTTTACTCCCCTCCCCCACATTTTGTGTTTTTTGATGTCCTATATTTCATCTTCGTGTCTGTCCTTTTAATATTTACGGTAGTTATAGTTGCTTTAACAATTTTTGTTTGTTTTTTAATCTACCTACTGGCTTAACTAAACGATCTTTAATCCTTACTATATATTTACCTTTTCTATTGGGATCTTTCCCTTTCCTATAAATTCTTGCTTCTTTTCAATTTAGAGAAAACCCTTCAACATTTCTTTTAGAATAGGTTTTAATATTCTTAATTCTCTTTGTTTTTGCTTGCCTGAGAAATTCTTTCTCTCTCTTTCTATTCTAAATGATGGTCTTGCTGGGTAGACTATCCTAGGTTGCAGGCTTTTCCCCTTCAGGACTTTTCAAGCCAGAAAGGAGTGACATGATATATTTAAACTTTCTTCAGAGAAATCAGCTGACAACTTTATGGGGGTTCCCTTGTAACTAACCCTTTTTTTCTCTTGCTGCATTTAGAATCCTTTCTTTATCTTTAACTTTTGCCATTTTAATTATGCTATGTCTTGGTGTGGTTCTGTTTGAGTTCATTTTGTTTGGGACCCTTTGTGCTTCCTGTACCTGGATATCTGTTGCCTTCTTTAGGTTTGGGAAGTTCTCAGCCATAACTTCTTTAAACACATTTTTGATCCCCTTCTCTCTCTCTTCTCCTTCTGGAACATCTATTATGTGTAAGTTGGCACATTTTATATTTTCCCATAGATCTTGTATGTTGCTTTCATTTTCTTTTCATTTGCTTTCCTGTGTGCTGTTCTAATTTGGTGATTTCCATTATTCTATCTTTCAAATCGCTTATATGTTCTTCTGTATCATTTAGTCAGCTATTCATTGCTTCTAGATTGCTTTTTACCTCAGAAATTGAGTTATCTATTTTTGATTGGGTCATCTTTATAGTTTCTACTTCCTTGTTACAATGATCTACAATTATATCGATAATCTTAATTCAATTAGCATTTTTATTATCTCCTTTTTATACTCATTGTCTGGTAGACTGGTCTGTTTCATTATTTAGACTTTCAGCGTTTTTCTCTTGCTCTTTAGTTGGGAGTAGTTCTTCCACCTTTTCACTTAACTTTCTCTGTCTCTATGAATTTAGAAGAAACACTTATCTACTGTGGTATTGAAAGGGTGTTTTTATGTGGGAGTGTCCCTATGTAGACTGTGTGTATCCAGTGTCTTTGGTGTGAAGGCTTGTTTGGATGTGGATGACAGCCACATTTTTCCCCAGGTGTACTGACCACTGTCACCTTGATAGGGAGTGCAGTTTGTGTTAGGGGATCTAAAGCCTGCACAGAGTGTGAGGCAGGACTTCCTCTCTGCTCCTTGGACATCACCACCCTGTCAAGGTATCGGGTCTGCTCCGCAGTTGCTGGAACAGAAGCCCTGAGGGTTGAGCCTGAGCAAGCTCTGTTTCCCTTGACTGTGTTCTTTGCCCCAAAGGACAGGAGTGCTGAAGTGAGGCTCTTACACTCACACAGGTCTGATGCACTGCCCATGTAGGAATTCATGGTTCTGCTCACACATAGCACAAGGTGGCGTCTCTTCCCCTCTTGTGGTTGTCCCAAGGCTGTGGCACGGAGTGAGTTGGGCCAGTGTGTCATCTAAGCTGGGGCTAGAGGTTGGAGCTTTGTGGCTGCAGGAACTGAAGCAGCTGTGCTGCCATCATAAATCTGGGTTTCCCCTGTGGTGCTGATTTGAGCTAGTGCCAACACTGGCTGCTGCTGCTGCCCCACCTGAACCACATCCCAGGCCCCCAACCCACCTGTGTCCCTAGACAGTCTTTTCCCCAGACCCAGCTCACCCAGATCTCATGCCAAGCTGTGGTGTGGAGTAAGCGGGTCCAGGGTGTTTGCCTCGCTCAGATTGGGGAGTACAGTGAGGTAGCAGCTGCCAGTGCAGAGCTCCCTCCACCCTGTTTGTTGGCAAGCCTGCACCCATGCACTCTTCATGAGTGGGTCTAGTTTCTCCAGCCCTTCTACCTGTCCCAGCAGTTCTCCCAGCAGCTAGGGGGACTTGTCTCCTCCATGTAGGACTCCAGGACTGGGACACCCAGCGTATGGCTCAACCTGCTTGCTCCCCAGTGTGAAGGTGACCCATGCAGACCTTTTCTTCCTTTCAAAGCCCTCCCAGGGATAGGGGTCCCAATCCCATGCATTTTTTCCATCCTACCCGGTTACATGGAAATCTTTCTTACAGCTTTGGCTGCATAGGAGTCCTTTGGCCAGTTTCCAGTTTTCCTTGAGAATTGTTCCCCATGTAGATGTATTTTTGATGTGTCTGTAGTGGGGAGGTGAGCTCCGCATTCTCCTACTCTGACATCTTGATCCCTCCTGTGTTTGCAATCTCTTATCAAATTGCCTGTGACGTGCATCACATTGTGGTTTAACACTTGTGGTTTAATGCTTATTCAGTAAGTTTTCTACTACCATTGTGGAGAATTTTTCTGGGTTGGGAAATGATTTTGTTTTAATTAATAAAAATTTCCCCAACACATGAGAGTAAAAATTATTCTCAATTTGTTTTTTATCTCAGACTATCATCAGATACAAATAATTGAGATACTATAGTCAGATTTCAGATACAAATAATTGAGATATTAGTCAGATTTCAAATTGTCTCCAATGTTCACAGATCAGACTGAAATTTTTTTAAAATTTGAGTTATAATCTTGTTTTTCAATCTAAGAAAAACTGCAAGAATTTCCAAGAATTCTAAAAATAATATCTGCTGCTTTCTGGGGAAAAAAAAGTGTCCATTTTGGCAACTTATATAGCTCATACCGCTCTGAGTACTGGCAATCAACTGGTCAAGAAAATTAGAAATTTAGAAAAAATGTTGAAATTCGTTGCTGCTTAGTACCTACTTTTACTCAAGGCATTCCAAGGCAAAGATGGTCACTGGCAGCACTGAAAAGCAAGTTGCTTCAGGGAAAACGTCTTCTTTCTTCCCCTGCTAAATGCCTTCATCTCTAGTCCCATTTCATTTAGACAATTTTGTGGCAGTGAAAGTGTCATTCAACAAGTGTAAAGTACTTGTTTCTGAAGAAAAGCTTACTTTGTTTAACAAGTACAGAGAGCTAGAGGAAATCCATTGTTAGCTCATTATGATGAGGGTTTGGAGGAATCACAGGTCCCATTACGTCCTGTAGCAACAGAGCGACCACAACAGAAATGTACCATCTTCCTCCCAAAAGGAAAGGGCACCGCTGTTATCAGAGCACCATTTACGCAAGTAACGCTTGGGTCCCCAGGCTGATTAGAGGGATGGTTAACTAGAAGGAGGAGTGGGAAGACAGAGGACTAGTGCAAACAAACTCTCACAGGTGATCAAATCAGGGAAAACTGAACTAGTCCGGAAGACATTTTTCAGGGTCTGGGACCCAGTAGTTGTAGAACAGAAGTGAGGAGGGAGGTCAGGATGATGTTAGATGGTATCAGGCAGTAACTCAAATGAGCTGGAGCACATCCACTTAGCGCAGTTCCTGGGATGTAGAAAGTGCTTAATGAATATTAGTTGAGGAATTAAATTAATAAAGATGTCTTTCTTTCCTGTACAACTTGTACGGTGCGTGGCAATCTTGTTTAAATTCATAAGGACAAAGTGAACACGAAACATTTGTATTAACTCGGTCTGTGGGGTGGCTCTTATTTGTCGCCCAACATCAGTGTAGACTTGAAACTCTCACTGAGTGCTAAAACTCACTTTCCCTATGTTCTTATCGTAAGGGAAATTATCTTGCGTAGGTAAGATGTTCTCTGGAAATGTGATCCAACGATTATTTAAGGGAGCACGCATACCTTATCATTCACCTAGTATCCACCGATGGATCCGAATTTAGCTCCAGTTTGCTGCTCCCTCCCAGCAGCTTTCAAAATTAGTCAGAAACAGTTATCCATTTTCTTTTATAAACTAATAGCTTCCTTGTCTCAAGAGTTAAATAAAAAGTGTAATATATTAAATGTTTAACAGAAATGTTAGAAATGCTGCTTGATCTATATTTAAAGTGAAAGCATAAAAACTACACCTTTGATGCAGATATTGATCATTAGAAAAAAATTCTAAATTAAGAATATAGATCATGTCACCTTTTCCTAGATCTTATTCTGACTCTGAAGAAATTCTCTGAGTCTGAAGAAATTCTCCTACCATAGAATTCTCCATCTTTTAGGTGATAGAACCATACACAGGAAAAACTGACAGCAGCACCAACTTGTTCTGCAGCAAAATCATAGGAAGCTTGATTAATATGAACTATCCAGTTGATAACGGCTGAAAAAAATGTATGGGCATTGTGATATCTCATGAGATTAACTCAGTAATATCCTCTCCGAGTAGATCTGTACCTTCTTTTGATATTTGTAGTTTTACATGGTAATGAAATCTCAGTATAAAAACGAACCGAGAAAAGATTAGCTTTGAAAAACAGCAATTCCAGGACAGCAGACAGGCTGTCGGCAGCAGCCGGTGTCATTGCCCCATCGTTCCTCAGAAGAATCTCAGGACCATGCCAGTGAGAAAGCTGTTCCCGACTCCTAATGGCCTCTGAAGCCCTCACATAAACCCTGGGTGGCTGCCTAGGCTTGCAGCCTGGGTGGAGAGAGAGAGAGAGATCTTAGCAGAACGGGATCTGAAGAGTTTGATTCAGAAGCTTGCATCCCCACAGTGACTCACTGGTAAAGTTCTGAGGAATCACAATTCAAAAGAACTTTTTGATTGATTAAATTTACAGGGATGACTGAGCTCAAAATGCGTTTACTAAATAAATTTGGAAATTAGGAATGAGGCATTTAATTTGTGCCAGGATGAAAAGTCTTTTCATTTGACAAGTGCGAGTGGATATTTATCTTTTAATATCTTGAACTCACTAGTATAGATATACAAATGCTCTGACAATGTTTTAAGAGTTAAAATTCACTTAACACCTATACCTCAAAAGTACTATGTATAATTTACCTGTCAAAAATAAATTTCCCCCAAATCTAGTCTTCATTCTTCTAGAGGAGAGAATAGAAACACCAGGGGTGCTTCCTCCTGGGGTGTGGGGTATGGGCTGGGGAACACCATGGCAAAAGCAAAAGAATAGGTATCAAAATTTCTGCTTAATAATTCTTATGGTAAATATTTTTCCTATTAAAATATTATTCAAAATCACACTAATAACACTACCACAGTCCACCAATTCACCCAACTAGATAATTATGTTATTGCAGTGTTTAATTTTTTTAGCGATGAGCAATGATAGTATTACATTCTGTACATAGCTATTCTAACACATACATGTCATCTCATCACCCTTATGCTGCCAATAATGCAAGACCAAGCCCCCTACCCCTCATCCTTCAGTTTCCTATTACCTTAGGCAACCCAACAGAGGTGATATTATTTCAGGACATATCTGAAAATAACTTCTTTAAAAAAAATTTCTTTTATATAACCAACCACCTGCATGGCAGGAAAATCACAGGAAGCAAATAACCAGCCCTGCATGAGTCACTGTTGCCAGCAATCTCACAAGGTAATGAAACCAATTCCACACTTTGCTGGTAGTCTGTGACTGGAGGGTAAAAACTAAAGGGTTTTGATCATCCTGAAAGCGAAGCCTAGAACAATTCCTGGATTTAAACAAAGAAGAAAGGCAGAGTTTCCCGAGTTCATTGTTCTCAGCTATTTAATTGTCCTCCTGATTCAATGTTCATCTAAGTGCGTAAAACACTACTGGACTTCTAGAGACCAAACTGAGCTCAAATGAAGAAAATCATGACCAAGGAGAGAAAGTCTATAATCAGGACTGCAGGAAGCTGCAACCCAGAAATTTGAATTTTGAGTTCTGACAAACAAGTTCTTCCAAAGGCCTAAAGGAGTCTCCTGATAATTCTTTCACTGAGTAAATCAGAGTTCTGTTCAACTGCTGGGATCTTGGAAAATTCAAACCCTGTCTACATAGATGGTAATCAGGCTGCAACACCTTGAAATACCAAGCAAGATACATAATTCTGGTGAGATTATGAACGGGATAAGAAATCTCTTCCCCCGATGGGCTGGGTAGACCAGGATACATCCAGACATAAACAAGTAGCCTAGTCAGTGCTTACATTCTGTTTTCCCAAAGCCAAATCCAATGAGAGAATTGGTAGAACGAAGTTTCTCTCTTGAAGTCAAGTTTAAGCATTTCAGACAAGATTCAATAAAAAATTTTAATCTAAGTTTTGTCAGCAAAGCCATAGAAATCAGCACAAGCCCTGAAAAATTGAAGAGGCACTGTTTTTTATTGAATCCATAAATCTAAGAACTTAGCACTTAAAAGAAAAATTTTAACTGTTTCTTTTAAAAAAAAAAAAAAGTAGTGTAATAACAGACAGGGAAATTGAGCCCAAGGGTCTAAGAGCCTTATTCAAATTCCAAAAGCAAGAAGTATTTGGGAAAATAATGTTGCCTAAATAAACTTGACTAAAATATCTGAATCCAAACCTAACAATTGAATGTATCTTGTTTCAATGGGTTTTGGTTTGGATTTTGATTCCCTTATTATGTGTTCTAAAACCCCAGTGAGAGTCACAGCAAGAAGAAGGTGCTTTGAAATCCATTTATTTTTCAAGTGAAACCCTTAGAGACAGACTTGGAAATTTGGCAGGGAAGTTGGCAGAAAGGCACAAAGGGAGAATTTGGAGGTGGCAGCATTCAGAATTCTCTCCTCACTAACAAGTTTTTTGATCACTTTAATTTTTATTTATATAGAGTTGCCATCTGACTTCCAATTACAAACCAAGAAGAATATGTATCAATATATAGTTCTTCCTGTTCTATAAACCACAGCATCATGTGCCTTATTCCAAGAACAAGGTCTTGTTTGCTTCCCAGGAAAGCTACCTGAAGTGTGATGTGGCAGAAAGCACATTGTGTTTTTAGTGGCGATTCAGGTTATAAAGTTTGTTCTGCCATCAACATCTATGTTCTTACAACTCCAAGTGTGGTCCACTGAGCATCAGAATTGAAACCACAGGCAAAATCTCAGGTTCCACTCAGACCCACTGAATCAGAATCTGCATTTTAACCAGCTCCCCAGGTATTCATATGCACATTAAAGTGTGGGAGACATTGTTCTATATAACTTAAGCACACTAATCCCTTCTGTATTTCATTTCCCCTATTGGTAACATGAAAAAGACTTAAGTAGCCACTAAGGTGCTGTGCACAATTTGATTTACAGCACAGGCAAGCTGGAAAACCCCCTTTCTTGGATTTTGAGTTCCTGTAGTTCTTCCATGCAAACACCATCTACATACGGAGACTGAGATTTAATGAGCCTTTGCTGCCTCTAAGTTTACTTCTTTACTGAAGCTTTAAATCAAGCCAAATGTTTATCTTAGCCCCAAATAGAACACATTAAAGAGTAAAGGGGAAAGAGAACGAGGGGTCTAACATATCTTGAACCTTAATAAACACTTTAAACTTACATCTACTTTAATTCTGTGAAGTAGGATTCTATAAAATGTTACAGATGAGAAAACAATCTCAGAAACCTTAGATAACTTGTTATGTGTCACAAAGTCAAATGACACAACCAGGATTTTAGCTGAAGTGTCTCTCATTCCAAATCCCCTGAAAAACAGAGTTGCATAGTAATGTGCAGACAAATTCAGTGGTATCAACTGCTTTTATTATTTCTGGTTTCTTGTGTAACTAAGTCACACTGAGGTCATCTAAATCCTCAATAACAAAAATGACACCAAAATTACACACCTGCTTTGCTTCACCTTCCTCCAAACCAACTATTCTAATGATACGTTGGTAAGTCTGGATTTCGAACACAGTTTTAATATGCAATTGGATCACTCTTTTTCTGAGTGGATTAATGGATTAAATACTTGGTGTATTTAATCCATTAACATTTATTGTGATTACTGATTTATTTAGACTCATTTATACTATATTATTTTGTGTTTTCTTTTTTCCATATTTTATCTTTTGTCCCTTTCTTTTCCAGCCTATTGTTTGATAACATTTATTTGCTCTCATTCCCTCTTTTCCTCTCTGCCAGTTTAGAATTATAGCTTGTATTTCTATTCTTTTAGCATCAATATTAAAATTTTTAACAATCCTACTTAATTTCATATTTTTCTAACAAAGCCTAAAGTTTTCACTATTTCTCTTACTCCTAAAATATCTTAGCATGTTTTACCCTCCAAACACCAGCCCTCCCTTTTTCTAGGGTATTATAATTTCCATTAGTTCTAAGATAATTGGCAGCTCAGAATCACTGTTCTTGGAGTTAAAACTGATCAAGCATCAAAGTTAGTATATGGCTTGAGCCATATCCAGCTGTCTTTGCTTCCTCCTACCATGCTGCTGAGCAGTACACTATGGGCTCCAGCCCCTGAGAATGATTTTGATTTTTTTTCTTACTTCAGCTGCTGACTAGAGTATGGAAAGCTTAGGTCCTGTTTCCCCATAGAGATGGAGCTCTCAGCTGCCTCTGTGTTTTCATCCTGTAATGTAGTAGATCTCCAGCTTCAGCCTCCCTAATTGCAATTTTAAAAAAAATTTTTGGTCCATAAGAGATGTTTATGTTCCAGAACAATGACTCTATAAATATTATTTATACTATATGTTATTGCCATATATTTATAGTTGGGAGGAGACAGTTTTATACATAAACTTACAACCCCATTTTGACAGAATACTACCTCTCTAGGAATCTGAGTGTTTATCCCAAGGAATGAAGTGGAACCATAATTAGAATCCATTAAGAATTAATTCATTTTTTATGTGATCAATCATATTTAAACAAAAAATTGATTTTCAGAAATCTTGCAAATCAAAGCCACAGAGCATTAATAGTCATTGCTAACAAAAATGCCCCCCAAGAAATAATTTATGATGAGCTTGAGACAAACTAGACTGACTTTAAGTCAAATGATGAGGATAGCAAAGCTGATTGTCTTCTCCAACTAGCCTGTTCTGCCACTTTTCTTCACCTATCACCTCATGTCCACCACTTTCCCCAGCTCACATGTCCCAAGTGATCATCTCCTCTTTGTCTCTTCCCCTTTGGAAAACTCGAAAGGATTTAAAATCTGTAATTTGAAATTCTCAACTTATTAATAGGGCATACTTTAATGAGTGAATTTCAGATATTGTATTAACTTATTTGAATAGTGAACTTTTTGTAGCTAATAAGAAATAAAAGATTTTGTTTTGTCACCTACAAATTGGTACTTGTCATTGGCACTTGCCATCTACCTGTACAGGATTAAATCATGAGCCGCTGTAGCTGCCGACCTTCAATACCCACTGAAAGGAGTTCAGGGTGGAGATCAGGAACGAGGCACTCTTTGCTCTGGGAAAAACTGGCAGAACAAGTCTTCAGATAGTTACATATTTTCAGGAGAGGATTTTATGAGCCCAATTCTTGCATCTCCTCGTATCTAGAAAAGCACTAAAATCCTTCACGATGACATCTGTTCCTCATGACTAGCAGTAACTTTTACAAGATTAACAGAAACCTTCTGCAAAAAATATGTGCTGGATTGCATGTACTCCCCTTTCTCCAAAAGCACATATTTACTGACCTTCCCCCCTACCTCTCTGAAGCAGTTTCTCAGAGCTATCTGAAATACTGTCTCCCAGGCTATAGTCCTCATTTTGCCCCAAATAAAACTTAACTCACAACTGTCACATTGTGCTTTTTTTTTTCAGTTGACAGTTTCCTGTTAAGGAGTTTGTTAGTAAACAAGCTAAGTTGTTATTTGTTCATTTGGAGCAGAAAGGCCTTAATTTCACATTAAGCCAATTTATTGGGCAAGCCATGAAAACACAACAGAGTTGAGAGAGGACCAGAAAGCATAGACTATGATTTGTGAGCCCCAAATCAGGAGTTAGAAAATTATGCCTGCAGGCCAAACCCAGCCCAATGCCTGATTTTGTAGATAAAATTTAATTGGACCACTTACATATAGTCTATGGCTGTTTTCACAGGAGCAGAGTTGAGAATTTTCTACAGAGACTGTATGGCCTGCAAAGCTGAAAATAATTACTATAGGGCCCTTTATAGAAAAAGTTGGCTGACCCCTGCCCTCGATGGTCTCCCTACTTTCTTGAAGAAAAATTAGTAACTGCCTGGCCACCAAAGGGAGGTCTGAGAATCTTTCATAAAAGAAGAACTTAGGTCCATGATGTTACACCAGCTTCTGAAAGAGATGGGTCTCCCCTGCCCTAATTCTGCTCTCCCCAGTCCTCCCTCTATATGTGTGCACACCCACTTCCCTGTCAAACTCTTTTTCTTCTTCCAGCTCAGCCCCTCTTTCCCTCTATACCAAAATCTTAGTGCCCAGTTGCACTGGGCACTATGTTATATCATCCTTTCATTTTCCCAACATTTAATCAGGTGCCATAACCTTTTTCATCTGCCATAACCCTTTGCTCCATGTGTAACCAGCCAGTCTCCCTCTGATATGTCTTGTACATCCTATATTTTTCTAGTTTCACAGCATTTTAGATTCACTCATTCATCCAGTCTTTCAAACAAAACAACACATTCTTGCAGCACCTACTGTGTGTACCGTGGATACTGCAAAACACAGGGAGACAAAGGAGCACATGGTCCAGAAAGAGAAGCAAACAGATAAACCAAGCACATGCAATAAACTGTTACAATTGAGTTTCACTGGGGACAAAAAAGAATATGGAATCAATTCTCCCTTGGAGGAAATGTGGAAACCTGTGAGGCACAAAATCTGTGAGGAGGCTTCTTTTTGTTAATAAATATTACTGTGTATGTCCGAAAAGCCCTACAAAAGCTAAGATTTTTATGAATTTGGTGTATTAAAATTCCTTAAAAAATTAAAAGTTATTTTAAGAGAAGAATGTATCACAAATATGCTTTTCTCAAATGCTTTAAAGTAGTTAAAAAAGACAAGTGAGGCAACACGAAGTTAATATAAATAGAACATGATTGATCTCCTGCCCTTAGGAATTCATTAACTCTCCTTGATTGAATTTGAATAAATCAGAATATATAGTTACCTTCAGTGGAGTTGGTGCTGGAGTACAGGCTCCAAGAGCAACTGACAAAGGATTCTTCAGATAAAAAAAAAAAAAAATCCCTAAAAGAAACAATAGGTCAAATAGAGAGGCAAGTAGTTGGATAGGAAATTTATATTGGTTTCTGATAACAAAGAGAAAAAGGAGGAGAAAGTAAGCAAGAGGGGGGAGGGAGAAATATCCTCCTCACTGATTTGGAAACTCTGCTGGAAGATCAGAATTTCTAAACATCAGTTCTCAATTTGACAAAAGAGACACAGTCAAACTGTCTTGATTTGGAAATTGATCAAGCCAACCAGACTAGACCATTTCCAATGTGTTCTGTCCAATGGGACAGGAGCCAAAGCTGCCCAGCCACTTATTCCTCTGGAGAAAGGTTGGCTTTCTCCTTGCAGGCTGCTCTAGTGGAGAATGGGTGATAAAATCTAGTTACAACACAAGTTTAAAAAAAAAAAAAAAAGGATTAAAGCTGAGATTTGAAGAATGGGCTACTTTGAAAGAACCTAAATTCCAAGCTCAGAAAGTTTTTGAGTGCGACTAAAACTGTTCGGAATGTTGTATTATCCCTCCACCCCAACCCCCGAAGGGTGTCTGACCCTTGTATCTATAGGAAGGTTGAACTACTTAACCTTTTGTGGTTATTGTAACTCTGCGGTTTTATCCAGTGGTTGCATTTTATGAGTCTATGAAAGCGTGTAAGCCAGAATCTAGTGCAGAAAAGGTATTCAGTGTGGGTCTGTACAAAGAATAAGTGGAGTAATATGGATGAAGAGACAGGAGGAAGGAAGAAATAAGGAAGATGAAGAAAGGACCCAGTTTGTCATTTCAAGGCAGTCAAACAGATCTGCCTTGAATGGATATGCATTCACTAGGATGTAACTTTGAGGAAAATTACTTAACCTCCCTGAGTCTTTTTTTTTTTTTTTTTTTTTAATTGAATTCATGTTTAATAATTACAGGCACCGTGCCCCCCCTTCCCCCTGCCCAGGCAGCAGCAGGGGTGGTGCAGGGGCTGGGGCGTATGCCCCCAGCAGCGAGGACGGCAGTCCCAAGAGTGATTTTTCAGAAAATAAAAAAGGACCAAGGGCAGGCAGTGGTGCCCCCCCCCCCAAGACACACCAAATTTCAAGACTTTATATATATCTCTGTGCCCCAGGGGGAGGAGAGGGACACCTGGCAGCATCCTGGAGGGGAGCCCCAAGCAGCCCCAAGCCATCCTGCCTCTTCAGCCACTTTATTAACTCAGACATCGCACTACAGGCACCCACTGCCACTGCCGCTGCCGCTGCTGCCACCCCCCTTGCAGTCCGGGCGGCTGGCTTGGCCATCCGAGTGTCCATGGGGCTCCAAGTCCCCGGCCCCACCCACCCTCAGTTGTGGTCAGACTCCTCCTCCTCGGCCTCACGAAGCCACTTGAAGAAAGCTGTGACAGATTTAAGGGCCACACCCTTGCCCTGCTGTTCAGCGGGGTCCTTGCTACTCTCCCAACTATAGAAGGCGTCCTCCTTCACCACGTCCTCATCGTACAGCGCATCAAAGAACATCCGAAGCAGGTTGGGGGGCTGTTCTAAGGTCACTACAAGGGCCTGGAGGGCGTAGAGCGCCTGCAGCTCCTTCTGCTCGTCACATAGGTACTTCTGTAGCAGTTTCGCTCGCGCTTTCAGCACCGCAACATCCACTCGGAGAGGAGTCTCAGAGATAATTGCAGAATAGCAGACCGTTGTCATGAGAGCTCGAACTAATGTGTTGGATGCTACCTGCTGCTCATTCACGTTGGCCTCTATCCAGTCAAACACCCGCTGGTTAGTGCTGCCCTCCTTTAGCAGCTTCTCCAGCTGCTTGCTCAGCTCATCAGAGGACAGCAACCTCTGGCCAGGGGCTTCTGACTCCTCTCCCAAGGTATACTCCACCTTCTGCGCAGTGACAAAGGCACCGACATCCTGGCCTTCAGGTAAAAATTCCTTCCAGCTGAGTCCAGCCTCTCGCCACAGCGTCCCCACCTTCTTGGGACCCATGCTTTTGCATAGGAGCCCCAGGATCTCCAGCAACAGGGAAGCAGCTTTGCCCAGGGGTCTCAGAGGTTTTGTAATCTCCCTGAACAGCTCCCCCATGGGCACCGCACCTTCATGCAGAATGGGCGTTACCAGTTCTGCTAGGTAGAGCCACACATGAGGGATGTCAATTTCCATGTCTTCAGCCAATTCCAGGATTTCATAGAGCCCTTGGTAGTACTGAGCAGTGGAGAGGTGCCCGGCACAGAGCAGCTGGTGCAGCAGTCGCCCCATGTGCTCACGGGCAATGGCGCTGCGCTCCAGTGTGGACTCGATGCCGTGCCGCACAAAGATGAAGAGCAGCGAGGGCGAGGCCAGCTCCTGCACACACTGAACCGCCTCCTTCATGTCATTGAGATGGAGGTATTCCTCAATGATGGCCCTGGATTTCTTCTCCAGCTCCTCTTCAGAGAGCGCAGCCTTCGGAGGACTCGCAGGGGGCAGGGCGGCTTCTCGCTTCACAGCATCCCGCCCGCGGTCCCGATCCTCCGTGAGGCTAGCTGCCTTGCGCAGTCCCTCAGGCTGAGAGGGCCGCTCTCTACTCCGCTCCTCCACTTCCTTGCTGAAGCTCCGCTTGGTGGCAGGTGTCCGTGCGCGATCAAGCCGGTCACCACGGTCACCTCCCCGTTCACTCCGCTCTAGGCGGTCTCCCCGGTCCCCAGCTTTCTCACCTCGTTCCCGGCTCAAGCTACTCCTCTGTACCACACGTCTGTTATCTGTGCTTTCTGTAGGTACTGCTTGTTGAAGGGCTGAGAAGCGATTCAAAGTACTAGTAGCTGGACGAGCAGCTTCTGATGCTGCATCGGAGGGCTTGGCTCCTGAGCCTCCACTGCTACCCTTGCCCCAGCTCAATCGCCCTCCAGGTGCAAACAGCTGGTTGTTAGAATCAATGGAGCCAGGCCCTACCTTCGTGATCTTAGTGAGTCGTGAGGTGTCAATAGGGCGGCTGCCCTTGCTGATGGGCACTGTGTTCCAGCCACCATCATCCACAAGTGGAAGGCCACGGCTGATGGGTGGGCCTGGAGGACCACCCCGACGCTTGTCGCCGCCCTTGGCCATTAACTGCTGCACTTTTATGTGCTCCCGATGCTCCTCCATCTCAGCTTCCTTGTGGATTTGGTCAATCGTCTTGGGACCCTGGTCCCCTCGACGCGGCACCCAATTGCTCCGTCGCAGATCCAGCACGTCTTGCAGCATAAAGCGGATTCGGGATGAAGTCTTCTTTTCCTTAATGATTTTTTCCATCTGGTTGAAATACTGATCCATCCGGGGCTTGGCCTTTTCAAAGTCCAGGTCTTTGCCAATGGTGGTGAGCAGACGGCAAAGGCATTCGAGGGACTCTTCATCATGGTTCTTAAGTAGTTTAACCACACAGTCGTGCATGATCGCCTCTGTTAACATCTTCAGCTTGAACAACTCCCCGATAAACTTGATATTCCCTAAAGAGCGCCGCCGGGCTATGTCTCGAGCCTCTTCCAGCTCTTCCTTCAGGCGTCCCCGTTCCTCTGCCGTGGCAGCTTCATCCATCTCTTTTTGCTTCTTCTCAAAAACCTCATCATCATCTTTGTCTTTTTCAAACTCTTTCTGACATCGATTTAACAACAGTTTTCTGAAGTTCACAGTCACTGTTGGCTTTTCTGTAGTGGGCACTTTCAGCGCCATGAGGCAGCGGCACATGTTGGCATAGGCCACAGAGAAGTTGGGTTCTGAAATGGCCTTCTCGAAGATGAGGTCAATGACCCCTTTGAGGCGTTCCTCGGTGTCGATGGCTAGCTGCGTCACCTGCTTCATAAGCTGCTGGAACATCTGGGGTGTCAGCTTATTCAGGATGGAGCGCACCCTGCGGAACAGGTCCTGGGTTTTGCTGCCATCAGTGTCCTCCTCCCCTCGGTCCTTATCAGTCACTGTCCGCTTGCTACTGGGTTTCCAGGCCTTCTCTGCTTTGTTCAGCTTTATATCTTCAGTCATTGACACCGTGGCAATGATCTTGCGTGGTTCCTTTCGGGGGCCCTGCTGAGATCGCCGGGGTCCCAGACCAGCCGGCCCTCGGGGCAGCTCCCCACCTGGCCCACCCCTCGGGGGCCCACGGCTGCTAAGGGCTGGTCGGCCAAGGTTGGCAAAGGACGGAGTGAAGTCTGGGCCACAATTTATGCCTGGAAGTCTGGCGGGATCCAGTGGCCGCAATGGTGTTTTATTGGCCTTATCCAACACCACATCACTGATATGGGGCAATCCCTCTGGCTTCTGCATACTGGCAAAGATGAACTGAAAGCCAAGCAGGAACTCACGGTCATAACGCTTTTTCTCCTCAAGGTTTAGAGGCTTCCACTGATCTGACTTATATTCATACTTCTGTTCCCCCGGCTGGATGTTGTCAGCATTTTGAATCTTGTCTTCCTTTGAGTCCCAGGTCTCGTCTGCTTCCTCAGGTCGCGGGGGCACACTGCTGCCCTCAGGCTCTGGGCTGGGATTGTTGCCTACAGGAGGCTGATTTTCTACCTCTGGTATTCCTGGGTTCACCTCCTTGAAGGCATCTAGAAGGTCTCCTACAGCCTCCTTCTTATTGAGCTCCTTAATTTTCCGTCTCCTCTTTGGCACAGATACTGCCACTTGGGTGGCTGATGCCACCTCCAAATTCTGGGACAGGTGGGCTGGGACAGGGGTGCTCTCTAGGGGGAGCGGTTCCTCTCCTCCCTTCTCACCCTCAGCTTCTCCTTCCTCTTCCTCTTCTTCCTCTTCCTCCATGTCCTCCTCCTGAGCAGGGGAAGCAGCTGGAGGAGCCACAGCTGGAGTGGCAGAAAGGATGGTGGGGGGAGCCACCGATGCTGTAGCCTCCTTGGCCTGCTCCTCTGGTTCACTGACGGGGCTTAAGTCCACAGCTGGTGGCGAGGGGGCTCCGTTGAGCAGCTCCTCAGGTTGGGCAGTTGGAGCAATGGGCATGGGGGATTCAAAGGGACAAGCCGGGGGAGGGAGAGGGGCAAGCTCCGGGCTCGACTCCAACTCTGGTTCCAAATTCTCAGATAGGACTGTGCCATTAGGCTCAGGAAGAATTTCCACCTTGTGAGATGCCAGGGGGGTGGGAACCTGGAGAGGACTGGAAGAGAACTCAGATTCTGGAACTGGTTTGCTAAGTGTCACTTCTACTTCCAGTATGGGTTCAGCGAGGGGAGTGGGTTCTGGAGAGAGGCAATATGGCTCCCCAGTTTCAGGGGGCATGGGGGTTGATTCTTCTACAGATGTTTGTATCATCCCCGTTGTCATAGTGTCCCCAGGAATAGGGAGGACTGTGAGATTAGGCTCAGACCCCGGTTCCAAGACTGGGGGTGGTGATGGGGTCGGAGAAGGTGATGAAGGCTGGGATTCTGAAGGGCTGTGCTCTGGGCCAGGCAGCCCTGGCCGCTCCCCAATGATTGCTCCCTGCGACCGGTCATCTGGCCGGACAACAACAGCAACCTGGGGTGTCTCCCCATTAGCCTGAGGCTCCAGACCACCTCCCGTCTGGGGAGGGGTGGGTGTGGAGGCAGTGCGGGCCCCAGACATGATCTCCTCCGTGATATCCTTCCCTCCTTGGTTTGGGTCTCGAATTCGGATCGTCTTCCGCTCCCTCTTGGGAGCAATCTGGGGTGGCTGGTTCATCAAAACCGGCGGGGGAGCCACACCAGTGGGAAATTGCTGCACACCCTGGGCTGGGTAGTAGGCGCCAGCGTAGGTCCCAAACTCTGTAGGGCTTGCACCCGGATAGAAGCTTGGGGCTCCCGGCTGCACAGGATACTGCTGTGTCGGGACAACATATGTGGAACGCCCCTGTCCGGGGATGTAGTAGGCCCCCTGGGAGGCTGGGTAGGAGATCTGGGAAGGGATCATCATTACTTGGGATCCAGCAGGGTAGACATGGGCAGCTGGGCCAGGGCGGGCGGGGGCTGCACTCTGCACTCGGGAGGCTGCACTGCTCGGGGGCTGGGCCCGGCTAGGGTAGAAGTGCTGGCGGGGCTGAGAAGGCGTGTTCATTTGTGTCGCTTGAGGCGTACTGAACACCACCGGTGCTGTCTGCCCCGGGGGAAACGCTGGCTGTGGGAGTCCAGGGGATGGGGCAGGTGGGGGGCCTGTGGGCTGTGGAGCTTTGTTCATTTCATTTGGTGCCACATCAGGGTCCCCCCAGCACCCCCTCGGTTAAGAATAAATCCACGGTGCGGCCTACAGGTTCTGGGCATCCGAGGGCCTTCAGTCTCCTTCAGTCCGCGCGGCCGAGCCCCACGCAGCCGCACAGACGTAGTCCACAACCATTTCCGGCTCCCCGCACGGATCCCGCTCGGCGGCCACCGCTTCCCTCCCTGAGTCTTGATCTCTCATTTGTAAGATTGGGACAATACCACTCTCATTGGGCTGATTTGAGGAATAAGTGAATTGCATGTAAAATGTATATCATACTTCATAGTAGATAGTAAGCATCCTATCGGTACCATTTCACTTCTTGACAATCTTGTTGTCATTCCTGTTATCCATATCAAAATGTGGTATTTGAAAGAATTCTAGAAATATAAAAGTATGGTAAACTGATTCCATCCACCAGCATGATAGCTATGAGGACACCTCTAAGTAGAAGTCAATGTAGAGGTGTAGACATCTAAGGAATTTTATTTTTCTGCAGTTAACTTTTATACTAAGAGCCTACATGGCCTCTTTCGTATTTTCCTATTTTAGCCACTGAGAGTTCTGAGATTTTAAGGTGACATAGATGCAGGGAAGCCTGTGATTTCTTTTGTTATTATTGGTATCTCTTCAGTCTGTTGGCAGCTAAGGAAAGCAGTAAGTCACTGTTCAGAGATGCCTGTGTGGGAAGATTTAAACCATATCAATTTCAAAGTGTGTCTATAGCAAGAAAATATTGCTTCTTTTAAAAAGACTAATGTAAATCAGATTAAGTGATTTAAATAGGAATAAACCTGTAAAGGTTACTACAGTGCTGATAAGCTTTTATAGCTGTTAGACAAAGAGGGCATATCTTTTATATTTTAAAGGAGGCTTACAGAGCCAGCATTTATTAAAGTAAAGAACAGTAACCTAATGAGAAACCAAAAATCAAAAACACCCACAATCCTGGATGTTTCTTAGTTCCTGGAACACTTTCACTAGTTCCCTCCTTTCGTCAGCAATCAACAAGGAAAACACGATTTTCTCAAAGATGTTTTAAACATCTGAATTGAAATGAATATGGGCATTTATCCACTGGACACCCACCCTCATTGGTTAAGGGCTGCCTCCGAGGCTGTCAACTACTCCCTCACTTCAAGGCTGACAGGCTCAGCAGAGTGCCATTGAGGTGGAAGGGAGGTTGCCAGCACAAGGAGGGTCTGGGTTCCCATGCAACTGTCGTCACAGCCATGGCTGAAATCAGAGGTGGCCCAAGGGGATGTGACACTGGTCACAAAAGGTGTCAGCTACAGCGCCCTCTGTGGTAGGGTGACAGGGTTTCAGGAACAAAGCTTTCTGCACTGAGGACATGCTGTACGTATGCCCAGGTGGAAAGCACTGGATGCAGGCTGCACCCATGGAACGTGACCTACCACATCTTGTGTAGCTTGTCGGAGGAGCGGAACAGAAGGGGAGGTGTGCTCCCCCAGCAACTGGAATGCTAGAACCAAAGCCAACCGTATGGAGACCTTGCCTCTGTGCACTTCCTTTGTGTGCTCTCTCCTCCTTAAATTTACCTAGCAAAATCCGACACCCCTCAAAATATTGCTCACATACCTCTTTCTAGACTGCTTCTAATCACTAAGATTTTCTGTGGCTCTTTGAGACCATATGTTTGTTCTAGGCTGTTGAAGGACACAGGGAACAAAAACTATCCCCCTAACTGGGAAGACATCTCTAGACTGAAAAACAAGGCAGACAGCTCCATATAATCAACAGATCAGTTTATTATAGGGTAACATACTCGATGGGGTGGACAACAATTCCAAAGCATTAACAGCTACACTCCAGACTGCCCAGGCACCACTGGGACAATTTTATAGTTAACCTAGGGTATGAAGGTAGGTGCTTGGAAACAGGATGTGCATTTCAAAGTCAAGATTTATGAATGGGTGACTAGCGTCATAGGCCCCGGAAATATGTCAGGGAAGATTGTCATCATCAGCTTACCCTGACCAATACAGACACTTAACAGATATTTTTAACTGATGTAATTAACTCTAGTTGGAAGTAGTAATGCCATATTTCTTTGAATCTAAGACTCCATCAAAGGTAAGACACATCATTATTTTATGTTCCATTAAGAAAGAATGAATGCTGCCAATCAAGCTATGACAACCCATTCCAATTTCAGGAGTTAAATTGTGCAAGATAGTGAATCTTAGAATCAATGAAATACCGTAACAATAACTCTCGTGTAAAGTCATTCTACAATTTATGAAATGCTTTAGTGAATTATCCAACCCATTTTTGCAACATGAATTCACTGGTCACTTTTTTTTGTTTGTTTAACATTACTCTTGGTCCTGAGTATAAGACATATACCTTCATGGGGTGAATAGTCTAGTAAGAGATACTCATAATTAAAAATAATTAAAATTCAGTTCAGTAAGCATAAGAATTGCTAATATATACGGTACATACTGTGTACTAGATGCTGTGAATTACACCTATTTCAGGCTTATGTCAATCCCTTAGGATCAGTAGTATTTTGCCTATTTTACTGCTGTGCTGCCCAGTAAGTACACTAACAGAGGTCAGTCTGCACAGTCCAGAAACAGCATTGTAAAGGGTGTGACTAAGTGTGTGATTGGAGTGGGCTGGGCAAGGGGATACAACACAAGGGTCAAGGGCCATGTTACAGAGAAGACAAGGCTTTCACTATGCCTTGAAACTGAAAAGTGTCCGCAGGGGCATGGCAAACATTCCAGGTTGAGGGAAAGCACCTGCAGAGAGCGGAGAGGTAATGAATGTTTGCAAAATGCTGGTGTACACCTTTTGAGGGGATGGGAGGTAAAGTAAGATGAGTTTGGAAAGAATGTGATGGATAGTTCACAAAGAGTTTCATGTGTGAGATTAAAGTGTTTGGACCAGTTCATTGGGACGATAGGAATTTCAGAGAGATTTTAGGGAGGAGTGGATGTGGGTCTGGATATTACCCAAATAAAGTCAAAATGGCAACTTAAAAAATTAATCCTTAAAATTATCCACATTTATAGGCATTCAGTTCAAATTAGCAAAGAAATATGATCCTTTGTGTCTCAGTATCAGTCGACCAACAAGAATAAAAGATAAATAGGGACATCCATTAAGATGGCAAAAACATCAAGAACATTTGTTACTGGAATTCATTTGAATTGATTTCATATTACACATGCATAAAAAGATAATTTTCTATTCCTTTTGCAGTTTTGTGAGTTATTACCTTAAGAAGACTTTATGGCAATCATTCACAAATCCATTCAGTTCACTTATTACCTCTGGAATATTTTCTTTTAAAAATATTGCTAGGAGCAATTTTAGCCAGACCAAGTTCCAAGCTTTAAAATGTGGCTATTTTACATACACAGTAAGTACTTTTTCTGAAAATTTTGTGTTATAAATTCATAATTCACAGTGGGCTACCCCTGTTAATATGCACTCACGGCTGCATGCAGCCCTAGGAACCATTATTATATTAAGAATAATGTAAAGACACTTAAATTTATTCTGTATCATCATGTTTATTACTACATGTTTGTCATTATGAATAGCAGTCACAGCGCACAGCATAATGGTATGTTAAAGACAACGTTGTGGGCTTCCCTGGTGGCGCAGTGGTTGAGAGTCCGCCTGCCGAGGCAGGGGACGTGGGTTCGTGCCCCGGTCCGGGAAGATCCCACATGTAGTGGAGCGGCTGGACCCGTGACCCATGGCCGCTGGGCCTGCGCGTCCGGAGCCTGTGCTCCGCAACGGGAGAGGCCACAACAGTGAGAGGCCCACGTACCGCAAAAAAAAAAAGACGATGTTGTGGTGTAAACTAAATGCACACTAAGAATACACAAAACTCTGCTGAATTTTAATCATCCTTATTCATAGGACACAGAGCCCTAATGATTCTCAAAATGCATGTGATTTAAATAAGCCATCTTTATTCCATTCCATTTAAACCCTTGGTGTGAGTTAATCAGCTTGAGTGGACTCATTCTTAGTGATGAAAGTGAAGAAAGCTTGGCTCATATGTAGAGAAATGTGTGGTACATAGTGAAAAAACAAAGTGAGCCATCTCTTCTCCACCTCACTAAAGACACCCTACTCACTTCCGGGGCCTGATCATAAAGTTGTATGAATTTAGAAGAAACTCACTGATTGAATCTCCCCTTCTGAAAGCTCATCTCCAAAGGACTTGCATATAAAAGAATTACAACTAAATAAGAATGTTGCCAAAGTTACTCTCAAAGTGCAAAGGTGAGATCTTTACGGTTATTCTGATATTTAATTTAAGAAATAACATTAGTGATAACCATAACTAACAAAACACTATCAGTCGAACTCATCTCAGTCATTTCAGTACCTTTATTTCCTCTGATATGGTCAGTGTAGCATTGCAGAGGAAAATACCCGGCCTCTTACCAGGAATTGCATGATTACTCCCAAATTTCTTCCAAATATGGTTACAAGAATATGAATTTCCAATGAGTAGATACGAGGTCTTATGTTCTGATAAAGTGGAACACACGCGTGATCTTTCTGTTTTTCATATTTAAAACACTTGCTCTTGGTGATTTGCTTTCAGAGGAGTGAGAAAGTACATGAGCAATGTTAATATGGACACGATATTAAATCCTTCAGAGGCCTCTAACCAGTCAGGGTAGACTGCTGTGGCTATGGTTTTGTCTGCTGCTTCTGATATATATCCACTTTCCTTTGGGAACCATTGCTTCCTGGTCCCCCTTGGGGTTGTTAATCCCAGTGTCCTGCCCTCACCTGGTCAATGGTGAGTCCAAACCTTGCCAAAGTAGCCTGGCATCGGGGCGTAGTCATTAATGAAGGGATAGAAATCTGACCCAAGCAGGGCAGAAAGTCTTCTCCAAGGGTTCTGGAGCTAATGGGAAAGACTATTATCTACTGGAAATGCTGAAGTAGTCAAATGTTTCCAGCTACGTAACAAGCATGAGGTTTCCAGTTGCCAATTTGCCCACCTTGTGCAGAGGCCTAAATACTAAAATAACACCAAATAGAATGCAAGTGAAAGAGTCACGCCAACATCATTTGAGCTTGAATGATGGTCACTGCCTTGAATGAGGTCAGCTGCACCTCTGGACTTCTCATGGAAGTGAACTCATGAAGATTCTTTTATCCTTGAGTTATTTTGAGCAGGGTTCCTATAAGTTGAAAGAGAGCAAGAATCCTAAACACAGATGGCTTTTTTTAGTCATTCAGCATCTACTCACCATTTTTCCAATAAGCTCAAATTCCCCTGGAGCATCCTGTTTCCAATTCTTAGTCCTGGTGCTTCAGGTGGGCCTCCACCTTCAGCTACAAGCATGACCAACTAGAGCATCAAATTCCCTTGAACCACAGTGATTGGTTCAAGAATGGGAATATGCTCCAATCCGAGCCAATGAGGCAGAATGAGAATTTTATAAAATCTTTTTTCCACTGGATTTGAACATTGGAGAAACCAAGTACTAAGTTGACAGAGATTACCATGATGGGCCTAATTGTGAAGCCAGTAAACCAGAAAGTAGAGTGGAGAAATGGAGAGAGAGAGAAAGTACTAATATATCATTTGCAATGCTAAGACCCTAGATCTACCTGTATCAGAAGCTGTAGCTACTTCTTGATTTTTAATCAATTATTTTTCTTTTTTAGTTAAATCAGCTTGAAGTTTTGTTTTCAATTTTGTTTTGTTTTTAATTTTGATCACTTGTAATTGATCATTCTAATGCACTAACAATTATTTAATAAGTAGGTTGCATAGTTTGTATAATGTATATAGATTTCCCTTGATTTTTATCTCTTCATTTCTGGAAGGAAATGGTTCTGTGGCCTTTTCTCTACTCTCAGAGATACCTGGGAATATGACCCTGCAAATCCTCCTGTAACAATAATGGAAGAAATTTTAGGAGTATGCCTGTACCAGATCCAAGATAAACAAGAATCCAGCCAAGGAATATATACTAGACCAAGAATCTGTACCTTATTGTCAAGATTATTTATCAAATAATGGATAACTTTTATTGGTGAGAATCAGCTGCACTAAAGAATAAAAGTTAGAATTATAATTCTGAGATGGTCTAAGTAACTAGCTAGTCATGAAAGCTGAAAGGATCCAGAGGTTTCCCTAAACTGAGGTTGTCTACATCTACTCACTTTCATTTCATTCCAGGTGCAGAGTGAGAGGGACCCCAAAGTGTGCCTGGGAATCAAGGCACCTTTTCTCTGCTGATCTTATATCCTTTAGCCTTTTCTAAAGCTAAACAATGCTGGGTGAAGCCAACAGTGTCTTCCTAGTTTGTCAATCCAAACCCAAGATCAATGCTGCTGTAAAGTAGAGAGGGCATGGCAGTTACAGAACAGAATTGCCTCCTATGCTGGGAGACTAATAAACATAATTATGACAGGAGTGATCTATCTTTGAAAATATGTCATAACTTTTAAGGAAAAAATTTAAGTAAAATTTATATATATAACTTGCAACCAACCCATAATTCTGTTGATTATTCCAAACATTCCTTCTTCCATAATGTTCTCCTTCACATAGCCTTCCTTATCTAATAATACTTTTGGTGGAATTTTATCTTACTCAGAAGTCTCAACTTCCATATTTTTTCCTCTGCCTCCTAAATTTATAACTCCAGCCCAAGGTTCCTTCTGAACCCCAGATATGTGTTTCCACTGTACCTCTCCACCTGGATGTCCTTGTCAGCATCTAACTCAGCTCCTAAAGCAATGTAGTATAACAATGGCAAAAGATGCAGTATTCCAATTCAAGCAAACCTAGATATAAATCTTGCCTCCACCATTCAATAGCTGTGTGAACTTAACAAATAATTTAACCTCTCTCGGCCTCGTTTTGTGGTCTATAAAATGGAGATAAAAATATCTATCTCACAGTATTGTTGCAAGTGTTGAAATGAGTACTATCCATACTAGAGCAAATATTTATTTTCTACTCCTCTTATTTCCATAGATGTGAATAATTCCAATGCCTCTTCCAAGAATGAAAAAGAAAACCAAGGACCACTTCCTTCATCTCTCCACCCTTTACTCATTTCTCCCCAAAAGAGGAGAAACACTGTGTTGAATTCAGAAGGACTTGAGGCTGCTCAGGTCAGTGCCTTCTAAGTTCTTTCTCCTTCAGAAGTGCCTGCCTTTTAAAAGGGTTTGTTCTTGATCTGTTCCCAGCTCTGTGATAAATGACTACAATTGTCCAGTTTCACTAGTGGATAAATCTGTTTGATTCAGGCGAAAAATATGGACAAGCCCACTTGGCTAGAAACTTTGATCTGCATGTGACTAACTCCTGTGTCCTATTTTTCAGTGGTTTCCAAATTTGGGAGAGAAATAAGAATATTATTTCTTGACCCCCTAAACTCCAATAGTCATGGAAAGCACCCAGCACATGCTAGCACACACTAGGAGCTCAAAAATTGTCAAGGTCCTTTCTCCATAAGCACCTGCTGCTGCCCACGTTCCCTAATTCAGATCCTCAAGCAAGAGATTCGGTTGACTTCCTAATCTTCTTCCTCTCCTTCGTTTCCATATCTAACTGTTCACCAAGTGGGTTTGTTCCACTGTACTGATTTGTCTTGAATCTATCCTATTTCCTCTAACCTCACTTCCATTGTCTTGGTTCATAAACTAGTCACTTCACTCCTGAATTAGGTCAACAAATGGGGAGCTGAAATTGCTGCCTGCCTTCTGTCTCCCCTCCTGCCAATGCATCCTTCATACTGCAATGAGAGTGATCTAATATATGATCCCTTTTCCAAAGAGCTAAGTCTGTTCCAATTTTTCTTTTTAGTCTCATGTTCTATTATTTCCCATCATCTCAATACGCACATATACCCTATACTGTTCACATGCATACAACCCATGTTGGGATACTTGCCCCAGTTTATCACTGCCTGTGACCATGAGGGCAATTCAGGCTAATTCTGGGGATTGCTCATGTCAACTTAAATAAAGGAGTAAACTGAGGCAAGCTTGATTTGCCAGAAACTGAGTTTATTTGGGAATAGCAGAGGACTTGCAATTTGGAAACACATGCTGTAGCAAGCTATAGGTGAGTCCCTTGATGGTCTGAAGTGGGCTGTATTTATGCACACAGAGTGAAAAGAGGAGGGGGTCCAACCAGAGTCCAAGCAGTAAGCTCATTGGCTTGGGGATGGGAAGGGAATATTGGCTGATGTTCATTGGTCAGGAGATAAGTCTCAGTCTTTTGTAAAGCAGGCAGTTACAGGAAATCAGTTTCTCAGTTCTTAAGTTCTGTTCTTTTGAGAGTGCATGTGTGAGATTCTCCATTTCATATTATCCTCCAGTTCCATTTTAGACTGAAATTGTTTTACATTCAGCAGAACTACCCTAAGTTATATTCTCCAACTTGGCATATATCAGTAATAAAAATTATATTCAGTTCTCCATCTGCTGCTCCATTGTCTTATTTGACAATTTGTTCCAAACCCAAGGTAGAGAAGAGAGATGCTATGATTAGCCACTTTTCCAAACACTCCAAAACTCCTGTGCCCAAAATATGTACCTGTCTTCTACCTTTGACATCTCTGTCTTACCTTCAAAACCTAGTCCAAATAGCTCTGCCTCTGCAAAGCCTGTCCTGACAATCAAAGGTATTCAAGTTTAGGAGTGCTAATTACAGATCTTTCTTCCTTTGGATTCAAATCAATAGATAATAGACACATGAGTCAAAATAGGGATCAAAGTAGCCATGTTATTAATGGTAAAACTGGATTGGGGAATTCAACAGAATCTCATATAACCACACACTGTGCAAACACACTCAAGCATATACACCAGTCACCAGTGAAAAGATAGAGACGAGTCAGCTCCCTCACCCTTGCCCAGAACCCCATCCATTGAGGGGGGCTTTGGAAGCCTGTTGCTTCCAAAGACAACAGTCATAGAAATCAAGCATCTGGATCATATATAAACAAAAACACATTTATCAATGCCCCATAAAAATATGATACCCAGTGAATGTCAAGGTCTTACCATTTCACCAATTAGTTAGTTCAGTTAAGGCGGTGGAGAAGGAAGAATCTACTTCCCCGCAACTTCTTCAAGTTCAATGTTAGAGGACATTCCTTCCTGTATGGGTAAAGATGGAAATTAGGGAGAGAAGAGTTGTCTAATATCCCTGTGATATTGTGATTTATAATAAGAAATCTATTATTTGGTCCTTGTTTCCATTCCTGGCTCAGAGTTCTAAAACTTTGGAATTTCCTGAAGGAGAACTGAAAAGGTGACTTTTATGTTAATGAAGTGACTTTTGGAAAGCCCCTAGGTAACCTAGGGAGTGGGGGCTTGTTGCCAGGGGAACAAATCTTGTGATTAGAGGGTTGGAACTTTCAGTCCCACCCCTGACCTCCAGGGAGGGGAGGGGCTGGGGATTCAGTTCTGTCACCAATGGCCAATGATTTAATCAATCATGTCTATGTAATGAAGCCTCCATAAAACCCCAAAGGACAGTGTTCAAAGAGCTTCTGGGTTGGTGAACATTCAGGAAGAGTGGCACCCCATTCCTACATACCTTGCCTGATGCAGGTCTTCCACCTGGTTGTTTCTGAGTTATATCCTTTTATTATCTGGTAAACATAAGTAAATATTTCTCTGAGTTCTCTAAGCCTCTCTAACAAATTAATCAAACTGAGGAGGGGGTCATGGGAACCAGTTGGTGGGTCTGAAGCAGGGGCAACAACCTGGACTTTCAACTGGCATCTGAAGGGGAGGTGGGGGAGGTCATTTTTGTAAGAATGAGCCCTTAACCTGTGGGATCTGGCATGAACTCCAGTTAGTATCAGAATTGAATTGAATTGTAGGATACCCAGCTGGTATGAGAGAATTGCTTGGTGGTGTAGAAAAAGCACACATTATAATTCCCCAATTTAATTTTCTTAACCCCTAACTCTCCTGAGCTCCCCAAGAAATTTATACATTCCTCTATTAATAGATTTATTTTGCTATATATGTATATGTCTATGTCTATTCCTAAAATATTGTTTGTTTAAATACAAGTATTTGTCTATGTTCCAATGCCTGGCACATGGAAGGTTCTCAATATATTTACTGGCTGAATGGATGATGTGGAATCATAGACTCTGATAAATAGAAAAGGATCTTAGAAGTCATCTACCTCAATTTCACATCCAAAGCCAAGAATACTACATCTACTCACTGTTTCAGTACTTCTATGAACAGTAACTCAACTTTACAAGTTGTATCTAAACATAGAGAATATTAAAAAATAACCTCTATGCACTCGAAAGGACACAACATCATTACTTAGGTATTCTTGTCAGAAAGGCATAAGTTTATTCTAAACATGAGAAAACATCATATGAAAACAAACTTGAGAGACATTCTACAAAATAAACGATCAGTATTTTTCAAAAGTGTCAAAGTCATGAAAGACAAAGAAAGGTGAAAAAATGTCACAAACTGGAGGAGACACAACAACTAAATGCAATGTGGGATTTTGGAACAGAATAAGGACATTAATGGAAAAATGGGTGAAGTTAAAATAAGGTATGAAGTATTAAATAAGGTATGGCATTTAGTTAATAGTATTAAACCACGACAATTTCCTGGCTTTGACAATTGGAGGATGGTTATTTAAGGTGTTAACATTAGGGAAGAGAGGTAAGGGATATACAGGTACTCTGGGTACCATCTCTGCAACTTTTCCATAAATCTAAAATGAATTCAGCATTCAAGATGGTGGAGTAGAAGGATGTGCACTCACTCTCTCTTGCAACAGCATTGGAATCACAACTAACTGCTGAACCACCATCAACAGGAAGACAATGGAACCCACCAAAAAAGATACCCCACATCCAAACACAAAGGAGAAGCCGCAATGAGATGGTAGGAGGGGAACAATCACAATAAAATTAAATCTCATAACCGCTGGGTGGGTGACTCACAAACTGGAGAACAGTTATACCACAGAAGTCTACCTACTGGAGTGAAGGTTCCAAGCCCCATATCAGGCTTCCCAACCTGGGGGTCCAGCAACGGGAGGGGGAATTCCCAGGGAATCAGACTTTGAAAGCTGATGGGATTTGATTGCAGGACTTTGACAGGACTGGGGGAAACAGAGACTCCACTCTTGGAGAGCACACACAAAGTTGTGTGCGCATCAGCACCCGGGGGAAGGAGCAGTGACCCCATAGGGGACTGAACCAGACCTATCTGCTAGTGTTGGAGGGTCTTCTGCAGAGGAGAGGGCGTGGCTGTGGCTCATGGCAGGGATAAGGACAATGGCAGCAAAAGTGCTGGGAAGTACTCCTTGGCATGAGCCCTCCTGGAGTCTATCATTAGCCCCATCAGAGGAGCCTGTAGTCTCCACTGCTGGGTCACCTCAGGCCAAACAACCAACAGGGAGGGAACTCAGACCCACCCATCAGCAGACAAGCAGATTAAAGTTTTACTGAGCTCTGCTCACCAGAGCAACCCCCAGCTCTACCCACCACCAGTCCTTCCCATCAGGAAGCTTGCACAAGGCTCTTAGATAGCCTCATCCACCAGAATGCAGACAGCAGAAGCATTAAGAACTACAGTCCCTCAGCCTGTGGGACGAAAACCTCATTCACAGAGAGATAGACAGAATGAAAAGGCAGAGGACTATGGACCAGATGAAGGAACAAGATAAAACCCCAGAAAAACAACTAAATGAAGTGGAGATAGGCAACTTCCAGAAAAAGAATTCAGAATAATGATAGTGAAGATGATCCAGGACCTCAGAAGAAGAATGGAGGCAAAGATCGAGAAGATGCAAGAAAAGTTTAACAAAGACCTAGAAGAATTAAAGAACAAACAAACAGAGATGAACAATAATTGAAATGAAAAATACACTAGAAGGAATCAATAGCAGAATACCTGAGACAGAAGAACAGATAAGTGACCTGGAACACAGAATGGTGGAATTCACTGCCACGGAACAGAATAAAGAAAAAAGAATGATAAGAAATGAAGACAGACTAAGAGACCTCTGGTACAACATTAAATGCACCAACATTCGCATCATGGGGTCCCAGAGGGAGAAGAGAGAGGCAAAGGACCCGAGAAAATATTTGAAGAGATTATAGTCGAAAATTTCCTTAACATGGGAAAGGAAATAGCCACCCAAGTCTAGGAAGTGCAGACAGTCCCAGGCAGGATAAACCCATGGAGAAACACACTGAGACACACAATAATAAAACTGACAAAAATTAAAGGCAAAGAAAAATTATTGAAAGCAAAAAGGGAAAAATGACAAATAACATACAAGGGAACTCCCATAAGGCTAACAGCTGATTTCTCAGCAGAAACTTTACAAGCCAGAAGGGAGTGGCACATTATACTTAAAGTGATGAAAGTGATGAACCTACAACCAAGATTACTTTACCTGGCAAGGATCTCATTCAGATTCGATGGAGAAATCAAAAGCTTTACAGACAAGCAAAAGCTAAGAGAATTCAGCACCACCAAACCAGCTCTACAACAAATGCTAAAGGAACTTTTCTAAGTGGGAAATACAAGAGAAGAAAAGGACTTACAAAAACAAACCCAAAACAATTAAGAAAATGGTAATAGGAACATACATATTGATAATTACCTAAAATGTGAATGGATTAAATGCTCCAACCAAAACACACAGATTGGCTGAATGGATACAAAAACAAAACCCATATATTTGCTGTCTACAAGAGACCCATTTCAGACCTAGGGACACATACAGACTGAAAGTCAGGGGATGGAAGAAGGTATCCCATACAAATGGAAAACAAAAGAAAGCTGGAATAGCAATAGTCATATCAGATAAAACAGATGTTAAAATAAAGAATGTGATGAGAGACAAGGAAGGATACTACCTAATGATCAAGGGATCAATCCAAGAAGAAGATGTAACAATTAGAAATATATATGCACCCAACATAGGAGCACCTCAATACATAAGGCAAATGCTAACAGCTATAAAAGAGGAAATCAACAGTAACACAATAATAGTGGGGGACTTTAACACCTCACTTACAGCAATGGACAGATTATCCAGACAGAAATTTAATAAGGAAACACAAGCTTTGAATGACACAATAGACCAGATAGATTTAAATGATATTTATAGGACATTCCATCTGAAAACAGCAATTTACACTTTCTTGTCAAGTGTACAGGGAACATTCTCCAGGATAGATCACATCTTGGGTCACAAATCAATCCTCAGTAAATTTAAGAAAATTGAAACCATATCAAGCATCTTTTCCTACCACAACGCTATGAGATTAGAAATAAATTACAAGGAAAAAAATGTAAAAACACAAAGACATGGAGGCTAAAAACTACGCTGCTAAATAACCAAGAGATCACTGAAGAAATCAAACAGGAAATAAAAAAGTACCTAGAGACAAATGACAATGAAAATACGATGATCCAAAATCTATGGGATGCAACAAAAGCAGTTCTAAGAGGGAAGTTTATAGCAATACAACCCTGCCTCAAGAAACAAGAAAAATCTCAAATAAACAAGCTAACTTTACACCTAAAGCAACTAGAGAAAGAAGAACAAACAAAACCTAAAGTTAGTAGAAGGAAAGAAATCATAAAGATAGAGCAGAAATAAATGAAATAGAAACAAAGAGAACAATAGCAAAGATCAATAAAACTAAAAGCTGGTTCTTTGAGAGGATAAACAAGGTCAATAAACATTTAGCCAGACTCATTAAGAAAAAGAGGGAAAGGACTCAAATCAATAAAATTAGAAATGAAAAAGGAGAAGTTAAAATGGACATTGCATAAATACAAAGTATCATAAGAGACTACTACAAGCAACTCTATGCCAATAAAATGGACAACCTGGGTGCTTCCCTGGTGGCACAGTGGTTGAGAGTTCTCCTGCCAATGCAGGGGACACGGGTTCGTGCCCCAGTCCAGGAGGATCCCCCATGCCACGGAGCGGCTGGGCCCGTGAGCCATGGCCGCTTAGCCTGCACGTCCGGAGCCTGTGCTCCGCAATGGGAGAGGTCACGGCAGTGAGAGGCCTGCGTACCGCAAAAAAAAAAAAAAAAGGACAACCTGGAAGCAAAGGACAAATTCCAAGAAAGGTATAACCTTCCAAGACTGAACCAGGAAGAAATAGAAAATATGAACAGACCAATCACAAGCACCGAAATTGAAACTGTGATTAAAAATCTTCCGACAAACAAAACTCCAGGACTAGAAGACTTCACAGGTGAATTCTATTAAACATTTAGAAAAGAGCTAACACCCATCCTTTTCAAACTCTTCCAAAAAACTTGCAGAGGAAGGAACACTCCCAAATTCATTTTATGAGTCCACCATCACCCTGATACCAAAACCAGACAAAGATACTACAAAAAAAGAAAATTACAGACCAATATCACTGATGAATATAGATGCAAAAATCCTCAACAAAATAACAAGGCTGTTCACTCTCGCCACTATTATTCAAGATAGTTTTGGAAGTCCTAGCCACGTCAGTCAGAGAAAGAAAGAAAGAAAAGGAATACAAATTGAAAAAGAAGGAGTAAAACTGTCACTGTTTGCAGGTGACATGATACTATACATGGATAATCCTAAAGATGCCACCAGAAAACTAGACCTAATCAATGAATTTGGTAAAGTTGCAGGATACAAAATTAATGCACAGAAATCTCTTGCATTCCTATACACTAACAACAAAAGATCAGAAAGAGAAATTAAGGAAACAATCCCATTCACCATTGCAACAAAAAAATAAAACACCTAGGAATAAACCTACCTAAGGAGGTAAAAGACCTGTATGCAGAAAACTATAAGATGCTGATGAAAGAAATCAAAGATGACACAAACAGATGGGAGATATACCATGTTCTTGGATTGGAAGAATCAGTATTGTGAAAATGACTATACTACCCAAAGCAATCTATAGATTTAATGCAATCCCTATCAAATTACCACTGGCATTTTTTACAGACTAGAACAAAAAATCTTAAAATTTCTATGGAGACACAAAAGACCCTGAATAGTCAAAGCAGTCTTGAGTGAAAAAAACGGAGCTGGAGAAATCAGACTCCCTGACTTTAGACTATAATACAAAGCTACAGTAATCAAGACAATATGGTACTGGCACAAAAACAGAAATATAGATCAATGGAACAGGATAGAAAGCCCAGAGATAAACCCACTCACCTGTGGTCAACTAATCTATCACAAAGGAGGCAAGTATGTACAATGGAGAAAAGATAGTCTCTTCAGTAAATGGTGCTCATTTCATTAGAGAATGAAATTAGAACACTCTCTAACACCATATGCAAAAATAAACTCAGAATGGATTAAAGACCTAAATGTAAGAACGGACACTATAAAACTCTCAGAGGAAAACATAGAAAGAACACTCTTTGACATAAGTCACAGCAAGATCTTTTTTGACCCACCTCCCAGAGTAATAGAAATAGAAACAAAAATAAACAAATGGGACCTAATGAAATTTAAAAGCTTTTGCACAGCAAAGGAAACTTTAAACAAGATGAAAAGACAACCCTTAAAATGGGAGAAAATATTTACAAATGAATCACTGGACAAAGGATTAATCTCCAAAATCTATAAACAGCTCATGCAGCTCAATATTAAAAAAAACCAACAACCCAATCACAAACTGGACAGAAGACCTACATAGCCATTTCTCCAAAGAAGACATACAGATGACCAGGAAGCACATGAAAAGCTGCTCAACATCACTAATTATCAGAGAAATGTAAATCTAACCTACAGTGAGATATCAGAGAATCTACAAACACAAATGCTGGAGAGGGGAGTGGGTGTGGAGAAAAGGGAACCCTCTTGCACTGTTGGTGGGAATGTAGATTGATACAGCTACTATGGAGAACAGTATGGAGGTTCCTTAAAACACTAAAAATAGAACTACCATATGACCCAGAAGTCCCACTACTGGGCATATACCCAGATAAACCATAATTTGAAAAGACACATGCACCCCAATATTCATTGCAGCACTGTTTACAATAGCCAGGTCATGAAAGCAACCTAAATGTCCATCAACAGATGAATGGGGAAAGAAGATGTGGCACATATATACAATGGAATATTACTCAGCCATAAAAAGGAATGAAATTGGGTCATTTGTAGAGACATGGATGGACCTAGAGACTGTCATACAGAGTGAAGTTAAGTCAGAAACAGAAAAACAATATCATATATTAATGCATATATGTGGAGTCTAGAAAAATGGTACAGATGAACCAATTTGCAAGACAGAAATAGAAACACAGAGGTAGAGAACAAACGTATGGACACCAGGGGGGGAAAGTGGGGCGGGGGTGGTGGTGGGATGAATTGGGAGATTGGGATTGACATATATACACTAATAAGTATAAAATAGGTAACTAATAAGAACCTGATGTATAGAAAAGTAAATAAAATTCAAATCTCCCCCCAAAAATAAAATGAATTCAAAATGTAAGTTTAAAAAAAATAATCACTGATAACACATATATGAGTGTAGGTTTTCAATAGTGTAAGATCTTACCAATGTTTTGGTCTACTTAGCACAATTGTGACAGCTCTAAAATTATGTCTGGGCCATATGACACTATCACGTATCACTGCCAGTGAGAAGTAGCTGAATGTTGATAGTTAAGCAGCAAACAGTATACCAGTATTTCAGTAGTTCATTGTCACAAACCCATTTTGTCACTAGATTTGAAACAGTTCTGTTATCTCTGGGATTAATTTACTGTTGTGAAAAGCCTAGCAGCAGGGTGGTGAAAACATCTGAAATGGCTCTCCAGGGACTTCCAACCTTCCTTCTCCTCTTTCCCAAGAGCCCAGTGTCCTCACTTCTTACCCACCAGCCTTGTGCTTGAGTTACTCTTAAATTCCCTTGCATAGAGTCTCTGTGTCACCACTATCCATCTAAGGGATTTCACGAAGACCAGAGGTATTTCACATAGAAAGTAAGATGAGGGTCTTTCAGAGTTACAGGAGAGGTTGTAGGGAAATGGACTCACACTGGGGGAGTTTAGTAAATGTGGTGTTGATTCTCTAATTCTCACAATATCAGGGCAAGAAAAATCTTAGAACATCTGTAAACTTCTGAGCAATACTAGCTCTTTCCATTTTGTTAGTATCTAGGGTAACACTAAATCTAATTTAAAACAACTGTCAGGGAGGAGGAAATTTTCCTCTACCCTTCTAGGTTTTTTTCTGGCTGGTCTAAGAATTAAATTAACCTGAGACAGATTAACAGGAGAAAAATCACATAAAATTTTAGTAACATGTACACATAGCAGAGACCCAAGAGAACTGAGTAACTCCCCAAAATGGCCCAAACCCTCACCTTACATACCTTCTTTAGCTACAAACAAGAGGAGGTTGGGGTTAATTGTTTGGGATTTCACAGGGGAGGAAGGCAATTGACATGGAGATGGAAGAGTAAATGTTTGGTGAATAAATGTTTGCTGGGTCATGCAGAGACAATGGGACATAGAGTAGAATTTTAACAGACTGCTAGGTTCCTCCCTGTCAATTGCACCTAGCTCATACTACAGTTATCTATGATAAGGGCTCCCTTCCTGGAACAGGTCCCCTATCTATTGATATGTTCTTTAGGCAGCTAGGGGGAAAGTTAAAGGTTCTTCCTAAGTCTTCTAGGCCTTCATTATTTTCAGCTCAAAACAATCTGTATGGGCTTCCCTGGTGGCGCAGTGGTTAAGAATCCGCCTGCCAATGCAGGGGACACGGATTTGAGCCTTGGTCTGGGAAGATCCCACGTGCCACAGAGCAACTAAGTCCCACAACTAAGTGCACCACAACTACTGAGCCTGCACTCTAGAGCCCGTGAGCCACAACTACTGAGCCCACGTGCCACAACTACTGAAGCCCGTGCTCCTAGAGCCTGTGCGCCGCAACAAGAGAAGCCACTGCAATGAGAAGCCTGTGCACCGCAAGGAATGGTAGTCCCCGCTCGCCACAACTAAAGTCCGCGCACAGCAACAAAGACCCAATGCAGCCAAAAATAAATAAATTAAATAAAATAAATTTTTTTAAAAAAACAATCTGTATGCCAAAGAGACATTTTGGAGTGGCAAATTCTGCTCCCCTACACAACTCTGCTCTATCCCAGATTAGTGCATCTGATGCTTCTTCAGCCTTTACTGAGAGCCTGGTATGTCCCCAATAGGCCCCTCCTGCCAACCTCTCCACACTCTGTTGTATATTTCTCTAGCCACTGCTCAAGTGATTGGATCTGCATGGCCCATGTGGTTTCAAGGAGGAACATTTCAATAGCACCTGGCTTCCAGTCTATGTTGCATGTCTTGGCCTCCTGCCCAGGGTTTTGTAGGTTGATTCCAGGAACCTGTTCAGTATCCACATATGTGCACCTCATGAGTTAATCCCCCATGGGTAGAAACTTTAATAAGAGATGGGGACTAATAGACACTGTCCCTAGCACCAGCTGCTAACACAAGATTTTTGTTTGTTTGGTTTTTTAGCTTTTATTTTTTATTATTATTATTATTTTGCGGTACACGGACCTCTCACTGTTGTGGCCTCTCCCGTTGCGGAGCACAGGCTCCAGACGCGTAGGCTCAGCAGCCATGGCTCATGGGCCTAGCCGCTCCGTGGCATGTGGGATCTTCCCAGACCGGGGCACGAACCCGTGTCCCCTGCATTGGCAGGCGGACTCTCAACCACTGTGCCACCAGGGAAGCCCTTCATTTAACTTTTAAAACACTACTATAGTTGATTATTAAAACAAACAATAGCAAGCAGTGAGCATATTATGATTATAGTCCTTCACTCAATCACTACTGCAAATAAAATGCCAGCAGTGAGTGTTATTCACTGGCCCCATTAAGAGGTCTGATACTGAACACCACCCTGAGGATATTTGTCATCCTCATATGCTTCTCCATTGTAATGGCTCCATCTTTCCTGATTTGGATCAAAGTCCACTAGTTCTACCTGGTCCATTTCATCAGTCTCTTCTACTTCCTCTCAGGTAGGAGTTTTTCCATCATAGATTAAACATTTTATGTTGTTTCTCAGCTATCTGACAGGATTGATCAGCCAGTCGCCCATAGTGGAAATCAACACCATACCACACCCTTGGAATGGCTCTCCCTCCTTTCTTGCTTCAGACCCTGCTCCCTAGAGCCACATTCTGAATGAAGTATAAGCCCCATGCTCTACTTTCTGAGGAATCCAGATGAAAAGAGCAGCCTTGCAAATTGCAATTAACATATCCCATGGGGGGGAAAAGTAAAAAACTAGCAACAGAAGTACAGAACAAAACTTCTAAGAGAACATATGTTAAAGTCTGGGGAGATTTTCCATTGAATCTATCACTGAGATTTACGCATTAATAAACATTCAGATTTCATATATTCTGTGGGTCAACCAAGAATAACAGAGAATACCAAAAACACTATGGAGAAGGAAAAAAAACCTTGATTCAGCTCCAATATTTGCTCTTTGCTATGGGATGCATGTGGTCTTCCCATAACCAACTGACCCAACAATGCATCTCTCCTTGCTTCCCATGCATTCGTGGCTTTCTACACAGAGACTGCAAAAGTCATGGTCAGAAATAGATGGGAACACTCAATAGTGTACAGCATCTTAGGATGCATGGGTGCCTGAGAACAATGCTTGCTGTGAGGAGACATGAAGTCTGATGGCAGAAGTGCATGCTGGCAGAAAGCAGTCTTCCCTATTCTAAACTTGTGTTAAGAATTGCTGTAGATTCCTCTGTCTCGCAAGCATAGGCAGAGAGCCTGACCAGAGAAAATATATCCATCTCAGCCCAGCAGACCCACTCCAGATGACAAAGTTGCTAGAAACTGATTGTAGAGACTATACATATCACTCTGCCCTTAGGACCTAAATCTGAGAGGAGGAATTTCTGATCAACTAGTAGAAAGGGAGAGTTGCTAGAAACATACTCCCCATGCATACAAAAAAACATGAGACCCAAAGAATTTTCTCCCCAACCAAGGAAGAGTAGACAAAAAAAGCAACACCTAAGAAAAGGAGGAACATGTTGAAAACTCAGAAAAATTGCTACAGGAAACATAAGACCATTTTAGAATAACATCTCTTTGATGCCCTCATGGCACTGGTGCCAAAAACAATGAAAAAGACAAAAATGATACTAGATGAAGTTTTAAAAGGATTTTAATGAGTCCTAAAATGTAATTCAGAATTTTTTAAATTAGGCAATCAAAAACAAAGTTAACATTGCATAAAATCAAATCTTTGAAGAGAGGATCCAACTCAAAATGCTCTCCTAGAACTCAAAATGACTGAATATGATAAAGATGTAAGATAAAGTGTTGAGATAAAAGCTAATAGATGTAGATGACCTAAAGAAAAGAATCTGAAACTTAGACCCCTTGAGGAGGCAGTGTCAATTAGTAGCTGAGGGCATTTGATTTCCCCCCCAGTTTTATTGAGATATAATTGATGTACAGCACTGTATAAGTTTAAGGTGTATAGCATAATGATTTGACTTACATCATGATATTACTAACACAATAAATTTAGTGAACATCCATCATCTCATATAGATATAAAAGAAAAAGAAAAAAAGGTTTTTCATTGTGATGAGAACTCAGGATTTTCATGTACAACATACAGCAGTGTTAATTATATTCACTGTATTGTACATTACATCCTTAGAATTTATTTATCTTATAACTGGGAGTTTGTGCCCATTGACCACCTTCATCTAGTTCACACCCCTCCCCACCTCCTGCCTCTGGTAACCACAAATCTGATCTCTTTTTCTATGAAGTATAATTGGCCTACAACACTGTTAGTTCCTGGTGTACAACATAGTGATTCAATATTTCTGTACATTTCAAAATGATCACCAGGTTAAGTCTAGTTACCATCTGTAACCATACAAAAATATTACATTACTATTGACTATATTGCCATGCTGTACATTTCATACCAGTGACTTCTTTTGATTCAGAGTGAGGCCTTTGGGGTTCAAACTCCCTTCTATTTACTAGTTGTGAGGGCGTTGGAAAGTTAATCATCTCTGAATTTCAGTTTGCTTATTTTTAAGATGAGGATAAGAGTAGGCATTGTTATGATTAAATTAGATAGCATGTAAATTATTTAATATAGGCATTTCAAGTAGTCAATGAATAACTGTTATCAATACCATCATCATCATCAAATACAACAATCAAATACATGTTCAGTGAAATTTTTCCTGAGCTCAAAAGAAAACATGCAGTGTGTGAATTGGAAGAGCTCACTATGGTTAATAAAAAAGACCTAAACTTGGCTGTAGACAGGCTATTAAAACTAATTGTAAGATAACAACAAAAAATCCTACAAACACCAAAGCTTCTGACTCAGAACAAAAATCAGGCTAGCCTCCAACTTTTCCTACAATATTAAAACCTAAAGACAAAGAACAGAATGACATTCTCAAATTATGCCACTTACAAATCTCTCTAGAAAAAAATTAAAGATGTTCAAGCTTACTAAGAGATAATCAAAATCAAGAGATCCAGAATGGGAAAATTGTATTAAAACCAACGGGTGCAACTTCTGCAGATACATTTACAATATTCATACGGACCTGTATTATGCCCACACAAGCAATGCTTCTACATTCTACAGTCTTCAAAGATCACTCTGAGGAAGAGAAGTAGAATGATGGATAAATTCCTCAGTGCATAATGGGATGTAGTCTCTTGGTTCTTGATTTTAATAAATGGAGAAATGAAGATTACACATGTGTTTGATAAACTATAAGCAATTGGAGGTAGAACTTAAAACAATATATGTACTTGCCACATTATTAAAGAAAATAAAAATAAAATACATCAAAGACAAAAAATAGAAGCTAGAAAGCACAAAGCAAGTTGAAAAAGGAAAATATTAGATTTGATGTAAATGAAAATAAGTTATATGTTATTAACAGCAAAAATAAGATTAAAAAGAAATAATGATTAAAGAGGTACTGAGAAAATGTCAAAAACATGAAAGAAGGATGAAAGAAGGAAGGAAGAAAAGATGGGAGGGAGGAGGGGAGAAGGAGGGGGAGGAGGGAGAGAGAAGCAGTATAAATATGAAACAAAAGAGAGGCAAAACCAAAACACAGCATTAAATTGAACATATATATAGATATGTAAATATGAAGAAAAGTTGTTTGAAAATTTAAGGGGAAATTGAGAGAAATATAATTGTAGAAGAACTTCGCAAGCCACTGTCAATCTGTAGAAGATATAGTTGCCAGCATTATAACATAGATGGGTCAAATAATTAATAGAATTTATTAAGTAATAAGATTTATTAATTAAAAATAATAAAATATACTTTTTTCAAACATTCATAGAACATTTGCACAGAACACTGAATACATACTAAACTATGAAAAAACTCAAGATTCAAATATAGAATTTTTAAAATTGTGGTTAAAACACATAACACAGAATATACCCAATTAACAATTTTTAAGTGTATGGTACAGCATTGTTCACTGTATGTGCATTGTTGTACCTCAGGTATCTAGAACTTTTTGTCTTGCATGACTAAGGCTCTATACTCATTGCCTAGCAACTCCCCATTTTCCCTTCCTCCAGGCCCTAGCCATTACCATTCTACTACCTATTCTATGAGTTTGACTACATTAAACGCCTCATATAAGTGGAATCATGCAATATTTGTCCCTTTGTAACTGGCTTATTTCACTTAGCATAAAGGCCTCAAGATTCATCTGTATTGTAGTATATGAGAGGATTTCCTTCTTTACTGAAGGCCAAATAATATAATTGTATGTTTATATTACCTTTTCTTTTTTTATACATCAATGACATTTAGTTTGTTTCTGCCTCTTGGTTATTGTGAATAATGCCGCAGTGAACACGGGAGCACAAATATCTCTGAAGTCCTGTTTTCAATTCTTTTGGATGAATACCCAGAAATAGAATTACTGGATCATATGACAGTTCTATTTTTAATTTTTTAAGGAACATCATTCTCTTTTTGTAGTGATTTCACCAATTTACATTCCCACCAACAGTGCACAAATGTTCTCTTTTCTCCACATCCTTGTCAACTTCTCCCTTGTCTTTTTGAACATACCCATTCTAACAAGTGTGAAGTGATATCACATTGTGGCTTTGATTTACATTTCCGTGGTGATTAGTGGTGGTGAGCATCTTTTCATGTACCTGTTGGCCATCTGTATGTCTTCTTTGGAAAAAAATGTCTATTTAGGTCCTCTGCCCATTTTTTAATGAGGTTGTTTGTGTTTTTTATGTTGAGTTGAATAAATTCTTTTTATATTTTGAATATTATCTCCTTATGGGATATATCATTTGCAAATATCTTCTCCTATTTAGTAGACTGCTTTTTTGTCTTGTTGATAGTTTCTGTTGCTGTGCAAAAGCTTTTTAGTTTGATGTAGTCCTACTTGTTTATTTTTGCTTTTGTTGCCTATGCTTTTTGTATCATATCTAGAAATCATTGTCAAGTCTAACATCATGTTTTCTTCTAGAAGTTTTGTAGTTTCAGGTTTTATGTTTAAGCATTTAATTCATCTTGAGTAGATTTTTGTGTATAGTATAAGATGAATATCCATTTTTATTCCTTTGCATGTACATATGCAGTTTCCCCACTACCGTTTACTGAAGAGCATAAGCTTTCTCCATTGTGTGTGGTCTTGGCAGACTTGTCAAGGATCATGTGACCATATATACATGGGTTTATTTCTGGGCTCCCTTTTCTGTTCCATTAGTCTATATGTCTTTATGCCAGTACCATACTGTTTTGATTATTATAGCTTTGCACATGTTTTGAAGTCAACAAGTGTGAGGCTCCCACCTTTGTTCTTTCTCAAGAAAGATTATTTTGGCTATTTAGGGTTCTTTGTGGTTATATATGAATTTTAGGATTCCTTTTTTTATTTCTACAAAAAAAAATACCAGTGGGATTTGGATAGGTATTGTACTGAATTTATAGATAGCTTTAGGTGTTATGAACATTGTCACAATATTAAGGTCTTGGGCTTCCCTGGTGGCACAGTGGTTGAGAGTCCACCTGCCCATGCGGGGGATGCGGGTTCGTGCCCCGGTCCGGGAAGATCCCACATGCCGCAGAGCGGCTGGGCCCATGAGCCATGGCCGCTGAGCCTGCGTGTCTGGAGCCTGTGCTCTGCAACGGGAGAGGCCGCAGCAGTGAGAGGCCCGCGTACGGCAAAAAAGATTAAAAAAACAATATTAAGGTCTTCCAATTCATGAACACAGGATATCTTTCTATTTATTTGTGTCTTTAATTTTTTTCAGCAATGTTTTATAGTTTTCAATGTACAAGTCTTTTACCTCCTTGATTATGTTTACTCCTAAGTATTTTATTATTTTGGATACTATTACAAATGGAATTGTTTTCTAAATTTCTTTTTTGAATTTTTCATTTTTAGTGTTGAAAATGTGCTGATATTTTTATGTTGATTTTTGTATCAGTTGTGCTGACCTCAGTTAATTAGTTCTAACAGCTTTTTGGTGGAATCCTTAGAATTTTCTGCATATAAGATCATGTCATTGACAAACAGAGACAATTTTGCTTAGTTTGATTTGGATGATTTGGATTTCTTTTTCTTACCTACTTGCTCTTTGTAGGCCTTCCAGTACTATGTTGAACAGAAGTGGCAAGAGTAGGCATCCTTGTCTTATTCCTGATCTTAGAGGAAAAGCTTTCAGTTTTTTTACCATTGAGTGTGATGTTATGTTAGCTGGAGGCTTTTCATTTATGGTCTTTGTTATGTTGAGATACTTCAACATTCCTTCTATTCCTAGTTTGCTGAATGTTTTTATCATAAAAGGGTGTTTAATTTTTTTTAATGCTTTTTCTGAATCTTTTGAGATTACCATGTGATTTTTTTATCCTTCATTCTGTTAATGTGGTGTATCACATTGATTGATTTTTTTAAATGTTGAAACACTTGCATTCCAGGGATAAATCCCATTTGTTCATGATGTATAATTATTTAGTGTGCTGTTGAATTCAGTTTGCTAGTATTTTGCTGAGGATTTTAACATCTATTTTCACCAGGGATATTGGTCTATAGTTTTCCTTCTTGTTGTGTCTCTGTATGGCTTTGGTATCAGAGTAATTCTGGCTTCCTAAAAGGAGTTTAGAAGTATTTCCTCCTCTTTGGCATTTGAAAGAGTTTGAGAAGGATTGGTATTAATTCTTTAAATGTTGAGAGAATTCTCCAGTAAATCCATCTGATCCTGAGCTTTTCTTTGTTGGGAGGTTTTTGATTACTGGCTCAGTCTCCTTACTAGTGATAGGTCTGTTCAGATTTTCTGTTTCTTCATGATGTAGTCTTGGTAGGTTGTGTATTTCTATGAATTTATCTATTTCTTCTAGATTATCCAATTTGTTGTCATACAGTTGTTCATAGTAATCTCTCACAATCCTTTTTTATTTCTATGGCATCAATTGAAATATTTCATCTTTCTAGCTTTTCTTTCTAGCTTCATTCTTTATTTTATTTATTTGAGTTCTCTCTCTTTTTTTTCTTAGCCTAGCTGAGTTTGTCAATTTTGTTAATCTTTTCAAAAGACCAACTCATTGATTTTTTTCTGTTGTTTTTCTATTCTCTACTTCACTTATTTCTGCTTTCACCTTTATTGGTTTTTTTCCTTCTGCTAACCTTGGGCTTAGTTCTTTTTCAGGTTCACTGAGGTATAATGTTAGGGTGTTTAAGTTCTTTCTTTTTATATATATATATAGGCATTTACACTATAAACTTGCCTCTTGGTACCACGTTTGCTGTATCCCATAAGTTTTGGTATATTGTGTTTTCATTTCCTTTGTCTCAAGATATTTTCTAATTTCTCTTTTGATTTCTTCTTTGACTCATTTGTTGTAGAGTAGTATGTTGTTTAATTTCCACCTATTTTTGGATTTTCAAGTTTTCCTTCTGCTATTGATTTCTAGTTTCCTGATCATCATTTCATTATGATCAGGAAAGATTCTTGGTATGATTTCAATGTTCTTAAATTTGCTAACACTTGTTTTGTTATCTAACATGTGTTCTATACTGGAGAATGTTCCATGTGCACTTGAGAAAACTGTGTAGTTTGTTTCTGTTGAGTGGAATGTTCTGTATATGTCTGTTATGTCAATTTGATCTAAAGTATAGTTCAAGTCAGCTCTTCATTGATTTTCTGTCTGGATGCTCTATTTATTATCTTAATATATTATTATTGTGTTGCTGTGTTTTTCTGCTTTCACTTCTATCAATGGTTGCTTCATATATTTGTGTTCTCTGATATTGGATGCATATATATTGATGATAGTTATATCTTCCTGTTGAATTGACCCTTTATAATTACAGTTGACCATTGAACAATGCAGGTTTGAACTGTGCAGGTCCACTTATATGCAGATATTTTTTAATAGTAAATACTATTGTGCTTCACAGTAATTGTTGGTTGAATTCACAGATGTGGATGAACTATGGATACAGAGGACGAACTATGATTTATATGCAGATTAACTCCCACACTGTTCAAGGATCAATGTATATAATGTCCTTCTTTGTCTCTCCTGAAATTTTTTGACTTAAAGTCTATTATGTCTGTTATAAGTATGGCTGCCTTTGCTCTCTTTTGGCTACCATTTGCATGGAGTGTCTTTTTCTATGCTTTCCTGTCAGCCTATGTGTGTCCTTAAATCTAAAGTCTCTGGTAGACAGCATATAATTGAATCATGTTTTCTGTTCATTCAGCCTCTCTATGTCTTTTGACTGGGGAGTTTAATTCATTTACATTTAAAGTAATTACTGGTAGGGAAGGACTTACTACTGCCATTTTGTTAAGTTTTTTCCCTGTCTTGTAGATTTTGTGTCCCTCTTTCCTCTCTTGCTGTCTCCCTTTGTGTTTCATTAATTATTTTGTAATGACATCCTTTGATTCTTTTCTCATTTTCTTTTGTGTATCTTCTATAGGTATTTTGTGTGGTTACCATGGGGTTTACATACAACATATTATAGCAATCTATTTTAAACAAATAGTAACTTCAATTTCAAATATTTTGCTTTATTTTATTTTACAAATTTAAATTTTCTTACATGTGGGGTGTTTATGTCATAAACATGTATTATTTTAATAATTAAAACAAACAATTAAGCAATTTTTATTTTAAAAATAAGGTGATGGTCACATAAGCAGTCCTTGAAGAGGCAGATCACATAAGTAGGAAACAGGCGGGGACTTCCCTGGCAGTCCAGTTGTTAAAACTCCATCCTCTCAATGCAGGAGGCACGGGTTTCATCCCTGGTCAGGAAACTAAGATCCTGCATACCACACAACATGGCATATAAATAAACAAATAAATAAATATGTGTCCATTTAAAAAAAAAAAAGTAGGAAACAGGCCATCTTTGTGGCTCCTTTTTCCCTACAGAAAGTTCTAGGAGTGATTTAAGTCTAAAGCAGAAGCTAAAAGGAAAGTGAGAAACTAGAACTATTTCCACTAGTACTGATGAAGAGCTGGAAAGATTCAGAGAGGAAGAGAGCGATGAGGGAAAGAACAAAGACAGGGAATACTTCTCTGTCTACTTGTATTGACAGAAGAGATGATGGAAGAACATTATTTCTGGAAGTCTGCTGCCCTGATGGAACAAACAATTCTATGGAATTACAAGAGTCTATCAGGCTTCTAAGAACTAGTCATTTCTATTTGGTTGAAGTGGCTGGAGTTCTACAAACTAGAATGCAGACAGGAGGTGTTTCAGGAATCCTAGCTCCTGAGTTTTTTAGGGCTTTAATTCAATTCAAATTGTATTAAATATGTAGCAGTTTCAATTATTTACTTTCAGAAGATGAAAAATGAGTAAATTTAATGGTTACTGTACATTTTACAGTTTTAAATCATCATAAAGGTTACCCAAATTTCTGCTTTCTGAAAAATACGTAATCTACCCATAAAGAGGCCATCAGAGACAAAATAAAACAAGCCAAAAATTTTAAACCCATATTTGTAGGCTTTTACATGGATATCTTGAATGTTGCCTTACACCCTCTCATCTTTTCAGAATGGTTTATTGGGTCTGAGTTCTGTACATATGACAGCTGGTTGGTCAAGAAGTGTTATCTTTTCCAATCATATATTAGAGGAATATAGGACATAGTTCTATAAAATGGAGAATCACAGACATCTTTCCTCATGAAATTGTACAAGAGATTTGTGAAACCAACTATGACATTCTGTAAGCTATTTTATCCCAGAATTATCTAACATCCAGGTGAAACTGAATTAATCTTATCAACGTAACTAATCTAAATAAAAGATGTGGCAGAGAAATGAAACATTCATACAATCAAATGCTTTATAATAATTTGGCTTAAGACAAGTTTCAATACAGTGTTTCAACTACTCAGCAACCCAAAACTAATTTAAAAAATACACTACCATGCATTATGTGACAAAAGAGAAAAACCCAGCAAGCTTTTAGCCTGGGAAATTAAGAAGGAGACAGCACACACCTTATATTTTCAATTAACACTCTATATGTTTCTTCATTCCCATGACCTGCCTGAAATTAATGAAACCTTTCCTACATGCTGCCTCAATTTGTATCAATCAATCCAGAGTGTGAGAAAGAATAGAGTGAACAAATTCTTCTCTCTGGTCATTGGCACTGATATAAATACCACAAAGTCATGAAATAACAAACACAAGAAAATACATAAAACACCCCTGTGGGGACTGCACAAAAGAAGGCTGGATTCAGGTGGATTAAGTAAGAAGCTTATTTAAGAGACCATCTATCAGCCAGATCAAATCATCATAACAGCTATGATTAATTCTTTTTTTCCAAATAACTTCCTATACCCCTGTCCCAAAATATAATTCCTGTTGCAGACTTCTCATAGCCCCAAGGAGAAAAAGACCTATTGATCAGTGTTTTGTTCAATTCTAATTATAATTGGAAAGGTACTTGCACCAACTATAAATCCCCCTGTCCACATTGTATGCACAAAAATCTAAAAGGGTTATTAAAATAGACTCTGCTCTTAATCTCTATAGATGCTTTAATCACATATTCTGTGTTTTTAAACCAACATCTAAGTTCTTGTCACATCTTTTGAAACTGGCAGGGGATGTGGGGGTGGAGAGAGATGACAATAATTGAATTTGAAGCTGATTTTGTGAAGTCTATCAAACCTGAGCCAAAAAACAAAAACAAAACATACTTCACATGATAATACGATTTAGAAAAATAACCTTGTTTTTAACACCCTTACCTTAGAAAGAATAAACATTGTTTTTCTTTTTATCTACTTGTATTTCTGATGTAATTCAGCATAAAGACTTTATAGACAGCTATGAAAAGAATTGTCCTATACCTATTTAAGCATCAAATTAGAGTGATCATTCCATTCCTGCAACACTTGCATTACTGGACATGAGGTTCACAGTTGCTTCAGCTTATTCACATGCATATGACACAGTTCTATGTGGTAGTAAACCATATTGTGAGGTGTGTAGGGAAACAGAATGTAAATAGAATGCCAAAACAAGGTGGGAAGTTTCATCTGATGTTTGGAAGAAGACAATCTATAAAATGGATTGATAGTGAAAGCTGAAAGAGGGCAAGTTCTCGTGTGATGTGGAGGGCTCCGCACCATCTCTGGCTGAGTTCAGCAAAAATAATCCCTGAGAAAACTCTCACACTCCTTCCTGTCTTCTTTATAAGTTTACTTCCACCCTCATCTGCCTCCAGCAGTTCAATCTCTTTCTCACTACAAGCTGTATCCCATCTAATCCCTTTCCTTCCACCTTGAAGTATTTTATTTCCCCTGGTTAACAATCCTTTTCTACTTCATTTTAATGCCCTTTCTACTTACCAATCAATAGCATCCTTTCCTTTTTATGCCAACAATCTAAACAAATACCCCCAATTCTTGACCTTCATTTTCATCATAATTTCCCACAACCTGTCTCTTACCCCTACCATCATTGCCAGTGACCTCTCCTGTTTGCCAAATCCCATGACTTTCTGTCAGACAGGATCATTGATCTTTCTGGAGCACATTTGTTACTAGAGAGTTTACTGGAAACATTCTCCTCTCTTGGCATTTTTAACTTTTATTGTCCTCCTCCAATCATATAACTAATCCACTGCTGTTTCTTCTTCCTCATTTTAATAGATATAATGATGATTATAAAAATCAAAACCAATATTTTATGGCATTTTAGTATATACAGTACATGCCTATTTACTTGGCTTATTTGATTCTCCAACATTCTTTCTCTCCGTTGATTTACTTCCTCACTGAGCTTAAGTGTATTTCAGATTTCAACCATAAAACTGTTGAAATTAGATTCCAAAGCTACTTCTCCAGTTCAGATCTCCTACCTTGATTCTAGTTTCTTATGTCAAACTATTTTCAAAAGACTTCCTCTTGGAAATTTGCTTACTGGTTCAAATTCAAAACACCCAAATTAAACATATCTTCCCCTTCTACACAATGTGCCCTGCCTCTGGAAAAAAAAAAAAAATAGAGGATAGACAATAATCTTCTACCACCTTATTCTAGCTCTAGAAGTGGAATTTCCAGTGCAGTAATTGGTGATATGACAAAGGCAAATTAGGCAAGGAAAAGCCCCATCTGCTTCTTCCCAATCCATTTTTCTTCATCCTTGCCATGAGGCAAGGGTTATTAAGCACAGAACAACACACAATGTGGATGAACATGTCCCAAATAGCTGAAATTAAGCCAGCAGAAGTGAGCTTGACCCTCAAAGTAAACAAACAAATTAGCCTGGTAAACAGACTTTGGGGTGGATGGCTTGAGAGGCATCTATCCCTAGAATTGGCTTTTAACAAATTAATTGGAGTTTCTAAAGTGAATGGGGAGAGGTTTTAAGAGGGTTGAAGCATCAGGGAAAATCCCAAGCTTAGAGAGTAGGGGCTTATTTTGATGCACACTGACTGGCAGGGTCACCCAGGCTAAGACCAGGACAAAGTACAATGAATATCTGTGCCATCGAGAACTGAACAGCTATGAGAATGCAGACGCATATGTACACTACAAAATTATTCCTGGTTCTCTATTAAGGAGGACCCTATAGAGAATACTCGACTAGAGAAACCACCTAGCCAGCCTGGGTCAGGGAATCAGATTTCCTGGCCAAGGAAAGTGCTCTAATGCCACAAAATGGGTCTGACAATTTATTTCCGATGGATGTCTCTGCTCCCATAATATACTTTATTATTCTATCTAGAGGATGCAGGATATGATCAATACATGGTGGAGAGCTGTAATTTTCTTACTGGTTCTCCCCAAGTGCAATTTCTGTTTTCATTGCCTTGTTTTTCCTTTACTGTTGAATATTAAATATTAAATGGGTTGGTTCTGAGTGAATGTTTTATTTAGTCTATAAATTGTATAATCATGAAGATCATGGTAAATTGAGGCATCTTTGGAATTGTATATATGGGAAGAAGGAGATATGTGTATTGGGCAGCCAGGTGATGAAATGTGGTAGATATGGATTAAGGTATATTCTAAGACCTCTTTTAAAAGTATATTTCTAAGCCACAGAAGAAGGTTCTGGGAAGGCTTGTGGTTATTATGTGACCCACATCCTTCATCATAGTTGAGCAGGAAGGGAGTAGAAAAACTGTTATGCACACAGGCAAACATGCACACAAACACACACACACTCAATTTAAAAATGGTTCTACAGATTCCACGAGGAAATGGTACCAGTGTATTTATAACCCATATGGATTATAGTGTTCAATAAATAATAGGTATTTAATGAACAGTGTTTGAACTACCTAGGCATTTTAGAAGGAGGTACAGCACAAGCCGGTATAAAGACAGTGAAGTAGGAGTGTGTGGGCTCTGTGTTGGAACATCAAGTAGTAGCTGCATGATGGATGGATGGCAGAATTGGTGAATGGGAGGAGAAAGATAAGAGAGTCCAGCTTCCAGATGCTACCACCTTAATAAAGGAATTGGAAATTATAAACCGTGGGCTACAACATTTTAAAGTGTGAAAGATTTCTTAACCTCTGTTACTTCTCCATGTTTGCTATCAAGCTGTGTCTGTATTATAAATTCCATAAAATGCAAAAGACCTGTGTTCTTGTGGTCAGAAACATTTAGAAAGGGAAGAACATAGACCATGTCCTATCTGCTACTACTCTTTGAGGTAGTGGGGGGAAAAGTCATATAAGACAGAGTGAAAAGGAACAGATAGAAAAGAAAATAGAGTAGGCTAAACCCCTATGGGTAGTGAAAATAAAGGCTGAGCTTGAAGACCTCTGGGCCTGAAAAGTCATCCTGGGGCTTGACAACATGAAGACCCTTTTTAGGTAGGGTCAGTGGATGGAATTACTGGTCAGGAAGCTCTGAAGCACCAGAATCTAGATTTAAAGTTACCTATTCTACTGTGGAAGTAGAAGAGACCCCAAGCAATACGAGTAAAGAGAGAAAATGAAGAAAAGTGGGCTGAGACGGAACCTATACTCAGGATGTTGGCAAATATGAAAAGCGACACACACAAACTCACGCAGAGCCACCTTCAGAAATAAGAGAAGCTATACAGGCACAGGAGCCAAGGGCAAAGAATTTTCTAGGATGGAAGAAATGGTCAAGTATCAAAGAATACCACAGAAAAGTAAGGGAGGACAAGGAGACAAGAACCAAGAAGTTCAAGGTGAAGGTCATTGGTATGACCCTGTCTGTCTCTGGCATAAGAAGAAAGTCAGTGAAAGGAAGAATGGGTGGAGTAAGGTTCAGGTTTTGCGAGAAACCACAGATCTTGCACAGAGAGACACAGTTCTCTGGGATTCTTGAGGGATATGGATAAGTATAGGCAATAACCTTAATTCATGCCAAAAATGTTTAGTGGCTCCCTGGTAATCATGGAGTTGAAGTACCTTATCTTAAACCTGATCTATAAGGTCTCCTTTACAAGGGGACCCCAATTTTGCCCTTCTTAGTGTTATGTTCATCACTCTTACAGGAACTCTTGACTGCGTCCAAAAGGAACTACTCACTTTTTTGAAAAGTAACTTGTACTTTCCTACCCCAGTGATCTCACTGACCTATATATATATATATATATATATATATATATACACACACACACACACACACACACACACACACACATATAAAATCAGATCACTGAACCACTAGGAGCTGACCACAGCCCAGAAAATTAGAGAAACAAGCTTTAAATCTTATTTTCCTCTTGATTACTTCTTATGAGTACTACTTGAATGAATCTTTATCCACTGGGAAAGGCAATATATTTTAGCAGACTTTATTCCATCATTGAAATGTCATGAGGGAAAACAGTAATTTCATAGGAGATCAGTTGGGACATAAAGATATTGTTGGGTGCTATCCTATTTAAGTCATTTTGTTTCCAAATCTGGCACAGGGCTGGGTGTGGGAGGGAAATGGTGAGCAGCCTGTCTAATCCTCTCCCATGGTCAGGACACCTGAGGGTCTGAAGAATCAGGAATGGTTAGAAGATTTGAGGGTCTGAAGTTCTATTTCCACATGGAGAAGAAAGCCCAGAGCCCCAGTAGTTGCCTTTCCTCTCTATCTCCCAATGCAATAGTTCAAATCTTCAGAGAAACTCTACAAATTATAGAGATTAATAAACTGAGGCTGAGAGTTAAGTAATATGCCTAAACACATCTTAGTTTAGGTTGTACCTAAAATCATCAGACTCCAAACTCACTCCCTTTCCCCTGAACAATCACACTGTGCTCCCCTAAAATCATGGGCTTTTATAATGCTAAACATCACCAGTAGCATTTCAATAGGAGAAGCTTGAGTTATCAAAGTTTGGATATACCTCCATCATGTCCTTGTGAAATATTATCTAAATTGAAGGTGATTATGGTAATAAAATCCAGTCTTGGCATCTACATGCTTGGCATTGAGTATGGTTAGAAGTGCTCTTCATACTTTAGGACATTGTCTAATTAATCCTCATAATCTGTGAGGAAAGTATATATTACCTCTGTTTTATAGATGAGGAAGTTCAGACTTGCAGGTAGAAGATAGAGAGCCAGAAATTGCTATGTAGTCTGCTGGTCTCACAAGCTGTGTTTTTTTTTTTTTTTTTTTTTTTTTTTTTGCGGTACGCAGGCCTCTTACTGTTGTGGCGTCTCCCGCTGCGGAGCACAGGCTCCGGACGGCTCAGCAGCCATGGCTCACGGGCCTAGCCGCTCAGCGGCATGTGGGATCCTCCCGGACAGGGGCACGAACCTGTGTCCCCTGCATCGGAGGCAGACTCTCAACAACTGCGTCACCAGGGAAGGCCACAAGCTGTGTTTTTAACCAAAGCTATTCTGCAAACACCGTCAGGAAAATCTGTACAGTGTCTCCAAAACAGAAGAATTTCTATACTTCTCTTAATGTGAAATTCCCTTTTGTGATAGGACTAGTTCCACAAATGTTTCTAATTTTCTGAGTTACATGTCTAATGGTTAATCTCAAAGAATTATCTTTTTTCTTGCTTTTGAAGAGAGCTTCTGTTTTTCCAAAGATGTTCAAAGAAAAAAGTAGTAATCCAAGCTGAGTTCTGGATAAACGTGATCTGAGTAGCTAGAGAAAAGTCCCATGGGTAGAAAGTGCTACAGACCTTGGCTATTTCCTGGCCAGGGTCTAAAAGTTCTGTGCAAGTCAGCACTTCAAGTTAACTATCAAGGCAAGCAGCAGAACCCAAAGTCAAGAAACAAGCTGGCAGGAAGGCCCACGTTTACATGAGATCCTCTTTACAGCAAGGATTTCCTTTGCATTGTCCCTAAGTTTATACTCAGTCCTAGTAGTGTTTTCTGCTTTACTCAATTCCCTAACTATTGCATTTATAATAGCTATACTAGTGCAATTACTGGGTGACAGCTCCCTAGAAAATATAGCCACAGAGGAAAATTCTTCCTTTACGTCCGGATATTGCTGGGAAGTAATTAAAACCTTATGCCTTTGTACACATAAAGTACCCAGCCACTAGGAGACACTCCATACACGGAGAGTACAACATGCAAACCTCAAAATAAATTTACTAGTAATAAATAAATTAACTGAATGATCAAATATAACATCACCAATAATGGGACACACTGACATAAGGTGCCTTTCGATGTCATGCTCTGAGGACACAGCGTCACCTACACAGTAGCTCCTGAACAAAACGCAAACCAAATGTAAGCCGGACTCTCATTATGAAAAAACAATCAGACTAATGCAAACTGAAGGACATGCTGCAAAACAACTGGCCTGGACTCAAAAGAGTGTCAGTATTTAAAAGATGAAAATAAATAGTGGATAAATGAAGACTAGGGAGCTCTTCTAGTTTAAAAGAGATTAAAGAGAAATTATAACTAAATACGATATATGATTCTTGATTGGGTCCTAGATTTTTTAACAAAAGGTGAAATCTGAATATGGACTGTATATTAGATAAGAGTGCTGTAGCAAAATTTAATTTCCTGAATATGATAATTGAAATTTATTTATGTAGATGACTATGCTAAGGAGATAAATGCTGATACATACACACACACACATATATATGTATGTATACACACATGCACATACCTATTGGAGGGAAAGTGGCAAAAATAAGTTTATTAACTTCAACTAGAGCAGTTGAAATTCTAATGTTAATGGATGAATGAGCAACCCCGGTCAGTTACGTAGGGATAATGTATTTCATTCAACTCATTTATTCAGTAATCTATTGAGTGTCCATCTTACATCAGGTACTGTGCTAGAGAGAAAATTTTTAAAATTAATGAAATATTAATCTTGCCCTCAAGTTGCTTACTTTCTGGTTCTTTTTATAGGATGTCCACCTCTAACACCATGCTTCTTTATAGTACGTTCTGTTGTAATTTTAAATTGTCACATTTTCTCATGAGGCAAAATTTGAATGAGACCCAATTCTGAGATTGAAAGACATGTTGGCAGTAGTCAAATAGGTCCTTGGCATCCACTTCTGTCCTTTCTTTTTCATGAGCTTTGCCCTAGGGGAAAGAACACTACAATCCCATTCCTCAGACGTTCTTATAGCTGGAGCTATAAATGCAAATTAATTTCTGTTACTTAGATGGGCTCTCATGAGATCTGGAAGGTAGAAGAGAAATTGAGAGCAGTTCTTGTTAACTAGTGCTGGCAATCATGGTCATGGCGACAACAGCGGTTGTGGAGGCTAGACTCAGCTTCCCAGGGTCAGGTCACTGGCGTTACCTCAGTCGAGTGACAGTTGTGGCAGTGTGGTGGGAGGGCTGCAGCATCTTCCTGACTCCTGAATTGCAGCTCTGATGGTATATCCTTAACCTCTACGGTTGAGTTAATCACTAATCCCTGACTCACATTCCTCCAACTTTTCCAAGAATTTTGTAAGTTTCTAATACCCTATATTATATCCCTTACTATTTGAAATATAACAGTGTTCTATTTTATGAACTAAACTTTGATTGATAAACATTATTTTTCTCTACATATAGCCCTGATCAGTAAATTCTTAGCCTCCTGAGCTCGACTGAAAACAATGTTTCGAGCCTTTTTTTTCATTTGGAACAGAAGATTAAATGGGCTTAATTCAATCTTCTTGTATTGTCCACTGAGCTCCAAAATGTTTGGGAAAAAAAGTTGGAGGTAGGTAAGGCTTTAAAGCCACTTTAAATGCAAACGTCATTTTATTAAATACAACGGTTATTTATAAATTGTATTTCAATTTACGAAATTACATCCTCTTCCATCAACCATCATTTCAAAATGGTGAACTGTATTCTCAATGGAGGGGAAAATGGAATCAGCTGATATAGAAATTCTAAAAACCACATGTTTAAAGGAAAAGTAGATATGCTGATAAAATATTAACACCATTTAAAATAAATCACAAAACTTAACTATAACTTTAAACAATGTAACAGAAACTCTTTACTAGCACTGTTAGATTTACACAAAGGAAGCACATCCTAGTGTGTTGGTAAGCATTGCAACTCATTTGGTGATCTCTACATCCAGATAAACAAGACAAAACTTCCATTAATCAGCATCCAATCTGATAGAGTTCTCAAATAGACGGGATGCAGTGCCATCCATGAGCTGGTGTGTATTTACTTGTCCTGCTTCACTTCCCATGGCTCCAACCTACAACCCTTAAATGTTATACCCCTACAATATTTTTTAAAAACACTACCTTTCATAAGCCTTGTTACATTTGCACTTTAGTTTACTATACCTAAAATGGCTCCTGCCTGCTGGTCAACTAGGTAAATTCCTAACAGTTCTTCAACTCTGAGTCCAAATATGAACTTCTTGTCTGACACCTCCTCCAAATAGCTTCAGCACACTTCAGTGGCCCTTCACTGGACATCCACTGCACATGTACATTCCTCCATCCCACCAATGACAAAAGTATGTCACAATTACTTGTTTACCTCTCTTCACCAAGTGCAAGTTTCTTAAAGACAGGGACTGTGCTTTTTCTTTATTGCATATTAATATTGCTACTTATTGACTACACAGTCTGTAATAACAACAAAAAAATAATAAGATTGAGGTGCCCAAAACCATACAATAATTTAATACAATAATTAGCCAGGATTAGAGGCCAAGTTTCCTGATTCCATAGCCTATGTTGTGCTATCTTATTCAAAGAATGAATGAATGAAATCAGTGTCACTCAAGGAGGGAAAATGGAATGATGAAATTTATTTTCTAGTTTTCTTTGATTTAAATATGACTTTATTAATCAGAAAATCATCCATCAAATGAGAAAAATCAGAGGCATGCAACCAGGTCAAAATATGTGCTATTTTAGACATTAAATTCATTAATGAAAAAGTAAGAATACTGTAGGAGCACAGAGTTTCTCATTTAACCTGTATAAATTATTTTAAAGCTATTATGTAAATTATGTAAAGCTCCTGTATCAATTATTTTATATTAACTTGTTCTAAAGAAAATTGTTCATTAAATAGAAATATTCAAGTCTTCCATTATTTATTAGTTTTATTTTTAAATATTGGTTATAATTTTCATGCTATAAAAGGAGCTCATTTTAACTACACGATTAAATGAGTTTTGACAAATTAATAACCCATTTAACCACTACAACAATCAAGATGTACAGTATTTTCATCATCCCAAAAGTTCTTCTATGTTCCACTTGCAGGTAACGTTCTACCAACTCTGACCTCATGCAACATTTGATCTCTTTTCTTGTTGATATATTAGTTTTGTCTACTCTAAAATATCATACAAATAAAATTTAGAGTATATATTTTTTCTGTCTAGCTTATTTTACTCAGCATACTATTTTAGAGATTCACCTATGTTGTTGCATGCATCAACAGTTCATTCCTTTAGCCCTGAGTAGTATTCTATTGGATGAATAAAACACAATTTGTTCATCATTCACCAGTTTATATACCTTTGGTTCAGTTCCAGTGTGTGGCCACTATGAATGTTTATCCTAAATGAAGATGGCATCTATGAACATCTGTGTTAAAGTCGTTGTGAGGTACACGCTTCATTTCTCCTGTGTAAATAATGAGGAGCAAACTTCTTGAGTTATACAGTAAGAGTATGTTTATAAGATCGTCGTTGTACCATTTTACATTCACACAACGTACAAGAGTTTCAATTCTTTGTGCTATTGTCATACATTTTGCTTTTACATATGCTATAAAATCCCACAAAATATCATTAGTCTAAATAGTCAATTTTTTAAATTAAAAACAAAAAATGTCATTTTTGTTACCTCAAATATTCACCATTTCCAGGGTTCTTAATTTCTTTTTTTTTAGATCCAAATTCCCATTTTATCTTTTCTTCCACTTGAAAATTTAACATATTTTCATAGTTTAGAGCAGCTGGCAATTAAATTCACTCAGATTTTGTTTATCTGAAATATTTTTATCTCACCTTTGTTTCTAATGGATATTTTTGCTATAAGTAAAATTCTAGGTTCTCAGGGTGTTTTCTTTCAGAACTTTCATTGTATTGTCTTCCAGTCTGCATTATTTCTAATGAGAAGTCAGCAGTTATTATTAGAGTATGGAACCTTGTTCCATTGTATATCTTTCTTTTAAAACTATTCTTATTGATTTTTTTCTAGTTATTTTATCATGTTCTGTTGTGTATTTTTTATAATTATCTTGCCTGGAATTCACTGGAGCTTCCTGGATCTACACATTTATAGTTTTCACCATATTTGTAAAATTTGGAATCATTACTTATTTTTTCTGCATACTCCAACCTCCTTTCTGCGATTCCACTTCATATATGTTAGATGTCTTCACGTTGTCCCAGAGATCATTAGGCTCTGTTCAGATTTTTTCACTCTTTTTTTTTTTTTTGCTGTATGCTTAAGTTTGAATAGTTTCTATTGCTATATATTCAAGTTCACGGATGTTTTCTTCTACAATGCTTAATTTTTTGGTATGCTCATTTGATGAATTTTTCAACAAAGACAAAGTTATTTTTGATTTCTAAAATTTCCTGTTTTTAAATCTTCCATTTCTCTCATTATGTTCACAGCTTTCCCTTAAATCCATGAACATATTAATAATAGCTATTTTTAAGTCACTTTTTGCTAATAACAATGTCTGTTATTTCAGCTCACTGATTTTTCTTCTGGTTATGGGTCATATTTTTTTGCTTCGTTTTATGGCAGGTGCACTTAGATTGAAAGCTGGGCATTGGAAATGTTACTTTGTTGCATATGTTTTCTTTTTTGTTTTCTTCTTTTTAAGAGTTTGGATTAAGAGTGTTTAATAGGCAGTTCAGTTACATTGATCAGCTTGATCCTTCTGAAGCTTGTTTTTAAGTTTTGTTAGGGCATGTCTAGAGCAACCTTTGCTCTAGGGGGCTTAGCCCTGCTTTTAAGGAATGATCCTGTTGCAGGAAAAATGGGGTGTGAGAGGATGGTCATGTCCTAGGTCTCAGGTGAGTCCCTGGGATTGGCTGACAACTGAGGGTCCTTGGCTTTGCACAGGAAAGAATTCAAGAGTGAATCATAGTAAAGTGAAGGCAGATTTTTTAGGGAGATGCTCACTCCGTAGACAGAGTGTGGGCCATCTCAGAAGGTGAGAGGTGGTGGGGTGCAGGGGTGGTTAGTTTTTATAGGCTGGGTAATTTCATAGGCTAATGAGTAGGAGCAATATTCTAACTATCTTGGAGAAGGGGGCGGGGATTCCCAGGATTTGGGGCACCACCCACATTTTTGGCCTTTTGTGGTGAGCCTGGGAACTCTTCTGGCACCTGTGTGTGTGTCATGTAACATATGCTAATATACTACAAGGAGCATATAATGAGACTCAAGGTCAACTGGAAGTCAAATCTTCCACCATCTTGGGCCAAGTAGGTCCTAACCAGTTTTTGTGGCATCCTGTTCTTCTTAATGGTTTTGTCATTCTTTTAATGGTTGTGCCCTGTCCCCTTCCTTCCTGTCTCAATCCTTCTGGGTTCACTACTGAATGTTTCAGGTGTTCAAAGAGAAACTGTGTACTAAGCTATTCGGAGGCTGAACATTTCCCAGCCTTGTTTGAGGACTGAGAATTATTTGTTTTACAGTGCTTGTAGTTCTTTGCTTATTCGTGTAGTATTGTATCATATGACATTCACTTTAGTAGTCAAGTAAAGGCACAGTGGATTCCTATGGAGATTTCTGGAGCTTCTTACCCTAGATAACCCTCTCCTGTATGCTGACCCACAAATTCTAACTGCTTCAGCCTCCCTGAGCTCTGATCTCTGACGCCACAACTCAGTGACATATCTGTGCTCTGTTTTTTTTTTTTTTTTTTTGCGGTACGCGGGCCTCTCACTGTTGTGGCCTCTCCCGTTGTGGAGCACAGGCTCCGGACGCGCAGGCTCAGCGGCCATGGCTCACGGGCCCAGCCGCTCCGCGGCATGTGGGATGTTCCCGGACCGGGGCACGAACCCATGTCCCCTGCCTCGGCAGGCGGACTCTCAACCACTGCGCCACCAGGGAAGCCCCTCTGTGCTCTGTTTTAAGTTTGCCTTCCTTTTGTCACCGTAGGGAAAGAATAACTTGGCAGAAATCTAGGACAATTGTAGGGATAATCTCATCTGTTTTCCTTTTCTTGAGGGGCACAGTCCTGCTATACCTGTTAGCCAGTGTCTGAAAACTGTTGTTCAGTACATTTTGTCCAGTGTTCTAGTTATTTACAGTGGACAAGCATTTCAAGCACTAGTTATTTTGTCATGGCTAGAAAGAGAAGTAGTTGAAGTTTTTAAAGAGAAAAACTTATGAATTTTTCAAATAAAAAAGCCTTTGGGGGTAAGCTTCCTTAAACCCAGTTTCCTTCACCTTATTGAACTCAATGAGAATTCATATTAAGAATGATGGTCCAGAAGCACTATAATATTCTAAATTATCAAACAACGTACATTAAGAGTATTATAGCTATTTTTTAAGAGTAAATAAAATTACATTAAAAAATTTGTGAGGGCTAAAACAATCATTTTTTGCTTGTTCAAGTTGACTAGAAAACTATATTCACGCGCCCATTCCATTACCTGAGTATTCTGGTAAATTAAGTGTTTATTACATTATATCATTACTAACATTTTGATCATTTATGTTTTCCATGCTTAACATGTGTATGTTTTACTTTTCATTTACCCAGGGCTGAGTGTGAATATTAAAATATATTTTTCACTTTTGGTAAGGTGTTTTGAGAGCAAGTTCTGATTTATCCTTCTTCAAAGCAGAGCAAGGAATACCATTAAAAAGAGTCTTATTTATATCCCCAAGTAGATAATTGTCCATACTGAATTTCCAGAAAAAGAGTTGTACCTGGACATAGAAAGAAGAAAGCTCAAATCATGCCAAAATGAACAATTGAATCAGTGCCTGAGTAGGCAAAAAATGGCCTTCTCAGACCTCAATACAGCACTTGGCCTACTTTTTTCCTTAAGATTTTGTTTCTGGCTCCCAGTTTATCATTTTTGTAATGGGCTTTTAAATGACTTTTTTATTCAGGAAGGTAACATTTATCATGATGGTAGAAAGAGCCCTGGGATGCAACTTGGGAGAACTGGGTTATGGTCTTTCTGGTTCTGTGCATCTATGAGCCGTGTGATTTGTGGAAAATTATTTACCTTGTCTGAGGTTTGGAATAGAACTAGGAGTTTTTTCATTCTGGGTTTTTTTTGTTTTGCTTTGTTTTGTGGCTTGTTTGCTTTAGCAGTGGTTTTTAAGCTGGAGAATATTGTATCTAAAATATTATTTCATAAAAGTGCAAGTGTAAAAGAGCTGAAACTAGATCTTCCCTGATCAGTGGGAATGCTCGAAGGCTCTCCAGCTCATCGTCTCCTGCTGGCCCCTGAAAGTTCCTCAAGGGAGCCCAGATCTCCCAGGAGAAGAGTGTGAAAAAGTTTCTGTGGCCTTTACTCCATTCCATACAACTCAACCATGATAGCTCAGAGGAAAATTTCTTCCTTTAAAAAAGGCATTGTCGGGCTTCCCTGGTGGCGCAGTGGTTGAGAGTCTGCCTGCCGATGCAGGGGACACGGGTTCGTGCCCCGGTCTGGGAAGATCCCACATGCCGCAGAGCGGCTGGGCCCGTGAGCCATGGCCGCTGAGCCTGCGCGTCCGGAGCCTATGCTCCGCAACGGGAGAGGCCGCAACAGTGAGAGGCCCGCATGCCGCAAAAAAAAAAAAAAAAAAAAGGCATTGTCACATGACAGAAAAAAACAAAAGATTTGAGTAAAGTCTTGTCTCTACCTCCTCTTAGCTGAAGGATCTTGAATAAGGCCTTTTTTCCCCCTTTATTTTTCATTTTTTCCAGTTTTATTCACATATAATTGACAGCACTATACAAGTTTAAGATGTACAGCATAATGATTTGTCCTCATATATCATGAAATGATTACAAGTTTAGTTAATATCTATCATCTCATATAGATACAAAATAAAAGAAAAAGAAAAAATCTTTTTCTTGTGATAAGAACTCTTATGATTTACTCTCTTAACTTTTGCATATATCATAGAGCAGTGTTAAGAATAGCCATCATGTTGTATGTTACAGTCCCAGTACTTGTTTCTCTGATAACTGAAATTTGTACCTTTTGACCACCTTTATCCAATGTCCCCTCCCACCACTCCCTGTCCTTGATAACCACAAATCTGATCACTTTTTCTATGAGTTTGGTTTGTTTTAGATTTCAGATATAAGTGAAATCATTCAGTATTTGTCTTTTTCTGTCTGACTTATCTCACTTAATATAATGCCCTCAAAAATCCATCCATGTTGTAACAAATGTCAGGATTTTCTCATTTTTATGGCTGAATAATATTCCATTATATATATATATATATATATATATATATATATACCACAACTTCTTTATCCATTCATCTGTCAGTGGACACTTTGGTTGTTTCCATATGTTGGCTATTATAAATAATGCTGCTATGAACATAGGGCACAAATATCTCTTCAACATACTGATTTAATTTCCTCTGAATATATTCCCAAGAGTGGGATTGCTGAATCATGTGTAGTTCTAGTTTTAATATTTGAGGAAGCTCCATACCATTTTCTATAATGGCTTTACCAATTTACAATCCCACCAATAGTATATAAGTGTTTCCTTTTCTCCATATTCTTGTCAGCATTTGTTATATCTTGTCTCTTTTATGCTAGCCATTCTACCAGGTATTTTACTGTGGTTTTGATTTGCATTTCCCTAATAATTAATGATGTTCAGCATCTTTTCATGCATCTGTTGGCCTTCATATATCTTCTTTGGAAAAGTGTCTATGCAGGTCCTTTGCCCATTTTTTAATTGGGTTATTTGGTTTTTTGCTATTGAATTGTGTGAGTATCCTGTATATTTTAGATATTAACTCCTTATTGAATATTTGGTTTGCAAACATTTTTTCCCATTCCATAAGTTGTCTTTTCATTTTACTGATTATTTCTTTTGCTGTGCAGAAGCTTTTTAGTTTGACATAGTCCCACTTATTTATTTTTTATTTTTTTGCTTATGTTTTAATTGTCATATCCAAAAAAATCATCGCCAAGACATGTCAGGGAGTTTTTTTCCTGTTTTCTTCTAGGTGTTTTATGGTTTCTGGTCTTACATTTAAGTTTTTATTCCAGTTTTTAGTTAATTTTTGCGAGTTGAGTAGGATAGGAGCCTAGTATCTTTCTACTACATGTGGATATCCAATTTTCCCAGGACCATTTATTGAAGAGACTGTCTTCTCTCCATTGAGTATTCTTGGTTCCTTCATCAAATATTAGTTGACGGTATATGCTTGGATTTATCTCTGGGCTCTTGAATTGGTTCCATTGACCTATGTGTCTGTTTTAATGCCAGAACCATACTGTTTTGATTACTATAGCTTTATAGAATAGTTTGAAATCAGGAAGTGTAATGCCTTTTGTTGTTCTTCCTCATGATATTTTTGTTCTTCTTCATTAGGATTGCTTTGGTTATTCAGGACCTTTTTTGTTCCATATAAATTTTAGGATCATTTTTTTCTACTTCTGTAGAAATTGCCGTTGTAATCTTGATAGGGCTTGCATTGAATATATAGATGGCTTTTAGTAGTATTGACATAGTAACAATATTAATTCTTCCAATCCATAAACATGCGATACTTTTCCATTTATTTGTTTTCTTTCATCACTGTCTTGTAGTTTTCAAAGTAGAGATCTTTTACCTCCTTGGTTTCATTTACTCCTAATTTTATTGCTTCTGATGCTACTGTAAATGGGATTGTTTTATTTCATTTTAAGATAATTCATTGTAAGTGTATAGAAATGTTACTGATTTTTTGTATATTAATTGTGTTTCCTGTAACTTGAGTGAATGTGTTTATTAGACCTAAACTGTTTGGGGTGGCATATTTAGGATTTTCTATATATAAAATTATTTAATCTGCAAATAGAGGCAATTTTACTTCCTTTTAAATTCTGATGCCTTTTATTTCTCTTTCTCACGTATGATGTTGAAAAGGAGTGGTAAGAGTGCATATACTTGTCTTGTTCCTGATCTTAGAGGAAAAGCTTTCAAACTTTTCTTTTGTATGATGTTAGCTTGTGGCCCTGTCATATATGGCCTTTATTATGTTGATATACATTCTTTCAATACCTAATTTGTTAAGAGTTTTTAGCACAAACTGATGTTGAATTTTGTCAAATGCTTTTTTTTTTTTTGGCATCTACTGAGATGAAGATATGATTTTTTTCTTTTCTTTTATTAATGTGATGTATCACATTAATTGATTTGTATATGTTGAACCATCCTTGCATCCCAGGGATAAATCCCACTTGACCATGGTGAATGATCCTTATTCATGTGCTCCTGAGCTTGATTTGCTGTATTTTATTGCATCTATATTCATCTGGGATATTGGCCTGTAGTTTTCTCTTCTTGTAGTGTCTTTTTCTGGCTTTGGTATCAGGGTAATGCTGGCCTCGTAACAAGAGTTTGTAAAAAGAGTTCCTTCCTCTTGAATTTTTTGAAAGAGTTTGAGAAGAATTAACATTAATTCTTCTTTAAATGTTTAGTAAAATTCACCAGTGAAGCCAAATGGCCCTGGGCGTTTTTCATTGGGAGATGTTTTTATTGCTGATTCAATTCCTTACGAGTATTTGGTCTGTTCAGATTATCTATTTCTTCCTGATTCAATCTTGGTAGGTTTATCATTATAAAATAACCTTCTTTGTATCTTTTTACCATTTTTAATTTAAAGTCTATTTTGTCTGATATAAGTATAGCTACCTCTGCTTTTTTTGGTTTCCATTTACTTGAAATACCTTTCTCCATTCCTTCTCCCACTCTGTTTGTGTCTTTAAAACTAAAGGAAGCATATCACTGGATCTTGTTTTTTTATCCACTCAGCCATTATATGTCCTTTTTTATGTTTTATTTGTATTGTAATTTATTTTTATTGAGTTATAGTTGATTTACAACATTACATTAGCTTTATATGTAGAACAAAGTAATTCAAAATTTTTATAGATTATACTTCATTTAAAGTTATTATAAAATGTTGGCTATATTCCCTGTGTTGTACAATATATCCTTGTAGCTTATTTATCTTATATATAGTAGTTTGTACCTCTTAATCCCCTACCCTATCTTGCCCCTCCCCCCTTCCCTCTCCCCACTGGTAACCACTAGTTTGTTCTCTATATCTGTGCATCTGTTTCTGTTTTGTTATATCCATTTGTTCGTTTTATTTTTTACATTCCACATATAAGTGATAACATACAATATTTGTCTATGTCTGACTTATTTCACTTTAGCATAATACCCTCCAGGTCCATCTGCGTTGTTGCAAATGACAAAATTGCATTCTTTTTTATAGCCGAGTAGCATTCCATTGTGTGTGTGTGTGTGTATGCATGTATGTATGTGATATGTGTGTGTGTATGTATGTATGTATGCATATATATATAGACACACACATCTTACAGAAAAACCCCAATGAACTTTTTGGCCAACTCAATGTGTGTGTGTGTGTATACACACACACACACACACACGCACACACACACACACATATCCCACATCTTCTTTAAACATTTATTTGTTTATGAACACTTAGGTTGTTTCCATATCTTGGCTATTGTAAATAATGCTGCTATGAACATTGGGGTGCATGTATCTTTTTGAATTAGTATTTTCTTTTTTTCTGGATATATACCCAGGAGTAGAATTGCTAGATTATACTTTTAGTTTTTTGGTAATTATACTTTTAGTTTTTTGACAAGCCTCCATAATGTTTTCCACAGTGGCTGCATCAATTTATATTCCCACTAACAGTGTACAAGGGTTCCCTTTATTCCATATCCTTGCCAACACTTGTTATTTATGTCTTTTTGATGATAGCCATTTTGAAAGGTATAAGGTGATTTCTCAATATGGTTTTGGTTTGCATTTCTCTAATAATTTGCATTGTTGAGCATCTTTTCATGTAGCTGTTGGCCATCTGTATTTCTTCCCTGGAAAAATATCTATTCAGGCCTTCTACTCATTTTTAAATTGGGTTGTTTGGGGTTTTTTGATATTGAGTTGTATGAGCTGATAAATATGTTTTGGATATTAACCCCTTATTTGTCATATCATTTATAAATATTTTCCCATTCAGTAGGTTGTATTTTTCATTTTGTCAATGGTTTTCTTTGCTGTACAAAAGCCTGTAAGTTTAATTAGGTTCCATTTGTTTATTTTTGCATTTGTTTCCTTTATCTTAAGAGACAGATCCAAAAATATATTGCTACAATTTATGTCAATGAGTGTTCTTATGTTTTCTTCTTGGATTTTTATGGTTTCTGGTCTTACATTTAAGTCTTTAGTAAATTTTGGGTTTATTTTTACACATGGTGTGAGAAAATGTTCTTTTTTTTTTTTTTTTTTTTTTTTTTACATATAGCAATCTAAAGTCCCAGCACCAATTATTGAAGAGACTGTCTTTCCCCCATTGTATATTCATGCCTTCTTTGTCATAGATTAATTGGCCATAAGTGTGTGGGTTTTTTCTGGTCTCTCTGTTCTGTTGATCTATGTGTCTGTTTTTGCACCATTATCATACTGTTTTGATGACTGTAACTTTGTAGTATAGTCTGAAGTCTGGGAGCATGATACTTCCACCTCTGTTTTTCTTTCGCAAGATTGCTTTGGCTATTTGGGGTCTTTTGTGTTTCCAAACAATTTTAGAATGATTTGTCCTACTTCTTTGAAAACTGTCATTGGCATTTTGATAGGGATTGCATTGAATCTGTAGATTGCCTTGCATCATTTAAACAATATTAATTCTTCCAGTCCATGAACATGGTATGTCTTTCCATCTGTTTGTGTCTTCAATTTCTTTCATCAGCATCTTGCAGTTTTCCAAGTATAGGTATTTACCTCCTTTGTTAGATTTATTCCTAGGTATTTTATTCTTTTTGATGTAATGGTAAATGGAATAGTTTCTTAATTTCTCTTTCTGATAGTTTATAGTTAGTATATAGAAATGCAACAGATTTCTTTGTATTAATTTTGTATCCTACAATTTTACCAAATTCATTGATGAGCTATAGTAGTTTTTTAGTGTTTTCTTTAGGATTTTCTATGTATAGTATCATGTCATCTGCAAACATTGACAATTTTACTTCTTCCTTTCCAATTTTGATTCCTTTTATTTCTTCTTGTTGTCTGATTGCTGTGGTTAGGACTAGGATACTATGTTGAATAAGAGGTGAGAGTGGGCATCCTTGTCTTGTTCCTAATCTTAGAGGAAATACTTTCAGCTTTTCACCATTGAATATGATATTAGATATGGGCTTACCATATATGGCCTTTATTATGTTGAGGTGTATGCCCTCTATACCCACTTTGTGGAGAGTTTTTATGATAAATGGATGTTGAATTTTGTCAAAAGTTTTTGTATATATTGAGACGATCATATGATCTTTATTCTTCAGTTTGTTAAAAGTGATGTATCACATTGATTGATTTACGGATATTGAACCATCTTTCATCCCTGGGATAAATCCAACTTGATCAAGGTGTATGATCCTTTTTATATACTGTTGGATCTGGTTTTCTAATATTTTGTTGAGGCTTTTTACATCTATGCTCATCAGTGATATTGGCCTGTAATTTTCTTTTTTTGTGTGATATCTTTGTCTGGTTTAGATATCAGGGTGATTCTTGGCTCATAGAATGAGCTTAGAAGCAATCCTTCCTCTGCAAGTTTTTGGAATACTTTCAGAAGTATAGGTGTTAACTCTTCTCTAAATGTTTGGTAGAATTCACCTGTAAAGCCATCTGTCCTTGACTTTTGTTTTGAGGAGTTTTGGGGTTTTTTAAACTACTGATTCAATTTAATTACTGGTAATTTGTCTGTTTATATTCTGTTTCTTACTAGTTCAGTCTTGGGAGATGGTACATTTCTAGGAATTTGTCCATTTCTTCTAGGTTATCCATTTTATTGGCATATAGCTGTTCATAGTAATCTCTGTGATCCTTTATATTTCTGTCGTATTGGTTGTAACTTCTTCTTTTTCATTTTTGATTATATTGATTTAACCCCCCTTTTTCAATGATTCTCACTAAAAACTTATCAATTTCGTTTGTCTTTTCAAAAAACCAGCTCTTAGTTTTATTGATCTTGTCTTTTTTTTTTTTTTTTTTTAGTCACTTTTTCATTCAGTTCTGCTCTGGTCTTTATGATTTCTTTCCTTCTACTAACTTTGCAATTTGTTTGTTCTTCTTTTTCTAGTTCCTTTGGGTGTAAAGTTAGGTTGTTTACGTTTTTTCTTGTTTCCTGAGGTAGGCTTGTATCACTATAAACTTCCATCTTAGAACTTCTTTTGCTGCATTTCATAGATTTTGTATGATAGTGGTTTTTGTTTTCATTTACTCCAGGTATTTTTTAAAATTTCTTCTTTGATTCCTTCAGTGATCCATTGATTGTTTAGTAGCACATTGTTTAGTGTCTATGTGTTTGTGTTTTTGCAGTTTTTTTCTTCTAGTTGATTTCTAGTCTCATAGTGTTGTGGTTTAAAAAGAAGATTGACACAATTTCCATTTTCTTAAATTTACTGAGGCTTGTTTTGTGGCCTAGCATGTGATCTGTCCTGGGGAAGTGTTCCATGTGAACCTGAAAATAATGTGTATTCAGCAGCTTTGGATACAATGTTCTATATATATCTATTAAGTCCATTTGGTTTAATGTGTCATTTAAGGCCTGTGTTTCCTTATTGATTTTCTGTCTGGATGATCTGTCCACTGATGTAAGTAGGGTGTTAAAGTCCCCTACTATTATTGTGTTACTGTCAATTTCTCCCTTTATGTCTGTTAATATTTGCTTTATGTATTTTAGGTACTCCTATGCTGGGTGTGTATATATTTACAATTGTTATATGTTCTTCTTGGATTGGTCCCTTGATCATTATGTAGTGTGCTTTTTTTCTCTTATAACATCTTTATTTTAAAGTCTATTTTATCTGATATAACTATTGCTATGCCAGCTTTCTTTTTATTTCCATTTGCATGGAATACCTTTTTCCATCCCCTCACTTTCAGTCTGCGTGTGTCTTTAGATCTGAAGTGAGTCTCTTGTAGGCAGCATACATATGGTTTTGTTTTTGTATCTGTTCAGCCACTCTGTGTCTTTTGACTTGTGCAGTTAGTCCATTTACATTTAAGATAGTTATTGATATGTGTGTTGTTACTGCCATTTTGTTAATTGTTTTGGGGTTGTTTTTCTAGGTCTTTTTTGTTCATTTCTTCTTTTGTTCTCTTCCCTTGTGATTTGATGACTATCTTCAGTGTTGAGTTTTGATTCCTTTCTCTTTTGTGTGTATCATTTATATATCATATATATATATATATATATATATATATATATGATTGTTTTAAGTTGCTAATCTCTTAATTTTAAATGCATTGTAACAACCCTGAATTTTTACTCTCCTCCCTCCATGATTACTTTTTGACATCATGTTTTACATCTTCTTGTTTTGTGTATCCTTTAACTACTTATTGCAGATATAAATGATCTTACTACTTTTGTCTTTTAACCTTCCTACTAGCTTTGAACTTGGTTGATTTACTACCTTTACTATAATATTTGCCTTTACAAATGAGCTTTTTCCACAGAATTTTCATGTTTGTAGTTGTGGCCTTCTCTTTTTCACTTAGAGATGTCCGTTTAACATTTCTTGTAAAGCTGGTTTGGTGGTGCTGAATTCTTTTAACTTTTGCTTTTCTTTAAAACTTTTTATCTCTCTATCAAATCTGAATGAAACCCTTGCCAGGTAGAATATTCTTGATTGTAGGTTTTCCCCTTTCATTTCTTTAAGTATGTCATGCCATTCCCTTCTGACTTACAGAGTTTCAGCTGAAAAGTCAGCTGATAGTCTTATGGGAGTTCCCTTGTACATAACGTGTTGCTTCTCCCTTGCTACTTTTACCTTTCTCTATATATCTTTAATTTTTGCCATTTTAATTACAGTGTGTCTTGGTGTGTTCCTCTTTGGGTTGATCCTGCTTAGGACTCTCTCTGCTTTCCAGACCTGGATGTCTGTTTCTTTTCCCAGGGTAGGGAAGTTTTCAGCTATTATGTTTTCAAATATGTTCTCTGCCCCTTTCTCTCTTCTTCTGGGACTGTTATAATGTGAATGTTAGTACTCTTGATATTGTCTCAGAGGTCTGTTAAATACTCCTCATTTCTTTTCATTCTCTTCTCTTTTTTCTGTTCAGCTTCAATGATTTCCACTGCTCTGTTTCCCAGCTTGCTGATGCAGTCCTGTGTATCATATAATCTACTTATTTTTGATTCCTTCTAGTGTGTTTTTCATTTCAGTTATTGTATTCTTCATCTCTGCTTCTTCTTTTTTAATTGGGTTATAGTTGTTTTACAATGTTTTGTTAGTTTCTACTGTACAGCAAAGTGAAATAGAGTTCCCTCCACTATACAGCAGGTTCTTATTAGTTATCTATTTTATACATATTTGTGTATATATGTCAATCCCAATCTCCCAATTGGTTCTTCTGGTTCTTCTTTATATTTTCTCTTTGTATAAAACTTCTAAATTCTCATTTTGTTCATTCTTCTCCCAACTTTTTGATCACCTTTACAGTCATTCCCTTGAACTCTTTATCAGGAATATTGTTTATCTCCTCTTCACTTAGTTCTTCTTCTAGGGTTTTATTTTGTTCCTTTATTTGAAACACGTTCCTCTGTCACCACATTTTTGCCTAATTTGCTGGTTTTACTCCTATGTATCTAGTAGTTTGGTTATAGTTCCTGACCTTGAAGAAGTGACCTTTTGCAGGAGATATTCTCTGCATCTGAGCAGCACACTCTCCTTTGATCACCAGAGCTATATACTCTAGGGATGCCCTCATGCATGTTGTGTGAGTCCTTCTATTGTGGTAGGCTTACTACTGTTGGAGGTCTGGTAGGTGTGGCTGGCCCTCTCCTCTGCCTGGATGGTTTCTAGGTCCTGCCTTTGCAGAGGCTGCTGGCCACTGGTTGGCGGGGCTGGGTCATGAGGTGACTGGCTGCAGAACCCCAGGGGGGTCCCAGGGCTAGTGTTGGCTCACTGGTGAGCAGAAGGCAGAACCAGGTTCTGGGGTGTATGGTTGCAGGGCTGGGGTTCCCAGATCTAGTGTTGTCCTGCTGGTGGGCAAGGCCAGGGCGCAGGTGTTCCCAGGGTTAGTGCCAGCTCACTGGTGGGTGCACATGGGTCCTAGAATCTCTGGCTGCAGGACCCCGGTGCTGGTGTTGGCCCCCTGGTGGGTGGGACCAGTGCCTGACACTTCTGGCTGCAGGTTCTGGGGTGTCCTGAATCTTGTGTGAGCCTACTGTTTTGTTGACTGGATCCCAGGGCTACTGGCTGAGGGGCCTAAGGTGTATCAGAGCTGGTGCTGCCTTGCTGGTGGTCTGAGTCTTGCCACTCCAAGCTGCAAGGCTGCAGTGGTCCTGGGGATGATATTTGCCCACTGGTGGCAGACTTCAGTCCCAGGCTCTCAGGCTACAGGACCCTGGGTCTGCCAGAGCTAGTGCCTGCACACTGGTGTGTGGGACAGGATCCTGGGCCCTCTAGTGAACAGTGTGTCCCAGGGCAGCTTTGGGCTCACTCAGAGGGTCTTAAGGCAGCCTGATTGCTGGTCAGTGAGGCTGTGTTCCCACCAATAATAATTGCTCGGCCTGAGGCATCCCAGTATTGGTACCAACAGGCTGGTGGGTGGCTGAAGGTCCAAGTGCTAATAAGCTAGAGGAAGGATTCCAAAATGGGGCTTGCCAGCACCAGTGTCCTCATGGTAGAACAAGCTCCCAAAAATAGCTGCCATGACTGTCTACATCATCCCAACTGGATGAGCTCCAGTTGCCTCCTGCCTCTCTAGGAGACTCTCCAAGAACACCAGGTAGGTCTGACCCAGGCTCCTTTAAACTTACTTCTTCTACACTGGGTCCCAGCACATGTGAGATTTTGTGTGCACCCTTTAAGAATGTACTCTCTGTTTCTCATAACTCTTTGGGTCTCCTGAAAGTAAGTCCCCTGGCCTTCAAAGCCAAATGTTCTGGGGGCTCATTTTTCCGGTGCAGGACCCCTGGGCTGGGGAGCTTGATGTGGAGCTCAGACCCATTCCTCCTTAGGGAAAATTTCTGCGGTTGTAATTAATCTCCCATTTGTGAGTGGCCTACTCAGGGGTATGGATCTTGACTATACAGTGACTCCACCCTTACCTGTCTCATGATTTCTTCTTTATATCTTTAGTTGTAGACCTTTTCTGATAGATTCTGGTCTTTCTCATCAATAGATGCTCTGTAAACAGCTGTGATTTTGATGTGCCTGTGAGAGGAGGTGAGCTCAGGGTTTTCCTATCTGACATCTTGGCCCAAGTCTCCGTTCTATCTTTTGACTAGAATATTTAATCCACTTACATTTAAGGTAATTATTTATAGGTAAGGACTACTATTATCATTTTGTTAATTGTTTTCTGGCTGTTTTGTAGACCCATTGTTCCTTGTTTCTTATCTTGCTATCTTTTTGTGTGTTTTGATGTCTTTGGTCAGTATGTTTGACTTCTTTACTATGTACTTTTGTGTGATTACCACAGGTTTTTCCCTTGTGGTTACCATGAGGCTTACATAAAGCATCTGAAAATTATAACACCCTATTTTAAGCTGATAACAACTTAACCTCAAGGCATTCCCAAACTATACACTTTTACTCCTCCTCTCCCTCACAAGTTTATTTATGTCACAGTTTACCTATTTTTTATACTGGGTAACCATACAGATCATTGTAGTTATTTTTACCACGTTTTTTAAAAAACTTTTAGAGTTGTAAATGCATTATGTGCCACTATTATCATATAACAGAATCTGACTATATATTTATCATAGCCAGTGAGTTTTACACTACCTTCTTGTGGTATTATGATGTTAATTAGTGTCCTTTTATTTCCACTTAAAGAACTCCCTTTAGCATTCCTTGTAAGACAGGTCTAGTGGTGATGAACTCCCTCTGTTTTTATTTGTTTGAGAAAGTCTTTACTTTTCCTTCATTTTTGAAGGACAGCTTTGCTGAGTATAGAATTCTTGGTTGACAGTTTTTTCTTCCAATATTTTGAATGTATCATCCCATTCTGTCCTGGTGTGAAAAGTTTCTGTTGAGAAATCCATTGATAATCTCATGGAGTTTCTTAGTGTATAAATTCTCTCTTTTCTCTTGCTGCTTTCAGAATTATTTCTTTGTCTTTGACTTTTGACAATTTAATTAGAATCTGTCTTGATGTAGCCCTATTCAGATTCAACCTATTTGGGGTCTTTTGGGCCTCTCTTCTAAGATTTGAGAAATTTTCAGCCTTTATTGCTTTAAATATACTTTTTGTCCCTTTCTTTCTATTCTCCTTCTGGAATTCCCATAATACGGATATCATTTGTTTTGATTGTGTCCCATAAATCCTTTCTTTACTCTTTTTTATTTATTTATTTTTTTGGCTTTCTTTTCTCTTTTTTATTTTATTTTTTTTGCTTTTGCTCCTCTGACGGGATAATTTCAAATATGCTGTCTTCTAGGTCACTGATTCTTTCTTCTGCATAGTTGAGTCTGCTTTTGAAGCTGTCTATTGAATTCTTCAATTCAGTCATTGTATTTTTCAGTTCTAGGATTTCTTTTTTTGTTTTTGGGGTATTTTTTTGGAGGGTTTCTATTTCTTTGTTGAAATTCTTATTTTGTTCACACATTGTTTTCCTAATTTTGTTTACTTGCCTGGGTGTTCTTGTAGTTCACTAAACTTTTTTAAGAGGGCTATTCTAAATTCCTTGTCTGAGAGTTCATAGTTCTCCATTTCTTTATGGTTAGCTATTGGAGCTTTATTAGCTTTCTTTGGTGGTATCATGTTTACCTGATTTTTATGATCTGTGATTCCTTACACTGGTGTCTCTGCATTTGAGTCCTCTTCCAGACTTTATAGGTTCACTTTGGCAGAGATAGTTCTTTACCAGTCAGCTCAGTATGAGCGTCTGGACATATCTTCTGGTAATGTCTTAGACTGATATGTCTTGCTATCAGGGTCTATTTTTGTGCAAGGCCACTGTCTGAGCTCTGGTGTCAGGGAGGAGATTTGGGGAGCTGCTGCTGTCTGAGAACAGTTGGATAGGACTGCTGGCTTGGTTCTTTGACCAAGCAAGGGTGTAGGATGAGCTGATGAGCTACACATTTGCCTGGATTCTCTGGTCAGGCTGACTAGACAGTCAGAACTGGGTACTATACTCATCAGTAGATGGCGCTATGAATTAACTTCTTTGCACTGGCAGGGAAGCAGGATGGGCCTCAGAGCCTGCACAGCTTGTTGTTTGGGAATCTGAATTGGGCAAGACTGTAGTGAATTCCCCAGCCACCCACATGAGGCCATTAGTTTACTCTGCAGAAGGGGAAAGCCACAGTCTGTGTTCTCTGTTCAAGTGCCACTGTAAGCAGGGCTGTTGGATGGGCTACACAGCTTCCAGTGGGCTCTGTTTCCATTCCCCAGTTGGGTGGGCTGAAGGCTGTATCCAGCAATGAGCAGGGCTATGAATTAGCTTCCCTGCCCAGGAAAGCATAAGAACTGGCTCCAAGCCTGGCAAAGCTTTTCATTTGTGGTTTTGACTCAAACCAACTTACACCCCAGGTTCCGTAGCCAAACAGGACCACTGGGTTTGCTCTGCAGATGATCGGCTCTGTCTGCCATACTCTCTGCATAAGCACTGTTAGGCTATGCAGCTTCCAGGTGTTCTGGCCAGCCATTTTGATCAGGCAGGACTGGGAGCTAATCAGCAGTGGGCTGGGATATGACTCAGCTTCCCTACCTGTGTGGGGGCACCTAGTGGCGGGGCCAGCAAAGCTCTTTGTTTGAGGACCCAAATCAAGCAGACCTGTACCCTGCCAAGTTCCCTGAACAGACTGTGCCGCTGTCTTGACTCTGCAGATGGGCAAAGCCACTGGTTGAGACCGTACATGGGTGCTGCAGGTAGGAACTCATTCTGCCAAAATCCAAGTGCTGATTATTGCAAGCCCCTTCTTCCCTTTCCTGTCACAACCAGATTCCCAGTAGTTGAGGTCTGCAGATACTCTGCAATCCCTGTGAGACAAGATTGGAGTGGAGCTTCTCAACAAGTGACCCACAATGCTGGGTGAGCTGAATGTACACCCTGGGCTCTCTTTTCTTACTGGAGGAACTGGAGGCTCAGGGGAGACCTCTTGGCATTGTGCTGCCCTAGCCTAGGGGAGGGTCAATGCAGTCAGCATGTTGCCACTCCTCTTATTCTAATATAGGCTCTCTTGGTCTCTGTAGTTTAAAGTGGTGCTTCAGTCTCTCCCCTAGGATTCTTTCAGTGGTGTCTTGTCCGTGAATAGTGGTTAGTTGTTCTCCTTGTGAGGGGGAGCCAAGTCAGGAACAACCTATGTCACCACATTGGTGAAGTCAGTCCTAACATAAGAAACTTTACCTCTCTGAACTTCAGTTTCTTTTCTGCAAAGTAGGAATATGAATGAAATCCACTTTGTAATTTAAATATTATGTGAGAATTCTTGGTAAACCATTAAATGCCATTCAAGTGTTGGCTCTTATTAATAAGTAGGAAAAGCAGGTTAGGTGAAGGGACAAATTTGAGGATATGATCAGGAGTATTAACTATTGAGGTAAAGAGTGTTGAGTGGAGAAAGTCCTTGGGATACTTCTGGAAAGGCACTAGATACTGAAAAAAATGGTATAACATTGTCAATAAGAGCAGTGCTTTGGACCAGACTGTCTGGGTTTGGATCTTGAGTCCACTACTTACTATCAATGTTACTTTCCTGAGCCCCACTTTACTCATTTGTAAAGTGAAGAAACTTAGAGAGTTATAATGAAGGTTAAATGAGTTAATATACCTGAAGTTATTTTAAAATACTCAGTAAATATTTGGTATTTGATGATATATTAAATATTATTTATCATAACTCTATAAAAATCTTGATCTTTCTCCAAAGTTTGGTAGTTAAAAGAAAAGTGGTATTTTACTACTGAGATACATGATTATAAAAAAATAATTTTGCTAATAATGCTTCTAAGAGATATCTAATGTTCTTTTAAAACATATGTTTTATTAACAATTTTAAGGATTGTTTTCATTTAGCTGTAAAATACTATAACCTGAAACACTATAACCTGAAATAATATAGCAGATACAATTCACTGTTTTATAGTCTTAAAGATCCAGTGTTACAAATTTCTTATCTTTTTTTTTATTTTTAAAAATTTTATTGAAGTATCGTTGATTTACAATGTTATATTAATTTCTGCTGTACAGCAAAGGGACTCAGTTATACACACACACACACATACACACATATATATATATATATATATATTCTTTTCCATGTTCTTTTCCATTATGGTTTATCACAGGATACTGAATATAGTTCCCTGTGCTATATAGTAGGACATTGTTGTTTATCGATCTTATATATCACAGTTTGCATCTGCTAATCCCAAACTCCCAATCCATCTGTCCCCCAACCCTTTCTCCCCCTTGGCATTTTCTACATTAAGGATTTTTTCCCCTTAGGCTGGATTCCCAGAAATAAAATGACTAGGTTTAAGGTTAAGAATATTAAGCCCCCTGAGACACATTTTCAGGCATCTAGTTGAAGAACAACATCTAAATATTGAAGCCACCTGAATGGCACAGATGCCGTCAGGCCTACTGCTGAGTCATCTTATTCGTGCAGGCTCTCTGGGGGTACCACTTTACACTAAAATTAGGTCTTTGCCTCTACACTGAACCCCAAACGATTTCTTACTTTTTAAACATACCATACAGAACAAAACACCACCCAAAAAAGTTGCAAATATTTGTGTTAAAAACTTTTAAAATCTTAAAAAAACACACAAATATTTGCTTAAAGTATTGTCCACAAAAGCAAATATTTGCCTTAAAACTAAAAAAATGTATACTTTTTATGTATTATAGCAAAAATGAGGGTATCTCTCTCTCCCTTTTTTCTCTTAATTGACAAGGATAACTTTTCACAGAGGGGGAGGGTGCTTGAAGAGACCTTCCCAGTGACAGCTACCTTTCAGCCAGGTTGCCCTGGTGTGTGTCACCCATGCTTTAGCTTGGCTAAAGTAGTCTCTTCACTGAGAAAGTGTTGCTTTGGCAAAGGGTTTAGTCTACCTGACAAGTAATGAATTAGAACTCATTCTTCTTTAAAAGCACAGGATCCTGAGGAAGCAAACAGGTTGCAGTTATGGTACATTCAAACACTGAAAAGGGGATGTTAAAAGATTAAAAGCCTAGTGTTATCTGACCCTCGGGAGGAAGCAGTACTGCAGTTTACTCGCCAATCTTCATTTCACAGCTTCTCCACAGAGCAACATCTCTGTAGATTAGGGAATTAACCTCAGGTCAAAGGCTAGACCTGATTGGTTTGAGTTTAATCCCATCCTTTTGATTGGTTCAGAGCATGTGTGCTAATTCCAACCAATAAGACAAAAGAAAATGTTTGCTAGAATCTTCAGAGACAGTTTTTCTTTACTCTAAAAAGAATACCATCTCTCTCTTCTGCCCAGTTAGTTTCCATTGCTACTGGCAGACATCCAGCTGCCATATTGAGAAGGAGCTAAATCAATTCGAGTTAATTTTATATTACTTACAAAAGTGGACTAACAGATATAGAAAGTATGTTATCAAAACTATATTTCAGGTTGCTGGGTGTTTTATGGTTAAAGGGATTCTGAAAGAGAAAGCAATATTATAATAAAAGTATTAGAATAGAGTCAGACAAAATTGGTTATTAGTTTTGACTCCACCTCTTACAAACTCTGTGACCTTGGGCAAATTACTAAACATCTCTGATTGTCAGTTTCTTCATCTATGAGATATCTACCCTATTTCAAATGAAGATAAATGTGTCTAACTAAAAATAAGGGATACTTATTAAAAGAGAAGTGCAGAGCAATGTAAACAAATTTTGCTTTTTTAATGCTTTTCCTAAAAACAGTTATCTCTACCCATATTTCAGTCAGAAATTCCCAGAAACTTCTGTAAGGTGAAAATCTGTATACCATGCACTAATTTAAATATATTTCTAGCAGAACAGGATTTTGTGAAGGGGCAAGGTGACTTTGAATGGAATGCTGTAGGCACAATGCTCTCTAAATTAGATGGTATGAAAAAGGATATTTCAGAAAAAAATAAATCATGTTGGTGGATTTCAATACGTCTCTATAATTAACATTCAAGGGGACTTCATTAGGTGATTACATTATCCTTGTGAAATATTACTTGGTTAAAAATATAATTCTGAAACTGTAATACATAACCTGAATGCTTTGGGCAGATGGAATTACTTTCCTCTAGGACAAACATTTATTCACTTCTGCTTTGCCTCTGTAAGTCAGGTCAAGGTTTTTGTTTTAGGGATCGGAAAACTGAGACCCGTGTAGTATTTGGGAGACTTGGTTATGACAGTCCATCTGCTTCCAACATTGAAAAGCAGATGATTTTATAGAATTACTTACTTCCATTTCTAATCAATCTACCATCCTGTGTTTGGTGTAAATATTCCAGTATTATATAGATACCTTTCTAAAGTATCAGAGTTGGGGTTCTGTCATGGGCTGAATTGTGTCCCCCTAAAATTCAATATTGAAGTCCTAACTCTCAGTAGTTTAGAATATAAGTCTACTGTATTTAAAGACAGGGACTTTAAAAAGGTAATTTAGTTTTTAGCTTCACTTTATGAGGTACTTAGGGTAGATCTTAATCCAATATGATTGGTGTCCTTATAAGAAGAGGAAATTAAGACCCAGACACTTACAGAGGGAAGACCATGTGAAAATATAGAAAGACAGCCATCTACAAGCTAAAGAGAGAGGCCTATGAGAGAAACTAACCCTGCCCACCATTTGATCTCAGACTTCCAGACTCCAGAACTGTGAGGAAACAAATTTCTTCTGTTAAACCACTTAGCCTGTGGTTCTTTGTTATGGTTGCTCTAGCACACTAATACAAATCCCATGGAGTTTGGATCCTGGAGCAGAGACGGTTCTATATTGCAAATCTTGCCTTCTCCCTAAATTCTTGTAGTCTTAAGGAGTAATTCCTAAGTCCTCAAAACTGCTACGATTCAGATAGGAGGCTTGCGTGTTGGGTCTCGTTTTTGGAACTGAGTAAGACTTAAATGTCTGAACTCACCAATTCTAACTCCAGTCGACTTCCACCTGTTCTTAGCCCCCGACTCAGGCTGCACTTTGTGACTTGCAGTTGTAGGAAGTCCCAGGGGTGGAGGTTCTACTCTGGGACCTGTCACTAATGAGCTAGATTGTAATAGTAGGTGAGTTGACTATCGGTTTCAGTTTCTTTATCTGTATAATGAGTGAAATAATTTTGACAACAGCTTGAAGTTCATTCTGGCTCTTAAATTTTGGTTCTAATACACAGATAATGATAGTTTAAGGGAAAAAAAATTTAGCAAAATATGGTTCATGACCCCAATCCAACCCATTGCTTGTTTTTACACAACTCATGAGCTAAGAATGGTTTTACATTTTTTAGTAGTTTTTTTTAAAAGGTAAAAGAAGAATCATATTTATATCAAGTGCTTTATAATATGTCATGCACGGTACTAAATCTTTGCATTTTTAAATTTATTTAATCTTTACAACAATCCTATGAAGTAGGTACTACTTTTCATTTTATAGATGAGCAAACTGAAGTAAGTAATCAAAGGTTACACAACGAATGCATTTCAATTCTACTGGAATTCACACTCAGGGAGTCTTACCCCAGAGCCTGTGGTCTAAAACTGCCTCCCCACTTTAAAAAGAGTCCAATGCTGTGAGGTTAGTATATTGTGTACCAAAACAGAGGTGCTGGCAACACATTCTGGAGCGTTCCCTGGAAAAAAGATTACTGTGTTTCAGAGAAGCAAGAGAAGGCTTTGTAGGAGAATGAGGGGACACTAGATTTCAACCTCAATTAAGCAAAATTCTATCCCCCCCAGAAGAATTCTATTCTTCTCATTAATAGACCCATATTATTTAAAAATGTATTTAATTATTATTATATTAACTGTTATATTGATGAATAATATTTAATTATTATTTTTTAAATTTGTGGACATTTGTTTTCTCTCTTTTATATGAGTCCTTGTGTAATATCCTAGATTTTGCCTCCTGTCCAGAAAACCTAAAATATTTACTCTCTGCTACTTTACAGAAAAGTTTGCTGGCCTCTGCTCTAGAATATTAAAGTGTAAAAATAAATTTGGGTGATTGGAAAGATGATCAACACCATTGATATTAACCTTTCTCTCCTTTATTAGCAAATTGTTGTCAGTAAAATTAGGTACATTTCAGCTATGATGCTAATTATATTTTAATTTTTAATATATCATAAGTTTAAGAAGTGATTATTGTTTGGCAGAAATAAAAATGTCTTTTGAGTGATGACAAAATGGGAATAATTTTGTGCCAAGAAGCATCATACAGTGACTGTTTTAACCAGATATTCATATTTTGTTCCTATCTATGCAATGATAACTGATAACAAACGTTCTATAGATATAAAAAGCAACAACGAGGTAAATCTTTTTGGACACGCAGGCTCAGCGGCCATGGCTCACGGGCCCAGCCACTCCGCGGCATGTGGGATCTTCGCAGACCGGGGCACGAATGCATGTCCCCTGCATCGGCAGGCGGACACTCAACCACTGCGCCACCAGGGAAGCCTAACAATGAGGTAAATCTTAATATAAAGTACCATGAACCTAAGACAGATGTGCTACATCCTCTATTTGGAGTTTAGTTTATTATTTTGCTTATTTATTTATCCATGTACCCCCATATGGAAATTTCCCCACTACACACACTTATGATCTGCATAAAAACATTGCCATTATTTGTGTGAAATTAAATGTGAGTTAGAAACTGAGCATGAGTAATTCCTATTGCTTTCACTGGGTACTTACGTTTTAAAAAAAGAATACATATGGTCCAATGAGCTGAGAATTTTTAGTCCTGAGTTCTTTTTCAGTTTGACCTAGGCCCATCAAAATGTTCAAAATCTGTTCTGCAGAAATGCTAACACATTGCTATTTCTCTAAGTGTTGAAAACTGGATTCAGAATTTTTATACAACTGTACTATTTTAGTGACTCTACCCTCACTATATCCGGTAGTGCATGAAACACCTCAAGAGGCAAATTCTAGCAAAATCAAAACCCTGGGTGTTCTATCATCTCTTCAAACACAACATGGGTGAAAGTCCAAGCACCTTGCCAAGCTAATAAATTATCCTCCTGTCTGCTGTATTTCTGAGAAATAGTACTAAAATTCACTCCAGGAATAAAACCTCATAGTCTTTTATTTTTTTTCCTCTATGGCTTCAACAACTAATCAGTTACTAAAACTGTAAACCTTTATCATGGACCTACTACAGGCTTTAACATCTAAGTGTTTCACATATACATATTTCTAATTGTCATCATAATCTTGCAAAGTAGTTTTTATAATTTGATAAAACATCTTAGCCTCAGAGAGATTAAATAAACTGCATGCTTATGTATCTGCTGAATTCTATGTTCTAGATTAAAATCTAGTACGTCCGATTGCAAAGCCTTTATCTTCCCAAGTATTAATGATTTTTCATTCACACCAGTTCTCCTATCCTTCTGTTCCTTTCCACTCCCGACACCCCCCACCAGCTGGCTCAGGTGCCAGTCATGTCCCCTTACCAACTTCACAAGCTCCAGTTTCTCCGCATTCAAGCATCTGCCCACTCCCCCTATTACTGATCTTTCAATAATATGAATGGGGGAGAGAGCACTTTGAAAACTTCCCTAATTGACTCCAGAACAATATCTGTCCTTTTGAACTTCTATTGTTCTAATATTAGTTTAATATATGAGTCTAATATAAGGATTAATTTGTCCTTGTATGATAACTTTGTCATCTCTTTTCCTATTAGAGTCAAAGATTTTGGCAGGCAGGAATTTATACCCAGTAAATATTGCTGAACATATGAAAATTCAGCACTTGTTTTTCTGCTCCCTAAAAGAATACATTTGGTTGTTTGTTTCTTCTTTTCTAAGGAATTATTTTCCCCTTCCTGAAACTCAACAAGGCATTAAAGGAAATATAATAACAGAAGGACCTTACCACAAAAAAAACTTCTTTATAAATGTGTGTTTGCAAAGGAAGACAATTCAGCTTTTCCTAGGGAGACTTTTACATCAGTTTGAATACCATTCAAATGACTATCTTTGCTAAATCTTCCATCTTATTGCCATCTTTGTGAAAGTCAGGGCACCAGGGAGTTCAAGGTGAGGTTTTACCCACATGGTGTAAAGCAACACTCTGTCCCCACTTGAATTTTCAAAGATCACTTTATATTGTCTACATATCTCAAAATAGCGCTGCCCTTCTTTGCTGTGGCACTGCACTGTGAACTCCTATTCAATTTGTTATCCACCATCCTCCCCAAATCTCACTCAGCATGACAGCTTCCTGAGTAATACCCCCATAATTTGAATCTGTGCTGAGAGTTATTTTCTCTCAGGTGCATATATTATCTTGCATGTCTCTGTATTAAACCTCATTTCACTTTTGTTCAACCAGTGCCCTGAATTATCTATTTCCTGCTGGGTTTGTAATATGTCATCCTCTTTATCTCCCCTACCTGAAAGCTTTGTGCTGTTTGCAAATTTGGTCAATATCGCATTGACCTTCTTTTCAAGGTCAATTGTAAAAAGGATTGGATGGTAATGATGGGCTCAGGCTCACACCCTAATGGAGCACACAGGACCCACATCCCAATCCTGTGATACCCTGATGATAACCACCCCCTTTGTATCCTCTTTGTAAGCCATTCCAATTTATCCACCAACTCTCATTGTTCTCCAGACAATACTTATCTAATCTCTCAGTGAGTTGTGTGTGATCGGGAGTCAAGTGCCCTGGGAAAAAGAGAAAAGCATCAGGACTATTGTAAGCACCAAGGTGGAAAGGGCAAAGTGGAATACAGTCTCCAAACTTTTTTTTAACCTCTCAAATACAGATGTTATAAGGATGAACAGCATTTAGTTAAGAGCTGAGGCTGCTTTAGCCACCATTTCGTGTGTAGGGTGTTTTAACCCTACTTGTCTGTTTTTTAACCCAACTGTACTTTCTTTTCTTAGAGTCCCTCATAGGACTTACTTGAAGCTGAATATTATTTATATGTCATTTCCAAATGTGTTTACCTGTTGTCACCACTTTACCTCAGGTTTATTTCAAATTGTTTATTAAATTTTCAAACCCGGCCCAAATGCTTCTCCCCTGTTATGTTTGGGCTCGCCTGTTTGTATTTTTGGAGAGTAGCAGCCGATGTGTGATTCGGAATTCCTTGAATGGGAAGCAGAGCTCTAGTCTGGGGTCAGTGGCCGGAGCGGCTAAAGATAATGGGCTGTGAATAGATACTGCTATGGCCTCAATTCAATTCATCTTTATTCTTACTTCTCCCCTGCCATGGGGACAACTGATGTTATTTGTCATTAAGGTGGATTTTGTAGTATTTTTTACATTTTATTTTTATTTAATTTTATTTTTCCCTTTCTGGCTTATTGAGATACAATTGACATACAGCACTATATAAGTTTAAGTGGTACAACATAATGAATGACTTGACTTACATATAGGTACAAGAAAATGTTTTTTCTTAAGATAAGAACTTTTAGGATTTACTCTCTTAGAAACTTTCAAATATACCATGCAGCCGTGTTAACTCGAGTCATTCTGTTGTTCATCACATCCTCAGTACTTATTTATCTCATAACTGAAAGTCTGTACATTTTGAGCACCTTCATCCAATTCCCCCACCTCCTACCTTCTACCTAATGGTAACCACAAATCTGATTGCTTTGTCTATGAGTTAGGGGCGTTTTTTGGCCAGGGGGCTGGAGGGTTTTATTTTAGATTCCACATATAAGTGACATCACACAGTATTTGTCTGTCTCCATCTGACTTATTTCACTCAGCATAATGCCCTCAAGGTCCATTGATGTTGTCCCAAATGGCAAGATTTCCTTCTTTTTTATGACTAAATAGTATTCCATGGTGTGTGTGTGTGTGTGTGTGTCTGTGTGTGTGTGTGTGTGTGTGTGTGTACACCACATTTTCTTTATGCATTTATCTGTTGATAAATGCTTAGGTTGTTTCCATGCCTTGGCTATTGTTAATAATGCTGCAATGAACATGAGGGGTGCAAATATCTCTTCAACATAGTGATTTCATTTCCTTTGGATATATACATGGAAGTAGAATTTGTAGTTCTATTATTAATTTTTTGTGCAACTTCCATACTGTCTTCTATAGCGGCTACCCCAATTTACAATCCCACAGGGTTTGTAACACAAGGTTCCCTTTTTTCTACGTCCTCATCAGCACTTGTTAATCCCTTGTCTTTATTGATGATAGCCATTCTAATAGGTGTGAGGGTGATGTCTCATTGTGGTTTTGATTTGCATTTCCCAGATGATTAGTGACATTGAGCACATTTTCACTACCTGTTGTCCATTTGAATATCTTCTCTGGAAAAATGACTATTCAGTTTGTCAGCTCATTTTTTAATTGGATTTTTTGTTTTTGCTATTCTGACTTTTTAGTACTTTCAGTATTTTGTAGTATTTTAATCTGTATGGATTTTAATATCTTTATAATTTTTGACAAAAGGAATGAAATGGCTCTTAATTCTATCTTTATTCCCCCTTTAATAGCTACCTCTCTGACATCTCCACAAACACCCTTTTTCTTTAGACATTTTAAAGAAGTGTTTTAGCTAGAACTGCATCCCCAAGTGAAAGCTATCCATGTACCTGTTATACCCAGAGAAGTCAAGTAATTTCTCAACAGGTGACATAAAATTTCAATCCTTCCTACGCTGGAAACTGGAACACCTGGAATCAGTGTCAGTTCACTATCAGAAAGTTTTCTGCTCCATTTTAGACTCCAGAAATCATAGGGCTAACAACATCAGTCTACCCTCTGAAGCAGTGGTTCTCAACCATGGGGAATTTTGCTTCCCAGGGGATGTGTAGCAATATCTGCAGGCATTTTTGCAGAGAGTGCTAATGGTAACTAGTAGATAGAGACCAGCAATGCTGCTCAACATCTTACAACACATACACAGGACAGGCCCACATCTCAAAATGTCAATAATGTCAGGGATGACAGAAGATATTAAACCAGAAACCCTGGTTGAATACCTTTACAACACCACACTACAAGAAAAATACTCCAGAAAGAGAAAGCAGCCAGGAAGACAAGTGAAGTGACTCTACACATCACGGCTCCCTGGGTGTCAGTGGCTCGCAGTAAAGTTGAGGTGTTTTCCCCAATACAAGTTTCCCTCTCCATCCGACTCTAGTCGGTCTATAGGTCCCTGTTCTGATCTCAGTGGAAACCACTCTACAGCATCACAATCCTTTCTTAGCACTACAGCCTCATGAAGAGTCCCTTAATTTCCATTTCTCTAGGTGTAGGACCTCTTATGGAAGTCATTTCTCTCCTTCTCTCCCTTCTGGCTCCCATGGAAGGTTTGGGGTTTTTACATCCTCCTTGGACAAAAGTTCCGTAACCTGTGGCTGCTGTTTGGGGTGGAGGAGGCTGGTTGGTGAGAAAAGAGGGAGGAGGGAGAGAATGAAGAGAGGGCAGAGGGTGGGGAGAAAAGAAAGAGAAGGACTGCTGGGTCAGACAGAGCATTTCATTTCCTTCTCATTGGGCAATTAATTTACAGAATTTCTTTTTTCTAGCCATGTGCAGCGTGCATCGAGTCACCCTGTTGGTCGTCTCACACCTTCATGGTGGGTCTGTTCCCCGATTAATTTTTGACCTCATGCGAATAGACACTTACCAGGTATCTGATTAGTGGTGGGAGTGTCACTTTCCTTAATACCACCAAGCAGTCACAGCCACCAACCTTTCCAAGGAGCCCAACATCCTGCACTGATGTCCCAGTGGCACGCCCAGTAGGTAGGGTGACCTGGGATTCAGAGCCGGAAGGGGTGGCTGCTCCCTCCTCATGTGAACTGCAGTCTTCCCTTTCTCCTGTAGAAAGAAAACTTTTGTTTCCTGTCGTCTTGTAACAGCCCCTGACATCTCCTACAGCGATATAGCCCTGCGTTTCTCAGTGGCCTCTCTAGGTATTATTTTCAAATTTAACCATATGCCATAAAAATAAAGAATTTTGATGGGTATCTAGATCCATGTGTGGACTGAGTAGCACTGAGAGTAATTGTACATTCACTAAGCTTGAATCAGGGCCAAAATTTGCAATGGTCCAAGAGATGAAGATAATTGATCTCATATTCCAGATAATGGTGTCTGATATCTTCCTTGTTCCCTGCTGTTCAGATTTGAGGAAGCTTGACAATTAACAAAAGTGATCTCTTCCTCTATTCTGTACCATTACTGCATGAATAGGTTATGTACCACTCTATAAATATAGAGAGAGTGGTATGTAATCTATAAATAAACATATTTCGTATGTGCCAATCTTTTCTATTAACTAGATTGTAGAGCATGGTGTGATTCACTGAGCACATATGAGTGTCTGTTTTGTGCCAGGCACCACGCAAACAAAGGTGAACCAGACAAATTAGAATATAATCCATCGAATATTGAGGGCTGTCAATGAATCAGGCACTATGCTGAGCCTTTTATAAACGTGATGTCATCAATCCTTATAATAACCTTGTAAAGAAGGAATTGTTTTCTTCTGTTTTTAAAAAGAAAGAGCTCCTCCCTTTCCCAAGGAGAGTTATCATACGTTTCATAAGAGTGATGTCAAAGCTGAGTTAAGGACTTGCATGTGTTGGAATCTCTGTCTGTAAATTCTGATGTGGAATACATCTGATTTGATTTGATTTTTTCATTCAACTTAGTTTTTATCTTGCATGCCCATTCTGCCAGATGGTGAAATCTTCATCTCGGTCAGTTTGGGGTAGCAGCCATCTTTTAGGAATGTTTGTAATGCCTAGGGGTTGTGAGGCTGGGGGTGCTGGTAGCTATAGGGACATCCATTATCCTATCTGTTCCAAAGGGCTGGTCCATGCAGGTCACACCCAGCTCATCCCTCACATCCAATAAAAGACCACTTCCAATCTAGCAAATCCCTCCAGCAGCTTTCTTCCCGCTGCTACTGCTGCTATACTTTGGGAAACAGGTGCTAAAATTCTGTGGCACTTTCATGACATCATTCGAAGATGCCACAGCTCCCTGGACTGGGGCTGCTGCATGGGGCTCCAGGGCTCTCTGCTGAGCTGGATGATATCCCTCTCTCTCTCTGTGCGTCTCTTCCCAGGGGTGGGGGGGATATAACCCCCTGTGCTCTCAGTCACACACACCTCTCAAGATCTGCTTCTCCTCTCCATCTCCCCTGATGCCTTCTCATTCCTCATTTCTGCTCCAACTCCTTCCTCCTCAAATAGTAGAGAATTCATCTCTGGTGGCTTCATCCGTATGGTGGAAAACTGCTTTTATGCCTTATTATTTTCTCAAACCTATGGCCTCTCTGGGGGCCTGAGGCTTTTAAAAAATCAAAAGGCAAGGATGGACCTTTTCTTGTCTTTTGTTTTCTGCTTTACCTGAGAAAATAGTGCCTGAGACAACTTATTGCTGAGAATAAATGCCCCAGCTGACTGAATAAGGAAAAGTCATAGGGTAAAAAGGGGGAGAGGAAAAAGGCTACACTTGCTATTTTAAAAGAGTAGGAATTATTCAGGTAGACAAGTTAAGGAAGGGATTCCAGGCCAATGGAACATAATAGAAAAAAATTCATCAGAAAAACACATGGCAGGTGGTTTGGAATAGGTGAGGGGCAACCTGTAAGGTAAGGGATGAAAGCTGGGTTGCGGGGGCAGTGGGGAGGCAGGGAGCGGTGTGTGAAAAGGTTTCTAATTCAAGATGGGAGATACTTCTGAGGACTTTTAAGTGAGGAGGTTGTTATGGACTGAATGTTTGTATCTCCCCAAAATTCTTATCTTGAAGCCCTAAGCCCTCATATGAAGGTATTTAGAGGTGGGGCTTTGGGGAGGTAATTAGGTTTAGATGAGGTCATGAGGGTGGGGATCCCATGAAGGGATTAGTGCCCTTATAGGAAGAGAACAGAGCTTCCTCTCTCTGCCAGTTGAGGATGTGGCAAGAAGGCAGCTGTCTGCAGGCTAGGAAGAGAGCTCTCACCAGAACCAACCAGGCTGGCCCCTCAGACTGCATGACCTCAGACTTCCAGCCCCCAGAACTGCTGTTTAACCCACCCAGTCTGTGGTATTTTATTCTAGCATCCTGAGCTAAGACAGAGGTAATGAATAAACCTATGTTTAGGAAGCTTGTCCTGGCACCATGAGAACAGAAACCAGGCCTCAGCATCTTCTGGGTTCCCCACAGGCTCAAGGCTGAAGGGCAGAGAAGGTGGCCCATAACTACATTAAAGAGAGAAAGAGTAGAGTTTCCAGATTAGAAACACTGCCAGTAAAACAATCCTGATATTTATGTTAACCGGATTGTAACTCGAGCCTGTGGGCTTGAGAGTAACACACCAGAAGGGAAACTTTGATCCCTACTCCTTAAAATTCCATGCTGTGTTTATCGCCTTCACAAATGTCTGTGGTAGTTTTTAGACTCTTTTATTTTAAATGATGATTATTATCCCCAATTTGACTTTTCAAATTAAAGAAATTGAAATGTAGCTAATACCTAATCAGAATATGGTTTATTTAAGCTGAATTTGAGGGCCTAAGCACTTGGATTAGTCAATGGGAGATTTTTCCCAGTTTTGTGCCCTAATTTTTAATTAAGAAACAAAACCCTGATTAGTTGCTTACCACATGTACTTAACTAATTCAGAGGCGGTGTAGGTAGAATTACAAAAGAATTGCTGAGGAGGGATCCTAAGTCTCTGTATGGGTTATAGTTGATATAAAGCCTTGATTTTCTTTCTCTTGGAGATTTAGTTTTATTATCCAATTTATAATACTCTTATCTGAAAGAGTAAGTCTGTGAAAGTGGGCTGAATCAAACTGTTCTTCCTATAAAGAGGGGCAATTTAAAAATTTCAGTGAAATGGACCTGATTAAGAGATTGCTGCAGAGTGGAGAGGAATGACCGATGGAGGCCAGCAAACTCTGAAAACGCCTGGCAGAGGAGGCTGGGAATCAGTGTTGCCTTTCTTGGTAGCTGCCTATTTTCTACGATTTCAAAAAGGCGTAACTCCAGGCTGAAGCCGCAAACTCTGATTTTAAGGCAGGTACTTAAAATGACAACTGTTGAATAGAAGAAGTTTCAATTCTACAGTTGAAATAAGGCAGAAAATGCAAACCATATTCCTTTACTGGAAAAACAAAGAACACTGAAATTTATATTACGGTGTTAATCAATGATGTCTGACCTTTTGATGAGTGTAGGTTTTGATAGAAGGAAGGAAAATGGAGCAAAGGTATTGGGTACTTAAAGTAAGATAAGTCCATAGATGAAGGGTTTTGTTGTTTGTTTAAATCTCAAAAACAATTAGCTGAAACATGGAAGACAAAGACAACATTTTTCACCAGTCTGCGGGGAACATGTCAATCATTAGAAGCACAAAGGTCTTCAGGAACTGTATTTTCCCCCACAAAATAAATCATTTCTGTTGACATTTTAAACTGTTGGCTGTATCACTGTCTCTAATCCAGTTCTTAGTCCTAGAGTCACAACTCGTGTGATGCAGTTACTAGCCGTTGTAATTTGTCACCTTTAATAAATACCAAGATATAGGGACAATTGGGTTTTTCATAAACATTAGACAAGAATCAAGATTATACCCCTGTAGGGCTTCCCTGGTGGTGCAGTGGTTAAGAATCCGCCTGCCAATGCAGGAGACACGGATTCGAGCCCTGGTCCGCGAAGATCCCACATGCCGCGGAGCAACTAAGCCTGTGCGCCACAACTACTGAGTCTGCACTCTAGAGCCCGAGAGCCACAACTACTGAAGCCCGTGAGCCTAGAGCCCGTGCTCCACAACAAAGAGAAGCCACTGCAATGAAGAAGCCCGCGCACCACAATGAAAGAGTAGCCTCCACTTGCGGCAACTAGAGAAAGCCCACGCTCAGCAACGAAGACCGAATGAAGCCAAAATAAATAAAAATTAAAAAAAATATATACCACTGTAATAACATGAATTTCCCTCACAACTCAATGTGTTCTCTTGAGTAAAAAAGAAAAAGGTGGACTTAGAACTAGGCTGCCAAGAATTGCATGTAAACTGCACCCAGTCTGATCCTTGCCAGACCCTATAATCTGGGGATAACCATGAGAGTGCGGTGCACTTGTAAAAGCCATCTCTAATATGAGACAAGGAAAAAATTGGGAAGCCATTGATCTAGTGTCACCCAAATCAAAAACAATCTATACTCAGTCCAGGTTGTTTTTCTGAAGGCAGCCAGGCCCCTATCAAGGTCAAACGGAGACCCTCAGGGGCCACGTCCACTTCCTGACCTAGTTAATAAATGTAGAGACAAAGCAAAAGGTGGCATTATACTTAAAACTTCAAAGACCACTTGGCTTTTCCTCTGGCTTTGATGAATTGCATAGATATTTTCCTTAATCAGTTCCGGGGTCTGAGAAAAGCAACTTAAAGCAAACAGAATCTGAAGACAGGCTAACAGATTAATGGAAAGGTTGAAGAGTTGAAAGAGAGTATAGTATGAGATAAAGTGAATAAATAACTAAAGTACCCGCCAGGCTCTCTCTAATAGCCTCCCTAGGACACTGCAAATACATGGGAATTTAATTACACCTGAAGGATGGTCTCTAATGGGCTCTGTTCTGAGAATTTTTAATGTTCTTGTAAACTCTTTGGAATCGTGGTTCTAAAGTCACATATGTTGTTCCCAAATAAATTGGATACACGATGTCTACTGCGTTTTCCTGATGCATCAGTGCTGTGGCTGTATCAAAAAGAGAAGTGGGAGTGAGTTTGGCATGATTCACTCTTCATTAACAAGCGTGATTCCTGTTAATTGTGCTTCCTCTTCTAAGTATTTGTAAGCATGTTTTAAAAAGGGAATTCAGTCTAGAACATTGCCCTCCATTGCCATTACACTCATCTGCTTGTACAATAGTTTGAAAGACTTAACCCTTCTCCCCCGACCTTTTTTTGAAAACCAAGACTATTGCTTCAGTTTGGGGTGCCTGTCCAGGACTCCCCATTTCCTCAAAAATCACTAAGCAGCATTTGAGGGTTGTACTCTTAAGTTCAGAGAGTAATCTGAGATGAAGTCCCTCCACACCAGGACACCTCAGCTTTCCCTTCTCTCAGGTCTTAATTCCCTCTTACATATGTCTCATGTAGTAGTTTCTGCTAAAGATAATTTTCCTTGAGAGGAAAGGAAAATGTGAGTTTAATGATTCTTCCCTGTATGTCTCTCACAGGTAGACCCAAAGCACTGGTTCCTCTCTTTGCTTTCTTAACCTTTTGAGAGAGAAAGTTGTACAGAACAAGTCAAGGATTTATGTCATCACGTTTTCTTTCAATATGCATTTCTTCTTCTAGGCCAGAAGCAACCTAAAGATTTAGACTATGCATTGTAATTTCCCTTCCTGTCTCTAAAAGCCATGGTACTTAGCACAGTTCCTGGTACAGAAGAGATTCTCAATAAATGTTGAATTGGTGTATTTTATAGAGGTGAATGTGAGTACGAAATGTCAAGGGAGATTGTCTTAGTTATTCAGATTCTGATTCCAATTTCTCCCTGACCTTGTCCAGGAGGGTCAAGGATATCATAGGCTACTGAGGATTTCTGGTTCAGAGCGCTGAGGGGAAGAAGGGTATCTTTTTCCCAGATAAAGTCATCTATTCATGACATGGTTCAGTAAGTATGTGCCTTCTTGATTCTTATTCACACATGAATAAAGTAGGCTCAGAATTAGTGCAGAGAAGGACCTCATAATCCGTAGCACCCTGTATTAGGGGCAGAAGAAATCCTTGTTTGGTCAGTCATTTTTTCTTCTAAGGGTGCACAAAGCTTGTGGCTAAGGTTAGACAAATCTGCAAAATTAGGCTAGATGTTGTTCTCTGAAGGTGCTTCCATTCCTAAAAGTCTACACATCCATAGGAACCTGAAAAAGTTTACTGCTGCTCAGGAAATGCTAAGACTCTCTGCTAATGGGAAATTGCCCTGCTAGAGCCTGGCAATTCCTCTGTCTGCAGCTGGGTCTGGGGAACACACAGGCGAGGGGGATGTCATTTCCATTTGGGTGACTTACAGGCACCTCAAAGGCGAAACGCCCGAAACCACACTCATTTCCTCCCCAACAAGCCCAATCCCTCTCCTGTATTCCCATCTTGATGACTGGCACCTTCATCTACCAAGACGCTCAGAAGGGCGATTTGACAACTATTTCTAATGTTTCCATCTCTCGCGAGACCAACCCCGCTTCCTCTCCAAGGCTGTGAGTCATCAGGTCCTGTGTATTTTTTCTGCTTAATTGCTGTAATTTGTCCACTTGGCTGACTTTCTCACCTGATAACTCTAACAGTCCCCTGTGTACAGTCTTACCTGCAGTTACCTTTTATCCTCCAAAACTCAGCTTGAGTATCACTTCCTCCAGGCAGTCTTCCTGAACTCAACAGTCTGATTTTGGTGCCCTTTAGGGATATATCTGTCAGGGCCCTCACCTTCTGTATTGTGAGTGTTGGCTACCCATGTCTCCTCCACCACCTCCTGAGTTCCTTTGGTGCAGACATGGTGGCTTTTTAGTCCCAGCATCCATGAGAATATTTTTACACTGAAGTAAGGAGGTGTTTCTTGTTTTGCGATTCTTCTTTCTATAGATTCTTGCCAGTAATGGAAATCTTTTCTGTTCAAAAACCTCCCCTTCCTTTAACGACAAGAGTCTGTGGCCTTAGGGGTTGCCAGAAAGCCAGCCTGTGAGCCAGCTCCTGGCGTGCAAACTGGGGGCAGCCTATCTACCATGCACACACCTGAATTCTCAGTGGGAGCAGCAAGGCCACAAAAAAGAGACTCTCTCAAGTGGGAAAAATGAGAGAGTGCACCAGAGCTGGGGAAAAGCCCAGGCCATAAAGTGGGCCCTCATCCAGCAGTCCTCACAAGAGTTGCCTCAAAGAGGAAAGGAAGCATCCTGGCGGCACCTTTGCCAGGGAGGGCAGGAGTGAGCAGGAAAGCAAAGTTGTCAGTATTAACCCATGGGAATGCAAAAAAAAAAAAAGGGCTGGGGAAAAAAAAGTCACTGGACAGGAAATGGTGTGCACCTAGCCTGCCTCTCTGTACTTAACGGAGGTGATGCAGCTAGTTCCTAACTTGACAGAGAAAGAACTGGATGAGGGGAGAAGGCAAAGCTGACCCCCTCTACCCCTGTTCACACACATACACACTCTCACACTCAGCTGGCATCTTGAGGCTACAGTTAAGGTACACAAGACTGCCAGCAGCTATAGAGACCTCACCTGTGGAAGCAGCGAGCAAAGATGGCCCTTTTTGGAGAAACAGTAGAAGCAGGCACTGGCAGGCCCTAGTTGGCACCTGGCCCCCAGACGGTTACTCTTCTTAACTACAAATCCTTTTCTCAGAGTCATACTGCCATGTCTGGCTGCCATCAGATAAGCATACACTCCCCACCAGCCAGGGCATGAGTACTTCCTTAATGCAAAGTCGATTCCCCCTGGGACAAATCCCTTTGATCAGAAATTTTGTTTTGTTTCAGCTCATGGAGACAGATCCCAGTGAGGCTTCTGAGAGTCAATAAGGAAATGTTAATAGATTTACTCTCACTGGGGAGGCCCAGACCAGTGTTTTAATCATCTCATGGCTGCTTAATTAACATGTGTTGGCATTATTTCTGCTACTGTTAGCAAAATGTAAATATTTAAGCGGCATGTATTTTTCATGGAGAGGGAGAGCTGTGAGCAGGGAACTTGAGGCAGAGATATGGCAGCATCTTACTCTCAGCCCTCATCAAACCTCTCCAGTTTTTGGGAAATGTCTCAACCTCCTGACTTTTCCACCTGGGTTTCTTCACCCACACTACAGAGGGAATGCAAACACTTCTAAAGGGGCTTATAAAGAGTAATCACCAACTATCCAGAAAAGTTCTTTGAAGATGAAAACGGGCAAAGGTAGCATTTCCTCCTCTGAGCGAGAGGGCTCAGTAGAGAGAGGACGTGAAGAGACGCGGAATCGCACGTGGAGATGTTTCTACGTCCTTTGCTTTCACTCCGTTTTAGCTGCTCAGGAAGCTGCATATTAAGGAGAAGCGCCACAGGATATTCAAGAGGATAAGATAGATAACTCTAAAAATAAAGTTGTTCACCGAGAAGCTGTTTATTTCAAACCACAGCAAATGCCCAGATGAATCCATTAAATCTATTCATATCCCAGCTTTTTGGCTTAAACTTCTAGATTCAAACTGTCTATAAGTCAGGTAAAGAGAAACTGCAGAAATAAGGGTTTTCAGTGTCACAGAGCAAGCAGTCCTCAAGGGGAAACATTATCGTTCACGTCAGCCTATGAGAAGAGAGTTTTTAATGTCTCAGCGGGACTGCACGGAGACTGGTGCATCTTCAGGGGATGCTGGCCCTTACTCAGAGCTCGTATGATGCAAGAGTTTACGTGAGCAGGGACCCACGACCGAAAGCTGTGGGAAGATGAAAGGGGGTGGAGAGTGAAGTCTGGAACTTCCTACACTGTCTTTAATAGTGAAAAATTACCTTCTTCCTGAGTGCATTTTCATCCTCTCTTCCAGGTTAAACAAAGCAGCTTCCTGAGGGCTTCCATTTTGAATTTAGCCCCAAAGTGCTAGGTTTTAAAAGGGAGGTTGTAGGAGGTGGAAAGACCACTAAAATAGGAATTATATTTCTAGCTCCACCACTTAGGTGGAGCCTCTGTTTCCAAACCCGTGAAACAGGGACCCTATAGAGGCTTACAGCAGAGTGGGGAATGTGCAGGCTTCAGATCTTCTGGGCTGAATTCCCATACAGCTAACATACCTGGGATGAGTTACTGAACTTCTCTCTGTGTTTCCTAACCAGTAAAGCAGGAATGTGATCATCATAGGGGATTCTGTGAGGATGAAAAGATAGCAGATATCAATCACTGAGAACTGACAGGGACCCATAGTTAGCGGTCCATTAAAGGTTAGCTGCTCTGATCATCATCATCGTCATTATCCTCTAGACTACCCTGGGCCTGTGTAAAGCGCAAATGATTGAAGAAATTCATTGCAAACTACAAATAACCACATGGATGTAAGTTGTAATTATTTTAAATAAAAAGTCCAGACCTGAGAATCTGAGGTATCCCTGACAAGGTAAAACCATAGTAAACAGCTCTCAGAGCGACGTTGCACATACCACACACAGCTTGGGAGGGATGGGAGCTAGGTGTCAGGAGAGCTCAGCTGCTTATCGCAGCCCTAATGTTGTATGCTGGGAAATTCTTTCACCAGTCTGTGCCTCGGTCTCCTCTTGTCTCCAGAGTGCCATGGCTTCAACTGCCCTGCCCACTGGTCCGCACAGGCAAGTAGGCTACTTGTGCCCTGGGAGAGAGGAGTGTTTCCTGTGTAGAAAGCCTGCAGGAAGTTCAGGAAGTGAAGGAGGAGAGTCAGGCATGGTGAAATGTGAAGGAGAAACATGGGGTCTGCAAACCCAGAGCTGCTTTTCCAGCAGGAGACCTGAGACAGGTATGATATACCCAGAACAAAGATCAACAGTTGAGGCAGGACAGCAAATCCCAAGTAGGAAGGGAAGGAAAGAAAGAAATGGCAGGTTGGCTTTTTTATGGTGGAAAAGGTATAAATCTCAGTCTGTCAACTCAGGTGAGGAAGAAATGCAACTGTATTTTTCTCTTGATGAACTAATTATTGAGCCCCTATTTTGAAAGTGGTAGAGATGCTCTCAAGCCATCCCCATCCCAGCCTTTGTGACTCTCTCTCACACACACTGCAGGAACTACTCGAATGAGCCCTTATTAAGGACGCCTCTCCTAATCACATTCTACAGAATAGCACTCACAACCCTATTCCAATCTCTCTCTACCTTGTTCGGCTTTATTATTTTCTCCACTGCACTTGTCACATTTGATTTATATAGAATTTGTTTATTGTCTGTCTTCCCCAGCCAGAATGGAAGCCCCATGAGGACTTGGTTGAGAATGGAGACCACCTATGGCTATATGACTTCCATGAGTGTAGACCACTTATGTCAGCCTGACTTAGTTGTCTGTTACAGAAAACCTTTGCCCAGAAAAGGCATGGCTGTAAGCCAATAAATAACTTCACTGCTTACTGCAGGAAATTCCCTCAGAACAATTTATCAAAGACAATGACCTGCTCACCTGACAAACACTTTGCTCATCAACCACGGTTTGCTTAGCAAGACTCATTTCAAGACTCTCACTTGTCTATGTTGGCCAGTCCTGACAGATTATGTCACAATCTCTGTCCAACTTCATTTGAGAGACCCTCCTTAAACTACTTGAGTTCAGACCCCAAAGTCCTATAACATTTTACTTTCAGTTTCTTTCTGAGACACTCTTAACACATTTTTGACCGGAGACGTATTATGGCCACAGGCGTTAGTTTCTGCAAAAATCCCCTGGTCAATAATGTGTTAAAACTCTGTCAAGGTGGTGTTCTCCCTTACCTCAGCAAGTTCTAATAAATTTACCTTTGCTGTATTAACAGGTTGTCTGGTGATATTTTGGGGAGAAACAACATTGTTGTTTATTTCTGTGTTTCCCAGGCCTAGATCAATAATAGAAAACGAATAGGTACTCTGAGAATTTGTGGAATGGATGAATGAACAGAAGAGTGGATGTAGGGTCTCCATCCTCTGGTTCCTGAAGTTTGTTGAAGGGGATTATGCATTGGCACCTGGTCTGTAGTGCAGGTTCGCAGCTCAGACTGACATCTGTTACATCAGTCATCCCTTAGGTTCCTTGGCCACTGGGTCCTGAAGGATGCTAACGGGTCATTTCTTTGTTCTTGTCTGTGCTGGCTCCTCCAAGCCCTGATTCTTGGTTATTTCTGTATAGTCACCATTCTGCTGCTTCCATACTACGCAAAAGTTGCAAAAAACTCGCTAGGACTGTCTCAGCGTTTTATCCATCTTTTTGCCACTTTGACTGCATGGGAAACTGTCAGATGCATTTGACTTTTATGTGCCATGCTGGTTGTTTGTTTTAAGCCTATCCGCCTAAGCGTGCTAGCCATTCATTCTACTCCCAGACAACACTCCACACTTCTACCCGGGGAACTGGAATTTCCCAATGCCCTAGGCCAAGTGTTGGCAAACGTTTTCTGTGAAGGACAAGGTAGTAAATATTTTTGGTTATGCAAGCCATAAGGTCTCTGTTGCAATGATTCAGCTCTGCCATTATAACATCAAAGCAACCATAGGCAGTACATAAATGCATAGGTTTGTATTTATAAAAACAGGCAGCTGGCATGTGGGACAGTCAGAGTTTGCTGACCCTGCCCTCAGCTTCCCTAGAGAATAAAATATAGGCCTTTCCTACTCTTGGATTCACAAATTTATCAAAGTTTAATCAGTTCCCCTCAAGCCTCAGCCCACTTTTGTGGGGGGCAGGGTGTATGACTTCTATTCAGCCCTTCCAACATTCTAAGCTCTTTACTTTTCCTTTAATCATTTTTTTCTCCCAAGATAAAGTCTTGAGGACAAGAAAAAGCCGGCTTTGACAAATGACTTTCTCTTCCAAATCTATTACTTTATTTTTATACTTCAGCTTGAAGAAATGCCAGGAGTTTGATTCTCTTACCTATTCTTCTTGAGGAAATGATGTGTTATTGGTCCAGTTGGGAGAAAGTAAAAACATAATAGGATATTCCAGGAGGAAATATCAGCTAATGTTTCAAACTATCATTAGCTTTTTATTAAAGCATGGTTCCTGGGGAGACAGGGAAGGAAAGGAAAGAAGGCTCAGGCAGCCCACCAGTGGAGTAGCTGGGGGAGTACACTGTGACTGTGGGGTCCCCCGGAGGTCTTGCTTCACCTGGGTTGAAAGCTCTGTGAACCATGACGTGCAGGCCTTTCGCTAACTCAGGTTGGGGCCAAATGGTACGTTTCCTGCCATTCAGACTGAAGAAAGAATTTAGGTGGGGACTACAGACCAGAAGAGAAATTTGACTCTTTCTGGAGGTGGTATCAGAAGAAAAGAGGCAGGTAGAAACTCTAAAATGATATCTAAAATGATATCACCCATTTTCTTCATGATTGGAAACTGGAGAGTGATGAATTAACAGTTCAGTAAAATCAGCAGAGTGTGGTTTAGCCTGGAAAAAATGATTGTGAGTTAAACCATGGCAGAGGGAGTCTTGCCACAGTTCTCAAACAGGTATAACCAAAGTTACATTATACATGTGGCTGAAGATATCGCATGAGTTTAATGTTACATATCACAGAGAGTGGCTCCTATTTAGAAATGGACACAGTAGTTCCTTCTCTAAAAATGATTGGGTTCCTGTCTGGGAGTAAAGAAACTATCTTGCATTTATGTAGTGTCTTCTTATTTCCAGTGTGCTTCCTTATCTATGCCCCTGTACAAAAGTATCTCAGAATAGGAGACAGAGACACATAAAAATGGGTCAAAGGTCTGGGATGAAAAAAAAAAAGGGACTTCCCTGGTGGTCCAATGGTTAAGACTTCCACTGCAGGGTGCATGGGTTCAATCCCTGGTCGAGGAACTAAAATCCCGCGTGCCAAGCTCTGTGGCCAAAAAAACCAAGCAAACCAAAACCCTAATATTAAATTGGGTAAGATTTTCCCAAATGAATGTTACAGAAGCTGCTTTGGACAGTGGGGGACACTGTAAGAAGAGAAAGCTGGAAAGGGGAACTTTAGAAAGAGGTAAGAAAGGAGATGGACTTCAGGGGGATGATGACAGCAAAGGCAAAGGAAAAGTTAACTTGACTCAATCAATAGGACAATTAGAAAAGAAAAAGAACACAATTTTAGATTAAGGAATAAATCCAAATCCTAGAGGAGATAGACATGGGGCTTGCATTTTTTTTTTTTTTGCGTTACGCGGGCCTCTCACTGTTGTGGCCTCTCCCATTGCGGAGCACAGGCTCCGGATGCGCAGGCTCAGCGGCCATGGCTCACGGGCCCAGCCGCTCCGCAGCATGTGGGATCTTCCCAGACCGGGGCACGAACCCGTGTCCCCTGCATCGGCAGGCGGACTCTCAACCACTGCGCCACCAGGGAAGCCCGGGGCTTGCATTTTTATGTGTGAGAATTTACGTATGAGAAATGAGATAGTGACACGTAAAATGGACAATGTGGCTTTTAATCCTACTTCTACTTTGTCCTCATCTTTGATTTTATTTTCCTTCACTTTTCCTTATGCTATCTGTCATGTAATATATCTTTATACTCTGCCTTTAAAACTTTCTGGGGCAAGATGTGGCAAAAATAAACACCATGTGCTCTGTTCTGATAATAACCAACACTCACTGCCTCATTTGCTTTGAATCCTTTCGGAAGTGGGTATACCATAATTCAGTGCTTCTCACCCTGAGTCCCACAGAGTCCTGGTGGTTATTATAAAAGGTCTACAAACTTTGAAATTATACAAACATTGTATAGGTGTGTGTGTATAGGTGTGAAATTATACAAGCATTGTGAGGTATACTGAAATATTTTTAGTTACATGTGGTTTGAAAAGTAGCAGATCCATTTAAAATCATAGTTTTCTACTACTGTGTACTCTCTCAATCAAAAGGTACTAAGAGTAGGAGTTTTCATGAAATCATGATTGTTTTTTTGACAATGAAAGGTCCTCAAACACAAAAAGACTGGAGAAATTTTATAGAAATGGATAGCCCTGTTAGAATAGCACAATTGTTTTTTTTTTCCTATTTATGGATGTTCAGAGAATAGAATATCGAAATAGATTAGTATATTGAAGGTCCCAGTGGAAATTTCTACAGAAAATAATTTTAGAACTTTAATTTAGTGGGTGGGGTACTCTCTTTTGTGTATGTGGGACTCAGAAAATAAAGGGATTGACAAAGGCATCAGTTCTATTAGGATTACATGAATCTAAGATCTTTCAAGGCAGAATATAAACACTCCTGGTGTGCAAAGACTTTCCAGGGGGTAAGGAGCATGAATGGCCTCAAGGAAATCAGTTTCTGCCCTCAGTTTCCATAGTACTCTTTTGCCTAAGGACCTGCCTTAGGTTTGCCTAAGGACCTGCCTGGGTTCATAAAAGACCTTCTTCCCTTTACCAAGTAATGCATACCTCTCCCACACATTAAATATTACTATGATTTATTGCTGGAGGTTTGAAAATCTGTTGCCAAAAAAAGGGGAGACATACCTTTCAATAATTAATCAAGATGCCATAGGTCCATAAAAATTCTTCTATTTTCCTATCATTATATATTCTACTTGGGATAAGCTTGTGTTAGAAATGTGGAATTTTGGTCCATGTTGGGATATCCTGAATCCAGATATTTGTTTCTTCTGTCTTCCAGTTGTTTTCATAGAAGTGGGGAAGGTCTCAAGGAAGCAAAGCAAAGAGAGTTATTGGTAGAAGTAGTGAAATGTAGATGTGGCAAACAGACCCTAAGATGAACCCCAATGGTTTTTTTCCTCTTGGTGCCCTGTCCTTTGAGTGTGAGCACCACTTGGGACTACTTCAAACTAACAGATTATGGTAAATGTGGTGGCATGTCACTTCCATGACTACTCACTCCTCAGAAGACAGAGAGAGATTCTCTTTGCTAACATGATACAGTAAGCAGGCATATTGAGGAAACCCACATGGCGAGGAAGTGCAAACGGCCCCTAGAAGCCGTAGGCAGCCTCTAGGACATTCCAGAGGACTCCATCCCACAACCAACAGAAAGCTAGACCCTTTAGTCATAAAGCTGCAAGGAAATAAATTCTGCCAACGATCTGAATGAGCTTGGAAGCAGATTCTTCCTTTGCTGAGCCTTCAGAGGAGAACCTGTCTCAACCTCAGTTACATCCTTGTGAGAACCTAAGCAGAGAACCCAGCTAGGCCAGGCCTGGATTCTTGGTTCACAGAAACTGAGATAATTAATATGGGTTGTTTTAAGCTGCTAATCTTGTGGTAATTTTTACACAACAATAAAAAATGAATACAGTTGATATTTTCATTTTTATAAATATTTTGGTTGCATATGATGATGTAAGGATAATCAGTAAAAAGGAAAGAAATATTTGGAAAAAGGAATAAAAACCCAAAGTGAGGGAGTAAAAGGAAAATTTTTAATTTTTGAATGTCAAAGAAAAGCTGTTACAAATAGATTTTAGGGACTTCCCTGGAAGTCCAGTGGTTAATACTCCGTGCTTCCAATGCAGGGAGCACGGGTTCAGTCCCAGGTCGGGGAACTAAGATCACACATGCCGTGCGGTGCAGCCAAAAGAATTAAAAAAAAAAAAATAGTTTTTAGATGGAAGATGGTGTGTATCAAATGATTATGGGTTTTAAATACCATTAGTATTATTTTAAAGAAACACACAGTTTTATTCTTTAAAAAACATTTATAATATCCTGGAAATCAAATCATTTATTTAAATTTATTATTCAAATTTATAACAAAAATTTTCTATGTCAGTTTAAGGTATACCAAGGTGTACACACATTTTCAAAATTGTTTTAAGAGGTACATGAGCATAAAATACTAATGAACACAGTTATATGTTATAAGCTCTTTTATAGTAAGGGCTATGTATGTCTTATTTGTATACTGTACTCCTAGGATCTAATGCCATGCCTAAGACATAGTATAAGTTTCATATGTTTTTGGAATTAAGGAATATTATTTTTCCAGAGATTCTGCTACTATTTTTTAAAAAAAGCAGAAAATACCTTTTGGTGGAAAAAAATTCATAGAATACAAAAACCATGACACATAAACATAAAGGTGGTAGAATTTCCTTTAGGAAAACACCTTTTCCCTATTCTTAGTTTATGTGCTCAAGGACTCCAGGGATGGAGCAAGTGATTCAATCTTAGCCAATCAAAGCATCCAATTCCCCTGGCTACCATGATTTGTTCAGAGGTAGGCACACAACCTCAACTTGCCTAGTCAGAGAAATTTTGTGGTGATGATCTCATCAATTGGTATGTGACTCAAGCTGATCCTATCAGGCTAACTTTTGAAACTTGAAGAATTATAGGAAGTGGATTTCTTCATCTGCAAAACTGGGATAAGAATATACACTTGATAGGATGTTAGCAAATTAAATGCTGTGACATGTGGAAACTATTTGCTTAGTAAATTGGCAGTTAGAAGGTCATTAATGATGGACATTAATGATTTGATGAGAGAAATTTCTGTGGAATATTGGTGGCAGAAGTCAGACTGCAGTTGACTGGAGTGGATTAAGTCTTGTGAAATAGTGAGTATAGACTACCCCTGTAAAAGTGTGAATGTGAAGGGGAAGTGAGATTAAATCATAGAAGGGGACATGAGATCAGAGGTGTGTGTTTTATGCAATGTGAATATGTTTGTAGACTGAGACAGAATCTGTTTTCCCTTATATATATTAAGCTTCAGTTTTAAATCTAAAAATTTTTCATGATAGAATAAACATATTCTAGATGAAAAAATACAGTTGAACTAAATAAATGTAGTAAATTGGGGGCTACAAAGTCTTCACGTTGTATAAATAGACCAGTATAAACAAATTAAATGTCTAAATAAATAAATTTTTTCAAATTTATTTGAAAATTATATCTTATCTAGAAAACTATATCTTATCTAATATCTTATCTAGAAAACTATATCTTATCTAATCAATTGAAAGAAAAGGCTTAGTTTAATACAACTATCTCTGGGAAAAAAAGCACTGCATTTTTACTCTAGGTAGGATCCTTCCAGTTCATCCTTTCTTCCACATTGACTTCAGAAATGAAATGTTCATTTTAATCTCTAATATTGTATTATTTCAAACAAGTAGTCTTTTTAGGCCTCAAAAATTCTTGCTAGAACAAATGTAAATGGAATGGAAATAACCTGTACTTCATCAGGAAAGGTTTGGAATTTAGCAAAAAAACTTAGACATGCCTCTAGGTGCAAAAACAACTCAACATTTAGATGAATATGCAAAAAGAAATCCTATATTATTTGCAATATATTGGTGTATATCTTCTGGAATTTTGAAACATGTTAGATTCCAGCTTCCCCCATTTAAGAATAAAATACTTTAAATGTAACAGATATAAGCAAACAAATTGTTTATATAATTATGCTTTTTTTAAAAAAATAGTTATAGTTTGAGAAATTAAAAGAAATGAAGAGTTTTTGTTCCCACAAAAGGGTATTTTTTGAAACGAAACAGTGTATAAGTATTTGAGCTACATGTGAACAGTTTTAAGAGATATGTATTTGTTCTTGTTTTAGTGAATCATATGTCCTAACTTTCTCATGGATATATCAAGTATTAGATTTGCATCAGTAAATCATGGTTGTTACGAAAGTCACAGCAGCCAAAATTACTTCACAGTGAAGTTAATTCCAAAGTGGGAATGATTCTTATATAGCACATAGTACAGTCTCTTATCTCTGTTAAATAGATAGCTGAAAATCAGATTTTTTTAGTTAATATGTATTATACTCAAATCCTTTTACTATCACTATACATCTAAAATCTGTGATATGTAGAGCATGGTAAGCTTCCTGATGTATGTATAGTTAAATAAATGAAGATACACACGTGATGAAAGTAGCAATACACAGAGTACTTACCCTCAGAGAATGCTAAATTGAAATTTATATTAAAAAATAAATATAATAGGCAATAAAACTTCTGTGATTGACTGATAGGCATTCCTCAAGAGATCTATGAGTAAATTTGAACCTCAGAGTCAAAGCAGTATTTTAGCACTGACTTATTTCCTATGATAAAATAGGTTTCCTGAGATTTAACGTGAGAATAAATGAAATTTCTAGCAGCTTCATTACAGCAATGAGACGACTTTAAGACAGTGCTTCTTGAAATTACAATCACGATTGTGAATTTTAAACAAAGCTTGAGTTCAAAATGGCTCAATGTCATGACTATATCTTTTCCTTTAAAATACTTTTAAAGAATGGATAAAAACCTGAATGTCTTGTTTTGGTGCCATAATATATATTTGAAAATATAGCACCCTGGGGAACAAAATAGTGTTGAGTCGGACCAATGCAAAGCTTTCAAATATTTTATAAATCAGATCATTAATAATATCAACTAACACTGTAAGTAGTCAATAGCTATAAGAAATATACAGTTACTGCCCTCTATTACTGGCTTGAAAAGTATAGAGTAATGATGTGAAGTGCTTATTACAGACTTGATAGTTATACAGATTTATATTAAGAACTGGCACAAAAATGATAAACTGAACCACAGAAAAGAGATTTTGAAGCAATTACTAATCAGGAAAAGATTCTAATAAATCAGTCAGCATTAAGGTTGCTCTTCATCAGCTAGATTCATGGTATTGCAAATTATTTACATTTTTAAATGGCTCACCTGGCTTAGCAATGATATTCAAATAATTTCCATAATGTTGCCTGACAAGAACATCTTAGAAAATTGCTTATTTAACTCTGAGAATCTAATGGAACAAGGAAGCGGGGGAGGCAGGAGGGAGTAAAGGAGGAGAGGAAAAAAGCCCCACTAAGACAGGTAGATGAAAATATAAAGAAAAAAATTGCCAAATTTAATGAAATAAAATTTTATCAAGTATCAACAAATATAGATTCAGCCTATCTACATAGAGTGTATATGTAGATCTAGAATTGTGTAAATATTCTGTGATAGCGTATCTAAAAGTAACTTATATCATTACAGAATAAGCATTGATATTCTAAGCTCTTTTTCATATATTTTGTGAAAACCATACAGTACATAGGCCTATTTGTATGTTGTAGCCTTTCAGATTAGCATATTTTTAAACTTCAAAGGAGAACAATAGAAGTAACAATATATCACTAACATTACTTTCCAAAAAAAAAATAATAACTTTTCTATGTTCTTAAAAAGCCTCTAAGGTGAAACTGTGTTTGGAGTTATATGGCAAGTTCCACAGAACATTCAAATTTTTCCCTATGGTGATATTTCATTATATTATACACCTCACCAGAAATTACTTTCCAAATTACTCTCTGTGCTGAATTGAACAGAGAGTGCATAAGCAAAGAAGGAAAAGTGCTTTGAAGATAAGAAAGCAAAGAGGGAAAAAAAATTCTTTAGCAAATACTCATTCCTGTTGAAAGTATCATTTTCTTGTGCTGGGCTCTTAGAAGCATATAAAATTTGAATCAATCCTAGCTCTCAATGAGCACACAGTCTACTTGGGCAGAGAGGACTGATAGAATAGGAAATAGATAAAAATAAAAATCTCTACCCACTCTCTATAGATGACCTTACCCACTCCTATTGCTTAAACTATTATCTATATGGTAAGGTCCAAAGACTCCCTGGACATTATCTCCACTCCCACCTCTTTCACAATCTAATTGAATGTTCCAACAGTCCTTTAAACTGTTGCTCTAAAACTACACTACAAGAGCTATTTCTTTATCTACCTTTAAAAAAAAAATAATAGCATAACACTCTGGTCATCAAATTTTCCTTTTCCTTCACATCCTCTCATTTAATTAGTTCCCCAGCCCATCTCTGAAATAGTCCTCAAATTTTCTCCCTTTCCACTGCCAGAATTCATAGCATTATCTTTGGCTTGCTCTGTTCCAAGAATTTCCCCAACTAATCTCAATTACTCCAGGGTCTCTTCCTGCAATCCATCCTCATCATTCCTACCAGTTATCTAATAAAAATCTGATCACATAGAGCCCTTATTTAAGTATTCACATTTTCTATCTATAGGGAAGACTAAAATTCTCAGCATGACAGACAAGACTTACCAACTTTTCTAGTCTTATCTCTCCGCACTCCCACCTCCCATACTATATTCCATCAATATTGAACTATTCATATGAGCTGAAAATAATGTCTTTCCATTACTCTGTGCCTCTGCACATATCTTTTTTTGCATTAAGATACCTTCCTTATCCATTTCTCTTTCTGGCAAGTGCTTACTTAGCCTTTAGTACTCTAGTCAAATGTCACTTCCTCTGTGGCATTAGTTTATCCTTCCCATGTGCTCTCATAGCACAATTTTATATACATCTCTATTATAACCATGGCAATATGGTTGTTTTATGTTTTCTTTGCTAGACTGTGAGTCATTTTTGCAATTTTTGCTTGAATTGAACGGATTTGGCAAGTGCAGTGATTCAGATAAACAGTTTGTTAGGGGAGACAATTTACCAAGTCTAGGCTGAGAAATCAGGGAAGGATTCCAGTAACACAATTCACTCTTAAGAATAAGTACAAAACGGCAGGCTAGGAAAGAGAGAAGAACATTATAGGCAGAAGGACAAACATGTACAAAAAGTAATGTTATGTACATTGGTCCCTAAGTATTTGTTAGTGGTAAAGTTGGGAATAGGTATATATATATAGGCTAAGGGAAATATAAAAAGGGAATTGACCTTGGTCCTTAAAATAATTTTAAGATGTGCGGAGTACTCAGAGTTGAGCTAATTTGCGAGGATGTAAGATTTTGTTCAACTGTACTTAGCAATTCAAGCAAAGAACATAGATTTTGATATTGATCTGGGTTGAGATTTGTTGGTCAGGTGTGACATAAATGACAGATATAAGGGAAATGAAGATTTTAGTGAGAGTGGTTCAGATGACAATTCTTAGCTCCAGACTAGGTAGAAGAACTGGGAAGAATCAAGGAACATAGGCTCTCTGTTTTCAAAAAACCAGATATACTGAGATTGAAATATTGAAAGTTGTAACTTATGGATCAAATAGGTCTTTATTAAGCCCTTACTATGTGCCAAATACTGTTTTAGGAACTGGGGATATAGCAGAAGAAAAAAAACAAAAATCCCCATAACATTTGTTGAAGTTCAAATTTTCAGGGATAAAGCAGTTCTGGAAGATACAAAGAGCATACATTGACCTGGGAAGGAATGATTGAAGTGTTGTGAAGGTATGGGTCACTGGAGTTTAGAAGAGCAAGAAACTCTAAGGAGAATATATTCCATAAGTCATAAACATGGGTAGGAAATCAGTCAAAACATTTGTTAGCACTTGGGTGATAAGATAAAAAGCCAGGTGCAAAAGTCTTCAATGAATGTGAAAGAGTGAACAGGAGGTTGCTATGTTGAAGAGATGAAACTGGGCAAAGGAAGGTGTGGTCAGACGCAAAAGTATCACTGGAGTAGGAATGTTTACTTGAAAGTAGATGGAGAGAAGCAGTAGTTGAGAGAAAAAAGCTTGCCCTACCTTCTAATCCCATGGGATATATGTAAAATGAGAAGAATCAGGGTTTAGTTAAGGAAGTGGGAAAGGCATTATGTGAACACTCTAAGGGCTTTGTTCACCATGGAGTGATGAGTGAGGGTTCCACAAACAGTGTGAAAAGGTCAAGGAGAAAGAGTAACAGTGGGAAGTTTTTTCAGAAAGAGAAAGCACAGAAAATTATGAGGATTGGTATATGGCAAACAATAAAGGACTTGAGGAATTACATTTTGGGCAGCAATCAAGCAGTGTATTTAGTCGACTCAAATGTTACAAAAAGCATGGGTGCAACAGTTGAGTCCAGATTCTAGAGAGACTTCCTAAGTTAGATTTCCAGCTTTACCACTTATAGACTCTACGACTTTGGAAATTATATAACATGCTTCGTGTAGAGCTTGCACATAGCAATTCTTAATTATTAGTTACTATTAATGTGCTGAAGCCCAGGGAAGTGTTGGAAGTTGAATGGAGCTAGTTAGTAAGTATAGGCTGACATGCTGGGAAATCAGAGGTCTGAACTGTTGATGTTGAAGCCAGGGCAAGAATAGGTCCTTGGTGGAAACGGAGGCCAGTATATTCAGAAACTCAGAGTGGATTGAGATCTCAGTACATTGATGTCAATTAAAACAGAAATGCCCAACTTAAAGACTCAAGAGCAAAGAATACCATCACCTGGTCTCTGATAACACACTCCCACCAGAAAGTGAGCCTAGTTTTGTGTTTATTTGTCCCATCACTTGGCTCTAAACCCTAGAGCCTGGGGAAGGCAGTAAGACAGGATAAAGAATAAATGTGTCAAAAGCAAATTACACATATTTATGGAGGTGTATGACAAAATGTTATCACTATGTAGGCTGAGATGATAGTAGAAGGACTGGTATTTAAAACATGGGCTCAGAGGACCCGCAAGATGGCAGAGGAGTAAGACATGGACATCACCTTCCTCCCCACAGATACATCAGAAATACATCTACATATGGAACAACTCCTACAGAACACCTACTGAACGCTGGCAGAAGACCTCAGACCTCCCAAAAGGCAAGAAACTCCCCACGTACCTGGGTAGGGCCAAAGAAAAAAGAAAAAACAGAGACAAAAGAATAGGGACAGGACCTGCACCTCTGGGAGGGAGCTGTGAAGGAGGAAAGGTTTCCACACACTAGGAAGGCCCTTCGTGGGCGGAGACTGCAGGTGGCGGAGGGGGGAAGCTTCGGAACCGCGGAGGAGAGCGCAGCAACAGGGGTGCGGAGGACAAAGCGGAGAGATTCCCGCACAGAGGATCGGTGCCGACTGGCACTCACCAGCCCGAGAGGCTTGTCTGCTCACCCGCCGGGGCGGGAGGGGGCTGGGAGCTGGGGCTCAGGCTTCGGTCGGAGCGCAAGGAGAGGACTGGGGTTAGCGGCGTGAAGACAGCCTGAAGGGGCCTAGTGCACCATAGCTAGCCGGGAGGGAATCCGGGAAAAAGTCTGGACCTGCCAAAGAGGCAAGAGGCCATTGTTTCCAGGTGCATGAGGAGAAGAGATTCAGAACACCGCCTAAACGAGCTTCACAGATGGGCCTGAGTTGCGGCTGCTACTGCAGCCACCAAGAATCCTGTGTGCAAGCACAGGTCACTGTCCACACCTCCCCTCACAGGACCCTGTGCAGCTCGTCACTGCCAGGGTCCCGTGATCCAGGGACAACATTCCTGGGAGAACACACAGTGCACCTCAGGCTGTTGCAATGTCACCTCGGCCTCTGTCTCCACAGGCTCGCCCTGCATCCGTACCCCTCCCTCCCCCCGGCCTGAGTGAGCCAGAGCCCCCGAATCAGCCTATCCTTTAACCCCCTCCTGTCTGAGCAAAGAACAGACGCCAGAGGGCGACCTACATGCAGAGGTGGGGCCAAAACCAAAGCTGAACCCCAGGAGCTGTGTGAACAAAGAAGAGAAAGGGGAATCTCTCCTAGCAGCCTCAGGAGCAGTGGATTAAATCTCCACAATCAACTTGATAAACCCCGCATCTGTGGAATACCTGTATAGACAATGAATCATCCCAAAATTGAGGCTGTGGACTTTGGGAGCAACTGTAGACTTAGGGTTCGCTGTATGCAACAGACTAGTTTCTGATTCTCATGTTTATCTTAGTATAGCTTTTAGCACTTGTTATCATTGGTGGATTTGTTTACTGGTTTTGTTGTCTCTTTTTTTTAAATTACTTTATAAATTTTAATATTTTTTTATTTTATTTTTCTTTGCGGTACGCGGGCCTCTCACTGTTGTGGCCTCTCCCATTGCAGAGCACAGGTTCTGGACATGCAGGTTCAGCGGCCATGGCTCACGGACCCAGCCTCTCCGCAGCATGTGGGATCTTCCCGGACCGGGGCACGAACCCACGTCCCCTGCATCAGCAGGCAGACTCTTGACCACTGCGCCACCACGGAAGCCCTATTTTTTATTTTAATAACTTTCTTTTTTTTCCTCCCCTTTCTTCTGAGCTGTGTGGCTGACAGGGTCTCGGTGCTCTGGCCGGGTGTCAGGCCTGAGCCTCTGAGGTGGGAGAGCCGAGTTCAGGACATTGGACCACCAGAGACCTCCAGGATGCATGTAATATCAATTGGCAAGAGCTCTCCCAGAGATCTCCGTCTCAATGCTAAGACCCAGCTCCACTCAATGACCAGCAAGCTCCAGTGTTGGACACTGCATGGCAAACAACTAGCAAGATAGGAAAAAAAAACCCACCCATTAGCAGAGAGGCTGCCTAAAATCATACTAAGTTCACAGACACCCCAAAACACACCACCAGACATGGTTCTGGCCACCAGAAAGATAAAATCCAGCCTCATCCACCAGAACACAGGCACCAGTCCCCTCCACCAGGAAGCCTACACAACCCACTGAAGCAACCTTACCCACTGGGGGCAGACACCAAGAACAATGGGAACTATGAACCTGCAGCCTGCGAAAAGGAGACCCCAAACACAGTAAGTTAAGGAAAATGAGAAGACAGAGAAACACACAACAGATGAAGGAGCAAGGTAAAAACCCACCAGACCTAACAAATGAAGAGGAAAAAGAATTCAGAGTAATGACAGGAAAGTTGATCCAAAATCTTGGAAACAGAACAGAGAAAATACAAGAAACGTTTAACAAGGACCTAGAAGAACTAAAGAGCAAACAAACAATGATGAACAACACAATAAATGAAATGAAAAATTCTCTAGAAGGAATCAATAGCAGAATAACTGAGGCAGAAGAACGGATAAGTGACCTGGAAGATAAAATAGTGGAAATAACTACTGCAGAGCAGAAAAAAAGGAATGAAAAGAATTGAGGACAGTCTCAGAGACTTCTGAGACAACATTAAACGTACCAACATTCGAATTATAGGGGTCCCAGAAGAGGAAGAGAAAAGAAAGGGATTAAGGAAATATTTTAAGAGATTATAGTTGAAAACTTCCCTAATATGAGAAAGGAAATAGTCAATCAAGTCCAGGAAGTGCAGAGAGTCCCACAGAGGATAAATCCAAGGAGAAACACGCCAAGACACACATTAATCAAACTATCAAAAATTAAATACAGGGCTTCCCTGGTGGTGCAGTTGTTGAGAGTATGCCTGCCGATGCAGGGGACACGGGTTCGTGCCCTGGTCTGGGAAGATCCCACATGCTGTGTAGTGGCTGGGCCCATGAGCTATGGCTACTGAGCCTGTGTGTCCAGAGCCTGTGCTCCGCAACGGGAGGGGCCACAACAGTGAGAGGCCCACGTACAGAAAAAAAAAAAAAAAATTAAATACAAAGAAAACATATTAAAAGCAGCAAGGGAAAAACAACAAATAACATAGAAGGGAATCCCCATAAGGTTAACAGCTGATCTCTCAGCAGAAACTCTGCAAGCCAGAAGGGAGTGGAACATAATATTTAAAGTGATAAAAGGGAAGAGCCTACAACCAAGATTATTCTACCTAGCAAGGATCTCATTCAGATTCAAAAGAGAAATCAAAAGCTTTACAGACAAGCAAAAGCTAAGAGACTTCAGCACCACCAAACCAGCTCTGCAACAAATGCTAAAGGAACTTCTCTAGGTAGGGAGGAAACAGCAGAGAAGGAAAAGACCTACAATACCAAACCCAAAACAATTAAGAAAATGGTAATAGGTACATACATAGCGATAATTACCTTAAATATAAATGGATTAAATACTCCAACCAAAAGACACAGACTGGCTGAATGGATACAAACACAACACCTGTATATATGCTCTCTACAAGAGACCCACTTCAGACCTAGGGACACATACAGACTGAAAGTGAGGGGATGGAAAAAGTTATTCCATGCAAATGGAAATCAAAAGAAAGCTGAGGGCTTCCCTGGTGGCGCAGTGGTTGGGAGTCTGCCTGCCGATGCAGGGGACACGGGTTTGTGACCCAGTCCGGGAAGATCCCGCATGCCACGGAGTGGCTGGGCCTGTGAGCCATGGCCGCTGAGCCTGCGCATCTGGAGCCTGTGCTCCACAAGGGGAGAGGCCACGGCAGGGAGAGGCCCACGTACCGCCAAAAAAAAAAAAAAAAACAAAAGAAAGCTGGTGTAGCAATTCTCATATCAGACAAAACAGACTTTAAAATAAAGACTATTACAAGAGAAAAAGAAGGATGCTACATAATGATCAAGGGATCAATCCAAGAAGAAGATATAACAATTGTAAATATTTATGCACCCAACGTAGGAGCACCTCAATACATAAGGCAAATGCTAGCAGCCGTAAAAGGGGAAATCAACACTAACACAATCATAGTAGGGGACTTTAACACCCCACTTTCACCATGGACAGATCAACCAAAATGGAAATAAATAAGGAAACACAAGCTTTAAATGACACATTAAACAAGATGGACTTAATTGCTATTTATAGGACATTCCATCCAAAAACAACAGAATACACTTTCTTTGCAAGTGCTCATGAAACATTCTCCAGGATAGATCATATCTTGGGTCACAAATCAGGCCTTGGTAAATTCAAGAAAATTGAAATCATATCAACTATCTTTTCCAACGACAATGTTATGAGACTAGATATCAATTACAAGAAAAAAGACTGCAAAAAATAGAAACACATGGAGGGTAAACAATATGTTACTAAATAACCAAGAGATCACTGAAGAAATCAAAGAAGAAATCAAAAAATACCTAGATACAAATGACAATGAAAACACGATGACCCAAAGATGCAGCAAAAGCAGTTCTAAGAGGGAAGTTTATAGCAATATAATCCTACCTCAAGAAACAAGAAAAATCTCAAATAAATAACCTAACTTTACACCAAAAGCAATTAGAGAAAGAAGAACAAAAAAACCCCAAAGTTAGCAGAAGGAAATAAATCATAAAAATCAGATCAGAAATAAATGGAAAAGAAATGAAGGAAACAATAGCAAAGATCAATAAAACTAAGAGCTGGTTCTTTGAGAAGATAAAAAAAATTGATAAACCATTAGCTAGACTCATCAAGAAATAAAGGGAAAAGACTCAAGTCAACAGAATTAGAAACGAAAAAGGAGAAGTAACAACTGACACTGCAGAAATACAAAGGATCATGAGAGATTACTACAAGCACCTCTATGCCAATAAAATGGACAACCCGGAAGAAATGAACAAATTCTTAGAAAAGCACAACCTTCTGAGACTGAACCAGGAAGAAACAGAAAATATAAACAGACCAGTCATAAGCACTGAAATTGAAAAAGTGATTAAAAGTTTTCCAACAAACAAAAATCTAGGACCAGATGGCTTCACAGTAGAATTCTATCAAACATTTAGAGAAGAGCTAACACCTATCCTTCTCAAACTCTTCCAAAATACAGCAGAGGGAGGAACACTCCCAAACTCATTCTACAAGGCCATCATCACCCTGATACCAAAACCAGACAAAGATGTCACAAAAAAAGGAAACTACAGACCAATATCACTGATGAACATAGATGCAAAAATCCTCAACAAAATACTGGGAAACAGAATTCAACAGCACATTAAAAGGATCATACACCATGATCAATTTGGGTTTATCCCAGGTATGCAAAGATTCTTCAATATACGCAAATCAATCAATATGATACACCATATTAACAAATTGAAGGATAAAACCATATGATAATCTCAATAGACGCAGAAAGAGCTTTCGACAAAATTCAACAACAATTTATCATGAAAACCCTCCAGAAGGTAGGCATAGAGGGAACTTACCTCAACATAATAAAGGCCGTATATGACAAACCCACAGCCAACATCGTTCTCAATGGTGAAAAACTGAAACCATTTCCACTAAGATCGGTAACAAGACAAGGTTGCCCACTCTCATCACTATTATTCAACATAGTTTTGGAAGTTTTAGCCATAGCAATCAGAGTAGAAAAAGAAATAAAAGGAATCCAAATCAGAAGAGAAGTAAAGCTGTCACTGTTTGCAGATGACATAATACTATACATAGAGAATCGTAAAGATGCTACCAGAAAACTACTAGAGCTAATCAATTAATTTGGTAAAGTAGCAGGATACAAAACTAATGCAGAGAAAACTCTTGCATTCCTGTACACTAATGATGAAAAATCTGAAAGAGAAATTAAGGCAATACTCCCATTTACCATTGCAACAAAAAGAATAAAATACCTAGGAATAAACCTACTTAAGGAGACAAAAGACCTGTATGCAGAAAACTATAAGACACTGATGAAAGAAATTAAAGATGATACCAACAGATGGAGATATATACCATGTTCTTGGATTGGAAGAATCAACATTGTGAAAATGAGTATACTACCCAAAGCAATCTACAGATTGAATGCAATCCCTGTCAAACTACCAATGGCATTTTTCACAGAACTAGAACAAAAAATTTCACAATTTATATGGAAACACAAAAGACCCTGAACAGCCACAGCAATCTTGAGACAGAAAAATGGAGCTGGAGGAATCAGGCTCCTGGACTTCAGACTATACTACAAAGCTACAGTAATCAAGACAGTATGGTGCTGGCATAAAAACAGAAATATAGATCAATGCAACAGGATAGAAAGCCCAGAGATAAACCCACACACATATGGTCACCTTGTCTTTGATAAAGGAGGCAAGAATTTACAATGGAGAAAAGACAGCCTCTTCAGTAAGTGGTGCTGAGAAAACTGGACAGGTTCATGTATAAGAATGAAATTAGAACACTCCCTAACACCATACACAAAAATAAACTCAAAATCGATTAAAGACCGAAATGTAAGGCCAGACACTATAAAACTCTTAGAGGAAAACATAGGCAGATCACTCTATGACATAAATCACAGCAAGATCCTTTTTGACCCACCTCCTAGAGAAATGGAAATAAAAACAAAAATATACAAATGGGACCTAATGAAACTTAAAAGCTTTTGCACAGCAAAGGTAACCATAAATAAGATGAAAATACAACCCTCAGAATGGGAGAAAATATTTGCAAACGAAGCAACTGACAAGGGATTAATCTCCAAAATTTACAAGCAGCTCATGCAGCTCAATAACAAAAAAACAAACAACCCAATCCAAAAATGGGCAGAAGACCTAAATAGACATTTCTCCAAAGAAGATATACAGATTGCCAACAAACACATGAAAGGATGCTCAACATCACTAATCATCAGAGAAATGCAAATCAAAACTACAATGAGGTACCACCTCACACCAGTCAGAATGACCATCATCAAAAAATCTAGAAACAATAAATGCTGGAGAGGGTGTGGAGAAAAGGGAACCCTCTGGTACTGTTGGTGGGAATGTAAATTGATACAGCCACTATGGAGAATAGTATGGAGGTTCCTTAAAAAACTAAAAATAGAACTACCATATGACCCAGCAATCCCACTACTGGGCATATACCCTGAGAAAACCATAATTCAAAAAGTCATGTACCACAGTGATTACAGCACTGTTTACAATAGCAGGACATGGAAGCAACCGAAGTGTCCATCGACAGATGAATGGATAAAGAAGGTGTGGTACATATATACAGTGGAATATTACTCAGCCATAAAAAGAAATGGAGTTATTTGTAGTGAGGTATGGATGGACCTTGAGTCTATCATACAGAGTGAAGTAAGTCAGAAAGAGAAAAACAAATACCGTATGCTAACACATATATATGGAATCTAAAAAAAAAACCAAAAAGGTTCTGAAGAACCTAGGGGCAGGACAGGAATAAAGACACAGAAGTAGGGAATGGACTTGAGGACATGGGGAGGGGGAAGGGTAAGCTGGGACGAAGTGAGAGAGTGGCATTGACATATATACACTACCAAATATAAAATAGCTAGCTAGTGGGAAGCAGGCGCATAGCACAGGGAGATCAGCTTGGTGCTTTGTGACCACCTAGAGGGTGGGAGGGAGATGCAAGAGGGAGGGGATATGGGGGTATATGTATATGTATAGCTGATTCACTTTGTTATACAGTAGAAAGTAACACACCATTGTAAAGCAATTATACTCCAATAAAGATGTTAAAAAACAAAAAAAACAAAAACAAAAAATATGGGCTCAGTCTTTTTTGTTTACTGTGTGACTTTGGTAGTAACATCTACTGAGCCTCATTTTCTCTAGTATGGAAATAATATATATTTACCTTACAGTGTTGCCACAGGAATTAAATGTACAAAGATATACAGGGTTCAGCATTATAAGTATTACTATCAAATACTCTTTAAATTCTCTTACCTACTACAGGACCACAACTGCAAATCCAGACCTACAGCACATGAGATTTGTGTTTCCTGTTGCCACTGCTCCAACATGTGTGTCATTTCCTGAAGTTTTATCAAACCCTCCCCCCCCCGCCCCCATTATCTGAAAAAGGAAAACAGATGTTTTCATGATCATCCTGTAGGAGAAAGAAGACAGCAAAGAGAAAGTTCTGGCTCTCTAGTGCAAAAATGCACTAAAAGTAAAGATCTTATGATAAAAATGTACAAGATTTACATCCAAAGGACAGAAGAAATGTTATGTAATGTAAAATTGTGTCAGGGATAAAAGGTATATAGATAAGCAACCAGGACCAAGAAGAATCACATTCAAAAAAAAAAAGATCTTTTCTTCATCTTCCTTTGACTGAAGGGTTACCATGTGGATAGTTTGCTTTTAGTGTTGGTTGTATAAACAAATTAAAAAAGTATGTCTCCTTCTGGCACTACAAATCTAACAAAGCTAGATTAGGTCCATGATTGATTTTGATCATGTCTTTATGATAGCATATAAAAGTATAAATTTAGGTTCTTAGAGAACACATAATACTTTTCCCCCCTGAAGGAAGACAGGGAAAGAAAAGGGTACACTGTGACTACAGATCTCTATACAAGTGTTCATTGTTGAATATGAATACAAAAAAGGAAAAGGACACACTTAAACATGTTTGCGTTTTCAGAAATCCTGTTAAATGTCATATGACTTTGCTGCTTTCTGTGTCTTGTTTTATCAGCTGAATTGTCTCCTATCACTTGCTTCAACAAATCTACAAAGACCCACATACTTAAGCTCTCCTACCCTAACAGAAGACAACATCCTAACTACTCTTGAAGAAACAAATCAAACTCTCGTGTATTAGTATACTAGTACCTGTGTATATCATGTTCACATTTAGAATTTAGCAAAAATAGGTGACAAATGAAAACAAAATTTGGATTAATTCTGCCAATTATTTTGCATTTATTACTCCATAAGTTAGACCAAGATGGTATGATACTTATGCAGTAAATATATTAAATACAGAATGAATGAGAGTTCTTTGATCTCCTTAGGTCAAACACTATTAAACTAATTAAAACTAAATTACATGTTTAATAACAATTCATTTAATGTGTCAAAAAATCTGACAGTCTTTGGAGTTTCTAAAGTGGGATCTGACCTAAATTATCAACTCCATACATCATCGCAGTTAAGAATGATGAATAAAGAGAGACACAGAAAGAAAACATACTTGAGGGAGACAATATATTGGTAAGGAACTTCTAGAGTTCTAGGTCAGGTATAGTGATTCAGTGATCAGAAAGAAACCAAATGCTAACAAATAGTTTTGGCAGTTCTATTTATCTAATATAAAGCACAGTATTCCCAAAGATATCTTACTTGTCTACTTGATTTCAAGTAATTCTCATTAAACTCAAACACATATGACTTTTGTATACAAAATGATAAGCTAAGGTAGACGGCAAATTTAGAGGAACAGATGGTGAAGAAAAATATGTTGAATTTTCAATCAAACTGTTTTTGAGTGTGGTGGTAAACTCAAGAATATATTGCATGTATAAATCTGCTTGAATTAGCTGAAAGACAAAAATCATGGTTAACATACTACTTATTAGCAAGTAATAGTTAAGCTTACTGTGGGACTTGAAACTTTTTTTAAAGGGGTCTTTGCTCAACTACATTGTCTTTTGACTCAACAAAACTGATATTTCAGATTTAAAATTTCTATATTACTTAAGAATAGGGATTCTAGAATTCTCAAGCCAAAACGGCAGCATGAACAGCTTAGGCGGTTCAGGCAATATTCCTATGGGAATTTGAATCACTGCCTAAAATGGCCCTAAAAGTACAGTGGCTAAAATGGCTTTGAAATTTCATTTTAAATCTTCTGTTGTCACTTACATGCTTTGTGTTTTGCATTCTTCTGATATGTCCATGTTTGTTTTAATGGGAAAATATTTTTAAATTACCATAAAAAAAGACAATGCCGAAACCATGCATCATGTTTGTTTCATGGATTTCTTTAATCCTTATCATATAATTAGAAAGGTATGGTCATGGGGTCTAAATCGTCAGAGGATGATGCAGCATTAGAGTAAGGATCTTCCTTTTAATGGCACTCACTCAACGAGATACTTTTGGAAGTCTTAATTTTATATTCTTTAGGAGAATTTAGTATCAAGTTTTATTTGAGGTTTTTATATGGACAGATTTAAACAAACTTAATACTTGTGATTTTTTTAGAATTAGGAAAAAAAAAACCCTCTATATTTAAAAGGTATATTTTAATGAGCAGGGTAAATTTATCAGCTTTGTCACTCCAACCCTGACCCTTCTCTTAAATCCACTTTACCAATAATTGTTTAAAAACACGGATCTTAAGAGTCCAAATGTTTTAGCATGACCTGTAATCTGACCTTTTCATACCCAAACACATTTCTCTACTGCTTCCTTGTCTCATAATTGGTGACCTAGCCATGTTAAACTTTTAGTTTCTCCAGGGTGCCATAATCTTGACTCAGTACTTTTTTTTTTTTTAAACAAACTGTTCTGTCTTCAACACTTCCCTTCCTCATCCCTCTGACCCAGCTCTCAACTGTAACTACAGTTGACCCTTGAACAACACAGGTTTGAACTACATGAGTCCACCTAAATATGGATTTTTTTTTCAATAAATACATACGTACTGCAGTACCACAGGATCCTCAGTTGAATCCCCAGATGCAGAACCAAGGGTACAAAGGGAGGACTATAAAGTTATAAGCCCTAACCCCACGTTGTTCGAGGTTCAACTGTAGCTCCAAGAATCCTTTCCTAACGGGTAAAGGTTGAGTATACTACAATACTGCCCAGTAGTTTCTGCATAAAACTTACCAAACTATACAACTGCTATTATTTCACATCAGACTGAAAGCCCCTTGATAAGAAGGAACTGTGTTTCATGCTGATTCACAGCTTCTAGTTAGCATGTAGTAGTATTTGCAGAATGAAGGTGTTAGCAAGTAAGTATGGTTTGTTTCTAGTTCGTAGAAATACAGTTTGAGGAGTTAGTGGTTCATTTGAAAGCATAATACTGGATGTTTTATACTGACAGCCTTTTAAAACCGAAATCTATCTCTTCATGTGTTCTCCTGTAATTTTTATAAATAAATTCAATTATTATCTAACAAAACAAAAATGGAAAGGGAAAAAACTAACCACAAATAATTTATATCACTTTGTTATTGTGGTGTAGAGAGAAAAGAGCTATGGGCTTTGAGGTCGAAAATTACCTCCATTCGTTCAGAAAATTGTTAAAATAATCTCACCTTAAAATTGGTTCAAAAGGTGATTCTTTTTTCTATCACTACAGACATTCCCAAACTGTATTTCTACAGCAGTAGATATGAAGTGCTTGCATTAATTATTTTGTTTGAAACTAAAAATAATCATTTTTATTTTGAAAATATTTTAATATTTGCCATTTTTTGTTGCCTATGCTATTAAATCTACACATTAATTTAGCAATAAATATACTATGATTACATAGAGTGCAATATTTTTAGTATTCATGACTGGTTGAAATTAATACTATTATCATCTCAGGAAAGGAATAAATACCATGACCAGATTACAAACTAATGCTCAAGAGATTATGATAAACAAAAACTAGAAAAGAAACATATTGGGCTTTATCTTTTTAAGCATGATTCCTGTAACAGCATAGACAAGATGGAAAGGCCATAGACGAGAAAATGGGCTCAGACTAACATGGCTTTTTCAAGCTGCCATGATCTATAAATGGTGATGCCCAACCTCAAACCCTGTTTTCTCATGTCCAGCATCACAATTTGCTATATACCTTCTGTCATAATGTGAATTGGCCTAGAAGCTCCTTGAGAGTAGACAACTCTAACAAAGCATAAGCATTTCCAGAAACTGCCATATGATGCAAAATCACACAATAAAAACCACAGGGCTTATGGGACACAACACTCAAAAACATCACACAAAAACAGAAACAATAAAAAAATGGCAGCACACTTTTGCATGTTAAATGCTTAAGAAATATATAAATACTATGACACCTTATTTTAAAAAAAAATTGAAAGCTTGCTTGTGGAAGTGGGTGTTGGAAGTGTTGTAGTTTGTGAGTCATCGTGGTGTTGGAAGGATTGTATGAAATTGGACAGAAAGTTGTTAACACCAGATGTGGGTAAGTGTGCCCCCTAACGTGAAGAGCTGAGGTAGGTAGCTGACAGATGTCTGAGGTGTATACATGTGTGCACCTGGTGTATTTCTAAACAGCCTGGATTAGCTGGGTGCACTTTTCTGCTTTCCATGTTTCCCATGATGAAATCGCACATTAAATGCAAAATGCATGGAACACTTAAATTCTTCCTTAATATATCAAATATGTTGGAACAAATGTGCATTTTCAAAGTTCAAAAAGAAGAGCTGAGTGTACAGTGGTTCCATTTATCTTTCATTCCCTACAATGCAAATAGCAAATTCCAACAAACGTCTTTTGAAAACGTATAAATTAACACTTATGGGAAAAAACTTCCATAAACGGAAGGCCAAGAATCTTCCCCAAGCAAGAGAAAGAAAAACTACCAAAGGAATGAATCTGTATTTCACATAATCCTCAGAGTAAATATATGAGGCAGATATTATCTCTATTTTACAGATGAGAAAATTAAGGCTTTGAAAGGTCTCATCACTACTGGGTAGCAGAATAAGGTATTTGAATACAGTTCAGTCTAATGTCAATGCCTATACATTTTCCAGAACAAAAAATATTTATAATTTATAATATACATTATAAAATTCCAAACTCAGGGAAGAGACAACTACTGCAATGTTACTATGGTCTCCCTGGGGCTGTTTTACTTACATCTTTAAAAAACAGCAGTAATTATTCCTTTGAACGTATATATGTACTTTAACTTCTATGAATCATTACTAAGTGAATTGGAACCACCTTTTTAGAACTTTACAAGTGTCAACATAAGGAGCTTTTTAACCACAATTCTTTGACTAATTCTCCACTAGCGTTGAACACACTAGTGATAAATATCATTAATACTTCAGGTTTCTGGAGCCTTTTAGTGATTTCTACTGTCTGGAATTGTTACAATACCAGAAATTAAGAAACAAAATTTTAAAAAAGGGAGGATTTTAAGCTGAACCAGACAAAAATAGAAAAACATCTGAATATTACAATTTGCACCATCATTTATCAGTTCATTAATCAGTTCATTAATCCTTTTAACTGGTTGGTTGTGGTTATAAAAATGTAAGTCACAGGAGCAAGAAATTAACTGCAAAGAGAAGATGGATGAAAAGCGAAGAGAAAAACAATATAAAAGTGATAGCTAAAGCAGCAACAAGGTTTAGAGACAGCAATGGGAGTGGTACACAGGAAATACTCAGCAAGACAGGACAATAGAGAAAACTGCTAGCCACAACATGAAAAACTATGCTAAGGATATGGGTAATAAGTCACTGAAGGCATAGTACAGCACAGCTAAATCTATATTTTTATCACAGCTCTAACTCAGTTAGCAGCAGCATCACTAGTAAAGTTTAGGAACTGCCAACTTCAGAACTGTGCTATCCAATTGGAGTTGGGAAAGGAACTGAAGCAGCATTCAGTGAATAGGAAAGCTATTTACCAAAATGACCCAAGGGTCATTTTATTATAAAGTATGATGTAACAGAGACAGGGCTTAAGAGTGTTAATTTCCAGTCATTTAACAAAATCAATTCACATGGAAGTCCTTTCCCTGTCAGGCTAAACTTGATGTTTATACTAAATAAAAAATCGTATTGATTTCTGTTATTAGCAATTTACCTATTATCTTGTACACTAAATTAATTTTAATTTATGAGTAACAGCAGGCCTCTACTTCCTTTAATTAGTTTAACACATTGCCGGACTAACTGGAAACCCAGGTACCTGTAATCTAATTACAGGTAAGTCAATACAAATATGTTGCTAAACTGTTCACCTGACCTATCTAGAACAGTTTAAAATGAAGTTAAAACTATATACATAAGGTTCTTTTCAGCTCTACAGTTATTCCTTAGTGTTAACAGTACATATCTCTCGAATAACTTGAAATTACCAAGAAAATATAACAATGTTCACACTCAGCAAAATAGTAAGAAAAAACTTTTAAGCTGATTTTCACTGAACTGAAAAAAAAATTCTACTAACATAGAACTTGAATGTCCAAATGGGTCACACCTACCAATCTTGTCAAAATGTAGTTCAGCAGGTCAGAGGTGGGGCTAGATATTCTGAGTTTCTAATAGGCTCCCAGGTGATAAGTGCTGTTGGTCTGGGGACTGACTTTTGAGTAGCAAGGTTCTATGATCTGAACAAACTGTAATGTTGACAAGCTAGGCTAGCCCAGATATTGCTGCAGAATAGTGACCATGACCAGGAATAAAACACTGTAAGGAAAACATTCCAGAAAACCTGATGATGAAATACATCTGGGAGGTGATAATATGGGAGGAACAAGAAAGATCATTAAGTTGGTAACTGAAGCGGAATGAGGGAGGTTATTTTCTAAGCACTAACACCAATTAAGAGGAATACTCTTTCTGTCCACTGAGATGGGAGGGAGGCATTAAGTTGCACGAAGTGTGGCTATAATGTGAAGCTGGAAAGGATATCTTTGTATTTGAGGATCTCACACATAATTTCAGCTTTTAAAATACTAACGGTAGCTCCTTGTTTACTTTTTACATCTTTGCCTTAGGAAAAACTTGAGACTCAAACAACTCATATGGTATTTATTGAAAAGGAACTGATTTAATAACCTTAAAATTGGTTAAATGTCATGAGATTTGATAAGGGGATTATTAATGTCCAGACATCCTAATCGTAACAAAATTTTAAAGTGTGTTGAACAAAATATCATACCATTTAATAAACATCATAAATATTTGCAGTATTTTTTAAGGTACAAAAAAACTTAAGACTACAGAATACAGAACAAATTCTCTTTGAAAAACCACCACTGAACTTAAAACATACTAAATTCAATGTAACGATTACCTGTGGAGAAGGGATATACAGGGGCTAAGATCAGGGAGAGTACATAAAGGATGTCAGTTCAATCTGTAATGTTTTATTTCTTTTAAGTCATATATTAAAATTACACAAAGTATGGAAAGTATTAGGTGGTGAAATAGTAAGTGCATAGCTGTTTATGTTCTTTGTATTTTTCTGCGTGTCTGAACACTTCATTTTGTCCTTAATGTGGGCAATCTGACACTTGACTTTTAACATTAATACTTTATTGGCAAAATCTAAAACAAAAAAAAGATAAAGGGAATAAGTATACTTAGGAGAATAAAGAATAACTCCAAAATTAAGGGTTTTGATAATTGGTACACATATCCTAATACTCTGGCTTAAAACTGAGATTTTCTACTGAATTCTTACCAACAGATTTTCTTGAAACAAATATTTAGCCAAAATAGAAACCTATGTATGTTCAATTTCACTAAACAGTTCCATACCCTTTCCTCCTGAATGAAAAAACATTTTCAGATTTTTGCTCTATTTAAAAATATTAAGGCAGTGAGGAAATATTGTTTGAAGTCCCAAGCTACTCATGAGAATGTCTTTTCTTTTCATATTCTCCAAAGACTTTGTTAAAATTACCTCTGTTTCACAGCAACCTTTAAAGGTATATACACAGAAAATCTCATTTTTAAATGGAGTCCATAATTAAATATGTATCTGTGTTGTGTTACTAGGCTATCTAATAGTTCAAACAGAAAATACAAGGCTAAATCCAGATTCTCCTTTCATTTGGCTTTGGGATGCATTATAGACTTGCATTCTACATCTTTTTGCTTTAGCAGATGTTATCAGTTAAAAACTTTAAAAAAAGTCCTCTGTAGCAAAGAGATATCGGGGTATTATTTATTGTAGATAACTAAGATCTGGCAGACATGAAACTGACATTGCAACTTTTCCTTCTACATAGCAATTTATCAATTGCATAGCATTTCTGCATTCCTACTATTTGAGTTTCACAGTACCCTGTGAGGTGGGAAGAGCAGTACTGCCTACATTTCCCATACACAAGGGATACTGAGGCTTAGAAAAGTAACTTGTCCTTTTCTGCTAACTATATGTTGATCCAAAAATAGAAATAACCAATTACCACAATCTGATTATACTAACCTTATATTTTGAACTTTAAATGCCTCAGAAGTGTTAATATATCCCTAATGTAACTAAATATAATGATTCCTTAGTCCTGGTTAAGCCAGGGTGTTCTTAGCTGCTTTCAAATATTAAATTAGATTTCTAACATTAAATGTAAACTTTATGAATCCATTCCGTAAGCAGGTATTTTGAAACCCATTTTCCAAAATAAATCTTAATGTCAAAAAATCAGTTTCTCAGTTGTAGGAAAAAATAATCAAGTTATCTTTCTTAATATTCAAGGTAAGACCTCTATTAAAAAGCAGCTGCATCTTAAGAACACTTCACAGTTAGCTAGCTCGCTTGAGAGAGAAGACTGAGGCATATGGCGGTAATAATAATGATGACAAAGCTATTATTTTCACCTAATTAAACAATTTACTATATGCTGAGGACTGGGTTAAAATAATGTACGAAAATAAAGCACTTCAAAATGTCAAAATTCTCACTTCACTGGCTTTTGCTTTGGAAGGAAGGTTGCACTGGAGTGCACCCTAAAAGACTGAGGAATCTGACACTCCCTAGGCAGGAAAAACTTGGGTTTCTGGTCACTCCCCCATCAGAAATACTGGGAACTCCTTAGCTCAGTAATTGGAGCAACCCCAGTTCCCACAAACATCTCAGAACTTCTGTTTCTTCTTCCAAGCCAATCCCATCCACAAGGAACTACCTGAAAAACAGATATAGCACCTACTTTCAGATATTTCAACTACCACCCAATACTGAGAAAAACTTCACTTAAAGAAAACTGTTCGATTACTATTCATTCATATTATGGGTTTTTTACAGACTTTTTAGGCTCATGTGCTGTTGCTAGAGTTCTTCTGTACTACAGTGCTATTTTAAGAAAAAAAAAATTGAGATAACTTAGCTTCCAAATCACCCCCCATGTCGACCCAAATGTAAACAATTATTTACTATATTCTTTCTTTCTCGGAAGTGACTGAATTATTGTATTAATAAAGCACACTTAAATGAACTGCATACTCCTTCATTTGTTTTTAACTTTCCTAATGTATGAGTATTGCATAATTGTCAGTTAGAACAAACCTAAGGAACATGTATAACAAAGTTATCAGACACCAAAATGCCTGTTTAAAAAAAAGGTGACCCCCCCAAAATATTGAGTACTACAAATAGCACCCTAATCGAAACCCTTTAAAAAGTGAAAATCGTACCATCACATACTACCCCTTAAACTTTTAAATACCTGAATGTGTATCTTCCTTCCCACCCAAGGCAAAAGCAGATGGTATACTGTTTCTTCCCAGTAACATCAAGTACCCTTTGTTAAAACTCACAAGGTAGGAAATCTTTAGCAGACACAAAAGATGAAAGATGAAACTGCAGCAAGAGAGCATGGCAAATCCAAAAGATCTATTAGTGCATAAATCTACTGGAAAAAAAACAACAACAACAAAAGAGATAGAAAGAATTAACAAGATACAATAAAAGTTATGTCTTTAAAGCAGTAGATTATAACAGGGTGGGAAATGTTTAATATGTGTCCTCCTGAAAAGCAGTTACCATCTTTCAAATTAAAAAAAAACCAGCTGGTATATTTTCACAGCATCTAGATTTATTTATGGTATAAAGCCATAGAATTGTAATATTATTATTCCTTTCCCACCCTGGCAGAGAATAAACATGAATTCAGAAGCACAGTGGAGTGAAAACAAAGAAGAAGAGAGAGAAAAGGCAGCAGAGAAAGACAGAAAAGGTGAATACAGAGCTACAGAAGTGTTTATTGAGCATGCTACAGAGGTAAGCAGAGTACACACAAAAGGAAATTAAACAACCATCAAACCTCCCAACTTTGTTAGAAAATTAATTTTTAATTGTGCCGCTTTCAAACTATACTGAATTTTACATTTCTAAAGATGTAAAAACTCAACTAATAGAAAATATACATGACCATTCTGTCTACATAGATAACAGAATCTATGAACCTTGAAACTAAGTACATCAATTTGAAAAAGTATTGGTCATTTAAACAGAATCAACAATTCAGATTGACAAGAACTGTTCAAATTAATTTGACCTGTAGATTCTGAGCCATGTTTTTATTAAAGTCAAAGTCAGATCTATTCCTAAATACAAAATATTTTGAAGATTTATTAAAACTGAATATTACAATGCAAGGTAAATTAAGACTAAAGGCACATAAACTTTGGTCCCACCTGGTTGTCAGTTTTAGAAAACTGCCACAAAATTAATCTTCCTGCAAATTTTCGCAGTACACTTTCTTTTATCTTTGAAAAATACATGCACCAGTTCCTGAACTAGCTAGACCAGTCTGCACATGCTCAGAAATCCACAACCGTATTCCAAATCTTAATTACAAACTAAGGATGGCAATATATATTTAAATGCACATAAATCATGTCAACTTCAAAAACATCTACGAAAAATATTCAGCCACAAACAAGACATTACTTAGTGCTGACATTTATATGATACGTCCCACAAGAGTGTGTACAAAAAGGTTAAGATTCCACAATGCTTTCCACGTAGGGCTCAAACTTACAGAAATCACTTTGTTGTCTTAAGAAATTAATACTCTGCATCTTGTTAATTTTAACTAATGCCTACATTCATAACTGAATCTAGACCAGAATTGTGAGATACAAAAGGCCAATGTTTTTTTTTAAAGCAATAAAGCCTAAGGTAGTAAAAACTAAAAAAATGCTGCTTTATTCTTTCAGTATTATGTATCTTATTTGATTAAATAGAAAGAAATGTGACAAGCCAATAATTCAAAATAAGTTCCAAGCAGGAGAAACAAAAACTTAACCCTTTTTACACACCCCTGCCTAAACATATTGTTAATTCCCATTTAACAATGTGCCCTAGACAACCAATTCCTTTCTTCTAGTAAATGCACAATAGCAACACTAGTTTTCCTTTTTAAGGCACGTATGTCAACTAAGTTGAAAAAGGAAAGTAAAATTAAAATTTTAAACAGACAATAAAAATGGCTTCTCTACAGAACAGATGAAAAAGAGCAGTTAATAACTCTGCCTTTACATATGCCATTTCTTTTTATAACCAAGGAATGATAACAGCATGGGAAAAAAGAAAAGAAAAAAGAAAACAACAAAAAAAATCAAACTCTGGTCCCCACTTTTCTGAACAGTCAATAGGTGTTGACACCAAACAATGTGATTCATCGCCAATCTTCATCTCCCCTTTTTTAAATTGTTGACTTGGAGAAAGACACTCTCAGATGATGGTTTTCACCAAGGTTATAATTATGAAGATCAATCAAGGCCTGAATAGCTTCTTCCACTGTTGCCATCTGAAGAAGAGCCATTTTGTGATCTCTTCTGAAACAAAAGTATGAAATTAGATACTTCATAAAAATTAGGAAGGGCTTAAATACTTAACTTTTGCCCATTCCAGAAGCAAAGACGTCTAGAAACAAAAAGAACTACTTGAAGAAAACTTTTACTTCTATCAAGTCACTAATTTAAAGACAAGAAAGCTTGCTTACTGAAAAAACTTAAATGCTTTCACAGTGCCCCCAGTGTTAGCAAACAGTGTTCGTAGATCCTCTTCTGCTACTGAAGGACTGGGAAAATTAGAGAAAAAGAGTAACAATTAATAAAAAATGTTTGTATTTTCTTCCTAAAATGTATATCCTTAATAAACTACTCCAGCTTTAATACTTACGGGATATTGGATAGGTGAAGGGTTGCAGAAGGAGGAAAAATGTTCTGAAAATTTTTGGATCCAGGTTTCTTGAAACGATGCAGTGGGGAATTACCAAAATCTTTTGTTAGCCCTTGATCATCAAGTCCCTCTCGAGGTAGTTGTACAGTCTGATGTTTAGACAGAGTAACACGAATAATTTTCCCATACATCTTCTGTCCATTAAGATGATTCATGGCTATAAAGGGGAAGAATGCCTATTAAAAAACAGTATCAAGGTTCAAAGCAAAAATAATTCTCATTTTAGAAAAGTTGAAATATCTGAATTCTGTTATGATTTTAAAATAAATCATGAATTTACAACAGCCACTGGTGACAAAACAAGTTCATTTGCACTAGACAAGGCACTGAGGCAAAAAAGCCAGCTTCTTTTATAGAACGAAAATCCAAAATGTGAGTCTCTCTCTTCCTTGACAGTCCTGCTAAATGCCCAAGAAAGAAACTTAGTACTCATCTGTAACATTTTCTCCCTGCTGATCTATATCCTAATTGCCAAGTCCTACCATACCCATCCTCTTAATTACTCTCAAATTCATCTTCTATTTCTACACTTTTCACTGCCATTATTTTTTTATCTGGATAACTCAGTCAGTCTCCTAATTTGTCTTGTTGGATTTTTCTCTACTTTTCTCCAATCCATTCCATACAAATCTATGTCACTACCTGCTTAAAACCCTTAGGGATAAAGTCTAAACTTACTCTTTAACATGGCTTATGTGCCTTTCTCAGTCTGACCCTAACATCTCTATCAAGCATCCCTGAAAACACATTTATTGATGATATACAATACTAACCACTTTGTTAATGCTGAGAATCAAGTGGTAAGACAAGAACCATCCTAGCCCTCCTCATGGAACCTACAGTATCTTAGTACTGTATTCCTTGTACTTAATGTTCCAGGTGTACAAAACGTATTTTCTTAAACACTAGTTTTTTTACCTTTAGCCCCATGTGCATGCTTTTCTATTTATAACAATTTCCTATCTCCTTCACTATCCCTCCTAATCTATTTATCCTTTAGTATTACTTCCTCAAGAGGGCCTTTTCTTCATCATCTAGAAAAGGTTCAGAACCTCACTAGATACTCCCCCATGCAGTACCCTTTATTTATTTTCATAAATCATTACATTTTAATTATTTATATCCTCCTTCAGACTGTAAGATACATGAAAGCAGGAACCAGTGTCTCTCCCCACAGCACACAGCACAGTGCCTAAACACAGAACATCACATAGCTACTTCTTGAGGCAGCAGTTGGGTTACTTTTCAACTAAAAGAACTGGTCTGAGATTAGAGAACAGTTATACGTTTTATGTTTTATTCACTAGTCACAACTGAAGAAAACCATGTCATAAGTCATATTGAAGGTCTATTTGACTACTCAAATCAAAGTATTAGAGTATTAAACAGAGAGGTAAAGGCAATATGGAAGAGCAGGAAATTGAGAATAAAATCCCTACTCTCAAATGTTTTAATTTGATTAGTATACTACAGTACACAGTCTGACACAGGAGATACCCGGAATTTGTTAAATCCATGCATCTTGTCATACTTACTTGTATAGAATAAACCAGTTAAATATAAAACAGGTCTGAAAAGGAAAATGCTATAGAAGTATAAGGTACCATTCCAAAAAATCTTTTTCATTTATAGCTTCCCTAATTTGTAAAAATAAGTTTACTATTCCAGTTATAAGATAAATACTAAGGATGTAGTGTACAACATGATAAACATAATTTTAACACTGCTGTATGTTATACATGAAAGTTAAGAGACTAAACCCTAGGAGTTCTCATAACACAAATTTTTCTATTTCTTTTATAACTATATGAGATGATGGATGTTCACTAAATTTACTGTGATAACCAACTCATGATGTATACAAATCAAATCATTAATGCTGTACCTCTTACACAGTGCTGTATAACTGTAAAACTGGAAGGAAAAAAAAGTTTACTCTTCCTGATTTACTGCAGTGTTATACATTTGTAATAGTTTTTTCTTAGATTTTCAACTGAGGCTAATAAAAAAAATAAGCTGTCAGGCCTTAACTTCCTTACACTGTATTTTGCGTATACTTATAAAATCAACTCAATTATCCATAGTGATGGTATGTAAACTCCTTTTATAATAAAGCTTACTTGAATTATAAAATATTTTTAAGGTTCTATTAATTTTGTTGTTTTAAGTGAACAGAACTTTGCTTATGATAAAGTGCTATTAGCTATTACCTCATACAAAATGTGTTATAAGGAATGAGTTTTGGGAATAAAGTGGCATAAAGAAGTACACTAAGGTTGTCATAAGAAAAGGTGTATTAGTGCAGCTTTTGAGAAGTTATAAAAATACTACACAAACAGTTGAGCTTTGAGATACTGAAGGGCACAAATAACAAGAGGTCCTAGGCATAGTAAGTAACTGCACCAAGAGGAGATGGATGATAGAGAAATGGGGTCAAAAATAAAGCAAAATAACCAAACAGCTAACTCAGAAAGTAACCACGTAATACGGGAGATTCTAGTCAGCTGATTGCTGATAAAAGGATGTGAGTAAATTTAAAGTGGATGGGGGTTAAGGAAAGGGGTAATTAGAATACTGGGGCTTTTAAGGGTATTAAACAATAAAAAGCTCATCAAAAATGGAGGTATATATATTGATTAAACAAAGCAGAAGGAAATGATTAGAAAAATTTTAAATGAATCAAGTTTAAATAACAGGACTCTAATATCTTGAAATCTGTTCCAAGAAATATGGCATCAATGAACAAAGCAATCAATGATCAAGAAGAAAAAAGTCAATGTTGCATAGTGGAAACGTCATTTTTGGTCGAGTATTATTTTCTACCTCTCCCTTTAACTCTGAAAATAGTAATGAATAACGAGAAATTAAAAGATGGTAAAAAAAAATACGTAGTTTACATAATGTGGAACTAGAACTATATCAATAATTATCCCCTTTATAATTAAAAATAGTGTTGCCTCTCCCATTAAAAAAAAAATGAATCTTGATATCCACTTGTTTATTAGTCTTGTCAAAGGACCCAACTTTTAGCTTTATTTTTTTTTTCTCTCAACTGTCTTCTATACCATTGATTTCTAGTCTTGTCTTTATTATCTCTTTTCCTTGGGTTTATGCCATTATTCTTTTTTTTTCTAAATTATTTATTTACTTATTGGCTGTGTTGGGTCTTCGTTGCCGTGTGCGGGCTTTCTCAAGTTGCGGCGAGCAGGGGGCTACTCTTTGTTGCGGTGCGCAGGCTTCTCATTGCAGTGTCTTGTTGCAGAGCATGGACTCTAGGCATGCAGGCTTCAGTAGTTGTGGTATGTGGGCTCAGTAGTTGTGGCTCACAGGCTCTAGAGCGCAGGCTCAATAGTTGTGGCGCATGGGCTCAGTTGTTCCCCGGCATGTGGGATCTTCCCAGACCAGGGCTCAAACCCGTGTCCCCTGCATTGGCAGGCAGGTTCTTTTTTCTTATAAATTTATTTATTTATTTTTGGCTGCACTGGGTCTTTGTTGCTGCATGCGGGCTTTCTCTAGTTGGAGCGAGTGGGGGCAGTATCTTCGCTGCAGTGCACGGGCTTCTCATTGCGGTGGCTTCTCTTGTTGCAGAGCACGGGCTCTAGGGCGAACGGGCTTAGTTGCTCCCCAGCACGTGGGATCTTCCTGGACCAGGGCTTGAACCTGTGTCTCCTGAATTGGCAGGCAGATTTTTAACCACTGTGCCACCAGGAAAGCCCAGGAAGGTGGATTCTTAACCACTGTGCCAGCAGGGAAGTCCCTATACCATTATCCTTAACAGTTAAAACATTCTGTAAAACATCACTTTCACTGTACCACACATACTAATATGTACAGTACTTTTATTACCATTTAATTTTACATATTTTAAAATTCCCATTAAAATAACTTCTTTGAGACATGAGATATTGGAATTATTTTTCAATTTCCAGATACCTGGAGATTTTAAATGTATCTTTCTGTTATTAACTCTTTAACTTAACTGCGCAGTAGTCAGAGAATTTGGTCTGTATGATACTTACTCTCTGAAATTTACTGAAGCTTGCTTTATAGTTTAGTTTGTGATCACTTTCTGTAAGCATTCCTTGTGTACTTAAAAAGAATGTGTTGGATGTATAACTATTAGATGCCTAATTCTATATATGTGTAATTCTGTTAATCTAATTGTGCTGTATCATTTGCATCTTGCTGATTTTTTTGGGGGGGTTTCTGCCTGACATAATTCAGCAAGGTGTATAAAAACCTCCATTATCGTGGTGAATTTGCTCAATTCTCCCTGCAGTTCTATCCATTTATAATTTACACATTTTGAAGCTATTTCATTAGGCACACATACACATAAAACTTGTCATCTTCTTGGTGAACTAATAAATCTTTTATCAATAATCTTTATCTTAAATGAATATAGGTACATAAGTTTTCTTTTGCTTATTACCTGTCAATTATCCTTTTTATATCCCTTTACTTTCAATCTTTCTTACATCTTTGCACCTCACATCTCTTGTAAATAGGTGGCTTTTAAAAAATCAAATCTGTCTTTTAATTGATGCATTTACTCCTTTACATCTGTTGTTATTGTTGATACATCTGGACTTGATTCTATCATTACTTTCAAATTTCTATTTTCCCCCATTTTCTCCATATCATTTGCTATTTTTCCCTCCTTTCTTTTGACTGTTTTTTTGGGGGAAGGTCTATTGAGAGCTCCCTTCTATGAGACCAGCAATACCTCAAAGTGCGACTTAGAGTTCTCCATTACTCACAGTAATGAAGAAGTGAAAGCCAATATATACACATACTTAAAAATTGCTCAAATATCACAACACCAGAGTTACATGATTCCTACTCCCTTTACAGCACACTTCGCTAGATATAATTTAGTAGTTAAAGAAGAAGTAAGTTTACTTTTGAGATGGCAGCTACATATTAAATAAGAACAGTTGAGGCTTTCTTATAAGTAGGTCTTGAAAATATGAATTGGAGAAACAAGATAATTATTTTAACAAGGAACTACTCTTTGACATTTCCTTAGAACTCATTTACTTTAATCGCTGAAGATCAGTACACTACTTCAAAACATAATTTACAAATTATATTATTCCTAAAATATCCAATTTAAGAAAATTCCAGTATCAATTAAATAGGTTATGGTAGAAATTGAAACATCTTAATGTTTGCAAATTTTAAAACTCTAGTCTAAAATGATTTAACATGGCCTCTAAGATTTGCAACAATCCCATTCACACTTGTATACTACTAACTATACCTTGCCGTTTATTTCTCCCATACTACTTCCTGAGCATAAAAACATCTGCCTATATTATAAAACAATGAGTATTTCCAAACAGAGTCCCATGAAAACCAAAAAGAATGAGAACAGAGCCCATAAAAAAAGCATACTACATTTAAAAAAATTTCACTTATTTTTTTCAATAGCGCACCCTAGTTTTGTATAGGATTTGTGTGTTTGTGTGTGTGCTATAAAGGCATTAAAGGTGCAAGTACATATTTTTATGGACATATACTTCAAGAAAGCAAAATTTAACCTGGCAGCAATGAGAAATAATAAATTATTTGCCACTACATATAGTTTGAAACCTATAAATCATGCTATTAGTAAGTCAAAGCTTTAGTAAAAAAATTTTATAAAAATTAGGGGTAAAAGATTTATCAATGTTAAGTATTGTTAGGCACTGAACTGTATTCTCCCAAAAGTGATATATGGAAGCTTTAATCCCTCAATGTGACTACCTGGAGGCAGGGCCTTTAAGGGGGTAATTTAGGTTAAATGAGGTCACACGGGTGAGGCCCTAATCCAATAAGACTGGTGTCCTTATAAGTACAGGAAGAGAAATCAGAGCCTCAGAGGCTGAGAAAAGGCTCAGAGGAAAGGCCATGTGAGGACATATGGAGAATGGAGCTGTCTGAAAGCCAGGAAGAAAGTCCTCACCAGAAACCAAATCTATTGGCACCTAACTACTGGCCTCCAGAACTATAAGAAAATAAATTTCTGTTGTTTTAGCCACTCAGTCTGTGGTATTTTGTTATGGCAGCCCAAACAGACTAATACAAGTATAGCAAAAATTAAATTATCAGTTATCTAGTCCTTACATAAAACAAAACCAAAAATATCGTGAAACATTTGGTTAAATTCTACCTCAGGTACTTCTCAACCGTAATGATTGCGTATCCTTTATTTACATGAGGGTAATGCCACCCACAGCTCACACAATGAGGAAGAAAATCAAACATTTAAGAATGCTTTGTCAACTATGAAACAAAAACTGTAAAATGCTACTTGCAAAGTTTATAAAAACAATGGCAATGACTACACCCACCAGAGTACAGAAGTGTACACAAGCAGAGGAAGAAGAAAAGATTTAATTAGCATCTATGACATCATCAGCACTTTTATATAACTTCCACTAAAGATGGATAATAGCTGGTAAGAAACACAGAATTTCAAACTTACTTCTGACTCCAAAGGCTAAAAGGTCTAGTTCATCATGTTCTTAGTTTGTGAGTCTCACTGGATATAATAGCAAAAATACACTAGTTTTTACCCCAAAAATGGCAAATTTCAAAATTAATAACGTGAGTACACCCAATCTAAAGTACCATCATCGCCAAATCTCAACTAACAGAATTATAAGCTAAGAACATATTGACTTTACAGTCAATCACACCATGAATATGCAGCTACATTCTAGATTTATGTGATTTGGCTTTGTGCATGAATTCAAACGAGATGTTAATTAAGTCATCAATTATTTATCTAATAGTATAAGTGTAACTTGTCTGAAGTACATTTTAAGATTTCAAAAAGGATTAACAGTGGGATATTTGGTGTAAATTTTTCATTTTGTTAAGAACCTGGTATCTCTAAAATACATTTCCCATGTGACTCTTTACTAAGTTTAGTTAAATACTTGCAAATGACTTTAGAAGAATTAAAATAACACAGCGTTAATCAGGATTCCGTGGACTATATGAACTGTTAACTTTGATTACAAGGAGTATCCAGGAATGAAAAACACTAAGGATCTTTAATATGTATGTCATAATTCTTATGTGAAATTGTTATTGTAATTTTGAAGCCAAAACATTTCTTCCTTAGACTCCACACAAGAAATGGTTAAGAGGACAGCAGAAAAATACAAATATGTTCATCATGTACAACTATTCATGTTAAAATATGAAAATTAACATGACATTTTGAACCCTGGCTATTAATAAATGGCTTCTTACTAACATAAAGAGTTTGTTTATATTCACAGGTTTAGATTATATATTTGAAATCAGATTTGAAGATGTATAGATAACATATAATTTAATCTTACCCAGTTGTGATTGGTTTCCATCAGCCATCTGTATTAGAGCACTGTCTTTCTTGTTGTACAAAATCTTCACACGCTGCACATCTCCATAAACACCTTATTTTAGAGCCACAGAGAGGTAATCCAAAAATGGAATTAATTTTACGTGCAAGTCAGCTAAACATTATCTTTCTGACATATTAATGAAACATTCAGACATCAACATGATCACTCAAACTCATCATTCTCACAAATGAATAAAGAAGATCAAGATTTTGAACAGTGAATTTTGAAAAGAATAATCTCTGATAAACCCTCAAAGCTATGTGAATGATATTAAATTAAAGATCATGCAAAATAAATCAGCATGCATTAAAACAAATTTTGTGTCTATGGAGAGTTTTAAATAGCAAAGAAAAATAGCAAAAGATTTACTATTCAACTTTAAGCCAAAGTGCTAGCTACAAATAAGAATTAAGGTGAAACAAAAATCAAATCAATAATAAAAGTATAGTGCTAACAATAACATACCGAAGAGGGTAAACAGACTTTGGGGCGTAACCATCTTTAGAAGGAGAGAAGAGCAAGCAGCGTAAGACAAGAAGAGAGAAGAGTCGAGGAAGAGCGGAGATGAACAGATCATCCATAACGAAGGGTGGTTCCCGCAGAATGGTGAGGTGGTCATGGATCATGGTTCAAGGCGGTTAATTGGGGCAAGTTGGTCCGAGGAACATTTGTTCAAGCACAGAAGCATGAACACAGGGAATGGAGACAGGGGATGAAGACAAGGACAAGGAAAATAAAGGATAAGACAGGGAAGGGAATGGGCATTTGGGAAAAGACAAGGAAAGGGAAGGTGAACACACAGGGAAAAAGGATGAAATGGGGAAGGGAAACAGCAATGCAGAAGAAAAAAATAAGGAATTGGGGAACAAAAAAAAAATAAAATATAGGTCAGTACATAGGAAATGCAGGATTTGGTCAGAAAATGGTTGGTTTATGTACTGTACAAGAAAAACTGAGTAAAATGTAGTCATCCAAGACAAATATGGGTAAAGTACATCTATATCAAAGAGTAAATTACAGCATTTCATCTCAACATAGGGAAGGAAAGCATGCACAGGAATTTTAAACTTTGAACTTTAACTGCATAAGCATGGCTGGTTATGAAATGCAGGCAAAATTCTTAAGAGAAAAACAAAGGCACTCTGATTCAAACATTTTAGCATGCAGAACTATGGATGACAATAGTACTAAATGATAAAACAGCTTAATGTTCATATTAACAGAGGCCAATTAAAAATGAAATATTCAAATTAGACATCATAAACTGATACATTGAGCTTCCCACATTTCATACCAGCTTCCATAGCAATCAAAATAAAATATACCAGACATAAAATGTACAACTAAAGAAAATAACTCAGCAATAAACTTTATTTAAGGGGGTGGGAGGGGTTCAGGGAGGGGTAAAGTTGAAAAATATTTTTAGAAGACAATGACTAATAACTGCAAAGAAAAAATTACTAAGAAAGACTGGAAGAGTGCCTCGTCAAGATCTTTGGAAGAACCTTCAAAGAAAAATGTATTAGAGTAGTTCACATAAAATAAGATTTAAAAAAATGCAATGACACATAAGCATGAAATGAACAAGCAAATAATTAGAAAAGGCAAAGAGCAAAATTGTTTTACAGTTACATCTGCAAATTAGATCACATTTGCCTTTTGAGAACAACAAAAAGATAAAAAGCCAAACTACAGTACTTCACCATATTTTTCTTAGGAAAAATAGGTAGTTAGGTTAAAAAATATATATATATATATAAAAAAAGAGATATGACTGTCTACGGAAATAAAGTATTACCTAAACAAGTACATAGATTTTATTCGGAAGTAGAAACACACAGAAAATACTTTGACTAATGAATGTACATAAAAAGAAAGGCAAGTGCAAAATGAAATAAACATGAAAAACTTTCACAAATGAAATGGAGGTAAAAAATAAACACTAGAAAATTATTTTACTAACCTCTTCATTTAAATTGCTAACCAACAGGACTGTATTGCCACCAGCTGAGACTCCAGGCATACCCACTCGGCCAGCAGCAGCTGCAGCAGCTGCTGCAGCAGCATTTGGAATAGCCAAAGGACTCAGAGCTCCTGGAACAGCTGCAACAGGAAGCCCTAATTTTAAAATAAAGCATATTTTACGAAACACACACAAGTCGTTTACAAAAACCAATTTAAGCACGATGGCTGCACGGCTTAGGGCTGACCGTTCCAAATGGTTCCTGAAAGTTAATTTTTATAACATTTAGAAAAATTAGTTGCTGATAAGTAGTAGATAAAATTAATTGGTTTCAATGAAATCATTAAATATTAGAACTAAGGTACATACCTGTATTATGTTAAAAAAAATTAAATATACAACATTCCATTTCCTATGGAAAAGCAAACACAGCATAAAGAATATACCTCCAAGTCAGAGACTTGAAAAATTCACTTCCATGGTTCATAGTGAGGAGCCAAATCTAAAAAAAAATCATCTTCAACATAACAGTAACTCACTTTTTTATACAAGTGCTACCTTCTTTATAAACGTGCTTGAAATTAGACAAATAATTACAGCTTACAAAACATATATAGTAAGTCCTTCACTTTTAGAGACAAAATCACCCTGAACATCATTATTTAATTAATTCAAGTGACCTAAAGAAAATCTTACCATAATCTGTTTTCCTTAATTCCACACTCAAATAGGTATAACACAAGTTTCTCAATTACAACACTTCCCCCGTAGAAAGAATGAGAAAAAGTCTCTATTATCACACAAGCTTTCTCTTTCAATATTTTCCTATCCTTTACCTACCAGTTTTAACATTTCCTTCTTATTTCTACTGTTCTACTTTCCAGTCTTACTGTTGTTCTGTCATCTTCAGGATTCTTCATTTATTCCATGGAATTCCCTTTGTCTCAGCATCTTTATCCGTATTTCAATTATCAATAAACTTGGATTCCTTTCATCCCTTAAATTCTTACATACCAGCTTATTTCTCAATAAATATTAGTTCACTAAAGAAATGAGTTATATGTTCTTTTTTTTCCTTCTCATGATAAAGGCGACAAACATTCAACCTACATGAAGTTAATTCATGACATACCTGGGTAGAACTGGCCCTTAGTACTGTTGTCCCATAAGTTCATGTTTTATTTCTTCTTTTCTCTTTCCAGCTTTCTTGTACATGTCATAAGGATGTGCTGTTACCTCTGGTTTCAGACGTTACTCTTTTAGCCAAGTTTGTTTATCTTTTTACTTTACAGAAACTATGACCTTTCATTGGCAGGGTGAACAGCTCTTGAAGACTGACAATTCTTAACTTCTTTAGTTTTTGACTTACAAAATTTTTCCCTCCCAATCTCCTTTTATCTTTTCTGAGTACCTCCCCCATCAGTAGAATGGTGTTTCTCACTTACATTCTTGCTCTGTATGAGTTTATTTTACAGTCCCCCACACCACCACTCCACATACCATTTTTGCGGATTCCCTCCCCCCCATCTTTTTTTCTTATTTCTCCTCTTTTATTTTTTAGATTTTACTTTTTGTTTTGGAAATTTTCCAACATATACAAAAGTAGAGAGACTAGAATAATGAGCCCCATGTATCCACAATTGTTTACCAATTATTAACTCATGGCCAATCGTGTTGTATCTACTCGCAAATTTCATTTTTAAAGTAAATCCAGAAATAAGGATCTAATTTTAAAATAGAAACTTCTCACGTCTAATAATTACTCATGCATAATAGACTTTAGTGCCTTTTAGGATCCACCACTTTAACTATTCTATGGTATTACTAACTTCTCAATGTTAAATATAATAGCTCTCATTACATTTGATAGGCTGTTTCCATTTAACATTCAATGGATATCTTAAAATGCTGCCACTGTAAGATACATTCCTAATTCCTAGGTATGTACTCACAGTCATTTTGATCTTGCATACTCTTATTAGACATGTAGTTAGATTCCAAAACTTATAGTTCTAAGTTACTTATCATTTGTCTTTCTCTGTTGATATTTCAAGAAAAATTACTAATTCATGAAACACATATAAAACATCAATACATTTGATATATCAGTCTAAACACAACAGTCTAAACACTTCATTTTTGCAGAAAATGGTTTCTTCTAAAATACATCTCTACCATGCCAATATACAATTAAACATCATAATACTTCACCAAAATATTCAATGATGAAAAATTTATTCAAAGAAACTTTAAGTCTGGGATTTGTAATGGAGATACCGTGGTAGCACAATATTATTTAAAACATCAAGACATCATGGAAAAATAATCACTGAGAATTAAAATAATTAACATTAATTAAAAAATGGTAATTAAGAATTAAGAGACTAGGCTAAAGCCCTTTTTGAAGTGTGAGAGACTTAAAAAAAAAGAATGCCACGTTTTAATAAACAACATTACACTTTAGTAAAAATAAGACTTAATTTTCTTGTGAAAATATTCGTGAAATTTTGTGGCTCCAAGTAGATACAATTTATCTCCTTCTAGTAAGGAGATAATGGAAAGCTCAGCAAAATGTGGAATGTAAGCTATGAGGTCCCCACTGTTCTTGCTACTATCCAAATGCTACTTCATAATCTCCCTACTTCTCCATTTATTCTCACCATTCTGGGTCACTTGCTACTAAAGTCAGATGATCTATCCTCTTGCCAAATGTTCTTTCTTCATTTTAGGCAGCCCAGAGCATGATGCAAAAGTACTTCAAGAGATGAGGGCAGTCACTGTCCTTAGCACCACTAGCATGTATTTCTCTTCCACTATTTCTTCTCCTAGTCTGGTAACTTAGAAAAACTATTTCAGTCACCTTTCACAGTTCCAAATCACTAAAATAGTCTTGACGTTTTTATTGGACTTTTAAAGCCTCTAAGGATAGTTTCCACCATTTCCTTCAGTATACTCTTCTCTAAAAAATTATTTTGTCAATAAGGTAATTTTTTTTTTTTAGGTTTAATCTCAGTGTTGTCTGCTACACAAAAATATAAAAACCTACGAAGTATTTCATGATGTACTATTATAATGAATTCTGAAAAGGAATCGTGCACTGTACTTTTCATATTAATGTTAACTCCTAGCTGTGAGAGAAAATACATTTACTATCTTCCCTTTGTAAAAAAACATATAAAACACGTTATGCACACTGGCTCTAATGGATTACTTTTAGCTGTAGAAATTATTTTAATTTTAATGATTTACGTCTTCAAGGCAGCAGGTATGCTGTAAAAAACACTATTTATGCATATTGAGATGGGGGATAAAAATGTGTTTTACTTTCAGTATTGTTGTAAGAATCAAATAATGTCAAAGAGCTTCATAAACTGCCACATGAAAAGGAAGGTGTCACAGGGATCCCCCTTCTATGTGAAATGATCTTCATCGGCTGGGCCACCCAGAATTTTGAGTGATTCAGCAATTTTATAAATTTCTTATATTAGTTCTGACACATTACTAGCCCCCTTCTCCCTGAGACTGATGGCCACACTGCCATGTACCTATCTGATAGAGATTCAAAGTCCACAGGGATGAAGTGATTACAAATTATGCATCTGTCTATCCCTCTATCCCTCAGGTCATATTTTGCTGAGGTACACAGACATCCCTAACCTTGTCCATTACAACTGAAGAATTAAACTGTTCTTGATAACATCTTAAATCATTTGCAAATTTTATCTATAATTTTTAATAAACTTTTACTTTAGAACAGTTTTAGATTTACAGAAAAATTAAAAATTCTCCACAGTTCTTATAACCTTGGGCACCCCTTTTCCCCCATTATTAATATCTTACTATAGCATGATATAGTTATATATCATATATATTATAAATAGATATATTGTACTATCATACAATAGTATGATATATGTTCCAACTAATCAGCCAGTATTAATGTTATTATTAATTAAGGTCCATAAAGTATTCAGATTTCCTTAATTTGCATCTAATGTCCTTTTTTTGTTTCAGGATGCCGTTATTAGATTTAGTCATACCTCCTTAGGCTCCTCTTGACTACGACAGTTTTATCCATGCTTTTTAGAGATGCAGAATTTGTTCTATCCTTTCATTTCCTATTCTGAAACATCTATCCAAAGTCAATTACATCATATCTTTTGGTCTTAAAGTTCTTTCCCCTGTTTTTGGTCTTACACTTCTTTTCCCTGTTCAAGACATCTGGTGGTTGTTATTCTCACACACGACTGAACAGAGGATTGGTGGTGGGACTTTGAGGCCTGTTATAATTCATGTAGTATAGGATCCTGGGTGAGGGGGGCAGTTTTTACAATATTTTATTTCCTGACTTGAAAATAAAAATTTTACCTTTGACAAGAATGACAGCTGCTATTTTTTCCTCAAACAATCCATTCTTCCTCTTCCACCAAGCTTCCCTTCAATTTTTATTTTACCCTCTAGAACCCATTTTTCTTTTCTATCATTAACAATTGCATTTTATTCAATGTGTTCCTTAGAGAAAATTTTTAATTAAAAGCTTGCTTGGTCCTAATGAAACTTATCTTATAACCCTCTCAAAAAGTCATTTTTACCTCCCTAAACCCTTCCCCAAAGGAAAGTAAAGGGTGCATTATTCATCCCACTATCTCACCACCCAATGTTACTTTCAGACTGCTGTTCTGCCGTCACCAATTAGAATGTCTTTGAGGTCGTACCATGCAATCATTTCTCATCAAAACAGCCATTAGGTCACTGGGACATTTTCTCTCATTACATTAAGACTTTGGCACCTGGCTTTATTTCTTCCTTCTATCTCAGCTCTTGTCCTCATCCTGTGATCTGTCTGACACACTGGTCTCACTATTTCTTAAAAACTTCTACTTTGATGATTTTTACTGTATCAGTCTGTCTTACCAACTTCTTTTGCTACATCTTTGATTTTTTTTCTTTTTTTGCCATTCATTTCTAACATTACATCCCCTTTCCTGACTTCGTTCTTCCATCTTATAGATCCTCCTACTCCCATACCAGCCACTGAACCAACCCATTTTTAGCCTATATGACAACCACTTCCCTTTCTGTTCTCCCTTGGCTAGACTATACTATGTCTAGAGCATTTTGGCTTGCTTGTTCCTAATCCATTAATGCTCTACAATGCCAGACTTGGATAAATCAAATCCTACATTTTGGATATGCTTTCATCTAGGTTTGTAAAATATTAGAGTGAAAACACACACACACACACACCCTACAACCCCAAACTGATTCCACGAACATTTTGTTATTTGATGTTAGCCGCATTTCCTATTCTATTTTCAAGAATTCCCTAAAAATCCACTAGACTTAAGTCCTTGTTATGTTCAGCAAGTATCTTGTAAGACTGAGATCAGAATTCCCCCAAAATTTTCAATCAACTTCAAAAGTCCTCTCTCTCTCTTTATCTGTTCCCCTTTCTTCATAAAGATACAAATGGTGAGAAGAAAGAATATGGACTATCAAAAGCTGATGACTTCAGTTCCGGCTCCAGCTCTACCCCTAAATCTCTCTGTGAGCTTGATAAAAATTCCTTCCAGTTCTCACAATGGTCCTGAAAAGTATCTCTATATTTCATAGGCCCCAACATTTCCACTATATTCTTGATCCAATCTACTACAATCAATTCTAGGACTTAAGCTAGCCTTCAAAACAAATACTAGCTAATATGAAATTAGCATTCATTCTATGCCAGACACTGTGAAAAGTTCTCTGTATGTATTAAAACATTTAATCCTCACACTAGCCTTAAAACATGGGGATTACTATCATTATATCCATGACAAATGTGAAAGCTGAGACAGTGAAGTTGAGCCAGCTTTTGAACTGAGGATGTCTGGATTTGGACCACATACTCTTAATGATTATGCATACTCCTTTACTGTAAACATTTCCTCTTGGGCCCTGATTTGCTCCTCAACTACCATCCCATTTCTCCTTCCTTCCTACAGCACTTATTCAAAGAATAGTAAGTACTTTATCAAATTTACATTCCTAATCCATTATAATTTGATTTATACCCATTCTTACGAATAAGAATAAACTTTATGGTAACTACTAAACTGAATAGGCACTTCTAATTTAACCCTATTTATTTCATCCCTCAATCCCTTACTTCTTTACTTTCCCACAACATAAATGTGTAGTGCTTAAAGTTTCAATTTCAAGTCTTTAAAAACCAAAGTTTTTTTTTTCTTTCAGTTTTACTGAGATATAATGGACATACAGCACTGTATAAATTTAAGGTGTACAGCATAATGATTTGACTTACATACACCATGAGATGATTATCACAATAAGTTTAGTGAACATCCATCATCTCATACAGATACATTAAAGAAATAGGAAAAAAATTTTTTCTCCTTGTGATGAGAACTCTTAGGATTTACTCTCCTAACAACCTTCTTATATAACATAGAGCAGTGTTCGTTATATGTACCATGTTACATTACATCCCTAATACTTATTTATCTTATAACTGGAAGTTTGTACCTGTTGACCACCTTTATCCAATTTCTCCCCACCCCCAAGCCCTGTGTCTGGCAACTACAAATCTGATCTCTCTAAACCAAAACAACATTCCTCTGGCCTTTCAAATTCTCAACCCCACAGAACTCTTGCCTAAGTCCTAGGCTGAATTTCCTACTGTCTAGGTGGACTCCTCCACAAGTTTAATTCTTCATGAGTCATCATATTGTAAGGTGCCAAGTCCTATTACTTTTACATTTAATTTTTCCCATGTTTCTTTCTTTCCATTCTCATTTCTGTCCCTAGTTTAGATTCACAATTTTACCTTACTTAGACTAACAGTCTCCAGTATACTCCTTGGGATAGCATCAGTTCTAAGATCTTCTCTCAAACTAGTTCTTTCTGACATCACTGCCTTTCATGTTTTCCCAATTACCCTATGCCTCATTCACAACTGAATACTTGTCACTTCCTAAACATGCATGATATATTCTTCATCACATTTCTCATGCTGTGTTTTTTAAATCCTTTATTCTTATCCAAATCAAATGCCTTTGGCCCATAAAGCCCTTCCACTTTGGATGATAAATTACTCACTTCATTATGCTCTAATACTACATTAAACTCTATTATATATTTCAGTTTGCCTCACATTAGAGATATTCAGGCGTATGCTGCCTCCACCAGAGTATAAACAAGATTACAAGCACAGAAACCTTGTAATTTTTCTGAGCCCCTACAGTACCCAGCATAGTGCTAAAATGACTGCTGAAAAATGCAATTAATGAATAAAGCAGGATGCCACTGAGGTGAGGTAGAATCCTTCTAGGAATGTGAAAAGCTCACAGCAATTAAGGCGGGTAAGAAAAATTCAGAAAGTGGGGCAAAAAGGAGAGGTAGATTCAGAGACAGAATACCATTTTTAAATTAAAATCAACAGGAAAAAGAAAAAATATAGAAATTAAAAGGAAGAGAAATATGAAGTTAGGAGGAACTCAGAAAAAAAAAAAAAAACACTAAAATTTCCTGTATGTATCTACTGCTTTCCATCTTTAGAGACTGAAAACTTCCTGCATAACTTTTACCTCCTTCAGATAGAGGCACATTTTATACTATGGTCACAAATGCATAGTGTTTCTTCTACTAATTGCAGAGGTAGCAGTAATATACTTTAGAAGGCTTTACTTTGTCTTAGCCATACCACATACATAACTGTCAACTCTTAAAAATTTTTCAAGATTAAATCTACAGTATGATTTAATTTAAATCTGTCTTCTACATCCAAAGACTGAAGTTGATTACCACTGAATCAATTTCTGTTGTTTAGCTGTTTAGCTTTAAAAATATGAACACCAGGATAAATCAATTTCTGTTGTTTAGCTGTTTAGCTTTAAAAATATGAACACCAGGATAAATATAAGGTTTTCAAATGTGTGACAGGGTATCATGGAAAAGGAGGAGGTAAACGTAGGATTAATAAAAGAAATTTCTTAAAGCTATAGCTGAGAACAATAGAATGGATGACCATAACAAATCAGTTTAGGACTATAAAATCAACCATTAAGAACTCTGAATGAAAATGTGTACCCTGGATAGTTAAAAAGCAGCCTATGAATAACATTTTAGTCCTACAGTTATAAGCTTATTCCATTTGAGAAGGCGGGTAAATAAGTAAATATGAACTGATGTAATAATGTATTTCTCCTAATGTTTATGGCCCATTATACCTCCAAAGTATGAAGTATACAATTACCACCAACTATTTCCTTTGCTGAGAAGACAAAAAAATTTTCAGATTTAAAACATATTAATTCAAATATTATATAAAATGTACTTGGAGTTAAATAAATTCTTTAAAGCTTATTGCTTCAAGTTAATTCATGATTCACAAGTAAAAATGTTATCCAAGTTTTAAAATGAACAATTCTATCCCAACTCTTGCAACTTCCTCTTTAAAAGAGACATTTTAAAGACAGTAAGTGGTTAAGACTCTGTGCTCCCAATGCAGGGGGCCTGGGTTTGATCCCTGGTCAGGGAACTTAGAGCCCGCAGGCCACAACTAATACTCGACACAGCCAAATAAATATTTTTTAAAAATGAATAAATAAATATGAATACACAAGAACACGTGATCTTAAAAAAAAAAAAAAGATGACACTATAAGGAAATAAGTAGCCAGACCAATCCAGATTGTGGCATTTTCTTAAAGAATATAACTAGGTTTCCACAATAAGTCAATGGAACTGAGGGTTGGGGCAGAGGGAGAGGACTTTAACAGAGTAATAGACATTCAGGAGACATAACTACCAAATGCCATGTGTGGCCCCTGAAAAGATCCTATTCTGAACAAATCAATGCTTAAAAAACATTTTTTGAGACAACTGGGGAAATGCAAGATTGACTGGGTATTCAGCAACATTAAGAAATCATCATCAATTTTGATAGGTATGATAATCAGGTTTTAATCAATTTTGATCAGGTATGCTTGGTAAGAAAATGTCATTACTTTAGAGAAATTATGGTAATGTTTGAGATGACTTGATGTTAAGGATTTGCCTCAAAATACAACAGAAAAAATGAACAGATAAAACAAGTGTGGGAACTAGTGAATTGAGATAATGGATATGATAACTGAAGTCTTTGATAATAAAAACTTAAAAAAAAAACACCATGTAAATAACTCATTCAAAAGTAACAAAAACAAAAGCTTTCAGAAGTCATTTAAAAATAAATTTTAAAATATTAAGTTTAAAGTAAGTTTTAAAAAATATTTTAAAAACAAGTTTACTTGTTAATTTTATGCATCATAAACACATAGAAAAGAAAACCAAATTCAATTTAACAGCTAAACACTGGAATTGTACCGATACCAAGACAGATTTACATGGCTTGAATAAAGAAAAGTATTAGAATACTGGCTCAATAGGTATAAAGTATGTTTTTATGAGAACACTAATAATTTTGCTAAAAAACTAAAATAAAGCACCTAAAAAATTACAAACTTTCCTCTATAGTAGTAATTCTCAACTCCCACTACATCTTGGAATCCTGGAATCTTAAAAAATTAGAAACCCACTAATCATTAGGGATTCTCAGTCTAGGGTAAGACCTGGTAATTCTGATGTGCAGGAAAGTTTGAGAAAAACTGATCTATAAGAACTACATATTTACCCTTATGAATAAATGGTTGTTATATCTGTTCTCAATTATCAACTATTTTCACCTCAAAAGATATCCTATACAAAGTTTGCTTTGCTTTTCTGTTAAAACCGTATGATGAGAACGGCTGCTACTTATTAACTCAAAATACACAGAAGGCTCTAAAGTAAGTATTCTTTGTACATATTATCTGCATTAATTTTAAAAATGTAGACAACATGATCATGAAAAATTAATTACTTCTAGCAGTTTTTCTAAAAGTGACCACCCCTTAATAATAAATTAACTACACTTCTTAAACATGATAAAATGATCATTATAATGACATCTCAATTTATAATCTCAAGGATTTTTGATCACCTTGTTCTCTGATGTAGAATACGTGAATAACTAATAGTCTGCCAAGTTTGTGATTATGTATTTAAATGTCAGATTTCTAACTAATTAAAAAGCCCTCAGTCTCCATTCTTGAATAAATTACATTTTTGGAGACACTGTGGTCCCTAGCACTAAAAAAATGAAGCCGAGAATGCTAGTCTTAAAAAATTACTGTGTAAAATAAACCAATTAAAATTTATAATACTGATTCCAAATTAATTAAATTTAGTCAAGTGCTTAGATATAATATAAAAATCATACAAAGTAAAGTGAATCCCCCTAAATATTTAGCAGAAAAGAATTATCACCTAGTATCTGTGTTCTTACAGAATCTTTGAAATAAAAGGACACCGAGCAATTATTTCATTTTGCACAAGTACTGTTTGAGGAAGACTCAAGCAGGAAATGGATCCTATCAATATTAGTTTGTTGTACTCTGAAGTCACCTGACTTACTAAATATCACTAGAAGCAAATAAACAGAGAAAAAAATTTAGTCACCATTCCAGAAGGCATGACCTCACTAACATAACAGTGTATGTCACTATTAAGAGTGTTTGATGACTACTTTAAAAAGCAAAACAGTAAGTGGTTCCTCATAAAGATAACGGTACCCACCAAAGGTGTGGGGGGTAAAAAAAAGTTACCTTAATGTCCTGTAAATGGAAAGGTTTGGATTGTGATGAATTATTTTAAAATATTTTTCCGTAACTAGCCAGTCTAAAATGTAAGTATAAAGTTGAATGCTTAGTTCATACCAAATATGAACATAATATCCTTAATATACATTTTATGTTTTGTACATCCTAATAGAAAGAATCCAGACAACCAATTCAGAGACTTGTAAGTACCTCATAAGCAATGAAAAATTATAAACTAGTTCATAAAATAATAACAATTATAATAAGCTGGTAGAGGAAAAAGTACAATAGCCAGCCTCATATACAATTCATGTTAGTTTAAATATCACCATTCTAGAAAGAAATCTGCAACAAGATTCAGAAGGCTTTAACATTTTCTTTGACCCAATGATTCTAGTTCCAGGAATCTAGTCTAAGTAAATAAGAGACAAAAAAGTTATGTACAGGTGTTTGTCACAGCACCACTTATACTGATGAAAAGTATGAAAGTAGACTAAATGTCCAACATACTTCCAAAAGTATTATATATCCACTAGAATGTTATGAAGCTATTATAATTATCAATTTTCAAAAAAATTCTCAGTAGAATAATTCAAATAAAATAGTGTGATTTTAATTTTGTACAAATATGTATTTACATAGAAAATAAGAAAAAAATCAAAATATAAGTTATCTCATAAACTATAAATTCCATTATTTGATTTTTAAAACTTATAACTCACCCATTTTCAAAAACTATCTGCAGACATTTAAAATAAAAAAACCCAGTTGTAAGATGTAAAACCATTAAAACAGGTAAATGATGAAGTCATTAAGTAAAGGAAGGTGAATTCACATAGTTTCACCACAAAATATTTTCCTTGTTCTTATCAGGCAGAGCACAGAAACAAAAATACAGACATACCTTGGAGATATTGCAGCTTTGGTTCCAGACCACCACAATAAAGCAAGTATTGCAATAAAGTGAGTCACACAAATTTTATCGTTTTCCTGTGCATACAAAAGCTATGTTTACAGTATACTGTAGTCTATGAAGTGTGTAAACATCATTATGTCTAAAAAAAATGTATATACCTTAATTACAAAATACTTTATTGCTAAAAAATGCTAACCATCATCTGACAATGCAGGGTTGCCACAAACCTTCAATTTGTTTTTTAAAAACAAAAACAAAACAGTATCTGTGAAGCACAATGAAACGAGGTATGCCAGCATATTATATTAAAATATTCAAGACAGAGCTGGAAGAAGACACCAAATTTATTTACTAAGAACTGAGCAACTTTACTCATAATCTTTTAACGCAAAAATGTAGAACACTTGAAAAATGATAAAAGCACTGAATAAGACAGAAGTTAGTTATGGTGTAACTTTATAATCTTTTATGAGACTTATTATTACTTTAAAAAAATTCCATCAAAGCCATGAGATTACAAGGAAAACGATGATGAATTCCCTCTAACCATGACTCCACCCAGAATCAAAAACACATACAAACTCATCTAACTACACCCAAATGAGCAAACACACATAGCTCTTAGGGTCCAAGAAAGTGATTACTACGGTCATATGTTTGACGCTAGCTGAAGTTTCTTGGTATTTTACCCTTGTTTCTTTAATGAGTTGCATGTAATATTTTAAACTTCTTAGAAACTACTATAAAAAATCTTGTTGTCATCTTCTACTTTGGTTATTTTAAGGATTAAATAATGTATCTGCTAAGTGACTTGCAGAATGCCTATGACATAGAAACTATTCAGTAAATGCTGATTTTTGTCTTTTCTATAAAATAATTTCTATCAGTTAAAAAAATTTAAGAATTCACAGTAACAATTACAAGCAAAGGCCATGTATCACTCATTACTGTCTCACTCTTGACTTTAAAAAATGGTACACCATAGTCAATATTATCTACTTACAAGCCAAGTTGAGGGAATAAAGCCTTAAATTAGCCCCACACAGTGATAGAGATTCTCTCAAGAAAGAATGTTACCAACCTAAAGAATCTATTATGGTCATGATAAACTGCTATGACTTGTGCTAGATGTATTAGACAACTAGAATAAAGGGTCAGTTTTGTCTAAAATTACCAGAATTAATTTCACATATCAAATGCTTCTCTTGTGCATTAGTGTGTCTCAGTTCATAGATGTATCACTTATATTACATATTTATAAATGGATAACACATGCTATATATTCACAGTAAGTAAATATCTATTTCCAAAAATTACTTCATTATAATGCTTTTTCTTTTTTAATTGATAAACATAAACTGTAAGAACTAGTTTGTGACTCATCAATCTTGGGTTCCATATGTATAGAAACAACTCATTTAATGATAATCTTACAAACTTCAGAAACCAAGAATTTCCTGAATACATCAAATAAAACTGTAAAATTTCATCTTAAATTATAAATCACTTATTTTACTTACAAAATAACATTTTCCTTTATTTTTTCTTCATCTTGACTCTGTCAACTATTAGTTGCAAATTTTTGTTTTGTTTTGTTTTTGATTAGGTGGGTCAAATCCATTGTAGAATGAGGTGAAATACAATGATTAAGACAAAATGCAAATACTGATAAATACCAAAATAAATTTTATATAAAATTCTTTCTAGTTAAAATTGTTTAAAAGAGAGAATATAATATGCTTTGAAAAAATTCTATACACCTACTCCCATTATATGCTGCATCTGTTAACTTTTCATTGTCTGTGCAGTGCTAAATTGAAACAATTAGATTGGCCCTAAAGAATATGCACAAGGGGCCCTAGACAGCATGACTTCAATTTAAAGTGTAAATATTTTATTAAGAACTCAACAGTATTTCTTCATTAGAGCTTTTCCTCTTCTATTCTGGGAGAGAAGATGAGAGTGGTGAAAAAGAATATAACATATAATTTTCATTATACTTATGAACTTAGGGTTTTCTTCCAACAGCATACATATGCTTTCTTACCTGATGCGGGGAGAAACCTAACATAATTTCTTAAATTCGAAAATGGGAGATTCATTATACTTACTGGAGTTTAACAGGCACTTTCCCATTTGGCAAAATGGGAGAAAAGTGGTACAGACAATAAAAATCATACCTAAGAGAGATGTCTCCTTGGCAAATGCTGCAGCAATAGCTGGGTCCAATGCAGGTTGTCCATCCCCAGATGGAAGATCAGGTCGAGTATAATCCCTACTTTTATCATTGTTGTATTTTACATTCAAATTCACAAGTTTGGAAAAATCAATCCTTAGGGTACAGCAAGCATTATAAATATTCTGACCATCTAGGGCCTGTAAAAGTGAACAAAATATATCAGCAATCTTAAGAAATAAAAATTAGAAAAAGTATGACTTTGACAATGAAACTCAACGATGAAAAACTGCACATAAGTCACCAGGAAAGGGATCAAATTCCATACCCTGTTCTTTACTATTCCAACCAATATATACTGGTTTCCACAAATACTGCCTTCTTTAAATAGAAAAGTGTTATCTAAATCTAAAATGTAACCAGTTAAACATATGTGCTAATACTTTTAATTTTAAAAATCTGCAAATATTTTAATTTAAAAAAATTAACAAGGGTCACAAATATAGTCAGTGCTGCCAAAGTAGTACCATAATAGTCTGCACAATACTTTAAAGTTAATTTTATTATACACATATCTTTTGCTGTATGGTAACACTTATAAAAATTGGTATAGGTATAAGGTAACTTCTGTTTGATGCCACATTAAATGAGGTGCCTCAAGACAACTAAATATCACTATGATGCATAATAGCAACTACCATGAAATGAGCAAAAACTCTTGGGTTGGCCAATAAGTTCATTTGGGTTTTCCATAACATCTTAAGGAAAACCCCAACAAACATTTTGGCCAACCCAATATTATCTTCCTTAACCTAGGTTGTTCAACCTGAATCAGAATAACTTGCTGAATAAGCAAATTAAATGTCATCCCAGGAAAGTTCTGGAATAGAAGGAGTACACCTCTAGAGTTGAAAGGTCATCTTGAACAAGTTATTTAACCTTTCTGAATCTCAGAATCTTTCTGAACCTGGAAAACAGATATGACAATGGCTGCCATGTTTCCTTGCAGGGTTATTATGAGGATTAGATAAAAGATCACATACGTAAAAGCACATATATATATTTTACACATATGTAAAATATATGAATTATAAAAGGACTGTGCTGCTGTTATGATTATTATGTTTTTTTCTGTTCCTATATAATCACCAATGCTACTCCAGCTGGATAGAAACCTGGAACGAACTAGAGAACAGGGGAACACACTGTTAATTTTTCATTAGAAGAATAAACATTTACTATATAAAGTAACAGTCCAGAAATGAAGAACATGTTTAGCTCTATAATTCACCTCAAAAATGAAAACAATTCTTCTGATAACAATACATAAATAGATCAAGCCTGATATCTATGCAGACCAAGATCTATTAAGTGTGTAAAACCAGAACTATATTAATAGTAGACCAACATATTTTTCACATTTGGTGTTTGAAAGAGAATTTTTGTATTACCTCAGTATGACTGTTTTAATTGTCACACTGTTGAAGAAGGAAAGTAACTGAAACAGACTAAAATATAATCAAGAGTGCCCTGTTATGGAAAAAGTAAACCTCTATAATAGCTCCTTATGTATATAAAGCTTATAATTAAAATATTCCCGCTCTAAAAAAAGAAAACCCGTTCCTTTAATATACAAAATTAAGATTTATCCAAGAGGGAAAGTGTTGGGGGTGGTGGTGGTGGTGGGATGAATTGGGAGATTGGGATTGACATGTATACACTAATATGTATAAAACAGATAATAAGAACCTGCTGTATAAAAAACTAAATAAAATAAAATTCAAAAAAAGGTAAGATTTATGTGAATATATTTACCAAGCTAAAAACTAACCTAAAAACACAATTCAACCCAAGTTCACCAATTTCAATAATTACTGATGAAAACTCACTTAAAGGGACTACATACACATCAGGATTTGAATTATATTTGAATTAGGCAATGTACCTATCATCATATGAGAATGAAAACCAAGTATCAACTCTCTCAGCCAGAGTAATATAAGTATTAATTCAATACTCTTCTGTAAAGACAAACAAAGCATTGAAAATAGGTCTTCTTTTACTCATTCCTATAGGGGAAATGTTGAGCCAAGTAATAGAATCTATCTCTCTCCCCAATATATGAACGTCAAAAGATGAGTAGCAAAATTCACTCTTAGGTGACTATTTCAATAACATCATACAAAAAAATCTGATATCTTGTAAGAAAAGACCTGGCTCTGGGTCATATTATCTAAATTAATGCAAAAAGCAATTACTGACACAAAAACACTAACTTCACAATAAGCAGAGTTTCTTTGGGGCTGAGTTCTTTCAATGAGGTTGACTGCCAAATATCTACCATGAATATGCTAACTGCTAGAAAGCCCTCTAGAAGCCTTTGACATTCTTCCTTTAATTAAAAAATAGTATCTTTATGTAGATGGAAGATACACAAGTATACCTAAGATACAAAAGCTAGAGAAATCAGGAAACAATATGTAAATTAAAATCACCTGTTAGCAACATACAAGAGGAACAAGAGCTGAGGATACACAAGAATAGAAATCCATGCACTTTCAATAGTTGGCTGAGGGAAGATGACTACAAATGAGTAAACTAGATATGCAAGCTCACTTCAAGCTCGTGTGTTTGCAAAATTCCAGGAAATAATGGCAGCACACAAGTCAGTCTGTGTTCAGCAATCGGGATTGCAGTGATCTTGCTAGAGCAAAGATTTCTGACAGTAAAAGCTCAAGTTAATTTGCAGAAAGGCCTCTCAAATGTGTCTATGCAAAGGGAAGGTTTGGAGTACTCAAAAACAATCAGGAAAAAGTATTTTCATACTAAGTATAAGATTTATGGCAAAAACATGATAAACTCAGTAAAGATGTTAAATACACAATGTATAGTTAACAACACAATAAACACTGCATATGGATTAAAAACAGGAAAAGCCAACAATGAAACTAATGAAATACACTCTCTCCTGGAAGGAATCATTAATGAGAAACAATCCACTTGCATATTAAAACAGAGTGACCATATTAAAGGATTTCCAAAAGACACAGTGTCACTGTCCAGTGTCAACTGTACACATTCCTAATAGAGAGAGATAACACACCTGAAAAGCTGTCTCTAATAACAAAAACAAAAACAGCTACTTTCTACCATGTGTGTTATAATTTCAGGGTTATATAAAACAAATAATTTTTAAAAGTCAAGGTAAAACGGTTACTTCTATTTCTTGAAAATATAGAAACTGAACTAGATAGAAAGCCACAGTTAAGTGATTATCTTTGCCCAATACACTGCTTGCCAATAAACAAGATTTTTGAAAAAGGCATTAGGGCATTTTCTTTAATAAATGTGAAGATCATTTAAAACAATTTACTTTTTACTTGACAATTATAATTGTTAAAATGACTTGTGATTACCACCCTAAATGTCAACCCTCAATATACATTACCTTTTCTGTTGACTTAAGAGGTTTTTAAAGCCAACCTCAGGACAAATTCAGGAGATAGTTACATTTTTCCCCTCCAACCCTCACTAATAAAACTCCACTGTTAATGTTTTTTTCCGAGTTGCTCTTTTCTTATAAAGCAAAATGCTAGGGGGAAAGAATTCCAATTAAATGAAAATAATTGCCAAAGATCATAACTAATATATGGAAAGTTTGGTTGGCTCTGTCACTCAAGCTGCCTTTACATGGCAGTGATTCCCAGGGCATTCAAAACAAAACAGAGTAGTGGGCTCCCAACCCCAAAGATTAGAACTGTTAGTTCAGAATGGCCTAAGAGTCCCATTCTGTGTAAGCAATCTATATGATAAGAATGTATCTGGACCACAGTCTGATAAGAATGGGCTCTGGACCATACTTTAAAGAATACTATAATTCTCTTCCCCCAAACCTAAAGGTATACTATGCCTGCTAAATGAATTCCCAGGGCGTAAGCAATATTTTGTCATTCTCTCATTCATTTGAACAACAATCACTATAGAAGTGGAGAAGCAGGCTTGAGATTCCCTTCCCAAATTCTTATTCCTTACCTATAAATTTTATACGATCTCTACTGTTTTAACAAGCATAAAAATACAGCAACTGAATTACAAAGTTTAGAATCAACTCATTTTATAATACACTTAGATGTACATGGATGGTTGAAAGGTCGGAAGGATCTACAGCACTCTAGATGCTGGGAAAGTTGTGACATGGGTTGAAAAAGCCCTAATACCTGTAATACACCATACACTGTGCTAGGTTCTAAAAATGTAGCAGGGAACAAAGTAGACATGATACCCACTCATATATAACTTATAGTCCAACAGATAATACAGACACTTAACAAGTAATTATAAGTTTGATGTGCAGTGATGAGAACTAAGAAAGGAAGGGATCCAATCTAGTTGAAAGGTTATGAAAGACCTCTCTGAGAAGAGACTTCTAAACTGATACTTGAAAGAGAGGTAGGAGTTGGGCATAAGAGATGGAGAGAACAGTTTTAGCAAACAGAACAGCAAGTTGTAAGCCCATGAGATCAGAGAATATATAGAATATGCAAGCATTTAAAGAAGTCCAATATGGTTAAAAGTGGAAGATGATACTGGAGAGGCAAGATTTACTTTTATAAGCTATGTTAAGGAAGGAGGATTTTATATTTAGGACAAAAATCAGTCACTGAAGGGCACTGAGAAAGGAAGAAATATGACTTTGAGATCATTCTTAAAACTCAAAGTGGTGAGTTTTGTCAGAAGACCAATGAAACACAGATTTAAGAGATGATGGCTTAGATCAGTGCTACTCAAACTGTGGTTCATGGACTAGCAACCCAAGTCACTCTGCATGAAGAGAACTTTGTGTCCAAATTTATTATCAACACTGACACTAAACAAACTATAGCTAGAAGTGTGCTGATTTGTATTTTTGCACAAGTGCCTTGTAGCATCTAAGACTAGCACTTTGAATGACACTAGCTTAGACTATGGTGATGGCAAGAGAGTTGGAGACAAAAGCATAGATTCAACAGAAATTTAGGGTCTAGAATGAGTACTATTTGGTGATAAGCTGAAAGGAAGAGGAATAAAGGAAGATTCAATGTTTTCTGGCTTGTTTCTTAGATTCATAGTACCTTGACCTTTATTGACACAGAAAATACAGGCTTTCGTACTTTTGGTGGTGGGGGGTGGTGGTGACAGGAGTTAATTGAACACGCTAAGTTTGAAGGTGCGCCATGGTCCATGGGTTCCTAATCTGGGTCTCTTAGAAGAGGTCTGAGCTAGAAAAAGTGATGTGAGTAGTCAGAATCACAAAGGTGTAATTGAGCTGTGTGTAACAGCTGAGGTCCCCGTGGTGGAAGGGGAGGGATATAACAAGGAAGGGACAGAGAGGTGGGATATATCTAGGTGAGAAGTGTCAGAGACCAGGAGAAAAGAGGATTTTAAGAAAGGGAAAGAAAGGTTCAATGTCAAATGTTACCTAAGGTTAGTTAAGATAAGGACTGAATAATTCTGTTGAGATTTAGCTACTCTAGTGATCACTGGTGACACGAGGGAGAAAAATATGGATAAATAGGGGCTGAAACCAAATTACTCTAAGTAGAGAAATAAGAAGAGGATAATAAGTATAAACAGCAAATAAAGACAGCTTATTTAAGAATTCTAGTTATAAATGAAGAAAGGGAGGAGAGACAAGGTGTTAGATGGACAGATATATGGAATACAGAATTAAGGGTAAATTCATTTAAAAAATGAGAGAACACTTAAGCACACTTGAAACACTGGTGAGAAATAACCAACAAAGAGAAAAATACAAGAGAAAGAGGGGATGAAAATGCAAAGGCTCTTATGAGGCAGAACAGGATGGTATCTGGTGTTTACTGGTCTTAGAAATATCTATGCCTTTTATTTAGAAGAGACAGATATGTGTGGGTATAAGTAGATTTTGTGAGAAATACTGATGGAGTTTCCATCTGATAGTTTCTATTTTTTCTGAGAAGCAGCAGGCAAGGTCGTAAGAAAGAGTGAAGACAGACTTGGTGGAAAGAGAAATTTCTATCCGATATAGTCACTGTGGAAAATGGGAGAACAGACCGAAGAAATGTGGTAAGATTTTGCAAGCAGAGTCTATTTGTAGTTGATGCTGAAGAATTTAAATTAGTACTGGCTAGATTATGCGATATTCTCTAGGTACAGTCCACAGTCCAGATAAAGGCATGAAGAAAAATGACTGGAGTCATCAAAAGTATATGTTTAGGGCTTCCCTGGTGGCGCAGTGGTTAAGAGTCCGCCTGCCGATGCAGGGGACATGGGTTCGTGCCCCGGTCTGGGAAGATCCCACATGCCACAGAGTGGCTGGGCCCATAAGCCATGGCCGCTGAGCCTGCGCTGCGCAATGGGAGAGGCCACAACAGTGAGAGGCCCGCGTACCGCACCAAAAAAAAAAAAAAAAAAAAAGAAAACCTATCAAATACTGAAAGATATATATAAACTACTTTAACCACTGAATTGTATAGCCCAAATGCAGTATAATTCTGAATCAAATTCCATTTCACTGGTCCTTTACCAAATACTCTTCCTCTGGATCGGAAGGGAATGACAAAGAAAATATTCCATATTAAGAAAAATGTGCACTATATTTAAATTTGTTTGAAGTTGTGAAAAGTGCCATCGAGAACACGGCTTCTAGATTGTCTGCTATTGATCAAACCTCATACCACAATGATTTCAGTAACTCTTTAAATATAAAATATCTCCAAAGTTGGAGGGCTGGGGCATGTTAGGAAAGACAATTATTTTTTTAAAGAAGAACTCTAATTGCTGAAAAGGGAAACATAATAGGATTAGATCATGCAATTGGGAACCAATGAGTAGCAACACACTGGAGAAAAGTAGACTAAAAAAATGTCAACTTTACAGATAGTGTACATTATAAGTAATTTACCTCTTTAAATCTTAGCATCCCCTTGTAACACAGGAAAAATTCCTGTTCTGTTTATAAATGGAGTAGTCAGAAAAAAATGAGGTAACAGCACTTGGTAAACCATTTCAATTATGTTATTATTACTAGTAAAGCCTTTCTGCTACCTGAAGCTATTTTTGCTCCCCAAATGAGATTCTAAGGATGGAATGCAATGAAACAATAATTAAAAATGGCCTGGTTCCATACAAGCTATCTTGATCTGGAGGAAGTATTGAATAGACCATAATTAGTCTGAAAGTAAAAGTGTGAAAGGGAGAAAAAAGGTAAGACAAATATAAGTACAGACAGTTGATTTAATGGTTTAATAATAAATATTTAATGTTTTAATAATGGAATAAAAATGAGATACTACAGCACAAGAAGTTAAAGAGACAGACAAAGGTAGATTTAAGTAAGATACACAAACAGAAGATTAGGCATTTAGAAACAAAGATGTGGTATGCAGTTTTCAGTGGTAGCTATGACGGGTAGATTTTACTGCTTTGAACAGTTTCTTACCCTCCATATATAACAACAACAACAACAACAAAAAAGTAAGTAATGTGAATAAAAGGGAGACTAAGAACTTATTCAAAAAACCTATCTTTTAAAAAAATACTTAAAAAGAATACTGGAAATAGCTGAGAGCCTATCATAGAATTGAGCCACATGTCTATTGATGTATTTCAGCCAAACTATCTTATAGATATATTACTTTGAAACTCCCACTGGAAAATGTAAAATCTTATACATGTATGCATGCACAATACAATCCTGCTATATCCTCAAGAGCACAAAACTTCTGGACCTAAATCAAACAAAAATGCAAAATATAAGCCTGTATTACATATAACTATAAATATGACTAATGTTAAAAATAAACATTTCTTTTTTATCATAAATACTAAGCTTTTCCAATATTACCTTAATGACAATAATGTGTGCCATCTAAAATGCTATATGGTATCGCTAAGTTATGTCAGTATTAATAACATTAGCTACACATATGTATGTGTATATACATATCTACCACTGAAAAATTATCGCTATCTCAAAAAAAACTAGACTTACTAGTTTTGCTTGCTGAGCATTTACTGGATCGCCATACTGGAGAAGAGCTTGAAACTGGTTATTTTTTGTAAATGTGATTATCTTCAATACAGCACCAAACTTAGAAAATATCTGTTAAAACATTAAAATCAAAACAAATTTTATCTACTGTATTATTATTTCTCAATTTTATAGATAAACATGCAAATTAAACTAAACTTACTTGGTGAAGAACATCAAGTGTTACAGGGTAATACATATTGTCAATAATTATTCTAAGCACTGGACTCTGGGCTGGAGTCACTGCACTCTCACTAACTGTGGTGCCACTAAGAGGAGTATTTGCTGTCTGGACAGCTGTCACTGCTTGAAGAACTGCTTGAGCACGCTAAAAAATGAAAGATAAGCACTTTAGGAACATTCCTGGTATTTTCACCTATACTTTGCTAAACGTTACAATATTAAATTCTTTTCTAAAACACATAGATTAAATAAAATTTAACACTCAATAAATACTTTTGAGCACCTGCCATGAGCCAAGGATTATAATTCAAGTATTATACTAGTATTTATTTTACTTTAAAACAATTATCTAGGGTTTGGGACCAATGTGGAACAAGAAAGACAGTCAGTGTAATTTACTCTCAAAACAACAAGATGTAGTCTGACAGATTCAGAAAATGTTTTAAACAGAAACTTTTAGAGAACAATGAAACTTTAACATTATTCATTCCATAAAAAAGGCACATAGTAAACCTTAAGGGGATTACTAGATTATCCAAAAGAACTCCCATAAACATTATTTCTAATAAATCCTAGAAGAATATTCAGATACAAATTAAGTCTTTTTTTCATACTAGCATAACTTCTGAAACCAAAATTTTTAGAACAGAAATTGATGTATACCATACTACAAAGCCATAAAATTTTCAGGAATACTTCAAAATAAAATATGAAGAATATTTTCCATACATGTTATGGTATCTAATACACTATAATTTTATGTAGGACTAGGAAGATATTTATAATTGAACCATGACAGATCAACTATTATAAGACACATCTTGATTTCTGAGATTTTAAAATGTGAAAAAATATATATATGGAACTGAAAAAATACAGTATTTTTGGGAAATCTGTCAACTAAATCATATGTTAAATGTTCCAAAAAGACTGCCTTTATTACTATTATGCCTTTCCTATTATTACTGACAGATTCACTGATAAGGAATAATTTCTTTCTACCTTATCTGGGGTCAGAAAACCTATATAAAGGCAAATAACTGTTAGATATAATAATGACAAATACCTCTACACTGCTTTATACTTTGAAAAAGTTGTATTGGCAGATGAACAGGAATATAAACAGAGCATAGTGATGAATGAAAAGGAAGGCAGATACAAAAGAATGAGAACATTTATGATAATAAGGAATGATCAGTGTTCCCTTCAGCAGCACATATACTAAAACTGGAACAACACAGAGATTAGCATGGCCCTATGCAAATATGACCCCAAAATCATGAAGTGTCACATTTTTTCTGGACCTATTAACTAATGTGGTGGTGGTTATCATTTTGCGAAATATAAATATATCAAATCACCTTAAAACCCACACAATGTATATGTGAATTATATCTCAAAAAAGGTGGGAGGATGGTCATTTCACTGAAATATTATATAACCAGGAAATCATATAGCTTGGTACTCAAAGAGATCACACACTCATCTAGTCAAACTTCATCATCTAAATGCTAATAAAATATGACCTATAAATTTATGTTAAAGTGACTTGTTAATTCAAATCCAACATTTTGAAACATACAATAAATATTTAATACAATGGGCACATTTACACTACTATAAAGAATATAGTTATAAAAAAAGAGGGATAAAAAGATTTCTAGAGCAATGTTTGTTAAACATCTGAACATATTTAACCCAATATATATTTAAATAAAGTATTTTAAGTAGCTCATTGCAAGTAGCTCACTGTTCACTTTCTTCATTAGTGAACATGTCTTTATATACATTTATTATAATAAGCATGGAAATATCACAACTTAGAACAACTCTAACATCTGCTATTTTAAATAATGGAACATCTTCTTAAAATAGTAATCACTTGATCATGGTGTACTATCCAAACAGTATAAAAAGTTAAGTTTCCTCTGCAACTCAGTCACCCTGTCTGCTTTCCCTACATACACAAGCATATATGTATATATGTACTCCATACAAACATGTTAAGTACTTATCTACTGCATACTTTTCTTTCCAATACTATTCACTGTTCTCCATCTTCCTTTTTTACCTTAACAATTACGTTCTCTATTATCATTAACAAGTAACTTCATACATTTTTTGGTCTCATTTATGTGTAGCTTTTTTGTTTAACATCTTTATTGGCATATAATTGCTTTACAATGGTGTGTTAGTTTCTACTTTATAACAAAGTGAATCAGCTATACATATATCACCATATCTCCTCCCTCTTGCATCTCCCTCCCCCATTTTTTTAAAAATAAATAAACACATTTATTTATTTATTTTTGGCTGCATCACGTCTTCGTTGCTGTGCGCGGGCTTTCTCTAGTTGTGGCGAGTAGGGGCTACTCTCCATCGCGGTGCATGGGCTTCTCATTGCAGTGGCTTCTCTTGTTGCAGAGCACGGGCTCTAAGCGCGTGGGTTTCAGTAGTTGTGGCATGTGGGCTCAGTAATTGTGGTTTGCAGGCTCTAGAGAGCAGGCTCAGTAGTTGTGGTGCATGGGCTTAGTTGCTCTGCGGCATGTGGGATCTTCCTGGACAAGGGCTCGAACCCGTGTCTCCTGTATTGGCAGGTGGATTCTTAACCACTGTGCTACCAGAGAAGCCTCTTCATACATTTAAAAAAAAAAATTCATGGAGCAGAGTTGGCTTGCCAACCTAGATTTTAATTAAACTTCATATTGAAACAATCATATACACATAAAAGGACACAAATCGTAAGTATATACAGCTCAATAAAATTTCACAAATAGAACATATCTGTAAAAGGACTATCTAGATAAAAAAATAGAACATTACCAACACTCCAGAAGCCGCACACATGCTTTCTCCCAGTTATATAAATGGAACCATATAGTATGTGTTCTACTTTGATCTGGCTTCTTCCAATAAACATAATTTTTATGATGTTCATCCAAGTTCCAGAGACACCAGTAGCTTGTTCATTCTTTTTGCCAGTCAGTATTCCAACGAATAAATATACCATAACACATTCTACAGCTGCTGAACATGTGGATCATTTCCAGCTCTGGGCTATTACATACAGTGTGCCATGAACTTTCTTATACATATCTTTTCATGCACATATGTATGTATTTTCTCAGATACGTGACTAGTAAAAATTACTAAGTCAAAGAATATGTATATGCTCAGCTTTAGTAGATATTTCAAGGTTTTAAAAATGATTCTACCAATTTACATTCTCATCACTTATTTACGAAGTTCAAGCTTCTCTACATTGTTCCAATACTTGGTATTACTGGTCTTAATTTTATCCAGTATGGTATACATGGCAGTATCTCACTGTGCTTTTCATTTGTATTAAAGGTTCTAAATCCAAACCTTATCCACTCTGTGGATCAGAGGATGGCTTTCAAGGAAACTAACTAATGGGAAACCTGAAGATGTCTAACAAGTGGCCATGTGAAGTAAGGGATGGAAAGGTGGTACAAAGGCAGGCAGGCCACAATATTCCAAGTCAAAGTGACAGCACAGAAGCACAATGGCCTCCAAAGACAAAATAAGAGAAAGCATGCCAGGTTATAGGCGCTACAATTACTACTGGGATAGAAGCACAGGAAAATAGGGTGGGAGTAGCCATAAGACAGAAACAGTACTCATCTCAAAGGGCTTTTACCCTGAGCATGAAAAGGATTTGCTGCAGATGACTGTGTCTGAGCAAATGAAGTAGCAAGAAAGAAGAAAACTGGGCAGATATTGAAAAGAGTGAATTCACAGAACCTACTGATTTGATGAAAGGTTCTGGAAGAATTCATGATTGACACACACATTCATTTCTCTCTTCTATTATAAAACACTATTAAAATGACTATAAATAAGTACAAAATGGAATAAATGCAGATACTGAAGAGAAAAGGTTATCACTAGCTCAGAATAATTTTATCAAATTCCCAAAACTCAGAAAATGCATGGACAGAAGACACAGTGAACACGTAGCAAAACAGGGTTTGCACTGGTAGCATCCATAGGAATCAAATTAGAAATTGGTAGGTACACAGGAGGAAGGAGAATGAAAATAAAAGGGTTAACAGAAAGTATGGCTAACAAACATCCTCTTCCTCCTCACCATCAACCAACTTATTATTAAACAATAAAAACAAAAGCAACAACAACTAAACACTCCCTTAAAAGAACAGAAACTCTAAAAGGAGTTTTGAAGGCCAAGAATAAAGACCTCTGGCATTTGGGGGGGATCCCAGGTTAGTATCCAAGTCCTCATTACCTTACTCTAGAGGAAAGCATGCAAGTCCAATAAAACCTAATTGTCCATTCTGAAATATAAACAGACAATGAGGGTGGGTGGGAGGAAGAGAAGAATAGAGGAACAAGATAAACGTAACAGCTAATTCTAAAGAATGTAAAAGATACAGTCAAGTATTTTAAAATACCATTAATTAGTAACTGTAAAGAATGACCAACTACGAGGTAAAAAGGGTATCAAAGAAAAGAAGAACTTTTGAAAATCAAAAATATGGCTGTCAAAAAAATTTTTTTCAACATAAGAACACTGCACTGACTGCTCCCTATGTCTGGAACATACCCAAGACTTCAGTAAGTGCCTTATTCTCTAATCACTTTGAAGTTTGTTACTCAAATGTCACTTGTTGGTTGGGCTTCCACTGGTTATCCTATTTGAAATTACAAATCCCCCTCCCCTACATATATCTATCTATCTATAGATGCCTTATCTTTATTCTTTCCACATCATTTTCATTTGAATCTTTTTAAATGAGAATGCATTCACTAATTACTGAAAATACTAACATGTAAAATAAAATTGGGATATTAAATGCCATTTTAAACTCTAAATAAAAAGAACAGAGAATACATATTTTCTTTTGGTATATTTCCTCATGATAAATTCTGAGAAGTACAACTTCTGGTTCAAAAGAAATGAAAATTATCAAATTAAAAAAAACAACTGAAATTTTAGCCTTATCTTTTAGGCAAAAAGTTTTACAAGCTTATTTTTCATGAACTATCAAAATGACCTTAAATTATTTTTTACAAAGGTTAAAATCTATGAGAAATTATTTTCCATTTAATTTTTGATAAGAGCCACAGTTCAGATTTTACTAAAACAGATATAATTAGTTAAAAACTACATTTGAAGAGCTTTTAGACCAGTTTTTATTGCAATCCTATGTATTTAGATCTAAAACCATTCTTATACTTTTTCTAAAAAAATAATTTTAGATAATTAATATCTTCTACATCACATTTTTAAAAGATCAACACATATTCTCAACATATATTCTCAATTCTTACATTTTTCCCCCCAGGAAAACCATTAACACATCCTCAGTAGGAGTTTTTCCATAAGAAATTAAGACCTATAAAAAGTCAAATAACCAAAGGGACTGAACTTCGTACACTGAAGTCTAAGCAGCAGAGTTGCATAAACAGTTTATACTTAAGTCCTACCTCAGACAGTATCTATACAAAAACTTTAATTTGCACAAAGAAAAAGAACACTTTGACCAGAACCTTAAAAGCACTGAAAAAAATGCTATTTAACTAATTTATCCAGTATTAACTTAAAATATGAAAATAAGAGACCACACATACTTTCTGTAAATTAACATAATGGTTAATACTTAACATGCTACAAGAAAATGCCACAAAAAAACCAGAAAACAAAAAACAAGAAAATGCTCATAGAAAAATCTTCTGAATGGTTAAAAAAATTTTTTTCTGCTAATATGTTTATGAGATTCTTAATACGTTCTAGGCCATTTTATTTATGTACCTACACATACTCACTTGGTTCAATGTATTATCTGTTTTTAGTTCTTTGTGATTGGAGTACTGAATATAAATCGGTTGGTTACGAAGGTGAGGTGTCACAGCAGAATAGTAATTAACCATAGTAATAGCTGCTTCCTCTGTTGCTAGTTCCAAAAATGCCTGAAAATTTAAATAGCAAAAATCTTAATATTATGAATCAAATTCAAATAAACTTCAATATCTGTGTAATCTATTTGGTTCATTAGAAAAATCAGTATCTAGAATATAACCTTTCAAGTTACATTTAGATGCTCTAGTAGGTAGAATTAGAACTCTCTTACTGAAGTTTAGAGATACAATTAAAGCTAAACTCAGAAGCTCTTAGAATACAAAGTACTTCCACCTCTGATTTTCCATACACTACAAATGTACCCATTTCAACAAAGGCTAGAGAAAATAAAATCTAAACATTTTCCAGCACCAGAATTTTACCACTCCTAACCTAGAAAACATAAGAGAACACCAAGTCATTTTTAAAGCATTTACAATTTAACAAAGAAAAAAATTAAATGTCATATTAGTGATATTAACTATATTTAAGAGAACATTAAATTTCTCTAAATTCTTCTAAATGGTATCATTAGAAACTTTAAAACAAAATTTGATTTTTAATATACCTGGACCCTACTGCTACAGGTATAACTATTCAATATAGAATATCTGGGACTAATGACTATCTTTTTCTAATGCTATCAGATAAATATTTCCCTGGGATAAGCTTAAAGGATAAGATGCTGCTAGTGTCCTTACTGATTTCCGATATTACAAAGAGCAAAGCCACAATAAAAGAAGTATTTCATCTGTATTTCCTACAATCTCATTGACCAGTAGTTCAATTAGAGTCCTAAAGGGAATTTAAAAGGCAAAATTTGAAAACTACGGTGACTTATTCATTTTAGCTCCCTACCATTAGTTTCCCAAACACAGCTACAAGGAGAAGTCAGAGTAAGACTTCTGTCATGTTCTTTAAGAAAAGTAACCTACTATATACTATCCTTTCATCAGGCAACAGCTAATTCACACCTGCTAGATAGTTGAGGCTTAACATTTTATAAGTCCTGAAAGAAATATACCTGATTTTTTCCTTTCAGCATAAGGATGTTGGTCACCTTACCAAAAGGTAAGCCTAAAGCAATAACTTCAGTTTCTGTCACTTCACCAGGTAATTTCCGAATATGAAGTACACGAGAAGGAGCACCATCCATTTTATCTTCTCCTTTAAATTTTTTACTATCATTACCATTGGCTGAAAGACATTAAAGAAACAGTCTTTAGTATATTGATTTTCCTTATTTGCATAAAAAAATCACAAAACAAACTTTAATAAAGAACTTAAAAACAGAGCTGAGCATACTTGGGATACTTCCTAAAAATTCAAAAACCAGGTTTGCAAAGTAACAGAGAAAATCATATCCACCAATTACTACTAAATGAAATCATCAATTAAGATTATTATTGGGTAAATATATTTCTGGATAGCATATGTAAAGAGTAGCAAGTGATAATCAAAAACATTAAAATGCAATTTCATAAAGAAATGGTCATTGGCTATAGAACACAATTATCTTACAATTCAATCGTCTTATTAGAGACTAATAAGGAGTCTAAGACTTAGTCTAAAACTAAGGAAAATACAAAAAAGTGAAAATTTTGACTTAGCAAAAATTAATTATAATTTTACCTGAGAAATTCTAAATTGTTCAATTTGAAAAATGTGCTAAAAAATGGAATCAAAGAAGGCAATGCTGTAAAAATTATTATGCAGTCGCTCCACACTATGGGTCACATTCCTCTACCTAAAATGTTTTGTCACTATCAAAATCTACTATAAATCACTCATGGACTTGATTATCTTATTCTGTTACTCTGAGCTTTAAAGTGATATATTTTAAACAACAAATTAGTTGCCTGCTTTTATTCCAAAGCTTTACCAAAACACACAAAATAAACAAAAAACCAAAATCCAAACTTACTAAAGAATCAATAAAATATGTGATGTTTTGGTGGTTCTTAATCTTCTAAGAACTCAAGGATATTTCTGAGAATCTAACTAACTTGAAGAATCCTTACACAGTGAGAAATATGCATGTATACTCCATTTTGATATGATTTTTGGTACTTTACAGTACACCCCCAGAAAACATTCAATACTATCTATAAAATTCTAAGACCATCGGGATCTTCTAAGTGCCTTCAAAATTTATTCAAACATTAATTCTTTAAACATTACTGAGTTATCAAGAATATGTCTGGCACTTCTTTAGGTTCTGGGGGTACAGCGGTGAACAGTAAGCAGTAAGATCCCTGATGCTGTCCTGTAGTCTAGTGGGAGAGATGGACTACCCAGTACATGAACCAGATTATTTCTTACAGTGATTTTCCCCACTTTCTCCACCTGCTGAACGCCTTTCCTTCACAACTGGCTCAAAAATCATCTCTATAGTCAAGACTTCTCTAGTACCTCTGGGGAGAACTATTTCTTCCCATAGCACTTTTTTGTAGCTCCTATGGCGTTTTATTCCTACATTTAAGTTTCACTGTATTAAAATTAGTTGTTTACAGAGCTGAGGAGGTAGTGTCTTATTTCTCTTTATGTCCACCACACCTAGCACAGTGCCTGGCTTGAGGCTTATTCAATGAATGCTTGTTGACTGAATGCATTTATGCATGCCAGAAACTCAGCTGTTAGCAAGACTATGATAATGAAACAAGTAATACTTTTTTCCACTTGGTTATTTCTTATTTCTTTCTGTTGTACTAAGTGCTATGAAGAAAGTAAAGCACAGTAATGTGATTAAAAGTGACTTAGCAGAGGACTGGAAGAGGGTGATGTGGTAGTGATTTTACTGGATGATCAGAGATAATATGTGAATTCACCTGATAAGTATAACTTAAAGTGTCAATTAAGTCATATTTTAACAGTTTCACTCAAGTTTATATACATGAACGAACAGCCAATGCATTTAAAAATTCCCTTAAGTTGACTCTGTACAGAAGAGTAGTAAGCTATGGCTTCTGAATATATTACCAGAAAAATCTTGCTGGTTAGCTCTTCATCATTCCAAAAATAAGAAGAACTACAAAAAGCTCTCCACATTTCCTTTCATAAGTAAGGAAAACATCTATGTGCACAGGCACCTGAACCTACCAGAAACAGGCTGAATTTCCTATTTTGTGGCATCTTATTTTAACAAAATCATCATTGGGTCTGTTAAATGATACTGCAGGGAATCAAAAAATACACATATACCTTAAAACATATAACTGACATACAAATGCATATTCTTCTAAGGCCTTTTCTTAGCAAAGCAATCTGATAGACTGTGTTCTTGTTCATTCGTTTGAATAACAAGAACAAATAATTCAGTCCAACGTATAGTCCCATGAATTATAGGTTATGATATCAGGAAACTCAAACAGCAAACTTCTGTTTTTCCTTTAGGGAAAAAGGCAAGAAAAAAAAAAAATCACAATAAAGATACTACCCCCCATCACTACACATATAGGGCGAAAAAAATGCTTCCCTTTTCAAATGATTCTTAGAATATGATTCCCAAAAGGCAAAAACCTGCCTAAACCTATTATTAAAAGAATACAAGAGTTTATTGTTTTGAATTTGTGTTGGATGATTTCTTGTCAGTGGATGGTGAGTAAAACAACTGAGTAAAAAAGGTAGATGGGACAGTTTTCACAGTTAAAGAAGATGATAAATAACTTGTAGAAAAGAAGGTACTTTTCTTTTGCGTTGATATTTAACATTCACTGAAAGTAACCTACATGCCAGGCACTTTACAACTCTTAAGACTGCTATTATAACCCATCAATCCCATTTATAAATGAGAGGTACTTAAGCTGCCCAAGGTCAGAGTTACTAAGTGGTAAAGACAGAAAATGGCAGGAAAAGGATTAAAACTCAGGAGTATGACTCCATAGTCTGTAGTCTCAACCCACTACTACAGGAGGACCCTTATAAAGACAAACTTCAGGTAATATATAATGGCCTAGAGAAGATCTGTTCTTTTCTTCCAAATGCCATGTAACTAACAACATTTACACTCTGTCTTTACACTACTTGATACTCCTCTCAGTTAATAGCTTCAGAAAGGGTGGCTATTAAATATTCATATTTTAGTGCTAAATATTATGAAAGTCTCAATTTTAAATAATGATACTATGAGAATGTAAAATTGAGAAATGATGATTTCTTTAAATAAAACTAAGCTGACTTTCATATATAAAAGTACCCCAACCCTGGAAAAGAGAAAGGGCACTGAATGTGTGGCCTTGGGGCTTCCCTGGTGGCGCAGTGGTTTAGAATCCGCCTGCCAATACAGGGGACATGGGTTCGAGCCCTGGTCTGGGAGATCCCACATGCCACGGAGCAGCTAAGCCTTACACCACAGCTACTGAACCTGCACGCTAGAGCTCGCGAGCCACAACTACTGAGCCTGCATGCCACAGCTACTGAAGCCTGCGTACCTAGAGCCCATGCTCTGCAATAAGAGAAGCCGTCCAATGAGAAGCCTGTGTACTGCAACGAAGAGTAGCCCCCTGCTCGCCGCAACTAGAGAAAGCCCGCGTGCAGCAATGAAGACCCAACGCAGCCAAAAATAAATAAATAAAACAAAGTGTGGCCTCAACTTATGAAACATGTAGGCCATTTATGACCCTATTAGAGAAGTAAGGAAGATGGGGTCTCTCTGGGTTACAGATCTATGATTCTTCAGAAGACAAAGTACTATAATTTGGACTTCTTTCCACAATCCTTTCCCTTACACTTCCCAGGTAATTCCAGACAGAAACTTTGGTTTAGGTATGTAAAACTAAAGAATTTTAAAAACTGTTTTTCAACAACAGATGTAGTAATGCTTTTACTCATGCATGTAAGCTGCATATAAATTGTAGAAATCTTTATACTGTCTTCCATATATGCCTTCTTAAAAAAGCCTTTGGCTTAATGGAGTTCTTCTACTCACAAATTCAAAACAAGACACAGAAACTGTTTCTAAGTGAACATTCCAATACAAACTTAAAAGTTTTCTACCTCAGTTCTAAAGTGAACATCTTCACTTTTGAACAGTCCCAGTCCATCTCTTTTCTCTTTGACTGACTTTTGTCTTCTACTGGCTTTTTAACTGTAGTTTTCACACAAAAGGGTCTCACCAAGATCCTGGGTAATTTGTTAAATCCACCTGTGGCGGAAGAGCTGTGAGCCCTCTCAACCTTACCAAATCTCTCTGTTCTCACAGCATCCTTAATAACTTACTTCTAGTTTCCTTACTTCCCTGACTCATTTGATACCTGCTTTGACCCCTCTGCTAACTCATTTACTTCCCAAAATGGTTGGACTGTCCCAACGTGTTCTGGTCTCAAGTCGTTCCCATTTTTACTTGCTCATATAGACACTCCAGTAAGGGGTTTCAAAAATCAACTTCTATTTTATGTTTATTATTTTAGTCCCACTCATTCACCAATATTTCTAGTTCTATACTTTCAACTGTATATACCAACTTGAAGTGCAACATCTCAAAACTTTTTACTTCATCTGTCCAGTGAAAACTATTTTAACAAAATATAAGTACATTCTCATTCTCCAATTCTTCCAGACGCAAGCATTTATAAAAAGCACTCGTAACTTCCTTTATCAAAATATAACTGAGAGGCAAAGCAGTTTTACTCTCAAGCAGTTGTAGTTAGACTTCTGGGCAAAGCACAGTGTTATACAAGCTGCTGGCTTTAGAAAAACAAAAAAATAAAATAAAGTTAATCTGAGCTAAGAAAAATGAATGCTCATACTCTTTGCATTCTATATGGGAAAACAGAAATTTCAAAGAACAGTTAAACCAGAAACGTAGGTATATACAGGTAGAGAATACTTGTGTTATTCTACTAGCTTTAGTTAACTCCAACAGTCACCGCACACACACAAAAAATCTTACTAGGTTTACTGTAAAAGCTGCCTATAACTCTGCATTTCTGAGTAGCTGCATAGCCTAGTTGTCAAAAGTAACTTATGCATGAGCTGGAAAAATATAGAAGGTTACACTAAATTAGAGGAAGGCTCACATTACCTCTACACCTCTATGCAAGAGGACATGCTGTTAGGACCCTCATAAACATTCAAACTGAAACAACGTGCTGGAATAGTCTCAAAGTATTACAAAAAAATGAAATAACTTATCAAAAATGTCTGTATGTAAAAATTAATTGGAAATCTCAGAGAATTCTGAATAACATGTAACAGAATCTATAAAATGATTTCAGTTCTTTTACATAGAGAAAAAGTCATACTTTCAGCAATAATACTGATATTAAAGAAAAGCAGTAGCACTGGCAGAAACATGTATACCTAACTTAAAGAGGTATTCCATTTCCACACCTATAAAAAAATGGACTCAAGAGAGACCATATCTTACAATTGTCAAGCCTCCTCCCCACTTCCAAAGAGTTAAAAATTCCTTCCAATAAAATCCAATTCCAATACTAGTTAGAGCTGTGTCTTTGAAATGTTACGCTTCTAAAGAAGGAATTAGTTTATTACAAAATAGTTTTGAATAAGATTATTTCCCCAAGACTAAGTTTCTAATAACATTAACTTTTCTCACTTCTAAAATTCTTTTTTTCTTTGACACAAATATACGTGTAGAGAAAGAAAGTCTGGACAGGGAAAGGCTGTTGGGATAGATGCTGTTGGAAAAAGAATTCTAGTGAAGTCAGAAGAAACATTTTGGGAAAAGCTGGAATGTAAGAATGAAATTCTGTTTTGTATCTGATAATGATAAAAATGTCCTTGTAATACTGTCTGTAAAAGGCCCTTTTTGAGCCATCCGGATGACAACTGCATATTTGTCCAGGTAAGTATAGTCACTGGTTTTTAAAGGTCTTATTATTCAAATTGGGGTCTGTTTGAACATACACAGACTCTCATCTTTCTATGTTAGGAAAAACACAGAACAATTTTAAAACTCAATGTTTCCTTTGTTCAAAAAGGTAAAATAAATTGAATCTATATAAACTTCTTAGGTTGAAACAGGCTTTAAGAAATTTTACTCCATCACTACAAAAACACTTGATTCATTCTTTAGTCACAAAGTACATTATCATTCCTAAACATACTTTAAAAAAAAGGAAAACAGTAACAGATTGTTCTTTCTTTTCAACAAAAACAAATCACTTTCTCTACTTTGCTCCCTTTGTTAATAGAACTACTATCCATCAACCCAGTGATTCTAGGCCGAAACTCTTAATACTTCTACCAAAGTCTACTTCTAAATAACTCAGAAATTGTCTAATTTCTTCATATATCATTCTCTCCATATTCTACTCCTGAGACTCTAAAATTCAGGACCTCGGTGTCTCTAAAGCAAATTATTGTAAAGTTTTAAACTGTCCTATGTACAGTAGTAACCCCCCTCTGCCCCCTAAAAAATGCAAATGGAACAAAAGTCCTTTCTAAGTGTAAATATCGTGAAGTCCAATCTCCTTATTACAACAAGTCAAATCCTATATCCAGACCCCTGCCCACCAGGACATTTTTACTCATTCCCCTTCTCACATTTTACATTGCAGAAAGACAGAACTCTACAAGTAGCTGATGGGTTTCCACAGGTAGCCTACTATTTCAAATAAATTGTTATTTATTTTACAGCTTTGTTCATTGACAAAGAACATGTCCATCACCCCAGAAAATGTCCTAATACTTATTAATCCCCAACACCCACAAGCAACAATTATTTTGGTTTCTATACTGAAAATTAATTATCTGCTCTTTACAGAAAGGGAATCACATAGTATATACTCTTTTGCGTCTGGCTTCTCTTGCTTCATATAACGTTTCTTAATATTCACTTGTGTTGCTACATGTATTAATAGTAATTCTTTTGCTCTTAATAAGTAGTAATCCACTGTATGACTAACTTCTTGATCCATTTTCCTGTTGATAGACATTTAGATTGTTTCAAGTTTGGGACCATTATAAATAGTTTTTTATACACACATTTGTACAACTAGAAATGGAAGTACTGGGTCATTGGACATGTTTATGTTTAACTTTATAAGAAACTGCCTGTGCTATGCGGCTGCATCAGAAACATCAGCCGCATAGCACAGGGAGATCAGCTCGGTGCTTTGTGACCGCCTGGAGGGGTGGTATAGGGAGGGTGGGAGGGAGGGAGACGCAAGCGGGAAGAGATATGGGAACATATGTATATATATAACTGATTCATTTTGTTGTGAAGCTGAAAAAAAAGAAACTGTCAAACTGTGTTCCAACTATTTTACACTCACCAACAATGGCATATAGTTTCAGCTGCTCCACATCCTCATCAACATTTGGCATTACCGATTTGTTTAACCTTAGCCTAGATTCTAGTTGGTCTGAAGTGGTATCTCATATTAGTTATAAATTGTGATTTCCTTATGACTAATAAATCTTTTCATGTGCTTATTAGCCATTCGTGTACCTTCTTCTGTCCATTTAAAAAATTAGTCTCTTTGTATTTGACATGCAAGAATTCTTTACATACTCTGGATATAAGTATTTATGTACGTCAGACATGTATTGATATCCGAATGAATATTAATATTTTCTCTCAGCCTGTGCCGTGCCTTTTCATTCTCTTAATAATGTCGTTTGATGAGAAGGTTTTCATTTAGATGGACTCTAGTTTGTAAAGTATTCCTTTATGGTTAGTGTATTTTTGTACCTTTTCTAAGAAATCTTCATTTACCCCAAGGCTGAGGATACATTCTAGGATTTTTTTTCTTAAAAGCTTTGCATATTTAGATTTTAGGTTTAGGTATGTAATTCATCTTTTTCCATACGGCATGAAGTAAGGTTTGAGTTTCTAATTTTTTTTTTGTTTTCATTTGTGTATCCAACTGTTCTAGCACCACTTGTTAAAAATACTTCCCTTTCACCATTAAATGACCAAGGGACCTTTGTAAATAATCAACTGACCCTAAATGTAGGAGTTTATTTATAAATACTGTTCTGTGACACTAATCATGCTATACTAAACTGCTGTGATTACTTTACTCTTGAAATGAAATAGTATTCCAACTCTTTTTTTTCTTTTTCAAATGGCTTTAGTTATTCTAGGTCTTTTTATTTCCATATAAAGTGTAGACCAATTCATCACTTTCAATGTAAATGCCTGTTCAGCTTGACTGATTTATAAATTCCATCCCAATTAGGGGAAAAATGACATCTTTAACACATTGAGCCTTCTACTCATGAACATGGTGTATCTATTTATTTAGGTCTTTAATTTCTCTTTGCCATGCCTTGCAGTTATTGATGTAGTTATCATGCACATTTTTTGTTAAATTTATTCTTTGATATTTTGTCTTTCTGATGTTTCTATAAACGGATTTTTTAAAATTTCATTTTCCAAAACTTTGCTAATAATATCAGAAAAAAATTATCTTTGTATGGTGAACTGTATCCTGTAAACCATTCTAAAATCATTTAGATTCCTTTGGGTTTTCTATTTTAAAAATCATGTTGACTGTGAATAATACAGTTTTAATTCTTCCCTTCTGATCTTTATGCTTTTTATTTATTTTACTCGCCTTAATATAAGCAAAAGCTAGAAAAATTGTGGAAACAGACATCCTTACTTCATTCCTCATTTTAAGAAGAAAACATTCACCCCTGCAGGTTTTGTTGTTGTTACTGTTGTTTTAAAGAAATTGATTACTTAAATTTACCTGGAAACACAAAAGCTCTAGATTAATCAATCAGAAAAAAAGAGCAAAGTTCCTCAACCTCATTAGTCATAAAAACTAAAATTAAAACCTTGAGAAACTACTTACACACCCATTAGAAGAGATAAAAAGATAATACCAAGGTGAGGATGCTGAACAACTGGAACCTTCATATACTGCTGGTGGGAATGTAAAATGGTATAAGCACTTTTGAAAACTGTTTGGCATTAAATGTACATAAGAATTAAACATACACCTACCACACAAAACAGGCATTCCACTCCTTAGCATTTACTCAAGAGGAATAACAGTGGATGTTCACGTAAAGACTTGAACATGATTGCTCCTAACAGTTTTACTCATAATAGTCCCCAAAGGGAAATGACTTAAGTGTCCATCAATGGCTGAATGAATAAACAAAATGCAAACACTACTCAGCAGTAAAGAGGAAAGTGAAAGCAGTACTACACAGAAGAGTACATAGTACATGATTCTGTTTATACAAAATTCTAGAGAATTCAAACTAATTAATAGTGACAAAAAGCAGATCAGTGATTGAGAAGGGGATAAAACAGGAAGGGATGGCTACAAAGGGCTATGAGGAATCTAGTATGTGTGATGGATATATATTTTGACTGTCAGTGATTTCATGGGTGTATACATCTTTCAATACTTATCTGACTGTACAATTTAAATGGATGCAATTTATTGTATGGAAATTATACCTCAATAAAACTGAATTTAAAGTGGAAAAAAAACCATTCAATATTTCACCATTATGAATGAAATTTATTGTAGGCTCTTAGTAGATGCCCCTTGTCTACCCTGTAGAAGTTCCCCTTTCTTATTAGTTTTCTGAGAACTTTTTATCATGAATGGATGCTGTATTTTTGTCAAATGCCTTTTCTGCTTCTATTAACATGATGATTCTTTTTCCTCCGTTATTCTATTGTGATAAATTACACTGAATTCCTTTTCGACTGTTAAACCTTACAATCAAGAGGTAAGCCTGAATTAGTCATCATGAATTACCTTTTACATACTGCTGAAAGTGATTTGCTAATATCTTGTTAAGAATGTCTGCATTTATGTTAATGAAAAATGTTAGCGTGAAATCCTGATTTCTTATATTATCTTTGTTAGATTTTGGTTTTGGTAGCTTCATAAAGTGAATTAGGGAGTATTCCCCTTCTCTTTTTCTAAAAAAGGTTAAAAGAAAAAATGGCTATTATTTCTTACTTTGAAGTTTCATAAAATTCAACAGTGAAACCGCCCATGCCTGAGTAAAACCACCTACAAGTGAAAACCACCTACGAGTGAAATCACCTATGCCTGAGTAATCTCCATGAAAAGATGTTTTTTATTATTAAAAATTCAATTTTGATAATAGAGATAAAGGTAATCTATATCTATAATATTATAATATAGAGGTAATCTATTATATCAATTTTGGTTCACTAGATTTATAAAAGAGTTTGTCTATTTCACCTAAGTTGCTGAATTTATCAGCATTACCGATGCTTGTGATACTGTCTTTCTGTCCTATTACACTGTGTAGGATCTGTAGTGATATCTCCACTTTCATTCCTGATTCTGGTAATTTATGTTTTCTTTCTCTTTCTTGACAGAAATTTTAAACCTTTCTTTTTTTCTGCTACAGATATTTTCCAATGTAGGTAGATAAGTACTAATATAGAACTATTTTCCCCCCATGCACTTCTTGTGGGGAAAATATTTCTATATTTTCATCTATATTCCAAGAAAATATAGATGTATTTTCATTTGGTGTATGATTAAAATATGATGTATTTTCTTTCAGTCAAAAATATGCCCTTTATATCTTCTGTGATTCATGTGCTTTTCAGAATTGTGTAAATTTCTAAATATTTGGTAATTTCCTAGATTTCTGTAAATCCCACTACAATCAGGTACTATATGAGCTTCAATCATTTGAAATTTATTGTAAGCTATGTTAACATCATGTTGAATATCCTATGTACATTTAAAAGGCTATTGTGCAGTTACTGGATGTCTTGTAAATGTGACTTAAGCCAAGCTGACAGCATTGTTCAAATCCTCTATGTACTGTTTTTTTAAGATCAATTCGTCCTATCGATTACTATGAGGAATGTTAAAACAGCCACAGCCAATTGTAAATTTAAAATTGTAGATTTCTCTGCTTCTCTTTTAATTTTGTCATTTTTTAATATGTACTTTGAAACTGTTATTACTAATATACAAATAAAGGAATGTTATATTTTCCAATATATTGACTTTTTCGACCCTAAGAAATATGCCTTTTTATACCCGGTAATACTCCTTGTCTTGAATTCTACTTCATCTGATGTTAATACAATCACATCAACTTTCTTGTGCTTACTGTTTGCGTGAAATATTATTTTCCATCCCTTTTACTTTCAACTTGTGTCTCTGTACTTCAACCTGACGACAGCAGTAGACACCGTAATTAGGTCTTACTTTTTAATCCAGTATGATATTCTTTGCCTTTTAATTGGACTTCTTAGACTACAAATGTCCAAAAGAAACATACCAAAAGCCACATAAATTTTAAGTATTCTAGTAACCACATCAAAAAGTAAAAGGGAGTGAACTTCATTTTTTTTGAACAGGTTCTTATTAGTTATCCATTTTATACATATTAGTGTATACATGTCAATCCCAATCTCCCAATTCATCCTACCAGCACCACTCCACCACTTTCTCCCTTGTTGTCCATACGTTTGTTCTCTACATCTGTGTCTCTATTTCTGCCCTGCAAATGCGTTTATACGATATCTGTTTTTCACTTTCTGATTTACTTCACTCTGTATGACAGTCTCTAGATCCATCCACATCTCTACAAACGACTCAATTTTGTTCCTTTTTATGGCTGAGTAATATTTCATTCTATATATGTACCACATCTTCTTTACCCATTTGTCTGTCGATGGGCATTTAGGTTGCTTCCATGACCTGGCTATTGTAAAATAGTGCTGCAGTCAACACTGAAGTACATGTGTCTTTCTGAATTATGGTTTCTCTGGATATACGCCCAGTAGTGGGACTGCTGGGTCATATGGTAATTCTGCTTTTAGTTTTTTAAGGAACCTCCATACTGTTCTCCATAGTGGCTGTATCAATCTACATTCCCACCAACAGTGCAAAGGGGTTCCCTTTTCTCCACACCCTCTCCAGCATTTGCTGTTTGTAGATTTTCTGATGATGCCCCTTCTAACTAGTATGAGGTGATACCTCACTGTAGCTTTGATTTGCATTTCTCTAATAATTAGTGATGTTGAGTAGGTTTTCATGTGCTTCTTGGCCATCTGTATGTCTTCTTTGGAGAAATGTCTATTTAGGTCTTCTGCCCATTTTTTGATTGGGTTGTTTATTTTTTTAATATTGAGCTGCTTAAGCTGTTTACATATTTTGGAGATTAATCCTTTGTCCACTGATTCATTTGCAAATATTTTCTTCCATTCTGAGGGTTGTCTTTTCATCTTGTTTGTAGTTTCCTTTGCTTTGCAAAAGCTTTTAAGTTTCATTAGGTCCCATTTTGTTTATTCTGATTTTTATTTCCATTTCTCTAGGAGGTGGATCAAAGAAGATCTTGCTTTGATTTATGTCAAAGAGTGTTGTTCCTACGTTTTCCTCTACGAGTTTTATAGTGCCTGGCCTTACATTTAGGTCTCTAATCCATTTTGAATTTATTGTTGTGTATGGTGTTAGTGAGTGTTCTAATTTCATTCATTTACATGTAGCTGTCCAGTTTTCCCAGCACCACTTATTGAAGAGACTATCTTTTCTCCACTGTATATTCTTGCCTCCTTTGTCACAGATTAGTTGACCAGAGGTGCGTGGGTTTATCTCTGGGCTTTCTATCCTGTTCCATTGATTTATACTTCTGTTTTTGTGCCAGTACCATATTGTCTTGATTACTGTAGCTTTGTAGTCTAGTCTGAAGTCAGCGAGTCTGATTCCTCCAGCTCCCTTTTTTCCCTCAAGACTCCTTTGGCTATTCAGGGTCTTCTGTGTCGCCATAGAAATTTTAAGATTTTTTGTTCTAGTTCTATAAAAAATGCCATTGGTAATTTGATAGGGATTGTACTGAATCTGTAGATTGCTTTGGGTAGTATAGTCATTTTCACAATATTGATTTTTCCAATCCAAGAACATGGTATATATCTCCATCTGTTTGTGTCATCTTTGATTTCTTTCATCAGCATCTTATAGTTTTCTGAGTACAGGTCTTTTACCTCCTTAGATAGGTTTATTCCTAGGTATTTTATTCTTTTTATTACAATGGTGAACGGGATTGTTTCCTTCATTTCTCTTTCTGATCTTTCTTTGTTAGTGCATAGGAATACAAGATTTCTGTGCTTTAATTTTGTATCCTGCAACTTTACCAAATTCATTGATTAGCTCTACTAGTTTTCTGGTGGCATCTTTAGGATTATCCATGTATAGTATCAAGTCATCTGCAAACAGTGACAGTTTAACTTCTTCTTTTCTAATTTGGATTCCTTTTATTTCTTTTTCTTCTTTGATTGTTGTGGCTAGGACTTCCAAAACTATGTTGAATAATAGTGGCGAGAGTAGACATCCTTGTCTTGTTCCTGATCTTAGAGGAAACGCTTTCAGTTTTTCACCATTGAGAATGATGTTTGCTGTGGGTTTGTTGTATATGGCCTTTATTATATTAGATTCCTTCTATGCCCACTTTCTGGAGAGTTTTTACCATAAATGGTGTTGAATTTTGTCAAAAGCTTTTTCTGCATCTATTGAGATGATCATATGGTTTTCATTCTTCAATTTGCTAATATGGTGTATCACATTGACTGATTTGCATATATTGAAGAATCCCTGCATCCCTGGCATAAATCCCACTTAATCATGGTGTATGATCCTTTTAATGTGTTGTTGGATTCTATTTGCTAGTATTTTGTTGAGGATTTTTGCATCTGTGTTCATCAGTTACATTGGTCTGTAATCTTTTTTTGTAGTATCTTTGTCTGGTTTTGGTATCAGGGTGATGGTGGCCTCACAGAATGAGTTTGGGAGTGTTCCTTCCTCTGCAATTTTTTGGAAGAGTTTGAGAAGGATGGGTGTTAGCTCGTCTGTAAATGTTTGATAGAATTCACCTGTGAAGCCATCTGGTCCCGGACTTTTGTGTGTTGGAAGATTTTTAATCACAGTTTCAATTTCAGTGCTTATGACTAGTCTGTTTATATTTTCTATTTCTTCCTGGTTCAGTCTCAGAAGGTTGTGCTTTTCTAAGAATTTGTCCATTTCTTCCAGGTTGTCCATATTACTGGCATATAGTTGCAAATAAATTAATTTTAATAATATATTTTAACCCAATATATCTGAAATATTACCATATCAACATATAAATCAGTATTTTAAAAAATGAGATTTTGTGTTATTTTTTTGGTACTACGTCTTTGAACAACACACAAACCCATTTATATCTCAGTTAGGAGTAGTCACATTCCACATGCTCCACAGTCTCACAAAACTAGTGGTTACTGCACTAAACTATGTTAGTTTAACCAATTTACATTTACGTTTATGACTGGGCTTAACACCTAGCTCTTTATTTTCTAACTGTCCAGTGTTTCGTTGTTCTTCTCTTGCTATATTTGATAGTATTCCATTTTAATTCCTCTATGGGCTTTTCTTTTTAAATAGTCTTTGAGGTACAATTCACATAAAATAAGATGTCTATGAAGTTACAATCTGACAAGTTTTGACATATATTTACATCTGTGAAACCTTCAGCATAAGGGAATATATATATCCATCACCCCCAAATTTCCTTATGCCCTTTACAACCCTCTCCCTTGCTCTACCCACCTCTAAATTCCAAGCAACCACCAATTTGCTTTAATATGCAATCTCCTAGAGTTTTATATAAATAGACTCATACAGGACATACTCTTTTTTTTCCCGTCTTTCACAGAGCATAATTATTTAAGAGATTTATCCCTGCTGCTGCATGTAACATAGGTCACTCTATATGGCCAAACAGTATTTCACTGTATGCAATGGAATTCAATACCAAAAGAGCTATCTTTTTATATATTCATCTGCTGATGGACACTTGGGTTGTTCTGGATTTTAGATATTACGAATAAAGCTACTATGAACATTCCTATGAGTGTTTTAATGAGTATATGCCTTCATATTCCTTGGGTAAGCACCTAGGAAACAAATAGCTGGATCATACAGTAAATGTTTAGCTTTTTAAGAAACTGCCAAATTGTTTTCCAAAGTAGTTCTACAATTTTACTTTCCCATCAACAGTATATTAGTGTTACAGTTCCCCCACATCCTTTCCAACACTTAGTATGATCAGTCTTTCAAATTTTAGCTGTTGCAGAGATGTGTAATGTTATCTCACTTTGCATTTCTCTAACGACAAATGATGTTGAACATCTTTTTCATGTGCTTACTTGTCATCTGTATATCTTTTTTGCTGACCAATTCAATTACTTTTGCCAATTTATCAAATTGGGTTGTTTGCTGCCTTATTGTTGAGTTTTAGAGTTTATATATGTAGTCTGAATTTATGTATATTCTGGATAAAAATCCTTTATCAGCTATATATATACATATGTATATGTATCAGACATCTTTGTAAAGATCTGCCACTCCATGGCTTATCTTTTCATTCTCTTAACAATGTCTTTTGAATAATGTAAGTTTTTCAAACTAATGAAGTCCCCATTTGTTCTTTCATAGATTGTGCTTTTGGGGTCACGTTAAAGAAATCTCTGCATAACCCAAGGTCACAAAGATTTTCTACTATGCTTTCTTCTAGAAGTTTTATAATTTTTAGGTTCTACATTTACATCAAAGTCCATTTGGAGCTCATTTTTGTATGAAGTATAGATCCAAGTATCGATAGCTTGTTGCTGCTGTTGTTGGCAGCATATGGATAGCCTATTGTTACAGAATCCTTTGCTGAAAAATCTATTTTTTTCCTCCACTGAATTGCCTTTGTGCCTCTGTCAAAAACCAGTTGTCCATAACTGTGTGGCTTTATTTCTGGACTCTCTATTCTGTTCCATTAATCTATTTATCTTTCTTTATGCTAATACGACTTTGTTTTGATTACCCTATGGTTTACAATAACTTTTAAAAGCAGGAGTCAGCCCTCCAACTTTCTATTTGCTTTTGAATGTAAGTCTTTGTACCTTTTTAAAGACATTGTTTCAATATGCAACTTTAATTTACCAGAATATTCTTATGTAAGAGTTAATACTCTATCATTTCATGTAATATAAAAACCTTAGACTGTAAAATTCCATTTATCTTCACTTTGTGCTAATCACTGTCATATAAACATCTATGTACAGAATGAACCACATAATTCAAAGGTTTTCTGTATACCTAAACAGTCTTTCAAAGAAGTTTAAAGGAGTAAAAGAGATAGCTTTTTAAAATTTTCACACATTTATTTACCATTCCTGGTACTCCTTGTTATTTCCTGTAGATCCAAGGTTTTGTCTAGTGCTATTCCATTCAGCCTAAAGAACTTTTTTTTCTTTTAATGCAAGGTGTTAGTCTCCTGTGAGATATCTTTTTCTTGCTTGCTTATAAGATTTTCTCTTTATTATTAGATTTCAATATTTTGATTATTGTGTGCCTTGGTATGTTTCTTTTTACTTATCCTACCTGACAGTTTTCTTCAAATTTTAGAAGTTTTCAACTATTACTGCTTCAATTACATATATTTGGCACCATTCTCTTTACTCCCTCTCTGAAACTGCAATTACATGTATGTTAGACTACTTGATCTCCCCAAAGATATACTTTTACTCTCTCTGGAAAACTGAGTAATTTCTATCAATCTGTATTCAAGTTCATTAACCTTTCTTCAGTTGTCTTCAAACTGCTGTTACTCCCAACCAGTGAATTTTTCATTCCAAATTCTGTATTTTTCAATTAGAGCATTTCTATATGCTTTCTTTATAGTTCTTTTCTCAACACATTCTTCCATGTTCATTATCTCAATATTTTCTTTTATAGCTTTAAAAATATTTATAGTCCTTGTCTGCTAATTCCAATATCAAGGTCATTTTGAGGTCTATTCTTATTGAATGCTTCTTCACAGGATTCGTAAAATTTGATGGTATGCAGGATATTGTGGATGATAGTTGTGGGAAGACTGAATCATGTTGTCTTCCTTAGGGCACATTGTTTTATTTAGGCAGGCAATTCAATTACTGGTGAATCCTTCATGTCTTGTCAGGCTGGACTATCAGAGTTTATTAACTTAGTCTTATGGCTGTCACTTACTATAGTGTATGATCCTTTCTCTTAAGACCTGAGCTTTTTGCAGTCTAAACAGAATGTCTATCTGCAAGACATATGCATTCTAACTACCCAGAACTCCAATGTCTCAGAGCACTGCACAACCTATGGAATCACCATTCTAGCTCTGACCCACAGCTGGTCATTTCTGATAGACCAGGAGAGTCTCAACCTACACATATGCAGCCCAGCCATTATTCAAAACTCTGAATTAAGTAAGAATCCCCACACCAAATTCGGCCCTCCAACCAATGCCCAAACCCCTGGACAAGTTCCTTTTTCAGGATCCTTCTCCATAAATCCCACATGTCTCAGCAGCTTTGAATTCCAATCTTAGTCTCTTCAGCACAGTGAGACCTCCATGCTTTACTTCAGCTCCACCTCCATGTGCTACAACAGTAGGGTACCCCAAAGCAGAAAAGCCAAAGTATTCATGAGACTCACTTCATATGTTTCCCTTATCTCAGGTTTCATTATCTTGTACTATTTACTCATCAATTCCAGACAACAGCTGTCCCATATATTTTATTCAGTTTTGTAGTTTTTGATTTTGGGGAAAGATGGAAAGAAGGAAAGGCTGCTACCAGTACTCTGTCATAGCCCTACATATTAATTTAGAAAACATTTCCATTATCAATCATTAAATGTACTATTTCAAAAAACATGAAACTGGCAAAGCAGAGATACAGATATTTGAGCCTGTTTGTTCAATTATTTGTACATGGTACCTTAACTATCAAAATCATGGCCTAGTGACTTTGCTTTGTAATCATGACATGGAAAACTCGGTAATGATGATGTGCAGAAAAATTCATCTTAACATCATTATAACTATATTTGAAAAATACTTCATTATAATTTTTACTTAATTGTCAGGGATGTGTACATGTGCACTGAGGTGTACATATACACAAGCATGGCTACCTGAAGGAAATCAAAATGCTTCCATTCTTTTACAATCTTTATATTGCCCAATACGATTCCTAAAACAAGTAATTCAGAAAAGGGTTTAGAAAAAAGAAACTTTGGCTTTAGGTAATAATATAAAATGTAGGGTTATAAGGCAAACTAATTCAGTCATCATCAGATTCAAATTTGGTCCACTGGCCATAAAACTAAGCTCTAAAAATTAGTCTGTATTTATTTATAGACAGACATTACAACCAACCAACAGTAATGTTTCAAATATATAAAGCTTAAACACCCTAACTATGAAGATTAAATAAATCATTTTATATTTCCAAGTAAATAAATAAAGGAAACCAATCCAAAGAGTTAAAAATACTGTTACCACACAGAAAAAAGATTTAAAGCACATTAAAAAAACAGCTATGCAACTGAATCTTATGGTATTTTTTTTTACAGTTTGGGCTTTAGGATTTATGGGATAGAGAAGAAATACTTAAAAATATTTTATGACACACAATAGAAGCTAAGCACAAAAGTACAAAAGGAGTGAGAGTGAGGGAACTTGTAACATGAAAGAAAAAAAGGTTACATTTTTGTGATTAAAAGCAATCAGATTTAGTTACTTGCCCACAAATCACCCACTTCAAGGTTTTTTCACTTGACACATACATACTATAGTAAAATTTCTCTAAACTGTTTCAACACAGAGTATTTAAAAATAAAGGCTATTCTGGTAAAACACACTAAACTTTTAACATTCTGCTCTGCAAAATGGCAAATTATGAGACTGTTAAGAGAGTTAACACTTACCTGTAACCACCATGCTGCTCATGTTGGAGTTTGGACTACTGAGAACACTGCCTGAGAGTAGTTCGTCAGATCCTCTCTGTTAAAACAAGAACAAATTAGCATAAGACCCCTTTACATTTAAAAATATTAATCTGAAAGTCTGTCACTTATCTGGTAACTTTTCAAACAGTGTCTGAAAAACAGACACTGAAAAACAAATGTCAAAACAAATGTCAGGTGTTACACTACTGGGAATAAAAAATTTAATCCCTAAAATAAAAAGTTAACTCCACTGTCCTATCCATCTCTTCCTTTTCCACAAAGCCAACAGTGTTTCCTTCCTTCCATTCACCCAAGTCCAACAGACAATAAATAGGAAAACTGATTAGGTTTCATAATCAGAAGCCTTGGAGAACTACATCATTTTTTTAAATAAACAAACTAATGCCACAGCACCTGGACTTTCTCACAGACACTGTGAATCCTTCAGCCTCATAGCCCTTTACTCATCCAGATAACTCAGGTCTTTAGAAAATGAGAACTTCACAATGGTGAGTTGGACAACTCATTTACATGAGCTGGACAATTCATTTTCATAATCATTAAAATTAAACAATTAGGTATATATTCCAATGGCTAGAACACTGTAAACAAAGGCAAAAATCTATGGAATGAGAAATTTCCTTCTACCAATATAAAGAGATTGAATCATGTCTTTAAATCCTTTAAAGAAAAGGTTATAAATCGTATGTTCTCAGAACTGCACAGTTGTTCAAACCAACCAATGTTGTTTCAACTATTTTAAAAATGTGTGTACATATAAAAGTATGTGTGAGCAGACTAATATTTAAAATAGCTAAATCAACTGTTTTGCATATTTTAAGTATGTGTATACTTACATACATGGGTAATTAATATTTAAAATAACTAAATTAACACTGGCTGATTTAGACAATCAGGACAAAGTTGAATGCAACCACCAAAGTGGAAAAAAATGTACAAAAGAGATAATTTACCAAAGCATTTTACAAAGTCCAAAACAATCCAAATTAACCATAAAATTTATGTTAATTTGTGTTAAACTCATACTTTAATAAGCTGTATTATAGTAAGTATCACAGTGATGAAAAAATATTTATACGTCATCCCCTTTTTAAAAAGCTTTCTACTTGCTAGCATCAAGTTCACAGAAATACAAGCATGAGAAAAATAAAAACATAGTATCAAGTCACGTTAATACCATATTTACATCATATTTAATTTTTTAATCAAAGTATGGAAGATTCAGCATGGCATTGTTTTATAAAGACATGATATGATATACAGAATTAGATACTTTAGAGATCCTTAAAGTGTGGTCCCTAGAGCGGCATTAGACCTGGAAATTTCCTTAGCAACATATGTTCTCAGATCCATCCTAGATATACTGAACAAAACAATGGAGACAGGATCCAACAACCTGAGTTTTAACAAGCCTTTCAGATGCTTCTGATGCATGCTGAAGTTTAAGAACTGCTGACATCCATTATTGGTTCACTATCAACAACAAAAAATTTCCTAGTATTTTTAAAAAATTTTTAGAACACTTTTAGGTTTAAAATAAAATTGAGAAAAAGGAACAGATTTCCCATATACCCGCTGCCACCAAAGATGCGTCGCCTCCCCCATTATCAACATCCTCCACCAGGCTGGTACATTTATCACCAAGGATGAACCTATTTTGACACATCATAATCACCCAAAGTTCTGTTTAACTAAGGGTTTAATACTGTACATTTTAATACCTAAGGGTTTGGACAAATGTGTAATGACATATCCGTCGTCATAACATCATACACAGTATCTTCACTACCTTAAAAATCCTCTGTGCTCTGCCTATTCATCCAAACTCCTCCCAACCCCTGATCTTTTTGTTGTCTCCTCAGTTTTGCCTTTTTCAGAATATAGCTGGAATCACATAGTATGTAGCGTTCTCAGTTGGCTTCTTTCATTTAGTAATTTGCATTTATGGTACCACGTACCCCTCATGCCTTTTCATGGCTTGATAACTCATTTTGTTTTACTGCTGATAATTACCCCATTGTTGGGACGTACCACAGTTTATTAATCCATTCACCTACTGAAAGACATCTTGGTTGCTTCCATGTTTTGCCTATTATGAATAAAGCTGCTATTAAGATCCACGTGCAGGTTTCTGTGTATACGTAAGTTTTCAACTCCTTTGGATAAATACCAACGAGTTGCTGGATCGTACAGTACGAGTATGGTCAGTTTTGTAAGAAGAGCCAAACTGTTTTCCAAAGTGGCTATATAGTTTTGCATTCCCAATATATGCGAATTCCTGACACTCCACATCCTTGCCAGCATTTATGGTTTCCAGTGTTCCAGACTTTGGCTATTCTGACAGTGTAGCAGTATCTCATTGTTATTTCAGTTTGCATTTCCTTAATGACATGATGTGAAGCATCTTTTCAAATGCTTATTTTCCATCTGTATATCTTCTTTGGTGAGATGTCTGTTAAGTTATTTGGTCTATTTCCTAATCGGGTTGTTTTCTTATTGCTGAGTTTAAAAGTTTTTTGTATATTTTGGATAACAGCCCTTTATCACATGTATCTTTTGCAAAAGTCCAGCTTATAAATTATTTTTTTCATGGATTATGTCTTTGGTGTGGTACTAAAAAGACATCTTTATACCCAACTCATCTAGATCTTCTCTTACCTTATCTTCTAAAAGTTTTATAGTTCTGCATTCTATATTTAGGTCTATGATCCATTTTGAGTTAATTTTTGTGAAGAGTGTAATATCTGTGTCTCAATTCATTCTTCTGTACCTGTATGTTCAGCTGTTCCAGTAGCACTTGTTGGGGAGACTACCTTTGCTCCTTTGTCAAAAATAAGTTGACTATATTTATGGGGGGGGGCTCTATTCTGGGCTCTCCATTCTGTTTCACTGATCAACCTGTCTGTTCTTTCACCAAAACCACACTGTCATGATCACTGTATCTTCATATTAAATCTTGGAAGTTGAGTGGCATCAGTCCTCCAACTTTGTTATTCTCCTTCAATACTGTGTTGGCTTTCTGGGTCTTTTGCTTTTCCATATAAATTTCAGAATCAGCTTGTTGACATCCATATAACTACTCGCTGGAATTCTGATTGGGATTGCACTGAATTTATATATCAATTTCAGAAGAACTGACATCTTAACAATACTGAGTCTTCCTATCCATGAACGTGGAATATCTATCCACATTTATTTGGTTCTTTGGTTTCATTTATCAAAGTTTTGTAGTTGTCCTCATGTAGATCTTATATGTATTTTGTTAGATTTATACCTAAGATTTTCAAATTTGGGGGTGCTAATGTAAACTGTATTTTGTTTTTAATTTCAAATTGCACTTGCTCACCATTGGTATACAGGAAAGCAATTTACTTTCCTATTAATATATTAACATTGTACCCTGCAATCCTGCAATAACTACTTATCAGTTCCATGAAATTTTTTGTCAATTCTTTTGGATGTTGTACATAGACTATCATGTCATCTGCAAACAAGTTTTATACCTTCCTTCTCAATCTGTATACCTTTAATTTCCTTTTCTTGCCTTACTGCATCAGCAAGGAATTCCAGGAGGATGTTGAAAAGAAGTGGTGAGGAGGGACATCCTTGCCTTGTACTTGATCTTCATGAGAAAGTGTGGAGTTTCTCACCATTAATATGATGTTAGCTGTAGGGTTCTTTGTCAAGTTGAAGTTCCCCTCTGTTCTAGTTTAGTGAGAATTTTTATCATGAATGGGTGCTGAATTCTGTCAAATGTTTTATCCTCATCTAGTGATATGATCATATGATTTTTCTTCTTTAGTCGATTGATGTGATGAATTAACCTAGTTTTCTTTGTTTCTATGACAATTATGCCATATGGCATTTAAGAAAAAGGATTCCGTAGTTCAGCTTTCACCTACTATGTCACTGGTAAATTACTTACCTGTTCTAAACCTTAACTTACTCATTTGAAAAACAGAGATAACATCTTATCACAGTCCTTGGGCTCTGACAGGTTTCAGGACTGAGACTAGCCCAACAACTTTCTCCTCTGGAGAAAAGAGAACCATGACAGAAAGACATGGGACAAGGATGTGAATATCAAGTTCCTGAGGAAAATGAGATTCTCAGAGAGAAAGGAAGGTTCTCACTCATGTATTTCTGGCCTCCACAAACACAAAGGTGCTACAAAGGAGGTGGACTGAGTGCTACATACCTGCTAAAAGCTGTGAAAGCACAAACTCATACAACCAATAAAAATATAAAATACATATAATGACATACCGAAGAGGATCAATAAAACCAAAATTTGATTTTTTGAAAACAAGACAACAATAGACAAACTTTGGGTGAGAATTAGGTAAGCAAAACCAAAAAAACATAATTATATATCATTAGGTCATGGAAAAAAACAGATGAAAAAAACTTAGCCCAGTGAATAACCTCATGGAGCATACTGATACCATTTTCTTACAACTGCAGGACTTTCACTTATGAAAAATCAACTTCTAGGTTATTTACACCACTATGTTCTGCATTACCATTTTGTTATAGTGGTTTAGCCTTTACCCTAAAATATATGTATCTGTAATGTGAAAAAAAACGGCACTGCATATTTTAACTGGCTATCTCTATAAGAGTAAAAAAGACAGAAGAAAAAATGAAATTGGATCCCCACCTCGTACAATAAATGAATTAAATTTTTTTCTGATGAATTAAGAGACAAACGCAACAGATAAGACTTTAAAATTTTTCAGAAGAAAATATTTTATGTTTATACATGAGTATGTAAGTCACAAAAGTGGATCACATACTATGTAATGAATACCTCAGTAAGTTCCATAGAGAAGAAATCATACAGATCATAATATCTGGTCAAACACAATAAACATATTTTAATGAAAATAAGAGAAAAAAGAAAAATAGAACAAAATCTAATTGTTGTAGTTTATTCAGATAAAATTTTGAAACTGTTCCTAAAAACCTGAGCCAAAAATAGAATCAAACCTTCAAATACAGATTCCTATGAAAATTTAGACCAGTTACTCATAAAAAAATAGGCAAGAGATAAGATTAGTTTTCAGCACACACGAAATGGAAATTATCCTTAAACAGAAAAGTTGTTTCATCTTGCTCACAGTAAAAACAAATTCAAATTAATACTAGATTTAGATGCCATTTCACCTCTCAGACTGACAAAACCCCAAGCATTTGACAATATACTATACTATGGCTAGGGGGAACTGAGGCACTTGCATACTTTCTATACAGTGGTATAAAGAAATGAGATTTTCCATATATACCCATGGAGTGATTTCCAGAGTGTATTTCTCATTAAGTAAAAAAGGTAAGATATTAAACCCTGTGTATTCTGTGCTACCTTTTCCCTAAGATGGTGGGAGCTAGCACGTAAAAGGAAATTCACATTTACTTCTACTAAATAAAAGAATAAGCCAAAAACTAGTGAAAATAGATACCTATAAGGGGATAGAAAAAGCAAAGTAGAGTGGACAGGAGTGAAAGACTAGACATCCATGAATGTATCTTGTTTTGCAGTTTTGACTTTGGAAAATTTGTTCAACATGAAAAAAATTCCCTAAAAATGAAAACCAAAATGTAACAAATAAACCTAACTATTAGCTTGGTGGTAGAACCGCACACAGAATTATCTCAATAGATTTAAAAATTCTGTGATTTTACTATACATTCTTTGCAAAATACACTTTAAGGACAAAAATAACTGCAAACGTCTTAAAACTGTATTACAACGTTAATGTTAACACTGATGTTGCTTTTTAAAGAAACTAGTATATATGCAATTATGTTAACACTAGCAAGCAAGAGTTTACAACATACAAGAGATACAAACAAAAAACTGGAAGAGGAAAAATTGTAAAATTACATACAAACTGGAAATAAATGAGTTCAAATATATTTGTCTCAAAAAAATTTTGTTAGCTTTGTGAATTGAAAAAAACCTTAAAACAACAACAACCTAAAAGCAATTGGCACCTTTGCACCCACATTACTGTGGTCTCTAAGGACCAGGTCTCACCAAAGGACCATTCTTTTTAAAGAAATGGCTAATTGAAGTTTTGGAGGAAGAAATGATACTTTAGGTAAGTATCAAAATTACCGGTATTATGAGCTGCTGCTGGCCCAAGATGAGAAAATTTAAACATTTTTAAAGGAATGATCATTGCAATAAGACTGGAATAAACGTAAAAATCCTTGCCTTCACAACGACCTAACATCACTGCTAAAGAACTCACGTTACACTGGAGTTACTGGAGTTACGAGCTCATGAGGAAAAAATTTTTAACTGAAAATCTACCCTGCTTTTCTTTTGATAAGGGTGTTTCAGTATGACCAAATGTTTGATGAAAAAAGTTCTTCCAACAGAAAAATATTTTAAAATATATGCAGGAGAAAAAAATAATATCACCATTTTTGCAATACCCAATGAAATTACTCAATTATCAGCTACTAAAGCCCACTAGGTGAAAGGATGATAGAGCACTCTACACTGGATGCATCAAGCTGAGGACACTTAAACCTACTGATAAATGTCAGTACTGAACCTACTGATAAAACATCACAAAGAGGTAACTAGACATGTTCCTCCTGGTGTGATACATTAGAAATTACAGAGTACATTTATAAAATATTCTTGCTAAAAATTAAACCTGAATCCGATCAAGCCTCATCTAACTACAAGTACACAGGAAATACAAGACATGGGAAACACACAAAATGACAACATGAAGGTATAATCAGCAAAATTATAATTTTCAGAAAATTGTACAGAATAGATGACCCAGTTTCTCTAAAAAAGAAAATCAAGAAAGGGGGAGGGAGAAGGAAAACTGACATAAATAGACTTAAAAGAACCAAATAAACATGTTGACTTTCCTTGATCCCTGATTCAAAGAGAAAATATAAAAGACTTCTTTAAAGTGACTGGGAAACTGACTACTGTTAGACATTAGATGATATTAAGAAATTATTTTAGTGATGGGGTGGGATTGGGCAAAATAAGTGAAGGGGATTAAGTGATACCAACTTCCAGTTATAAAATAAATAAGTTACTGGGATGTAATGTACAGCTTGGGGAATATAATTAATAATTTTTTACAGTGACAGATGGTTATGGTGATCAATCTGTAATGTATGTAAATTTTGAATCATTATGTTATACACCTAAAACTAACATAATATTGTATGTCAAATATACTTCAATAAAAAAGGAAAAACATTTAAAATTTTATTAGGTATGATGATATAAATGTCATCTTTAAGAGATTATATCTATTAGAAATACACATTGAAGTATTTAGGAATGATATAAAATAATCACCGAGATCTGCTTTAATATTCTCCCACAGGAAGGCAAAGGAAGTATATTATTATACCATTCACCCTACTTTTGTATACCTTGAAGCTTTCACAAAGCTTAAAAAAGTGAAAAAGCTGTAAGACGTTGATGAAACACATTGAAGAAGACACAAATAAGTGGAAAGATATTCCATGCTCATGGACTGGAAGAATACTGCTAAAATGTTCACACTACCCAAAACAATCTACAGATTCAATGCAATCCTTATCAAACTAAAGATTTAGTATAACTAAGCCCCTTGGCATCAGTCTTAGCAATGACTTTTTGGCTTTGACACCAAAAGCAAAGACAACAAAAGCAAAAATAAATTTAGACTATATCAAACTTTTAGCTGCTGCAGAGCAAAGGAACCCACCAACAAGATGAAAAGGCAACCTACTGAATGGGAAAAAATATTTACAAATCATAGATAGAAAGTTAGTATCCAAAATAAAGAACTCATACTACTCAGAAAAAATGAACAGTATGATCAAAGAAGACACAATAGACATTCTTCCAAAGACACACAAACGACCAACAGGAACATGAAAAGGTGCTCAACATCACTAATCAGGGAAATGCCAATCAAAACCACAATGAGATATCACCTCACACCTGTTAGAATGGATATTACCAAAAAAATAAGAAATAACAAGCACTGTCGAGGATGTGGAGAAAAAGGAAGACTTGTGCACTGATGATGGGAATGTAAATTGGTGTACCCACTAAGGAAAAGGAAAACAGGTTCCTCAAAAAATTTTAAAAAGTACAACTGTATGATCCAACAATACCACCTAAGTATTTACCCAAAAGAAATAAAATCACTATCTATAAAAGATATCTGCACCCTGTATTCATTGTAGCACTATTTACAACAGTCAAGACATGGTAACAACCTAGGTCTCCATCAACGCATGAAGAAAATGTGGTTAATCTATACAATGAAATACTATTCAGCTATAAACAGAAGAAAATCCTACCATTTGCAACAACATGCAAATGAGGTCATTAGGCTAAGTGAAACAAGTCAGAGAAAGACAAACACCATATGATCTCATTTATATGTAGATTCTTAAAAAAACAAACAAAAACCCAAAACACTGAACTCACAGATACAGAAAACAGTGGTATCCAGAAGCACAGCCAGGCCTTTTAGGGAGGGACGGAGAGGGGATAGGAATTAGTGAAGGTGGTGGTCAAAAGGTACAAACTCGGAGTTATGACATAAATGACTCCTGACGATATAATGTACCGCATGCTGATAATAGTTAATAATACTGTATATTTGAAAGTTGCAGAGAATAAGTCTTAGAAATCCCCATCACAAGGAAAATAATTTAACTATGTGTGGTGATGGATGTTAACTAAACTTATTCTGGTAATCATTTCACAATATATACATACATCAATTCATGTTGTGCACCTGAAAATAACACAATGTTTCTACATCAATTACACCTCAATCTTAAAAAAAAAAAAAAAGAAAAAAGAAAAAAGGGAACTCTTAAAAGTCAAAGCTTACTGCCCAAACTATCAACTGATCTTTCTTCACCTTGAATGCATTTTTAAACAAGAAAATAAACATGTTCGGGATGGAATTTAAAGTGGACAAAAAATAATACAGTAAAATAGATCTAGTGTGGGCAAAAAAAGACAAAAACATAAATTAGTGAATCATGAAACAAACAAAAAAATTAACAAAAGCTGGTACTTTGAAAAGACCAGTAAAATAAGGTCTCTGATAAGGAAAAAAAAAAGAAAAAAGATAAAATATGAATGTGTACTGTTAATAAAAATTTAAAAAGGGAGAATTTAAAAATGCTATAAAATTCTGGGAAATAGAAAAGTACATCAATAATAGAAAAGTAAATCAATAGAAAAGTAAATAGAATAGAAAAGTAAATCAATAACTTTGGAAAAAAATCAAACTGGCAAAGAAGCATCTCTCTTTCCTCATGCCTACACATAAGCTTTTAAAAATCCTTCTAACATGTAGGGAAAATGATGGGAAGTACATACGGTGCTGATTAGCTTTGGTAAAATTATCAGTGAATTAATGTATTTTCCTTTTTGCCTAAAGCATTAAGTTTCTGCATTAAGCATTAAACAAAATAGTACGGAGAAGTAAAGGAAAAATTCTTCAAAGAAAAATATCACTGTTCTCTCCAGCTCTGCCATCTTATTTTTTTGATAATACAAATACAATACTCTCCAATTAACTTATAAATTTAGTACAACTATAATCAAAACCTGAAAAGTCTTCATGGAACTTAGCCAACTGATCTTAAAAATATATATACAGTGAAGAAAATGCCAAGACAATTTTGAAGTTGCAAAATTCACTCTCCAAGATTCCAAAACTTACTGTGATGCCACGTTAAATTAAGACATTTGGGTAGGAAGACAGTAATAGACAATGAAACAAGAGATACCCCAGGGAAAGTTTCACACATATATGGAAACCTGACAACTAACACTGCAGATCAGTAGGAAAATATGAACCATTCAACTGAGTTTGTACCAGATTTGTTAGCCATTTATAACACATTACACAAAAATTAAATTACATGTAAACTGAGGCCCTAAATGTGAAAATCAAAATTTAAAAATTTTCAAAATAAAATCCAGAAGACTATATAGTATCAAACCTTGAGTTTAAGAAAGATTTCTTAAAACTAAAACGTAAATTTAATGTTAAAATTTCCTACTCTATTCATCAATGCAAAAAAATCAAGCCACAGACAGGAAGGAATTTATCTGTACCATATATAACTAACAAAGCTTTAGTACCCACAATATACAAAAACTCCTAGAAATCAGTAACAAAAAATAAAAACTTCAAAGTTGACTTCTAATAAAGGGCTCCTTCTAAATAGGATTGACAAATTAAAGAACTACAATACCAAGCATCACCATCATTTGAGCACTTACAGCCATTCTGTGCTAAATCTTTTACATATTATTCAATCTTCAACATAATTTCTGAGGTAGGTCCTGTTAAACCCATCTTAAAAGTTGTAAAACTGAAACTCAGAGGTTACCTTGTTCAATGTTAGAGGCCAACTCTAGTCTGTTAATTCTACATCACGTGCTTTTAATTTGACAAGCCCTTCATTGAAAAAAATTTCTTGTCCACCATCAGTAATGCCAATTTATGTTCAATTTTAATATATTTCTATTATAGAAAATTTAATTGGACTTTCAAGATATACTTCTTTGTATATATCCTTTCAGAATACTGACAAACAGATGTCTATTGAGCAAACTATGCTGAGCATAAACAAATTGAAGAAAAAGTTATTACAAAATGTTCTTGGAAAAAACATCACACAGACATATGCAAAAAAAATCAGATATCATATCTTCTAATGGAAAAACATATCACCACTTATAAAATATTACTAAAAACAGAAAGAGAACCTGATGGTCTGTAGATCCATCTACCAACTGACTATATGGACAACATAACAATTACAACATCAGAATACAATCAGTATATGCAGACTATGGACAACTCTGTAAGACCAACAACCAGTTTTCTTCAACAATAAAATGTAATTATGAAAAACCTCACAGTGATAAAAGGAGAATTCGTAAAGTGAAAGAAATTTAAAAGGCATGTCAATTTACTGAATGTGTTCTTATTTGATCCTGATCCCTCCCCACCACGAAAAATGAACTCTGTAAAAATATTATGACTTTCATGAGACAAATAGAAATCTTACAAATCTGGCACTTAAGAACATTAAGCAATTGTTGCTATTTTTTTGGGGGGGGGGTGCACTAACAGTACTGTGATTGTATTTCTTTAAAACAGAAAGAGAGGGAGGACTGACCCTATCTTTTAAAGAGACACACCAAAACATTTATGGATGAAACAATCTGGAATTTTTCTCAAAATAATACAGGAGGAGAAAAGTAGAGTGTGGATCTCCTAAGTTTTAGCAATGGGTTGTTCGTTGATGATTGTTGGGGCTGAGTGACATATAAATAACGCTTCGTGATACTACTGTGTCTTTTTTTAATGTTTAAAATTCACCATAACAGTTATAAGACGAATCATTGCTCAAAAACACATACCTTTCATAACTGTTGTATTTTATTACTTTTAAAGTAAAAATATTACCTAACCACCTTAGCCCTTAATGAAGTATGTCCGAAACTAAATTAGGAAAGCTATTACAGTTCAGGAACACAAATGGACCAAGTAAGAGATTAGAATAGTTAACGACTATATTCTAATTCATGGTGCTCCATACAGTACCAAAGCCAACTATTTTGCAGCTCAGTCTCCACATTCTAAAGATAGCAGAATAATGAGCTACTTTCATGTATGGAAGCTTACAGATATATGGAATACTGCCTACCACATGAAATACTTGAAATTTTCTCCAACCTATCGGCCATTCTATTTTTTCTCTCCCTCCCATATATTACACAAACCCTTCGCTGTAAAATCCATCATTCAGCTAACTTGTTCAAGGGCTATGAATTTGTGCCAGCCTATTGACAAAACTTTGGCCATGTCTTCCCCTCAGCATATACTGCTCACTTCTGCTCCCAAACATTTACAATACACAGGTTACAATCCACTGATTTCATGAAATCTACTCTGATTCTACCAACCAATCTTCCCTAAACGTAGCCATAGGGCATTTGCCTAAACCTTGTATATTTGTTTCTTCAACTAGATGAGGTTCTAGAGATACAGCTCTTTTGGATCTCCAGCAAAAAGGAAGAATGTTGTGCAATAAAATTGATATTTACCTTTTTACTGATAAGTGGCTCATGAGATTATGAGCATGTTGAAGCCAGAGACCCTTCAATAGTCATTAAATATATACTGAGTATGTACTATTTAACAGGCACTACTGATGACACAGAAACAATAAAACAAAAAAGGTCTCTGCCCTCAAGACACATATATTCTATTCTTAATGTCTCTGAATCACCAGTCTTTAATACAGTGCTGACATTCAGCAGACACACTAATGTCTCTAATTTGAAATTCTAATACAAATACCCTAGCAAGCATTATGTAACATTTTAAGAAAACTCAAAATCTAAAAACCCAAACAACACAGTTTTTCTTAACCTACCTATTATAAATCAGTTATGTTCAACTATTAAAAAAAAGTTTTCTTTAGCATTATTTTACTGTAATTGTCTAGGAAAGCCAATGATGATGAATAAAATAGTCATATCACAACTTAAAACTGTGCATTCAGCAATTTACAACCAGTGCTTTCAAAATTCTAGTGAAATTTAACTTGAAAAAAGCTAACTACTTGGGCCCATTATTCTGCAAGAATTTCAAAGGCAAAAATGGTTAAGAGTACAGAAATGAAACCTCTGAAACAAATTACAAAGAACATAAAAAAACATTTTAAACAAATGCAACAAACTTCATATTAAAAATTCACAAATTTCCTTTCTTGTTTTACAATCTCACTGACCTGACCAAATAGAAAGGAGTCTAAAATCATTGAGAACTGAGTAAAATCTACAGCACATTTATAAGGATAATGAAAAATGAGATTTCAACATACCCTAAAGCTATAAAAATTGTTTGTTCTTTATGTAGTATAAATTGGTTAACATTAACAAAGGACCTAATTCACAGAAAATACTTTTTATGCATAATCACTTTTAATCTTCAGAATTTATAATCTCAATTTTAAGGAAACTGAAATTAAAAATGTTTAAGTATCAGAGACAAAAAAAATAAATTATACTACTTCATAATTCAAACACGCCTAGATGCCCAAAACTGTATGAGGTAAAAAAGTAATAAACTGTAAGAAAAAGTACCTATGATGTATATGAATCAATTTTCTTTTTATATAGAGTTGTAACAAACAAGATAATCATTGAAATAGATCACATATACAAAGAGGCAGTTCACAGAAACAGAAAGTCAAATTTTAAAAATCTCACCCATTTCAAATTACAAAACTTTTTTTTTTACCGTGAAATTAGCTAGTATTCTAAATTTTTATTAAAACCCAGGATTGGTAAGGGTGTAGAAGAACAGGCACTCCCATACACAACTGTAGAAAACAAATGAGTAAAGAAACTTGTGGCATTGTGGTTTTAACAAACTTTTTAATTGTAAATTTCATTTGACACTGCATTTTTACTTCTATTTTTAGTATGCTTCTATTTTTAACTGCAAAGGGAATCAAACCAAAATGTTCATCAATGTGGATCTAAATTGTGGTATGTCAAGCAACTACACTGTGGTGCATCCACAGAACAAAGAATAAGATAAATCTATTACTGCAGAAATATTACATAATTTTTTTTTAAAAAATGAACTTCTAATTTTGGCCAAGAAGGTATAACATGAGCCAGTTTGCCCAACTGAGAAAAAAAATAAAAGAAAAAGAAAATCACACATAATATATAGAACGATGTTCTTCAAGACCACTGGACATCAGACAATGATGAACAATGATCCCCCAGAGTCAGAAAACAACCATGGGGTAAGGCCATCATCGTCCCAGCTTACTCACTTGAGAAAAAGTCCAGGTCAAGGCACAGCTCAGATAAGGAAACCAAGTCGAACTTGGAAAACTCCCTGAGAGTTAAGAAAGAGGCAAGAATCCAGGGGGACCAAAGCAACTAGAGTTTATATGGCAGAGTTCCAAAGAGAGTTGCACGGAGAGAACTCTGGAAATCTGCAGAGAATCCTCCCTAAGTATCCAATGCATGTGCATAACTATGTTAAGGGTAAAGTAGAAGATTATTTGTCTTGTTGTTTAAATCTTTTAAAAAGATAAATGGCTGTTTAAACAAATAAAAAGAATGCCGTATAGAATTTATAACACATAGAAGTAAAATGTTATAATAATAGTACAGAGGCCAAAGGGGGAGAAGTATTCTAATATTCACATAGTATATGTAAAGTAGCATAAATACTACTTAAGACTGTGATAAATTAAAGATGTATGCTATAAATCCTAAAACAGCTATCAACATAACAAAACAGCTATAAGCTAATCAGCTAAAGAGATTAAAATGGAATTAAAAAAATTACTCAATCCAAAAGAAAGCAGGAAAAAAAAAGGGAATGAAGAACATAAGAGACAAAACAACAAAGTGGTACTTTTAAAACTAACCATATTAATATAACAATAGTGACTGTGAAGGGTCTCAACAACCAAAAGAAGAGGGTGTAAGATAGGATTTAAAAATCAAGTCTCTATTTTATGCTGTCTACAGGAAATACACTTTAAAATCTAAGGATACAAATAGTCTGAAAGTAAGATAATGGAAAAAGATATACCATGTAAACTGTATTCAAAAGAAAGCCAAGATGGCTGTATTAATATCAGAAAAAGTAAGCAAAGAAATTTTAAAAAAAGAAAGCAAAGAAATTTTTAAAAATTTTAAATTTTAAAGCAAAATAGATTACCAGGGATAAAAAAGGTCACTGCATAATAATAAAGGGGTCAATGAATCAAGAGGACATAGTAATCCTGAACGTTTATGTGCTAATTATAACTTCAAAAACATAAAGCAAAAACTGGTAGAACTGCAAGGAAAAACAAACAAATACACAATATAGGAGATTTCAATATCGTTTTCTCAATAAGTGACAGAACAATAAAAAATCAGGAAAGGCAGCTCACTTGAGCAACACTACCAATAAACATGACCTAATTGATATGCATAGAACACAACAATAACAGAATGCACATCCCTATCAAATGCACTTAAAACAGGATATATATTTGAACCATAAAACAATAAAATAATTACAAAGATTCAAGTCTTACAAAATGTTCTCTAAGCACAATGGAATTAAATTAGAAATAAATAACAGAAAAATACATGGAAAATTCCAAATACTTGGAAATCAAATACTTCTCAATAACCCATGGGTCAAAGAAATAAAAAAGCATATTGGAATGTATTTTGAACTGAATGAAAAGAAGTATAAATGTCAAAATTTGAGGGATGCCATGAAAGCAACACTTGTATGAAAATACATGGCATTAAACCTCTCTATATTAGAAAAGATATGTCAACTACATCAACTTCAATGTTAACTAAGAAGAGAGCAAACTAAATACAAAGCAGAAAAACATTAAAACAGAAGAAATCAATAAAATGGGAAAGAGAAAACTCCATGAAACCAAAAGCTGATTTCTGTTTTATATTAATGAAATCAATAAATAAATCTTTAGCCAGACTGATAGGGAAAAGACACTATCAATACCAGGAACAAGAGAGGCAACATCACTATAGATTCTACAGATAATAAAAATATTAAAATGTAATACAACAAACAACCCTATGCAAATAAGTTCAGCAACTCTGATGAAACAGACTAATTCTATTAAAACAAAATTACCAAAGCTCACTCCAGAATAATGTGAATAGTCCTGTATCTATTCAATAAATTGCATGTGGTTTAAAACCTTCCCACAAAGAAAACACCAGGCCCACACAGCTTCACTAGTGAACTGTACCAAACTTTTAAGAAAAAAATATATCATTTAAGTAATTTACCCTAATATCAGGAAAAAAGTAAGGCGGCCTGCTCTCATCATTTAAATATTGTACTAGATGCCACAGGCAAGAAAAACAAAAGGCATCCAGATAATAAATATGATGAACAGTGTATATATAAAATCTGACGGCATCTACCAAATAGCTGTTCGATCTAATAAATGAGTTTGGCAAAGGTGCTGAATACAAGAGCAATGGGCATAAATAATCTGTATTTCTATATATTAATAACAAATACACATTTGATTTTTTTTTTTGCGGTACGCAGGCCTCTCTCTCACTGCTGTGGCCTCTCCCGCTGCGGAGCACAGGTTCCAGATGCGCAGGCTCAGCGGCCATGGCTCACGGACCCAGCCGCTCCGCAGCATGTGGGATCTTCCCGGACCAAGACACGAACCCGTGTCCCCTGCATCGACAGGCGGACTCTCAACCACTGCGCCACCAGGGAAGCCCTGATTTTTTAAATTACTTTAAAATAGCACCAAAAAACACAAAATAAGGCTAAATCTGACCAAAAAAATACAAAATCTATACAGTGAAAACTAAAACAATGCTGAAAGAAATGAAAGACCTAAGTAAATGGAAAGATAAATTGTGTTCGTGGATGAGAAAACTCAACATTAAGATGTTAATTTTCCCCAAATTGCTCTACTGATTCAAGTTAATTTCAATTAAATCCCAGCAGGCCTTTTTGTAGAAACTGACTCACAGGAAAATGTGAAGGACCCAGAAGAGCCAAAACAACTTTGAAAAAGAACAAAGTTCTACTTGATTTCAAGATTTAATATAAAACTACAGTAATTAAAACAGTACGCTTTTGTCTACTAGGTAGACAAAAATGGGTCAATGGACGAGAATACAGTACAGAAACAGAATCATACGTACATACATAACTGATTTTTGACACAGGTGCAAAGCCAGTTCAATGAAAAAAATAGTCTTTTCAATGAGTGTTGCTAGAAAAAGTGTCCATATGGAAACCCAAAAAACCTTGATTCATACATTGCACCATATTAAAAAAATTAATTCAAAAAGACTTAAATGCAAAACTAAAAACTGTAAAACTTCTATTAGAAAAAAGAGAAGAAAATCATCGTGACCTTGGGTTACACCAAGATGGCTTAGATATGACCAAAAGCAGGAGCCACACCAAACCAAAAAAAAATACACACCACAGAACACCTGGTAAACTGAAATTCATCGGAATTAAAAACTGCTGCACTACTGCTCTTCAAAACACTGTGGAGAGAATGAAAACACAAGTGGCAGAAAATATTTTAAACCATATATCTGATAAAGAACTTGTAACCAGAAATGTAGACTTCTCAAAACTCAAAGAAATAAATCAATTTAAAAAGTGGACAAGAAATTTAAAATGACACTGTACCAAAGATGATACACAGCTTGAAAACAGCCCATGAAAAGATGTTCAGCACCAAAGACATTAGAGAAATGCAAATGAAAACCACAAAGATTACGACTTCACATCCACTAGAATCTCTATAATCAAAAAAAACCAGACAACAGGCACTGGAGAGGATGTAGATGGACTGGAAATCTCATACCCTGCTGGTGGCAATGTAAAATAGTATAACCACTTTAGAAAATAGTTTGCAGTTTCTTAAAAAGTTAAACATATGCCTAACCATATGGTCTAGCCATTCCAATCATAGGTATTTCCCCAAGAGAAATGAAAGCTTACATTCACAAAAAGACCTGCACAGGAATGTTCACAGAAGCTTTACTTATTACAGCCCAAAACTGGAAACAATCCAAATGTCCATCAAGAGTTGAGTGGATAAACAAATCGCTGTATATCCATACAATGCAATACTACAAAGCAATAAAAAGAAATGAACTACTGATACACAATATGGGTGAAATCCCAAAATAAATATGCTGAGTGGAATAATCCAGGCAAAAAGAAGGTACATACTGTATGACTATTTGTTTAAAATTCTAAAAATTGCAAACTCATCTATAGTGACAGAAAGCAGATCAGTGGTTGCTTGGGGAAAGAAAGGCAGATGGGAGAGATTACAAAAGGGCAAAATGATACTTCTGGGGTTCATTATCTTGATTGTGGTGATAGTTCCATAGGGGTATACATGTCAAAACACTAGTATACCTTAAATATATGCAGTTTATGTCAAATTGTATCTCAATAAAGCTTTTTTTAACGACAAGATATGGACCAGTACACACGGCATGAATCCATATGTGTCGCTAAACAAGGATGTTTATATGTGTGCTAATATATAAACTAATAATTTCAGGAAAAAATGCACCAAAAATAATGTTAACATAATTATCTACACCTAAGAAACAGGACTTGATATCAGGGAGAAATACTTTTCACTTTAAATTTTTTTTAACCATGCACATTATTTTTTTTTTTATTTCATAAAAGCTTAATTACTTGTACCTAAGTCTGACGCCAAAGCAAAAATTCTTAACCATTATCCTAGAAAATTATTTAAAACATAACTTTAGTTATCAAAACTTTTATATTAAACACTGGACAAAAAAATTGGCTAGCAATTACTTTTATATCATTTTCTAATGTTTTCTCTTCAAACTACTAATACAGAAAACTGCCAATAAACCCAATATGTACATCCTCTTCCAGGCATCCTCATTTCTCTCTGCTTGTTCGGGGTCCTGTGAGTTCCTTTTCTCCTCATCCAGTAACAGTTGACAACTCAGACTTGAATCATTTATTCTTTTAAAAAATTCACTTCCAGAGGCTGTTTGGATGGTAACTATAATATCTACATCTTGCACTCTCAACTTAGAAAACAGCATTGCCAAATAAAAATAAATACACCTTCCCACTCATCATTTCTCCCCCAATCTACATAATATGAACTTGACAAGCCTAAATATTAAAGCATGGACAAGTACTTAGTTTACTAGATACAGAGGACAGAAAATAAGCAAAACGCAAAATATCTCCAAAAGCGTTCTGATTAATATCACACTGTTATGGATGAAATTTTAAGAATTCCAAAAATTATTTGGAACAATCAGCATAACTGGACTAAGCACACAGCCTCTCAAGCCTACTCACACTTGAAGGGGGGAAATGTCACTGCATCCAATGTCATTGCATCCAACAAGTATCTTAGTACTAGGCTTGGAAGATGGTGTCAGGCTTGGAAAATTGAAGATTTAAGACAAGAACCATGCCCTAAGAGGGCAGAAAGGCTTACAAACAAAATTTATAATAAATCACGATGTTAAAATATGCAAGGATTCAAGGAAATGAAACGCCTAAGCACTAGAACTAACGTTTAAAGTATGAGTAGTTTTCCTGGCCATAGTGAGTGAGGAAAGATTCCAAACAATCTCTACCATAAGGCCTATCTTTCTTTAACAGACACACAAACCAGCTTTATAACTTCTGACTCAAATTTGAAGCTAACTGCCTAAACAAGTTTCTTTTCTCTTTAAAGATCAGAGTAACTGATTTCTAATGAGGCTTATTATTGGTGAAAATATTTTAGTCTTCGTAAGACAAAAGCAGAGCTAAAAAAATCTTAGATTACTAAAATTATATGATTTAGGTCAAATCACTTATCTGTCCATTTAAAACCATCATATCCTCTCAGAAAATTGGGTTATTTTCTATTCACAAGAAGCCATGTCTGAAAGCTTTTTAAATTCCTTGAACACCATTCATAACTATTTTAAAATGTTATTCTCATAGGCTGCCTTTCTAAAAAAATTTATGGTTGTTGTCTATTTAGATTAAAACTATTTATATAAACCAACTTTAAAAATTGAACAAAACACTTTACACTTGAATTTTGTAAGCTGTATTATAGTTTTCAAAAGCCAACAGAAAGTTTCCACTAATGATGATAGTATGCTCAGTTGACTGAGGAATCCAGTTTTCATTAGTTTTAAACTTTTTTCCTACCTTCACGCCAACTGCAACTTCAGTGACAATTCTGTAATGAAAAAAACAAGTTTCAACCTCTTGTTCTTCAAATGGTCATTGTTTGAAACTTTTTAGGGTACTTCATCATTCATGAATTTTCCACTCACAACGCAGACAGAAAACAAAGATGGTCAGTGGCCCATAATCAACTTGGCTTTCTAGAAATGACTTTCAAAGGTGTGATGAAACTCACCACACTTTTGGTATTTTTTAACACTTCAAATAGCAAACTGAACAAACCCCCAAAGCCTATTAATACCCCTTTACCCTTTGATTTAAAACTTAACTCTTTAGTAATCTTGATAGAAACAGGAAACATGAATTCCAGGGCAAGTTTTGCCATCTATTTCCATATTGATCTGGGGGAAAGAGTGAACTTCTCTGGATTTGTTTCATCTGGAAAATAATCTCCAGAGAACCTCTAGGAAGATTCAAATTTTGTTAATCTGTTAACTTTTATGTGACCTGCACTTAGTTTCTTCACAAAATACCGAACTCCAGATGATTAAAATAAACTCACATTTTACTTCTGACCCTTCAAATACTGTCAATGATTCCAATAAACGTACTTTTTAAGTGATACTGTTTTCCTATGCCCCCAAACGGGATGAATACGGCTATATTTTCACCCTAAAGGGTGCCTCCTTTCTAACAATGAGTTAAATTATTAAAGAATCTTTTCAGATGGGGAGCGTTAAGTACCAGGGAGACCCTGGTCCGTATCATTTCCCGAAGCCCTTGCCTCACCTCACTTAGCACTATCGCCAGCCTCAAAGATGCAGCACGGCTCTGGCTTTTTGGAGTTGTTTTTGTTTTTCCAGAAACTGGTCAAAGTAGCTGAAAAGACGGCCCTGTGTTGACTATCTACTCTTGTTTCTGCCATGGCTCTTGGCCTTTGCCCATGTGACTGATGTCGACCACAAACACTTCGTTTTTGAGATGATTTAATTGCTGGGCCCTTCTGCCAAGCTTGGAACGATCTTAGGCCACACAGAAAGGCGTTTTTTCAGCCTCCCGCCCCCACTAGCGGACTCCAGTGAAAACAAAGGAGTGTGACATCTGCCCTCCCCCTTCCTCCCGCCACCGCACGCCTCCCCGCCCCCCCCCCTTCCCCCGCGGCTCCCACTCAGCCTTCCCGGGAGCTCCCGCCACCGGCATCTCCCCCAGCCGGAGCGGGCCGGGCCGGGCGAAACCGGGGAGGCTTGGGACGGCTTGGGGGGGCCTAGGTGGGGGCGGCCTCTCTCTCCGCAGGGAGCCTCCCACGCAGGCCTCGCTCTCCGGCCGCTACACCCGCTCCCAGCCGCGCCGCTCGCCCGCGGTCCGGGTCCCAGGTTACGGATCGAAATGGCTCCTAGAGGGGGCAGGGCCGGGCGAGACGTCCTGGGACCCCCCAGAGCCCATCCCCCGCTGCCCCGCCGGGGCCCGCTGTCTCCCCGGGGTCGTCGCCCCGCCGTCTCCCCAACGCCTGCCGAGTCCACAAGCCCGCTTTCTTCCCGTTTTCTCGACCAGAGCCCGCCAGGGGGAAGCCCAAGGAGGGGTGTGTGCGATGGGGCGGGGGTTGGGTAACGGCAGCCCAGCCCTGGGGAGGGACCGCCGGGGGGTTTCGGCCCGACCCCGGACCAGGCCGAAGGCGGGCCCCACTCCCCTCTCGCACACCTCCTCGCCGGCCTCGTTACCTACCCGTCCATTGCCGAACCGGACAAAGCTTCGCTCACAAGAACCGAGCCACGCAGCCGGCGAGACACACAAGCGGAGAGAAAATGGCGGCCAGGTCCCGACGGAAATTGCCGAAGGTGCCGGAGCGCACGGGGCAGCGCGCGGCAGCGGCGGCGGCGGAAAGAGCCGAGCGCGCCGGCGCCCGGCTGCGGGCGGCGAGCGGCGGGGCGCGGGAACGAGGGGGAGTGGGCGCAGCCGCCGTCGCCTCCTACGCGCCGCCGCGCGCGTGAGGCCCTCCGCCCTCCGCTCTCGGCGCTGTGGGCCGGGGCCTGCTGCTGTGCAGCGTGGCGTGCTCCGTTTCTTTTGTACGTTCCTCTCCGAAGTCCCTGTTGCCCTCCTAGGGCGCTGTGGGTGCGACACCGCCCAACCCTCCACACCCACTGCCTTAGACCTCGGGAGCGTGGTCACTGGACCGCAGGACTGCCCCCAGGCAGCCTCCACTTTTCCCTCCAAATCAGGCTCCAAGTTGGCTCCCCCCTCGACCTAGGCGGGCCAAGGAAAACCTATTTTATAGCTTTTTTTTCTATGCCATCTTTTATTTGCAGACCTCTCCATCCTCTTAAAAAACAAACAACACTTTACCCCGTTAACCAAGACCACTGCTTAGTAAAAACAATATTTCCAAAGCAAGTACACATCATCAGATTGAAACATACGCTTTTGCTTCCAGACGCTTGAAGTTCCAAGTGGAGAAGGATGTGATTCTCACCTTACTCAGTTGATGATTAGTGGGGACCCCTAGGAAATATTCACAATACCTGGATGGAAAAGAACACAGGTTGAGCGATGTATTAAAGAGTTGGTACAAAAACTGGTACCAAGGGTAGGATCTACCATTTTGGGGCTTGAAAGAGCAAGTGGGGATGGGAGCGGTAGCTCCATCTTCACCACTGATTAGAGATGGAAGAAGCATTAAGAAAGGCTACTCAAATTGACTCCCTTTTCTATACAGTATCTCTCACGGTCTCTGTTTTATTTTTAATAGCATATTGGAAATTTCCTTTAAAATGTTTTTATCAGAGGCTCTACAACGTTTGAAAAGGCATCCATTTTTGAAAAATTTGCTCAGTGGGTAACTGCTTTGCCAGCAATTTTCTCTCTCCTCCACCTTTCCCCCCCAACCACAACACACACACACACACACACACACGCGCGCGCGCGCGCACACACACACAAATATCCCTTGTCTCTCCAGTTACTCTCAATGCCTATTATGGGCTTTCCTGTATCTTCTGCATGCAAACCTCTTATCCTTTTACTATTTGGAATTTCACTGTACTAAATGGTACTTTCTGTATGATTCATAAAATTATATTATTTTTAACTTGGGCAAACCTTATAGAGCATCTTGTCCAAATAGAACTCTTCAAAGCACTCAAATGTTAAAAATTCTTGATTTGGTTCAGGGATTGGGATTCCTTAAAAACAAAAACACCTATTTCCTACAGTGGTTTCTTTGCCTTAATCATTGACTTATGATACATAAAGCGCCCATTATCAGTGCCATTAATAATCACTTTTCACGTGCTTGTGGCTTTTTTTTTTTTTTTTTTTTTTTTTTTGCGGTACGCGGGACTCTCATTGTTGTGGCCTCTCCTGTTGCGGAGCACAGGCTCCAGACGCGCAGGCTCAGCAGCCATGGCTCACGGGCCCAGCCGCTTCGCAGCATGTGGGATCTTCCCGGACCGGGGCACGAACCCGTGTCCCCTGCATCGGCAGGCAGACGCTCAACCACTGTGCCACCAGGGAAGCCCGTTTGTGGTTTTGTACGTGTATTTTCACTCAACAATTAAATATGTAAGCTCCCAAAGGGCAGGAACTCTAGCATAATTCTTTGTATTCCCCACATTGACTCAACCAATGTTGATTGATTAGCTCTTGCTTTATCCTGGCAAAAACAAACTGTTGCATGGGGGCAAACCTGGCCTTAGGAGGCAAAAGAAAATATAATACACACAAAAACACATTTTTCTTTTTTTTTCTCCTAATAAAGCACAAGACTACAAACAAACAATAGTCAATATGCTTGCTTATTTAAACCCCACCACTTTCTAGAAAAGATTTAAGGTTCTTTACAAGTCAAGACACAAAAAGTGAAATATAAAAAGTGAAATAAGAAATAAAACAAAGGACAAAATACAACATGGAGTCAGGAGTGAGGCTAATACAACAATGTATATCACAAAAGCATGCTGATTAAAGACTGGGTTCAAATTTGAGCTCTTTTCATTTAGTAGCTGTGTGACACTAGACATGTTCGTTAACCTCCAGGAATAAATTTCATTTACTGAAAATAATGGGATTTCCTTTCCTGAAAATGAAAATGGGATTAAAAATAGGGCCTTCATCCTAGGTGATTGTGAAACCTAAAAGACATAATGTACATAAAGCACTGCTCTAGCTCAGTGATGGGTTACAGTAAATACTCAATAAAGGCTGCTATCATCATCCTTATTATTTTTGTTATTAAGTATTATTATTCACTTGAGAAGGAACAGGTCACAAATTTGGCCCTTGGATTTTTTAACAGCAACAATATTCATATAAATAAATCTATACAGAGACTTTCACAAAGGTTAAACATGTCACCACTAACATAATTAGATTGGCTGGTATCTAGTGGAATAAATCTGGGAAAATGTCATAGATAAATTTCTAAAACCTCATCCAAATCTAAATTTGTATGATTTTATGAGTTAACCATGGGGTAGATTATTAATCTCAACATTAGCAGATGGTCAACCTTTGTAATATATGACAAGATTATATTAGTATTTATGGCTTTCTAACAAAATAAGGCAATAAAAAGTGAAGTGCCTGTACAGCATTATTTTCATACCCATATCTTTTTTCAGTATAATGATTTGTTCTTTCCCTTCTGAGTGGTAAATGTTTTGACCTTTTACAGAGATTTACACTTATGTGAACAATGATTAAACCTAAATTTCAGTGTATGCTAAGCCAAAATGAGGTCTAATACTGATGCAATAAAAATAGGAGATAGGGGCTTCGCTGGTGGCGCAGTGGTTGAGAGTCTGCCTGCCGATGCAGGCGACACGGGTTCGTGCCCCGGTCTGGGACGATCCCACATGCTGCGGAGCGGCTGGGCCCGTGAGCCATGGCTGCTGAGCCTGCGCGTCTGGAGCCTGCGCTCCGCCACGGGAGAGGCCACAACAGTGAGAGGTCTGCGTACCGCAAAAAAAAAAAAAAAAAAAATTGGAGATAGGATCATTTTCATAATGTTCTGATTTTATTCCTAGCCTCACTTCTTGTCTGTTTATATTACTAAAGGCTTCCTTTAACTTTTTTATGCTGCATTTTCTTCTTATGAGAAGAGGAAATAATCATAGGATCAATTAGATAATTCTGAGGGGTATGTATTTTTGAATAATAGGTATAAATTCACAATGGAAAATATAAACTCAAAAAGTATAAAAGCATATACAGTATGCCTGGAAATGGCAAACAGAGAGAGACAGAAAGTAGATTAGTGTTTGCCTAGGGCTGGGAGTAGGAATGGGGAATAACTAAATGGACATAATTTTCTTTTTAGGCTAATGGAAATGTTCTAAAACTAAATTGTGGTGATAGTTGTAAATATGCTAAATATGATAAATTCATTGAATTATACACTTAATACTGGTGATTTTCATAGTATGTAACTTGTATATCAATAAAGCTGTTTCAAAAAGAAGAAGCACATATTTTTAACACCTCCTCTCCAGCTGCTGAGGACCAGTTTACTGTATATTTTTCCACATATATTCTAATGCATAAATTGATTACATACATACATAGTTTTTATTACAAAGTAGTAACCACAGTACACACTGTCCTGTAACTTATTTTTTTAACTTAAAAATATATCTTAGAGATCTGTCCTTATCAGTAAGTACATTTAGAAATATCTTATTCTTTATATATAGCTGCAAAATATTCCACCAAATAAGAGTCATGATTTATTTAACTAGATCTTATTGATGGACACTTAGGTTGCCTCCAATCTTGCTATTTACAAACAAATCTTTGATGAATATCCCTGTTTCTAAGTCATTTTTCACATGTGTGAATATATCTGCTGGATAGATACTATAAATTAAATTTCTGGGTAGAATGCATTTTTTATTTTAAAAGATGCTATCAAATTACCCTCCAGGTCCTTGAGTCCTTGCAGGAAAATATTACCAATTCTTATCATAAAAAAGCGCTGATTTCTTTAATATACAAGGAGTTCCTAAAAATAAAAGTCAAAGGCCAACAACCAAATTTTAAAAAATGGGTAAAATATATGAATAAAATATGAACAAACATTATAGAAAGGTAAAAACAAAAATGTTCAGCCTCACTTATAATAAGAGACATCCAAAGTAAAACTGTACTAAGATTCTCTTTTTCACCTGTCAATGCCCACCTCCTCCCTCCACCTTAGGCAAACATTGCACAAATCTTCCTGAGTACTGAGAAGAAGGATTCCTTTCCAAATTATCTATGTGCAAAAATAGAATAAAGATACTTCTAGATACACTAAATGTAGAAAAGTTTGTTCCCTATGTACTTTTTCTTTGAAATCTTCTGGAAGATGTATGCCCCAATGAAGGAATACATCAGTAAAGAAGATGTGGTACCCAGGAAACCAGAGATCAAACATATAAGAGAAGTAAATTAGATATCAATGAATTAAGGCCTAGGCCAACAACTATATAGCCATATATCAGTCCTTGGGTTCCAATGCAATATGAGACCAGAGGGCTCCAGGAAACATGACTCCAAGGAAAAACATGGAACATATAGACCAAAAATGTCTGAATATATTGAGCAGAGTTTTATAGTACTGTTGGCAAACTTAGGGGAAAAAAATAATAAAAGATACATGGAAACTTTTAAAAAATTAACTTCAAGATAAAGTTTTAAGGAGGTATAATCATGTACACTCTGTGGATCAGTTATAAAAATAGTTACATCTTCATAAAAATGTAAGCAGAGAATATTAATAAAATTAAGATGTAAAACAATTTCATGGGAGGATGGAAAAAAAGCAGGGATGTGTGCATATGTCTGTGTGATGGGAATACAAATTCTCATATTCCTAAGTAGGAAGCCAACAGATAATGTCTAGAATTGATAGGTGAGAAAATGGCATATGAACATATTAATCAGAAGCATGGAGGTAAATACCAGGAAAATCAGGAAGAAGAGTTTAAAGTTGTTGTTTCTGGGATATAATACTTAGGGAAAAGAAAAAGGTGAGACAGAGAGTGTAGTTTGGGTTTGTTTATTTCATGATAAATCTTCCAGAACTATTTATTTTTTAAGCTTTGTGCATGTGTTACTTTGGTAAAAATAAATTTTACATTAAAAAAGAAAGGATTAGATGGCAGCGAACAAAGGACTGTTTTAGCACAAATATTGCTCTTTTGTATTCTGCAAAAGCGACTGCTTATCTACTTGTTCACTGAAAAAAGTTCAGCATAGCTGGCTGTCCTTCCTGTACTGTGCATTTAATAAAGATTATTCTTGGAAGAGAACACAATAGTTTGAGTGGATCAGCAGTTTTTAGAATGATCATGCATAAAGAACTAAACTAGGATAATGAATGGAGAAAAGTAAAGAAAAAAGTAAAAGATGAAAAATATGCTAAATACAAAAGAAACAACATCATTTTGCTTTATAATATCATAAATTATGAAATGCTATAAATGTATTATAAAATCCACATTATAATTTATTTGACTTTATGCAAATAACCACACAAATGATAACTGACAAGTGTTCTGCAAATAAAAATACAGCTTTTAAGCTCATTCCTGGAATAAGTAACTCTTCCAAACTAAATTCTTCTTTGATAACTTCACACAGAAAGGAACCAAATAAAAAATGGAACCCATCAGCATTTTCAAAATATATTTTAATATTTCTAGAGTATTCAAAGTAATTTGAATACATTTGCTTCTTAACACCGGCAATGAAAAACTGAGAAATGAGAGCTGAAAATCGTTCAGGTTTGGTTAAATCTCTTAATTATTTTGCAAATAGATATTTCTGTTGGAGGATCATCACTTCAGTCTATAATTCCCTCACCCCCTATACCCATTTTCTACTAGAGAAATAAAGTATCTTTTTAAGAAAGGGGAAATGAATATGATTTTGCCCTTATTTAATACTTATGATGAAGTATTTTTACCAAATTTGCAAATGACAGATAACTTATATTAGGAAGATAGAATCAGCATTCAAAATGATACTGAAAGGATTGCAACAGGAATATAAATGTAAAGTCTCCTATTTAAGTTTTTAAAGATCAGCTGCAAAATGCTCTACATATTAGGGGATACAGGGTTTGATGGTACAACTTATAAAGAAATCATGAAGCATTGACCCAAAGCAACTACAGTATTAGGATTTGTTAATGAAATAAAAGTATTCAATTAACCATATAATAGTTCCATTGTGTCCTACTCAAATTTTCCCCACAGATTATATTTAGTTAGAATATGTTAAAAAAAATACCAGTTATAACAGGATAATTGTGGAGAGCAATATCGTTAGCAGCTCTATTGTGGGGTAGCCATGCAATTTGGTCAGGGGTAAACCAATCAAAGTAATCATCCCCCCCTTCCACAGTGATAATTTCAGGTGATCCAGACCTAAGGCCAATCAGAGCATGGCACACCCTTGAAACCAGGGGTTGGTTCAAGGGTGGGTCTGTCAGCATGAAATTTACCATCATTTGATGATGGTAATAATCATCATCTCTCTCTTGATGAACGCAAACATGGAAGCATGTACTTCTGATCATTGCTTGCAACCACACTAAAATCACAACAGGAGCCTACCTAAGCATAAAGCCTACAGAAAGACAGAAAGAATCTCTTGCCTCCCAACAATCTATTTTTAATAGGAGCCAGGGAGATTCCTTTAAAATGTAAGCAAAACCATGTCACGCCTCTGCTCAGAAACCTGAAATGGAGCTTGATTTCATTTTGAGTAAAAGGCAAGTCCTTACAAAGGTTTATAAATCCTACATGATCTGGTCCCCTACCCTCTCTCTGTCCTCAGCCGAGATAACTCTTTTCTTTATATTCATTTCTTGCCGACATACTGGCCTTTGCTGTTCCTAGAATATTCCAGGCACTGTCTCGCCTTAGGGTCTTCTCTTTAGCTGTTTCTTGGCTCTTCCCTCAAATATCCCCTTTGCCACTTCCTATGTACACCCCCAATAAAGTCTTCATCTTTAAGTCTTGATTGAAATCTCAATGAAAGTTACCCTGATACAGCCACCTGCTACCTCACCCCCAATCTCAGCCCCCTTTCCTTGTTCTACTTTTTTTTATTCAAAACACTTACCACTAACCTTCTATATGATTTGTTTATTTTTTTTTACATTTATTGTTTACCATCTGTCTCTCTCCATTGGAATATAAGCTCTAGAATGGCAGTTTGTTTGGGTCCTGACATACCTCGAATGCCTAGTACAAATGTCTGGCACATAGTAGGTGCTCCCTAAGCGTTTGTTGAGGGTTGAATGTGTAACTGAGCTGCTGGACCACCCACTTGCTGAAGACTGACTTTGGACTTGCCAGTGATGTGAGCAAAGGTGGTTCCTTTACTGCTTTATTCTTTGGAGTAAAAATATCATTTTTAGACAGCTGAAAGCAAACTAATTATTAAAATAGTGAAGGATGGGGGATTCTTACCAGAGAAAGAAAGTTTGAAGGAGTTGGAGATGTTTACACTGGGGAAAACCAGTGAAGAACATTTTAGCTATCTTCTAATAAATAAAGGGCTTCCAAGTAAAAAGAGGAATTAGGCATCTTATTTATTGTTCCACAAAGTATAATGGATTGAAGTTACAGAGATTTTAGCTCAATGTAAGAATGGACCTTCTAACAATAAAACTGCCTCACCCATGAATGAGCTGCCTCATGCTTTAGTCAGCTCTCTGTTATTATGAGTGTTTAAGCAGAGGCTGAATATAGCCATCGGTCAGAGAGCAGACAGAAGAGATCACTGCATTTGGCAATGGATTGAATTCAGTGATTTTTTGAGTTCTTTTCTACTCTAGAATCGGGTCTGAAGTATTCTGATGTGCCACATTTGTATTGTGAGAGCCCAGTCCCTTTGGCCATAGCTGATTAGACTAGGAATGGGCAGCTTAGCAACCTGTATCAATTGGATCCTTCCACCTAGAAATTTAGAGATAGGAGAAAAGACTCTCAGCTGGTCTTCTTACGTGATTAGAAAGGTAACATCTGAACCCAGAAGTAATGGACAACCATATTCTACCATATGAGCTAACGAGCGGAGATAACTGGTCTGTAGAGGGAATAAAAGAATGAAGCTGATGCAAAAAGAGAGCAAAACTTAATGAGAGTCTATACTGCCTGGCTATCAGACTTTCCAGTTTCTATTCCAGTCATTCCTAAGGCCCAGTGGTTTTCCTACCCTTGAGCCTCCCTCCCTCTCTCTCTCCCTCTTTAAGCTAGTAAGCTAGTCAAGTTCTTCCTGTTACTTATACCAAATAAACATTTATTTTTCTTTTAACCACTGTTTATCTGCATTTATAGGTTCTGGGGTAATAAAGGAAATCTACCATTTATATGGGTAAAGGGTAAAGGGTAAAGGTAATATTCTTTCTACACATTAATTGGAACTACATACACTGTCAATAAAAAAAAAGTTGTATGACATTTTTTGCAATGCATTAGTTGCTTTACCTTTATCACCATCATATTAGTGCTTGACATAATGTTCTTAAAAATGTGATAACAGATCTAGAATGAGTATTTTGGAACTTTACAAATGTACTATGTATTTCAGTTTGGGAACCTTAAAGCCATTCTTATGTCATACTTACTTCGGGTGGTATTATCAATAGCATTTTCTGTTCCTGTCCTCAACTTAGCTTTTTTATTCTTTCAGATTTAGTTGTTGGTGGTACTGTGAAAATGATAAAATAGGTGTTAAAGACTAAACATTTTTAAAAAGTAGGAGTGGCACATAAGTGCACCTAAGTGCAAGGGTGGGACAAAGGGAATTTTCACTGACACCACCTGCCAATTACAAGGAGCAGTAACTACAAGTGATATTCTCTCCACCTCAGGGGCTGAGGTTGGGGGAGATTGTAGGGCTACATAAGAAAACAGGCATAACATTTTTGCCAGGTCTCCACCATGTGAACCAGTCTCATAGAAGTCAGATCTGCCCCCTGAGATGATCTCACCACTACTACTCTCCCCTGCCTCAGTGCATGGGAACAGAGGCAGAATACTGGGAGAAAAGCTCTCATTGGTCATGTTTGTTGACTTGCATGACTTAAATTCTTCCTCCATGGCTGATTTCAAGCTACAAGCATGACTAAACATGGATTTGGGAAGAGGTGAGCAGAGTTGGCTCTTGAGGGTGTGTACAAGTGTCTCCAACACACCACTGATACAGCCCACCTTGCTGTATCTAGAATACACTGCCAAGCACATCAACCTCGGGCTGGGCTCGCTGCTTTGAACATGCTTCTCTTGCACCTTTGCATGGTTTTCTCCCTTCAAGTCTTGCTCAGAAGTGCCCCCCTCCCTCAGAAAGGCAAAATAGCAACTCTCTCCCATCACTCTATTCCCTTTCTTACTTCTTTTTTTCTTCTTAGGGATTAACAGTGTAACATTATATTGTATATCTAAATGTTTAATTGATTATTATTTGTCTCAAGTCTCAAAATGCAAACAACATGAGTGTAATAAATTTGCATTTTTTTTGTCCTTTGCTGCTCTTCCAACACTGAGAGCAATACCTGGCACAAAGCAAATAGTCAATAAATCATTATGGAATGAATTAATGAATAGATTTTGTTAAATCAAGTGGTAATCATCTCTCTATTGTACGTGCTTAGCACAGTGCCTGGACCAGAATTGACACTCAATAAAAATGTTTGAATATATGAATAAGTGATTAGATATATAAGACAAATGAGCTGAAGTGGGAACTTAGAAGAAAGTTTACTTAGGAACATTATTATTTCTAGTGATCTGCCTGCACAACAGATGACAAATCTTTTCTTCCTTATCCTGTTTCATAGTTTAGAAGACTGAAATACAGAAAAACAATTTGACTTTACCCACCGATATAAAGTGTGTTGCATTTTTACAGGCTAGTAGTTCTATTCAGAATGAACATTTGGATTTGAACCAGGCTGAGATAATGGAAAGAATACTGGATCTGTAATTCAGGAGAGCTGGCTCTTGTGTCAGTTGCCTAAACTGGGTGGGACGTATCACTTAACTTCTTTTCACTAAAAGAAATGTTGCGAAATGACATAACTAGAGGTGTACAGATTCTATGATCCAACTCAAAGATTCTAATCAGGTTATCTTATTTAAGAATATAGATTTTCAGTTCATTTTTGCATGAGGTGAAATATCCAGCTCAAACAAAAATAAGTTTCCATTCTAGAAGTTACCATTCATGTTGCTGGTGGTGAGCCAAAGTTATTTAACTAATGGAAGTTTAAATATAAATAAAATAGCTGACCACATGGAATAAGAGATATTCATTCATTCATTAAACAAGTATGTATTCACACAATACATATTTATTTATTCATAAACATTTGTTTGAACATCCTATTTACTATTGTAAATTGTCCCCTAAGCACACCTGATCCTTTCACCCTACTTTCATTTTTCATAACATCTTCCAATATAGAAAACGATTTCCTTATGAATTATGTTTATTTTTTATTGTCTTTCTTCCTCCCTCAACAGTCTCTCACCCTGGACACTCACAAGGTGAAGCTCTTACTTTGTTCATCAATATATCCCAAGCATTTAGGACAGTACCTGGCTCTATAAAATATTAATCTTATTAACAATAAATATTTGTTAAATGAATGAATTTACACTTTCTGTGTTTCAGACACTGTTTTAGCGACTGGGAACATAGTAGAGAACAAAACAAAGACTACTCTCAAGGAACTTACATTCCAGAGGAAGTGATAGTAAAAAATATATATATATACATATATATATACACATACACATATATACATGTATGCATACACATGTATACATACATATATATGTCAGGAGATGATAACTGCTATATAGAAAAATAGCAAGGCAGGGTACAAAGGGTAACAAATGAGAATTGACTGATATATTTCAAAAGGGAGGTTAGGGAAGGCCATTCTGATAAAGTAAGGTTTAAGCAGAGACTTAAAAGAAGATAAAACAGTATGAGACTGCAGGTATAATACTCCATATGTAAATATATTGAAATATGTTGACTGTGGCTTTTCAAAATTTTTGAAAATTAAGTTATTTAACATATAACTTATCGAAAATTTACCATGTCTCAATCTCTGTGTGAAGTATTGAAGCCATAAGAATGAAAGCAAGCAACGAAACAACACAACCTAACTGTCCTCAACCTCAAGTAATTTGACTTCTGGTAGAGAGAAGAGATGGGAAAATCAATTACTAAAATTCAGTGCAAAAAAATAAAATAAAATTCAGTGCAGCTCTAGTATAACCAGAAACATAAAGGAGGCCCCCTACACATTTCTGGGGGGAATGTGGGTAGGAGACGTTGGTGATCAGGGTCTCTGGGTGGTTGAAGCTTCGATCCTCAGTTTGCCAATAGATGAGACAGGGAAGGGCATTACAGATGGAGGAAACAGCATGTGCAAAACAGGGCATCAGGAGAGAGCATGAAGTGCTTGGAACCTGTACACAGAGAGGTAACAATGGTGTTGAACATTTTGTTGTAAGGAATGGAAAGTAAAGAGGGAACCTGTTACTGAAATGTCTGTATATGCCAAGCTAAGGAGTTTGAACCTTTATCCCAAAGGCAATGCAACAGGAAACTGTTGGAAGGTTTTAAGCAGCAGAGGACATGAGGTTCCTACAAGATGTTTGGGCAGAAACTCAGGGTAGACATTTACAATTTTAACTTTTTGGAAGTTGCAAGACTGTTTCATAAAACTGTTGCCCCCTTGAGACTCTTGATATGTCAGAAGAGGGGGAAAAGCCAATATAATGAATTCATCATTTCTCTTTAATACTGAAATACATAAAGCTTCAAGATATTTATGTCAGTAGCTCTTTCATGACACTTGGTATAGCCTGGAAACTGTCTTTGATTTGAAGCTTCTATAATCGGCCAATTGGATATTTTCCCATGATATTGAAAGCAGCTCCTTTGCCCCTTTCCTGTAGGTCCTGTTTGCCCATTTCTATTCCTCTCTGACCTTAAAATAACCTAATTATAGGAATGAGATCACTAAGCAGTTGAAACTAACTCCTGACTTACGCTCTCCTGATGCACACCATGCCTTGTCTAACCTGTTGATTCTTTCCCTAGATAAAAAGAAGAATGAAGAATGAAGTAGTTAAAGAATGATAAGCTCTCTACTCCCAACAGCTCCCTAAGGAATCCTGCAGGCAGATAACTCAGACAAGATAACATCTGAAGAGAGAGTCACCCAGTCTGCACTCAATGGAGAATGATCAGAACCCAACCTCCTGCCTTGATGAAAATTAAGTTATTTAATATAACTGAGATTCTTCCCCCTTTTTGCCATTTAAAAACTGTCATGGCTGAGCAGAACCTTCTGAGTTGGTCTCTGGATGCCAGTCCACCATCTCCCCAGATTGCAGGCCTTTCTGATTAAAGCAACTTTCCTTTCTACTGACACTTGCCTCTCGAATTATTGACTTTTGAGTGGTGAGCAGCTTAACCTGCGTTTGGTAACAATATTAATGCTAATAATATGATATTATTTTGATTTTAATGCAAATTAATGTGTTAATGCAATGGAGGAATACTTTCTTTTGATATTTACAAGAAGCATAGCTTATTTATATCTCATCGAAAGCTATCCCGTTTTCATATTTTCTACCAATACAGAGAGGTTTCAGCAGCAAACAAAATCTTGTCCCTGAAGAGTAAAAGCTTTTGCCACCCCAAATATGCCACTTTGGCATAAGGATGATTTTAAGTTGAAGGCAACTGAGAAGAAGCAGATATAAGAAAAGTTCTTTGTTCTTTCCCTGTTTGTTTAAAAGCAAGACAACAGTTTACAAAGATGTCCCCACTGGAGACAAATTTAGACCCTTATCAGTCTGGAGGCAGCACGTGAGGAATAAGCATAACAAAGGAATAAGCATAACAAAGTTTACTGACTAGCCTTTATTTACCATTAGTTACCCAGATATTTACCGTCTAGCAATTTGAGACCTAGAGACTCGAAGTGCTTTTCCTTTGTCTTGTTACTTCTCTAAAAATTTATTATTCTTTTGTTAAAGTACTGCATAAACCCAAGGTCTAGCCACCCCTTTGAGCTCCTAATCCCCAAGTTTCCCTGTGCATATGTGGGATATACAAGTTAATAAACTTCTGTTTTTCTCTTGTTCATCTATCTTCTGTCAGTCGAATTTACAGGCCCTAGTTGGAAAACCTAAAATAGGCAGAGGAAGAGATTATTCCTTCCCTACATTCCATCGGACACATGGATATAGTTAAATAGAAGATGCCAGCCTGGCCACTCTGATGTTATATGTGCTTTGGAATGCAAAGTGACCAATTAGGGTATATTTTAAGCTAAGGTTTTAACAATTTATGAAATATATCTTTGGACCTTTTTTTATACTCACCAAGTGTAGGCATATCTTCTGGATCTCCTTCCCAAAATCACTAAAAAAAGAAAAAAGAGAGGATTTAAAAGCTACAATAAAACATTTTTTTAAAAAACTCCACAATATTCAGATTTTGTGGATTTTAGAACTTCTGAGGTTGAGCCAGACTTGAATAACATTCCTCTTCCCTGAAAGAATTCCTTACTTACCAACAGTACAACTTAACTGTCTAAGTGTAAGCAGAATGTTTAAAGTAACATTAACTGTAAACTATTTCTAAGTTTACAGTTTTCTAAACTATTTCTTAGACACCCTCAAGTACTTCACAAGTAGTTAATTTACATACAATTGATATGCTAATCATGGTTGATTTATGAATAATTCTTATCTATTCATTCAATCAGTCCCCTAAGGATTTTTATTAGCTAACATGTTGTTAGCTGGAAGAGTTTGAGTTGCTTAAGACTTGACAGCTGAATGAATAGGGGGAAATAGTGAAATATTTTCTACCTTTCATCTTTGTCAAATGAACTTGGACATTCCCCCTTTCTTCAGTGACTATCCCTTCTTGTTTAGTACCTTTTTGCTTAGGACCCAACAACATTATGTCTGCTGAAAATATCCACTAAATAGGCCACAGAGTGATTTTTTGAAGGCATAATTACTTCCAAAATTATGGTTTCCATTTCATGCGGTTCAAGGCACACTAACTGAAAATATGCGAACTTGGCATATCGACTATCTTAAGCTGAAGGATTTCGAGAAAAGGGCAGAAGCAGGTAGGTCACTCTGAAGTCCCACCACCCCTTCACCCGTCTCTGAAACTCCCACCTGAAAGGTACTTTCTTTGTACCAGAAAGAAGGACAACTTCTTGTTATCAGAGATGGGGAATTTGGGGTCGAGAAATCTGTACAAATTTTGTTAAACTCACCCTTACCTTCCTAGTTATTTCTTCACCACTTACTACCTTTAGCCCAAACCGCTTTGGTCAATTCTTCACAAACTTACTGTTTCTTTGTCTAAAAGGAATAACAGCTTCCCGCTCTAGTCACTTCTTCAAGTCTACGTTCTCTTGTGAAGCCTCCCCGTACATGTAAAAATTCAGTAGAATTTGTATGCTTTTCTGCTGTTGATCTGTCTTTGTCAGTTTGATTTTCAGACCCATCCAGAGACCCTAAGAGGGCTGAGGAAAACTTTTCACTTCCCCCCACATCTTTCCAGCTCCCAATTTAATCCAAAATTTAGGGAAAAAACGCACCTAAACCTTGTCCAATACATTTTCCTCTAGTGACTATTTGGAAGCCTTCCGCTGAAAAAACCCGTGGTGCTCCTACCTTACTTTTATCCAAGGCATGAAGTTAGCCTGATTATTGGTCAATCCAGTACTAGCCACTACAGTAACCAACCTGACAAGCTTTTTGCAGATAATGTCCTGGACCAGCCAAAGGAGAACAGAGAGCCAGCACTTAACCTTTAGGAATAGATGCCTAAGGCTTTTGGTGCAGGGTTGTTATAAGGGTGGCTTTACCTGCAGCCCAGCCACAAAAATTTACACTAGATACTGAATGCAAGTATGTTTCTGGTTATCCAGTCTCTCTTAGAAAATTTACCCGTGCTAGCCTAGTACTCTGATGTTTGAAAATGTCATGCCCTTGTTATATGAAAATGACAGCGCTGAGCTGTGCTTTGAGTTGTTTATTTGAAGGCAGTGAAAGGTCAGAGATCCAGTCACTCTTTTCTCTCCTGTTCCTCTTATAAAAGGTAGTGTGCATCCTTGAGAAGGATGACTCAGAATAGAGTTTAGCTATTGAATGCTCCTCATGTGTAAGGCGTATGCCAAGACAGTCAGGAGATACAGAGGGATCAGTTTGAATTCTGCCCTTGAGAAGCTATTGGGGTCTTTCCTACCACTAAAGGTAAAGTTGGTGTGAATCACCAATGTCCACTCCTGGGGGCTTAGATTCTCATGATCTACTCTGCCTCCAGTTCCTCTGTCTATATTTCCTTCATCGGTACACCTTGCACTAACATACATGTGAAATTCAGTCCCTTGTTTAGTTAACATAATAAATCAGTTTCCACCAAGTGTTCATGAGATTGATCCTGAATGTTTGGAGGTGACAATGAAGAGTTATATTGTGCAGGGGCTAGACTTCTGCAACAACTTTCTTTTTCTTCTCTCTTTCTTCTTGATTTTGTATTCTCTCTTCTCTCTGTTGAAGCAAAACAAAGTGTCCTTCCTCTTTCAGGAGTGTAGTTTTAGTGAGCACCATTTATTGCTTCAACATGCCTTTGGGGGGGTCTCATTTGAAATGCCAAGAAATAATTCTTCCAATAATATTATACTTTGTTCTTCCCAAGAGGAATTCTGATGAATACATTTTTCTCCTCTTCATTATAGGAGTATGAGAGAGAAGTTTTAAAAGGTAGATTTTGATTATTTAAAGAAAGTTTTTAATCGCTACTCAAAAAACTCTGAAGCCCTATCCTCCCAACTCAGCCCAACAAAACCCCAATCAAGGCTTCAGACTATCATCTTCTCTTTCCTACACCTGAACAGTTGAGTGTCACAAGTGAAAAAAATCTCCCAGTCTTATAGATGTTGCCACCATAAAATCATATTTTCAAAACAATTGGATCCTCAGCTTCTCCTATTAATCCCTTGAGTCATACCTAGCCTCCTCTCCCTCAATTACTACTCCAAATTGGCACAAATCTTATCAAATTCTCCACTCACTCTCAGACCACTTTTACTGAGAAAACTGAGGCCATAATATACAATCTCTCTTAACTTGCAGGTCTCTCACCTATGAAATAATTTAGATAAACCACTCACACTTACTCCTTTCCTCTAGTTTTGAGGATGAAGGGTGCCTCTTGCAGTTCCTTGTTGCTATACCATCCAGGTCCTTGATTTCTCAATGACTCCCTCCTCCTCTATCACTAAATTTTGTTCAGGGGAAGGCATCTTCTCTTAACTCAATTACTATAATAACCTTTTGACTCTTCTAACCACTGTTCTTATTCATATTAACTCTACACTCCACAGGATCTTTGTAAAAACAGATCTGGATATGGAACCAATCTTCTTAAAATTCTTTAATGGCTCCCTTTCATTGTAGGTAAAGTCCAGGCTTATTCACATGGTATGCAAACTCTTCATGGTGTCGAATCTCATTTTCAGACACTCCCAGTCTCCCACTTTATGCTCCAGACAAATAGGACACCAACAGTTCCTGCACCTAGCGTGCCATTCTTGCCTCAGTGCCCTTGTTTACACCTGTTTATGACCTTCCCAACTTTCCCACACTACACCACACTACCTCACACATGTCCTTTGCCTAATTAATTTCTGTTTACTTTATTAGAGTCATTTAATATGTCACTTACACTAAAAAAAATCTTTCCCTTTTTGCTGTAATAATATCCCATAGCTCTCCATCACCCATTTTTATCTATTATTTTCTAAATATCTCTGTAAGCCTGGGTGTCCCAACTACACCACCACACATACCTTATAGGTCCTTGAGGATAGAAACTACATTTTTTTTTCACCTTGATCTACCAAGTCTTTTACTGTATTGCAATATGAAAATCTGATTTTTTATTGTGAAATATTTCATCCATACCATACACAAATGTTTGTAAATAGTTTAAAGAACATTAATGAAATCAATACCACCTGAGTTAAGAAATAATGGTCAAGATCCTGAGTCCCTGGTAGCAATAAAGTTCACCAGTCTGGACATCTGGCCCAGCTGTAATATGGACAAGGTACTTGAGCTACAGCAGAATTAATGTCCACAGGGAGTAGGCCACTCTTTATACTTTTTCTTCTAAGATTGCTATGTTCTTTCTCTAGCTCTCAGGAGTAATCAAACTGAACATACTTTTATATAGTGAAATCAGGGTTCTTGGCTAATACAGCAGGGGAAAACAGAAACTTCACTTGTAAATAGTCAAGACAAGTCAATCACAGTTAAGAATATGGGCTAGGCTCATTAGTGTCCTTAGCCATAAAGAGTAACTGGGAACTGACTTGCTCTCCTGCCATCAAAATTAAAAAAAAAAAATTAGAAAACTTGAAAAAATAGAAATAAATAACTGTTTTCATACACTGGACAACAAACAGTGCAGGACTGAGAAAAGGGAAAAAATGAGGTGAGCCCTATGATCTCTCCAACTTGTGTCTGAAGGCACTTTCTGAAATATGGTGAGGAGAGAGTTAAGCAAAGCACAATATGACAGTCTCACTAAGTTGAGGTAACAGATATCAAATTTAGGAGAGGTTAAATAACTTGAAATTTGAACTGATGGGAAACTGGAGAGGCAGGAGAGCAGAGAAAGAGCTCCAGAAGTCTGCAAGTGTTACCCTAGAGTCTGCTGGTGAATACTGAGCTGTACATGCATAGAATAAAACTCCATAAAGCTAGTCAAGGAATAACTGAAGACCTGTAAGCTGAGTAATGATCATTGCTCTCACAGGGCTAGGAGATATTTGAGTTCCAATAAGCCATAGTAGAGAGTCCTCATTGAATTTCCTGGATGTTCAATAGAGACCCTAGAAATGTCATCCTTTAGTAGTAGGGCTAGACAAGCCTTAGTGTTAAGATTGCTCTTGACCATCCCTGACCAAGCTACAAAAAAGATCATGAAAGAGCCAAATTGATCCAAAAGTAACTTAAATGTCTACCAAACAGAATTCAGCTCTCTTTAAAAGACAACAAAACATAGACATGCAACAACATAAAATTTGCTATGTCCAAAACTCAATACAAAATTACAAGACATGAAAACAGCCAGAAAAATGAGACTCATAGCCAAGAGAGATGTCAATCAGTAGGCATATACCTCAAAATTATAAATATGATGGGTTTTAGCAGATATTTACTTAGACAGTGATTATAAATATGCTCAAGTATTTAAAGAAAAAACAGAAATATAATGAAATGGAAATAAAAGATATAAAAGGATTATTTTATATAAAATTATTCTTATATAACATATGTGACAAAGAAATAAAAAATCACATGGAACTTCTAGAGCTGAAAAAGATAATAGTTGAAATAAAACTTTTTGTTGATGGGCTTAATGGAGTTTTTAGACACTACAGAAGAAAAGATCAATGAACTTGAAGACATAAAAATTGACAGAAACTATCCAAACTGATATATAAGAAGGAACAAAAGACTGAAAAAAATGAACAGAGCTTCAATGACCCATGGTATGATAGTAAATAGTCTAAAACATGTGTAATTGAAGTTCTGAGTTGGAAGGGAAGACTGAAAATATTTGAAAAAATTAATGACTGAAAAATTCCCAAATTTGATCAAAACTATTAGCCCACAGGTTCAAGAACTCAAACACCAAGCATGATAAACACACACACAAAAACCCACATGAAGCCACATCATAATCAAGTAGTGGAAAATCAATGATAAAGAGAAAAATCTTAAAACCAGCCAGAGGAAATACAGAATGATTACAGACTTCTTACCAGAAAAAATTGCAATCCAGATGATTTGCAATGACACCTTTAAAGTGCTGAAAAATTTTCCTTTCAAACTAGAATTCTATGTCCAGAGAAAATATCTTTCAAAAGTTAAGGAAGATGAAACTCTTTTCTGGACAAACAATGCTGAGCAAATTATCAGCATATCTGTGCCATGAGAAAAATGTTCCTCAGATAAAAGGAAAATTATTCTAGATAGGAAATTGGATCTTAAAAAGGGAATGAAAAGTGCTGGAAAAGGTAAATATGTGTTATATTTAAATTTTTTTTCATTTAAAACATTTCTTCAAAATATAATTGACTATTTAAAGCAAAAATGAATAAGAATTTATCAGGGCCAGGAAACTGAGGAGGGTACACAAGGCAGTCTTTACACAGCATAACACTTAGCCTAGAGGAGAGCTGCTAAACAATCACCATAAAATGGTATGAGTGTCATGATAGGCAAGGCACAGGTGCCATGGTTGATTCATCTTGCACAGAAACAAAAGGAGACTTTAGAATATCTCTCTGCATTTTCAAGTGGGGGAAAAAAGAGAAACTGCTATTATCTTCCCCTGATCTCTCAAATTTAGCTCTTTGACCTTTGAAGCCCAAACCTGAATTACCTGATATTTACACTGAATAGTTCCTTAGCAACCATCTCATATATATGGAGAATAGTACAAAATTGCTTTAATAGAGCTGAAAATTAAACAAATGTCAGCTATATAAAAATATTATTATATAAACATATTTAAAAGATTTTAAAGTTAAATTTATAGTCACCACACATCATTTCAAAATGACCAATGATGTATCAGTGATTATAAATTTTTCAAAATAATAAAAAAGAATTCAACTTATGCTAGCAAATATTTACTGTAATTGCTTACTGAACATATTGTAGTGGGTTATTGCCCCGGTACACAGTAGCAGTTGGGAAGAAGGCTTTGGTAGGGATCTATGGTCAGACAATGTGTCAGGGGTTCAGGAAATTCAGCCAAGCTAGAAGACACAAGTGGCCGGCTCTGGAAGGACTGGGGTGATAAGCTCCAGAGTGCAGAAAATGCAGAAGGTATGATTGCTGGAAGCAGCAGCGTTCAGGGACAGAAGAAGGGAATGAGTTTTTTGAAAGCTTCTTTTGGAGGTCATGTTGTCCTCTGACACCCCCCCACTCCTTATGCTTCTTGCAGAAAATGCAAAGATGTTGGGTTGTAGATAGGCAACAGCAAGAATCATAGCTCTAACCTGCAAAGTGCTGGAATTGGAGCAAAGCTTGAAAGGCTATATGAGCATTACAGGGTAGTCTTTATGTGAATACTCTAATAAAAACACATATATTGGGCTTCCCTGGTGGCGCAGTGGTTGAGAGTCCGCCTGCCGATGCAGGGGACGCGGGTTCGTGTCCCGGTCCGGGAAGATCCCACATGCCGCAGAGCAGCTGGGTCCGTGAGCCATGGCCGCTGAGCCTGCGCGTTCGGAGCCTGTGCTCCGCAACGGGAGAGGCCACAACAGTGAGAGGCCCGCGTACCGCAAAACAACAACAACAACAACAAACAAACATATATTCAGCCTTAAAAAGAAGGAAATTCTGATACATAATACAACATAGATGAACCTTGAAAACATTATGCTAAGTGAAATAAGCCAGGCACAAAAGGACAAATATTGTATGATTCCAGTTATATGAGGGACCTTAAATAGACAAATTCATAGAGGCAGAAGGTAGAATCGTGCTTGCCAGGACTTGAGGGAAGGGGGGAATGGAGATTTATTATTTAATGGGTACAGAGTTTCAGTTTGGGATAGTGAAAAAGTCTGGAGGTGGATCATGGTGATGGTAGCACAATGTGAATATACTAAATGCCACTGAATTGTACATTTAAAGTGGTTCAAATGATAAATTTTATATTATGTATATTTTACCACAATAAAAATAACCCATATATAACCTTCACTTATTTATTTAACATTAGCGAGCACCTACTATTAGGGTTGCCAGATAAAATACAGTACACGTGAAATTTGAACTTCAGAAAAACACTGAATAGTTTTCTTTAGTGTAAGTATGTATATTGGAATATTTGGGACCTAACTTATATTTAAAAAAGTATTTGTTTTCTGAAATGGGACATATTTATACCAAAAAAATTCATCGTTTACATGAAATTCAAACTTCACTGGGAATCCTGTAGTTTTATATGCCAAATATAGAAAAATTACCTACTATTCATCAGACATTGTGCTAGGAGCTGAAATATATGAGGCATAAGGTGTGATTCTGGCCTTTGAGTAGTTTTCTTAAGTTATGGTGATGCTTAGCCATATTAGCAATATGAATTCTATCTTTATATAAAAGTTACTAAATATAACTGATATATCTTCAAAAAAGTCTTGGAGTTTTAATTTTTAAATGATTAGGAAAAAGAAAGCCTAATGCTAATAATAATAAAAAAAGAAAAGAAGAAAAGACCTACAAATTCATTCCCAGTTTTTGCAGTGTTTACATGTAGCATTGTTACAGTGTTACTGTAGTGTAATTTTTTTATTCTTCTTATTTAAAAGAACACAATTAAAGGGAAAAGTTTTTCATTTTTTTACTTTATTTCTTTATAAGATGAAACATCTCTATTTGAGACTATAATAGTTCTTCTTTATCCTATTTTAGTATTTTAAAATTTGTGTTTTTGAAGTGTATATATATATTTATTTAAAAAATAACAAACTCCACTCTTGTTCAGTCAGTATTGCAATATACCACTAATCTCTCTCCCATTTATAATTTCTATTACCTGTAATCTATCCCTGATGGATTAATCTTCCTAGTACATATTCTGATGTTGTTACTTCCTGTCACAACATCTTCAATTGTTCCCCTCTACTTTAGAACAATACTTGAAGTCTTTGGCTTGGATTTCAAGTTCCTCCAAAATTCACTCATTTCCTCACCTCATTTTACTTCTCCGTTTTTATCTCACTCCTCTAGTGAACTCTATCTTCCAGGTACTGAATTATTTTGTCCTTCAATATGTTTCTGTTTTTGACCGCTGCCAAAAATGTGTCTATTCTCCTAGCTCATTTTCTTCCTTGAAATCTTTTCCATTTTTAACATAGTGGCTTTCAGATGGTTTTTGTTTTGTTTGTTTTGTTTTACTGAGACCCACTGTAAGAAGTAACTTGCAACCTAAAATACACACATATATGTCCATAAAAATAAAATGGAATAAAATTTTCATGAAAGTGCATTTTCCCTTACTTTGAATCATAGAAACTTTCTTTTTGATTGTATTCTATTCTATTCTCTACCATTCCATTTCATTAAAAGAAAACGCTAATCTCATCTCACTAGATTGATTTCTTGACCCAATTATGGGTTACTAGTCTCCAAATGGAAACTCTGCCTTAAAACTTATCTAAAATGTCCTCTCCCGTATGAAGACATTTATCCCCCTAATCAGAAACAGGCTTTCCTTTCTCTGTAACCTGATAAGGGTTTTTTACTACTGATGCACTTATTAACACAAGATCTGACATTATAGCCATTTGTGTGCATTTTATGCCTTCTTGTAAGATTATAAACTTCTTGAGAGTAAGGTTGATACCTTGTTTATTTTGTGTCCTATTTAGCACATATAGTGGCGTCTCACTGGAAGTTAGTCAAATGAGAGAAACCTGATGTTAATCTTGATATGCCTCATCTAATCTACCCCAAAAGATTTGTCTCTTCTTTAGCTGTATCTGATTTAGGGACACAATGATGAAATTATTCATTGAGGTGTTCTCTGTTACCTGTAATCACTTAATGATGCTCTTAAGTAATTCATCCAGACACTGCCAATTCTTATAAAACCTCCTATGCTAGGTCATATTTCTATGTTGGTTCCTTATATGGGGTAGTAATTTTTGTAGTACCTCTGAATCTGATCTGACGCAGGGTGAAGCTGAGAAATCAAATCCTAGTTTTACAGCAGGTAGAAGGAGCCCTGGTATATTAGTATCTTCAATCTCTCTTATTAGAACAAAATAATTAAAGATATGATAGTAATGGGGAAAAAATGAAAAGAAAAGCACACCCCCTGAATAGAGAATAACATTTTTCAGAAAAGCAGTACTCAGTAACATGAAAACATTCGAAGGGGGAAATCCTTTTAATATTGTTTAAAAAAAAACTTCAAAGAGGATACCCAAGTCATGCAACTGTTTTTTAACATGAAAATCTTCAAAGAATACATTTCCTATGCAATGCTTATAATTCTCAAAGGGGACTCTCTCTGGAGTAATACTCTTTGAAGGTGAAATCTCTTCAATCGTATGAGTTTTTTCAAAGAGAAAACCTTTTCCAAATTTTCTTTAAGCCAGAGACATTCTTTAAGGAGGAATTATTTCCAAAATAGAAAAACTGCCTTTTCAGTGATATGTGCATTTTTAGATTCCTCCAGGTGAAACCTTTAAAAATCAAAAGATAAAATTCTACCAATAATCTATACTACATTAAGTTTGGTAAGAGAACGTAAGTTCTTGTCTGTAATATATAGAAAACATTCATTTTAATGTTGTTAAAAAATGTAAATGCCTTGACTTAAGATTGTTAGATATATTGACTTAATTAAAATAAGGAAACAAAAGTATTTTTTTCTAGGATCTTCCTTTGGTTCAAAAGAATGGCAAGAAGAAGCTTATTATGTGTGGCTCAACTTAATTTCTAGCTTTTATACTTAATGTAAACTTTGATGAGATCTTACCAGCCGTTTCTCTTCAACTGTCTATTATAAAGCTAATTTTGCAGGTTATTATGACATCTGAAAAGAAAAATTGCCAAACATCTTGGGTCAGGTCCACTGTCCCCAGAGCCCAGTATTCTGTCAGTTGTACCAGAAGATGTGCCTCTGTTGCCTTGCCATTTGTTTATTTACTTATTCATCAACAAATATTTATTACATTTACAATGCGCCATTTATTATACTGTGTCATCACTCATGATATCAATGTAAGAAACTTGGGTATTTGCCCACCAAATTGTCTCTTTCTCATTTTCTTTTCTCCAGAAGCTGATGGGGTTAGTCACTAGAAGGACCAAAACAGGAGCAGGTGTTTTCACCCACACATGTAATTTAAGCCTTGACCCCCACTCCAGACTAGGCTCCTAGCCTATCCTTGTATCTCTAGACTATGAATTCAATTGTTCTGGTAAACAAAAGAACTATCTACCAGGAGTTCTAGGCTTAGCACAACCCAGTTTTGACATGTGTTGCATGTGATACGAAATACTCACTTTGCTTTGTAAAATAGCAACATCTTTGGGATATAAAAATTAATGGACTACTACACTTCATCTCTATCATGTTCTTCCTCCAAATCTACAACCTTAGTCTAACCATAACACAGTACACATACTCAGATTAAGAGGTAGTCTATAGAATTCCTGACCACAAATCTTCATAAGTGTCTGTTAGTTGAGATCATGAAAAAGCAAGGAAACACCAAGAAATTTTAATAGGTTAGAAGGGGACTAAGGAGTTATTATGACTAAGGGCAACGTGGTGTTCTGGATTAGATCCTGGAATAGAAAAAGGGCATTAGTAGAAAAACTGGTGAAATACAAATATACAGTCTGCAGCTGATTTAATAGTGTTGTACTGATGTTAATTTCCAAGTGTTGACGAATGTTTCATGGTTGTGTAAGATGTCAGCATTAGGGGAAATTGGGTGAAGCGTACATGGGAACTCTCCGTACTGCCTTTAAAACTCTTCTGTAAATTGAAAATTGTTTTATAATAAATAATTGAAAAATATATCAGTGCAGCTGAGGTGTAGGGGAAGCAGCAACTCTGTAAGTGATATTTAAATGCTTGAGGTCTGGGAAATGCCACCTTAGTTCCTGTTCTGTCCTGAGAATTGCACCAGCTTCTGTGTGGATTCCATAGAAAAATGAATTACATTGTTATACTTGTCCTTGAATCCTACAGCTGACTGGAAGAGTTTGCAGGACACCTGATAAACAAAAGACACATGCGTGGCCCAAAGATAGATTCCAATGTCCTATCTCCAGATTGGAAAGAAAATTTATTTTTCTACTGGTTCTACTTTCAAATAATCAATTAATTAATTCAACAAGTATTCACTGATGCAAAGAGGTCTCAGTCAGTGAACTGGATGCTGGATGTACAAAGGCCAATTTAATATGGTTCTTGCTCCCAAGGGTCTTACAGTCTCCTGGGGGAGGGAGAGCTACTCATTCAATACACAGTTATTTTTTGAGTGCCTACTCTCTACCAGTCACTATTCTTGGTGCTTGGTATGAAGCAGTGAACAAATCTGCAACGACTCCTGCCCCTCAGGAGTTTATATTCTCTCAGGAGTGGTTTTGGGGGAGACAGATGATTTACAGTCTGGGAAATATATTAGTAAATGATGAATCTTCTGATTCAAACCCAGGATTTGTCTTTGACAGTAGTCTTTGGAGGCAGGTATGGCTGGCCTGTGTCAGAATTCCCCCTCACTTGCTGTGGTTCCATTATGACCCATCTCCATTCATACATGGTCAAGCAGAGGCACTGAGTGGGCATAATATGATATGGTCATGATTACATATCCTCCAAAGGACACTTTGTTGGACCAAGGGAAACCAGCTTTGTACTTGTGAGGTAGAAACTGTGATATGGCTGGGACCAAGGAACTTGTTACTTTGGAGGGTCTTTGTAATGGCTTCCTCTACAGGGCAGCAAACTCCACACCCACTTCAAGCAACAGTACCTAGCCTCTCCATTTATTCTCATTTACTTTCAATATTCTCAGCACCACTTTATTCTTTTACTAGATGTCTTACAGATGTCTCAGTAGTGTCCCTACATACTTCATACTAGGATAATTTTTCTTTGGTAGTCTTACTCTTTTTGCAGGTGTACAATTGTAATGACTTCAAGTTATGTTTTCTCAGTTTTGTCAACCAATTCAAGTATTTATGTACCGTAGTTTTTATGTTATGTTCTAATGCTTTTACAGCTTATACAACCTATTGCTCTCCTCTTCCAGGCATTCTTTCAAAATTATTTTCATGTTTATAATAAGAAAATAATAATAAAAAATTCAATGAAACACACCTGATATAAAATTAATGAAAAAAATAAAAGGATTGTTACATTGGACAGGCAAAGCACATCCAAAGCATTGCTTCCAAACTTGTGAAGGTTAAATTGGAGTTAACTGTTGTTTTAAAAGTTAATTAACATACAAGCATATATTTGAGAGTTTCTTAGACATAAAAAATGGTACTTTTTTGATAAAAAATAATGTTATCTGCTTTTTTTGAGCTCTACTAAAACAGAGTAGTTTGATAAGATCTTTTAAGATAAATTCTGCTTTGAATTTCACAAATGAAGCTTGGATACCCATTAAAATTTTTTTTAAAGACATTTAAACTCTGCTAAAAAATAATTCTTGAGCTCAGAGATATAATGGCAATATCTCTTGTATCTGATTGTGTTCAACAGCTATTGTTTTCAGCAACCTGACCTCACTTTGGAAGTATTTCAAATGAATTAGCGATTGAAACTCTAAAAGGGACAGCATGGGCTAGTAAGAAGTAGACCATGTTTCTCTGTTTCATCTCTTTTCTCCATTTCCAAACCAGGGGCTTAACATACCCATGCAGACTTGGCTGAATCGCTATTTTGGGTTTGCCTTGCCCTTCTGCAATTTCCACTGTAAATCAAAGTTCCAAACTGTTGAGATCTATTTGTATTTGATTTAATGAGATCTATTCATATTTCTCATATTGAATGAGATCTATTCATAAATTTTTAAATATTTTTTGGTTAAGGAATAAAGAACACTTGTTAAAGGATCTCCCAAATTGATCATATTGGGATTTTTTTCTTCATTTTTAAATCTCTTGTTTCCAGACTGTTTGAATGGATGTTTACTCCTAGCCTATATTCATAACTGTCTGAATGAGTATTTACACTGTAGACTCGATGACTCTCCAGGTTTTCCAAATGTCCATTCAGAGAATGTGTATGATAGAAAAATGATGTGGGTCTTTACTTACAAAAAAGTATTTTTCTGCCATAAGTTACTGGCTAAAAGTGGAGTTTTTCCCAATTCGATTTATATCTTTTATTTCTTTTGGCAGTAATATTTCTATTATGGGAATTGTCTCAATATGATTATTTCCATAATCACGTCCTTTCAACCCTTGACATGCCTGCTTACATTCCCAGTCTTCTGTTATGTTTAAATTTCCAAGGCGACAGCTTTCAAATTTTCTGAGCAGCACTTTTTGGGAAAACTCTTTTATGCCTGTCTTTTATAGCATCAAACCCTGGATACCAGGAGAAGATACAGCTGGGTGTATGGCTCCTGTCTCCAGTCCCTTCACATCCCAGGTATCCTTCACTTGCTCCAAAAAGGTGAACAGGTCCTCCTCTTCTTCCTCCTCCAGTTCCTCCTCTTCTTCCTCCTGCTCTGGGTCGTTTTCTCATCAATATTATTATTTTTGTTTGTTTGTTTGTTTGTTTTCCCAGGGAATTGGGAGCCAGCCAGCAAGACCGCCCAGAGCCTGGTGCTGTAGCCCCCATTTATTGCACTGCTTTGCTGTTCACAGGGGAAGCACATCCCCCAAAGTCCCACCCTGGGCCCCATGGGCATCACATCCCTGGCCTGCCAGTCCACCTGCCTTGCCTGCCTGAGCGCTCTGTAGCCCACAGAGTTCCCGTCTTTCCTGGAGTCTGAAGCGTCCTGACCAGATGCCGGCTGTGCAGACGATGGTCTGTACCACAGCAGTGGAGGTAGAAGTGACCTGGGTGTGGTGGTGTCAGGTCTTCAGGGCTGCAGCCACTGCCTGGTCAATGTCCTCCTCCAGTGTCGTGGTGTTGGGCAAAAGCTGGTTGTGCAGCCGGGGCTCCTCCACAGCCTGCTTCACATCGTAGCCGAATCACAGGCTGTGGATGATGGCCAACGCAGTGGATGTGGTGACCTGAGTGCCCCCGGAGGCCCCCAGCACCATGCGGACCTGGCCGTCCCGACCCACGATGATCTGGCCCATGGACCAGAGCAGCTGTTTCCTTGGTGTGATGAAGTTGGCTGGTCAAGGGGACACCCCGGCTGGTTGATGATGCTGGGAAAGCTGAAGTCAAGTAATACTAATACTTGATCTGTACTGGGTAGAGTAAGAGTTCTATAAATGTCTGCATGATGCTCCAACCCTAGAGAAGATTTTAAAGAGAAAAATCAATACAATTGCAACTCAACTCAATTATTCAGCTCTGTTTGTTAGGGTGGTCTGAGAAACTGATGGGGGATTGGAAGTGCAAGAGTTTTATTGGGGGAAATCTGTAAAAGGTAAAGGGACAGCACCAGAGAAAGTGGAAAGAGCATTCAGACTGCCATGTTATGTTTGACACCTGAGAGAAGGGGGCCAAGAGGACAGATCACTGGAAAGAGTCTCATACTGAAGCTCAGTTCTGAGAAAGTTGTGGTCAGTCTAATAGTCTTTAAGCCAAAGCCCCTTGTTAAAGGAGCACCATGTCTTGCACCACCCCTTCACCATGTTCACTCTTTGGAAGTATGGCCCTGACATGATCAGCCCAGGAATGGGGTGGATCTAAAGGAGCATTAGCTGCTGAGGCCTTCGGTGAATTTTGCTCCCCACAGAGGGAGACATAAGCAGCACATTATCATGACCACATCAGCAAAACTCCCTCACAGACTATTTCAAGAATAAACATACCCATGTACATACCCATCAGCTTATAGAGAATCTTATTTCATGGTATTCTCGCATAAATGTCTCTCACTAAACCTACTTTAAATGTACTCCTGACTGATATTCTAATGACGAATCAATAATTTAAAGCAGTGGTGATAATGAAAAGAAAAAAAGATCGTTCAAGAAATACATCCAGGACAAATTCGTCTTGTAAATCTATATTTAAATCTTTTAAGCATGCATGTAGAAGGAATTAAATACACATACCCATTTTCTCTTTCACTAAGCGACTTTCTGCATGTTTTGGAGTTGAAATTTTGTGAAATAAAGAAAAACAAGCCACATTTGTCTTTCAGTTCTGGTTTTATAGAATTCATACATCGAATCATTCAACAAATATCTAGTGAGTACCTACGAAGTGTCATCATTGTTTACTAAACATTTCACTTTCTCTATCTGTGTACCACGAAATATCACAAATTTGGCCTGGTTTAGGAAGATATGAGCCGATTTGAATCAGCAAAAAGTTCTGTTTGTTTACTTACTTAAAAGTTTGCAATTATGAGAATGAGAGATTTGATGGGTAGAGACCTGAAAGACCATTAGAGGCAAAAGGTTAACTCAAAAACACTGGAAAGATCATTTAGTGAAAGATAAAAATGTCTGCATGTAAGTCCTTCAAAAAAATTAAACAAAATTTATGAAGTTACCCTTAGATATATTTCTTGGACAGTCTTTTTGCCTCACTGACACTTCTGCTCCAAATTATTGATTTGTTATTAAAGTGTAAGTCAGGAATACACTTAAGGTAGGTTTAGCTAGATGTATTTTATTCAGGAACATCATGAAAATAGTGTACTGCATCTGCATAGGTTTATTGGGGTATATATCTATAAACACATAAACATACCTACACATATACATGTATGTGTATGTATGTGTACAAAGATACTCATATATGTGTATGCATGTCTCTCTCTGTCTATATATATATAGATAGGTAGGTAGATAGATAGATAGATATAGCTATAATATATATAGATTTTTTTTCCAGCAAAAGGCTTTGTTGAATTATTCAATTTAGTTGAAATTTTATTGATTTTTTTCTTTAATAAGCTCTCCACAGTTTGAGGATTATGCAGACTTTTGTAGGGCTCTTATTCTATTCAGTACAGATACGTATATTTGTATTAATCATTAATCAATTTTACAGTTTGGAAATTTGTGGGGGGGGATGCTGGGAGGTCCAAGAAAGCAGGATAAGACCCCAATGGCTATTTCACTAGGTTTGCATGAGGACTGTATTTCCTGAGCTGGGAATGAAAAAAGAAGACAAAAAAGAGAAACAGAGATACATGAAGAGAAAGAAGGCCTACTTCTCGTTCAGCCTGTTGTTGTCCCTGCTCGGAGTTTTACCAGTAACTTGTTTAAATTGCTTCTAAAATGAATTCAAATTGTTGATCATGATGGCCAATCAACCAAATCAAAGTGATATTGCCATATGTCTCTAAGCCCGAATTTAATGTTCTTTTTAGCAATGTCAAAATAATGTAGAAAAATCTTAATGGTTAGCCATACTTGATTTGTGAAATTCAAATCAATGTTTATCTATACATAGCTGATTCACTTCGTTGTACAGCAGAAATTAACACAACATTGTAAAGCAACTATACCCCAATTTAAAAAAAAAAATCAATGTTTATCTAACAGATGATAATAGTTCTTCTTTCGTAGAGATGGAAGAAAACAAGTTAAGTTACTGTATAATATATATAACTACATATATATATATATGTTTGGTTAAAAGTAATATTTCCTATATTTAAAGAGCTTTCACATATACACTAAGAATTTTGTTTTGAGAAATGCTGTTACTCTTAGTTAACCTTCACGAGACTACGCTGTGTCCAATGTGCTAATTCATTTTCAATATTCTAAATGATATTGATATTCAACAGAAAAAAGTGAGCATTTCGCATCAAATGCTATACATATTCTCATGCACATAAACGGTGACTGCTATGTTTCTAGAATTAATATCATGTATACATAAATGTGTATGCTGAGACAATGAAAAAATGATACTTTTCCTTTTTGAGAATAATTTACCATGCAGTTTGCTTTAGTGTCTGCTTTAGTGAGATGATAAATAATGGCTTGGTTGTATATTACTCTATTATCTCAGTGTTACTGGTAACTTGACTTGTAAGGCTTTTACTGGCCTTTTTATTTTGGGGAAACAAATATAGGTAAAGTAATTGGAATAATAATTTCCTAAAATGTATTTCTGAGTGAAATCAGTAGTGCTCAGTAGAAAGAAATAACTTCACCTATGTGTCTATGGCAGCTTAGGTTATTGTTGAGCAAATGTGTTCCTCTCCCTTCCACCACAGGAATCATATTCCCTGTCCCATCAGTGTTGAGATTGGGCATGTGATACACTTTGCCAGTGGACTGAAGGTGGAAATAAATGAGTAAATTTTGAACGCAGGCCTTAAGAAGCAGTATGTTTTTACTCTTCCCTGCAGAAACCTCCAACGTTTACCATGAGAAAAGCATTTTTCAGATGGCTGCTGCCCCAATCAGTCTGGGTTCCTGAATAGGAGTATGGAGCTGAGCCACTGCAGTGGACCTAAAAGCTGAAGTTGTCCTAGTCAACCTGCAGACTTGTAAGCAAAATAATAATAATAGTAGTAGTAAAAATAATAATAATAATAATAGTAATAAAAGCTTATTGTTGAGTGCCAGTGAGATATTTTGGTTGTTTGTTATGCAGCAAAAACTAATGTGTTTGGACTTCCCTGGTGGCACAGTGGTTAAGAATCCACCTGCCAATACACGGGTTCGAGCCTGGCACGGGAAGATCCCACATGCTGCAGAACAACTAAGCCCTTGAGTCACAACTACTGAGCCTGTGCTCTAGAGCCTGAGAGCCACAACTACTGAGCCCACGTGCTACAGCTACTGAAGCCTGTGAGCCTAGTGCCCATGCTCCGCAACAAGAGAAGCCACCACAGTGAGAAGCCTGTGCACTGCAACGAAGAGTAGCCCCCGCTCGCTGCAAGTAGAGAAAGCCTGCGTGCAGCAATGAAGACCCAACACAGCCAAAAAAAAAAAGTAATAATAAATATATCTCAAGAAAAACACTAATGTGTTTGTTTACATTTTGCATTTTACTTATTCATTTTTATCTTAAATTCTTTGCTCTTTAGCTGAATTAAGGAATGGTCATAATTCACATCAAAAATTAATTTACATAGCTCACATACTTCATTCTTTTAGGAATATATATTTTATTTTAACATTGTAATAGAACTTTAACATTTTTCAGCCAGATGACATGAAGACTAACTTCATTTCAGCCAGGGTGTCATCTTGATAGCAAGAATTTCTTAATTTTCATAAGACTATTTACTTATTATAAAAATGATAAAATTTAGTTCTTCTGGAGGCTACTATTATATCTCTAAGTGATGTGCATGTACCAGTATAATAGTTAAATATAGTAAAATACTTAAATCAATACTTTTTGATTTAAGCAGTATTGGCTGAATCAGTGTTGCAAGTAGAAAGTGACCACAGTTACACTATTTTCTGCTCCTCCCTTACAGTTCCTCCACCACTCAGTTTATGACTTAATTACTCTAGTGGTTAGTATTATAATTTTAAGTATTTAAAGTTCTATATCTCAATTCATAAAATTTAGGCAGAATCTTTTGAATTCCCTTTATATGATATGAGAAGTTAGGTTCCTTACATATTCCTCCACGTCTCCTCATGCCATCTTCCAATTGCAGGCATTTTATAATTTCACATTCTAAGGTGTTATTTAACTTAAATCATTCTATGATTATAATCAAAAATTTTGTGACCTTTGACAATAAGTTAAATGTAAAAGTTATAAACTAAAAACAACATTTATAATAATTATAAAACATCTTTTACTGATATTGAAATTGTGTAATTTACTGTAGAAAAAAAAATAACCATAGGTGATAAAAACCATGTTGCTCAAATTGAATGTTCTAAGATTAAGTTAAATGAGTGTTGTTCTTACAGAACATAAATTAGTTACTGAAAATCATGCCACATTTTTAGTCTCATTCTAGGACAAAGCTTTCTTGTACAGCTTTTTGTGTTTTTCTGAGTTTTAATTGCCTTTTCTTTTCCTTATTGACAGAAGAAATTCCCATTTCATATTCATATTTTTTGAAAGGAATCTACTATCTTTTCAAAGTGATGCTTCACAGAGCCCTCTTGACTTCTGTACTAATTTAGACTTGTAGTTTCTAGTCTTAGTGTATAGATGTAATTTTCTTACTTTTATATTTTGTATTAATTCCATAACTCCTCAACAAGCATTTTTAACTCTTCATAAGATTTCTTGTTTGTTTTGTGGAATATATTTTTCATTAGTTTTACAAAAACATATGTGGGAGGTAAACTCTTTGAGTTCTTGCATGCATCTAGTCCCTGATTAGATTTTGAATTCTAGTTTCCAATCTTAGATTTTGTCAAGCCCTCCTCTATGGTTTTCTAATATCCAGACTTACTGACACCATCCTGATTCCCACTTCTTTGTAGGATACTTACTCTTTCTGTCTTTAAGATTCTAGAATTTTCTCTTAATCTTTGGAGTTTTTATATTTCATGAGTTTTCCTCCACATATGTCTTTAAAAAAATTTCCCCTACTAAAACTCACACCCTTTCAGTATAGGCTCATGCCTCTGTTTATTCTACTATTGCTTAATTATGACATTTATTCCATTGTCTTCCATTAATAATATATCTTCTCTTCCATTCTCCTTCATTATTTCTTTCATTCCCCCTTTATCCCTCTTTCTTTCTTTCTTTTCTGTCTCCCTCTCGCTCTCTTTCTCTCACTTTCACTTTTGCTCTCTTTCTTTCTTGAACTCTTAATAGTTGGATGTTGGAGGTCCTGGATCAATTTTTCATGTTTATTAACTACTTTTATCATATTTTTAGTTTACTTGTCTTTTTACATTATGTTCTTTGAAGTTTCTTTATCTTTATCTTCTATATCATTGTTTGGTCTTTTATGGTGTTCCTTTTAGTCTTTAGATATACTATTTAAATATCTTTTCAGCAATAATATTTCAAATTTCCAAGAACTATTTTTTTTTCCTGACCGCTCTTTTCTCAAGACATTCCGATCACATTTTGTGGATACAAGAGCTTCTTGAAATTTTTTAAGGATACTATTAGAATTTTACTAGCATCTTGCATTAATTTTGTTTCCAATAGTGCTAATTGTTCTGTTTGCTCCTTTGGTTCTGCTTTTTGGTGTTGTATATTTAGCTCATGTGTCTTGTTTTCCTGAGTTTCCATTTCTATTAATGAATGGAGAATGAAGTTGGTTAACAGGGCAATGACATGAGTTTCTTCTACAAAGAGTAGAGGTTAAGTGTTTTGACCATGAAGCAAGACTTCCTGGTTTAGAGTTGCTACTGAGTCACTTAAAAGCTGTGAGGGCCTGGGCTGGTCACTTCACCATTTTTGTACATTATCTATAAAATGGGAAAAATAATAATTGTACCTACCTCATGGAGTACTTGTAAGAATTAAACAAATTAACGTATTTAAATCACATATAACAGTGCCTATACATGGCAAGTGCTATTGCAAATGTAAACTCTAATTACAATTGTGCAGATCTATATCTAAATACTTTCTTCCCTAAATTGGATTGCTGATTTCTGGCTCTGTGTCAACAATCATGCCCTACAGATGAACAAACTTCAGTTTAGGAGAACAAGGACAGAGGAGAAGGCAGGCTGGAGATGTGTGTGCAGGAATGAACAGGCATGCTTCACTTAGGGTATTTTCCTCAGGCCAAGTTCTTCCCTCTTCCTTTTCCCCCTTTGTCCTATAGGTTCACATTGACTCCTGTCTCCACCCTACTCTCTCTACAGTGTCACCAGTTACGTTTACGGTTCTGGATACTTTCAAGAGAAGTTTTCACTTTCTTCAGAGGACAACTCTGATTTTAGTTTGGAGACAAATGCTGTACAAATTATTCTGTATGAGGCAATTAAAAGGTGGGAATCCACCAGGTTTTTTAACAGACGGTCCCTCAGTAAGTAACTGTGCTTCCTTCTCAGGCTCCTTCCACTCCACATACTTGATAATTCCAAGTCTGGAACTTTTTTATATGCACTTCCAGAAGAAATGATCTCCACTCGGTTTAAGCTCTTTCCTGTACATGTTGTGTATTTTGACATCCTTCTTAATGTATTCACTCTAAAGTATTTATTAAATCTATATTATGTGTCAGGTGCAGTTTAAGAAGGGGAATTAGGGATAAAAAATAAAATCCCCACCATTATGAAGCTTATAGCCGAGACAGGTAATAAAAAAGTAAGCAACTAAGTTTATAATACCATTTTAGATTACTATAATGGCCATGAAAAAAGTAAAGAAGAATAGAAAGTGATAGGGACCTGGGATGGAGAGAGGAGCACTGTTTTATATAGAATCTTCAGAGAAAGTTTCTCTGTGGACCTTGGCACCCTCTGACTGCTGTGTGAAGCATGGGATTTAAAGGGAGTAAGACTAGAAGCAGAGAGAAGGGTTAAGAGACTATTTAGGAGTCCTGATGAGAGATGATAGAGAATTCCTTTAGGCACTAGAATGTAAACTCCTTGGAAGTAGGTTCCATAGTCACTGTTGTTTTCTCCTTTGCATAAAACAGCCTCATATGATAGGTGCTCAATAAACATGTATAGCATGAGGGCATGGATGCCGAGAGCAGTCTAATGGCCCTAAGGCAGAAACAAGCCTGGTATTTTTGAGAAAAGAACCAAAAGACCAATGTTAGGAGGGCAGAGAACCAGAGATCCGAGTAGTTTAGATGAGGTCTGAGAACTACAGAGCGACCAGATACGCAGAACCTCGTTCACCATGATGATAAGTTTGAATTTTATTCTCTGTTGGGGACCTGTTGGAGGGGTCTGAACTGTGCAACGCTGGGGTCTGATTTATAATCTGAGAAGATCGCTCTGCCGTGTGAAGAATGGACTGTATAGGGAGCAAGAGTAGAGGCCGAGACAAGTGTTAGGAGGCTGCTGTGTAAGTCATGATGACAGTGATAATGGCTTCTATTAGCTGCCCACAGCAGAGGGTGTGAGAATGGTTTGAATGAAGATTTACTGTAAACAAACAACCAACAGAACATGCTTTAGGGTTGCAGTAGGAGATGGGAAAAGAATTAAAGATGGCATCTAGAATTGGGGGCTAAATATATGTGTGAAATGTAGGGCCATTCATTGAAAAGGGAAAGACCAGATTTCGGTGAGGTAGGGGAATTGAGAGGGTTTTGTTTGTTTGTTTTTTGCCCTGTTAACTTTGATAGGCTGGTTACCTGTTGAGGTGGATATGATGAGTAGACAATAGATACATGAATCAAGAACAAGGGCAGGCAGATGAAGCTGAAAATACAAATTTCACTGTCAGTGTTAAGATGATATTTAAAGACATGAGAACTTCTAATGAGTAGGGTAAGACAGAGGAGAAATCAACAATGGAATCTTAGGGCTCTTCAACATTTAGAGAGACATGAATGTGCTTTCAGAGCTCTATCTCCTCAAAAGGTGTCCTGTCCTAATTTTCACAAAAATGCTATGTCAGCACTTTGAATATGACTTCACCCATGTTTTGTCCTGAAATTTAACAAAATGGCTGGTCTGCAAACAGCATTCTTAACCACTTTCAGTGCTGATATAGATCTTTTTACTTTAAATGTTTACTGTGTGGAATTTGGGAAAGAAAGGATATAAAAATGTGAGCTCAGAAGTTTTACTTGATAATTGAATGGTATCAATTACTCCAGGATCACTCACATTTTGATTAAAAAAAGAAAGACTGCACTCTAAGACTAATATAAATTTTGGAGACTCTGAATATCCTTATGACACTTGGTATCTTCACAAATCTGAAGAATTTCCGTCTTCATGTGAGAATCACATTTCCTTATCTGCATAAGTGGTTAAGGAAAGTTTGCAAGAAAGAACCAAGCGGCTTAGAAATTAAGACAACTTTAATGCTGATAGTGTTACGCAGGCATTATCCACAAATAGAAATGAATATATAGTAATTTTGAGGTGCTCAGAATCAACAACAAAAATGTCAAGAGGGTATGTATTACATAATATTTGAAATAACAAATCTTTATTAAGTTGTTTTTGGAGATCACCTGACCATCTTATGCTTCCCCTTTTTACAGTTATTATCCATGAAACTTTATTTTTATATTCTGTTACTATCCCCAAAGTAGAAAAACAAATAAACAAGACATACTACTCCTGCCAATGCTCTAAGATTATTATGATTTCCACTTGCTCATCTCAGAAGAAGGGAGTTGTCATTCTGGTCTTCTGTTGACTTTCTTGGGTGAGAGGAATTGAAACACTGAAGCTAGGAGCACTGAGTCAAGTGCAGGTTAAAGGAACGATGAACAGGTGTGGATTAGGGCAGTGTTTTGGTCCTGGATCGCTACTGTTGTGCTGAGCTTCACTGCACTATTGTTTTGCTGAGGGATTCAGACTTGGAAACTGGTCCCTGTGTGGAGCCATAGCTAGAAGGGGTTTTTTTTGTTTGTTTTTTGTTTTGACAGCACAGAAAGCAGCAGAATCACCAGCCACCCACCTTGCAATTTGGCCCTGGTACCCGGCTCCACTCCTCATTCCTCTAATCAGACATCTTGGTGGTAATAGACAGGACCAACCTCAGGGACTTGCTGCTTAAACAGAAGTAGTAATACCCAGCAGAGACAAATTTCACAGATTATTTATTATTAGTAAGGTACTTTGAGAATAACAGATGACAGGCACTATGAGTTCAAATAATTCTGTTATTAGAAGTAGGGTGTTAAATATATATGCATGAGGGATTCAGCCGGTAAAGGAAGTGGATTCTAAGATCATAAATTCTATACTTTGTGGGAATTTGACCCTGCCATCGCTTGCTGGAATATATTGAAAATATTCAAGTGGTTGGACAATTATTTCTGCAGCTGACATGTTATGGGACAATGCATGCTAGGTGGATGATGGGTTGCTATTGCTTTCAATTTGGTGGAACAAACAAAAGAAAATTTAGGGTGGTCATTGTGACATTCAGAGTTTTCCCCACCCCTTAAACTTGTTGCTTCTTGCCACATAAACACTATTTCATCAAGTTTTGCTTTGAACTCAAATTTGGCTCTGTGTAGAACCATGGTAAGCACACCCTTAGAACACTAGTGCATCGCTAATGGTGTCAGTGTGTCATGATAAACACCCACAGCCAAGACCAACTGTGGCAGTCCTTTTCCTCACTCTCTTTGAATTCATTTTATATGACTTTTGGTTCCTAATAGAAAATTACTAAGACTGTCATTTTAACCACAGCTAAAAGACTAGTGGCATTTGGTATTCTAAGAAAAAGATGTCTTTTTTTGAAAAGTAAAGCTACTATAATTATTTTAGATTATAATATTGGCACAGAGAATATAGTGCCAAAATATTCATATTGAAAATGTATATTGCTGTATAATTAAGCCAGTTTAGAAACTTTAGTATAATACTCTATACTTACACAATATCTTGCCTCCGAGTTTCCCAGAATGTTCCACGTACATTAATTAATTAATTAAATCTCACAATGTCCTCATGAGAAAAGTATTGGGTTAAAATTCGTTTTTATACAGGGAAGAAAACTTGCAGGGAGGAAAGCAACATAAAATTATAAAGTAGGTTAGTGATAGAACAGGATTGGGATTCACAGCTTCTGAGAACATTTATAGGTATTTAAAAATATGGGTTCCCATGAACGGTGTGAGGGAGGAGATAGCTTCAGGAACTATTTAGAACTTCATTGACCTGGAATGGTTTTTGATGAGAGATAATTCATACTGTAGCTGCTTCATAATTAAGCATAAAATTAGGCCATAGTTCATGGTGGGTTGGCAGTGGGTTCCAACATAGAATTAGACATTTCTGAAATATTTTAAACGTTTTACTTTATAATACTTATTATACAATGATTCACTAAGACATTAATAAAGTATATAATATGCAGCGGAAACTCACAGAGTCTTGATATGTCACAATTGTAACCTTAGTAATCCAGTAAATATGTTATCACATACAACATTTGTTTTCTTGGAAAGAAAACATTCACTAACTTCATTTTATGACCCTTAACCTTACAAAACAGTTTACATAAAATATTATGGTTTACTGCTAAATGCACAAGATAGATCTAGAATCCCTGAGAAAAATGTGGCACCTCTTGGTAGTCACAACATGCCCTGAATATTTTCTCTCAGAGAGGAAAGCAATCTGATAAACTTCTTTATTATAAAATTATTGAAATTTAATGTTACACTCACCAGTGGTATTTGTAAGAAAATGAGCCTAAAAAGGACGTTCATGGAAGTTTTACCCTCTGTGGGGAGGATAATTTTGGTTGAGCAGTCTTTTGGGTGATTCAATGATGCTTGTATTTAAAAGTGCTGGATTTGCACACCAGAGTGCCTCTGAGAAGATATCCAAGAAGATTCTGGCTAGTGAACTGAATTCAGGTAATGGTGAGCGGGAGGAAAAAGAGAGCTGCTTTCAGAATTCGCTCAAGTAGTGCCTCAGGCAGCTTGGCACACGTGTAGATAGCTGGAAAACAAAGGCAACCACCATTCAAGCCTGAAATTCTGCTATAAGAAAAAGGATTACTCTTTTGGAAAGAAAGGTTTAGATTCACAGTGACTAAGAAGTAGACCAGAAAACAGAAACAGACTTTTAAGATGAATGTCAATTCATGCATTTGACAAATGCTTATTCGACACTTACTATGTGCCAGACGCTAGTTAGATGCCAGCAATTGAGTGGAGACTAAGACAGACCCCAGGCTTAACATGAGAAGAAAAGAGGCAGTCATAATATCTGGCACATAGCATGTGCTCAAAAAAATTGTCAAATGAATTAAAGAATTTAAAATGTGACTATTTATACTACTGTGATAAAACATTAGATACTGTTCTTGAGATTTCTCTTAAATGTGTTCATTACATTATGATTACAAACATATTCACAATTGTAGGATCATAGTATATGTACAATTTTAAAAGTGGATTTTGATGTGTTGTTGAAAATACAAACTATTACTATAGTACTAAGATGTTGGAGACATAAACCTTAAATGGAAATAACATTCCTTGTGACTGTTTACGCCTGCATTATAAGTGTGTGGAAAACTGTATCTGTTTTTATTTATGCATAATGCTATAAGTTAGGATAAAGGGAAGACTAGACAGTGGAACATGTTATTGCCATCCTGTCTTGTCTCATTAAAAAAAATGTAAGAACGAAAAGGAATAATTTGAAAACATTTGTTCCCTTACAGATTAAACCATATGCTCTAATATTCTAATACCTTATTTTATTTACAAATGCATATTTGTTATTAAAATGTGCATGTATGTTATTAAAATACTGCAGAGAAATATAATATTATTTGGATTAATACGTGTGTGTTTATATATGCATATTTAGGGAAAAGGAGAGCAAGGGAAAGAGAGAGAATAAAAAAGAAGTGATGGAGAGAAAAAAGGGGAGAGAATGAGCAAAGGATCCTTGATTCACTTTAATTTCCATACATAGTATATTGTTAGCAAATTTCTTCTGAATACATTTTAATGTCTATTAATTGTTTTGAATTCCTCAGATAGAGAAAACATTGGTTTTTTTAGACTGTGGTCAACATTCTTACATAGCATAATAAAATATTTTTTTTCATATTTGAAAATTATTATGTATGGGCTTTTGTGGAGGCTGAAGCATCTATAGGTTTTTTTCCTCTTCTGCAGCACCCTCATCAACACTCTGGGAGGATGAGATTGAGTGCAAGTTGACTTTGATTTTGAGAAACAAGCACTTAAGATGGTTGCTAACTACTGTCATCATATTTAATTCAATTTTCTCTCCTCTATCTTGTTTTTTTTTTAAAAAAAATATTTATTTATTTATTTATTATTTTTGTTGGTTCTCTTAAAAAATTTTTTTGATTCTATTCGTTAATTTTTATTTGTTATACAATTTTTAAAGGTTAGTTTCCATTTACAGTTATTACAAAATATTGGCTATATTCCCCATGTTATACAGTACATCCTTGAGCCTATCTTACACCCAATAGTTTGTACCTCCCACTCTCCCACCCCTATATTGCTCCTCCCCTCCCCACTGGCAAACACTAGTTTGTTCTCTATGTCTGTGAGCCTGCTTCTTTTTTGCAATATTTACTAGTTTGTTGTATTTTTTAAATTCCACATATAAGTGATATCATACAGTATTTGTCTTTCTCTGTCCGACTTATTTCCCTAAACATAATGTCCTCGAAGTCCATCCATGTTGCTGCCAATGTCAAAATTTTATTTTTGTGGCTGAGTAGTATTCCATTCCATTGTGTGTGTATATACATACATATATATATACATATATATATATATATATATATATATACACACATATATACCACATCTTCTTTATCCATTCCTCTGTTGATAGACGCTTAGATTGTTTCCATATATATATATATTTTTTAATGGTACATGGGCCTCTCACTGTTGTGGCCTCTCCCGTTGCGGAGCACAGGCTCTGGACGTGCAGGCTCAGCAGGCATGGCTCACGGGCCTAGCTGCTCCATGGCATGTGGGATCTTCCCGGACCGGGGCACGAACCCGTGTCCCCTGCATCGGCAGGCGGACTCTCAATCACTGCACCACCAGGGAAGCCCAGATTGTTTCTATATCTTGGCAATTGTAAATAATGCTGAATGAACATTTGGGTGCATGTATCTTTTTGAATTAGTGTTTTTGTTTTTTTCGGATTTATACCCAGGAGTGGAATTCCTAGGTCATATGGTAGTTCTATTTTCAGTTTTTTGAAAAACCTCCATACCGTTTTCCACAGTGCCTGCACCAATTTACATTCCTACCAACAAGCATACAAGAGTTCCCTTTTCTCCACATCATCAGCAACATTTGTTGTGGTTTTTTTTGATGATAACCATTCTGACAGGTGTGAGGTGATATCTCATCATGGTTTTGATTTGCATTTCCCTGACAATTAGTGATGTTGAACATTTTCATATGCCTGTTGTCCATCTGCATTACCTCTTTGGAAAAATGGCTATTCAGTTTTTCTCCCCATTTTTTAATTGGGTTGTTTGCTTTTTAATGTTCAGATGTCTGAGTTGTTTATATATGTTGGATATTAACCCCTTATCAGTCATATCATTTGTAAATATTTTCTCCCATTCAGTAGGTTGTCTTTTTGTTTTATCAATGGTTTCCTTTGCTGTGTAAGAACTTTTAAGTTTAATTAGGTCCCATTTATTTATTTTTGCTTTTATTTCCCATACTTTAGGAGACAGAAAAATATTGCTGTGAATTATGTCAAGGAGCGTTTTGCTTGTTTTCATCTAGGAGTTTTAGTCTTCCATTAAGTTTTTTAATCCATTTTGAGTTTATTTTTGTATATGGTGTTAGAGAATGTTCTAATATCTTGGATTTCCTAGTGTGTTTCTTTTTGTATTGTTCCCTCCTGTTCTCTTCCCCTATTTGTTTCACATACTTTGGCCTGCAGTATAATCTTTAAGAAATCAGTTATTTTGCAAAATGTTTACCATTTGAGTTATTTATATAGTGCCTTAAACAACCTAGTCAAAACTGTAATAAAATGTAACAGATATACACAGTGATATATGTTTCATGAGCACAATTTCCTTAAACTTAAAAGAATGTTTTCTGTTTTAACCTTCAGTGGAAGGGATAATATGTTTGTAAAATTTCTGTCTTCTATTATAGAGGCTGGAAAGTTAAAACACTTGATTTTTTTAGTCATGGTTGTAGGCTGGATTGGCCATAAGGTACAGTTTTGGTCAAAGATAATATAAACAGGACCTTTTTGGGAAGGGCAGCCCAGAGGAGGAACTGTGTGATGACAACATATGACCCTTTGCTTTCTTCCTTCTTGGAACACAGATATATGGAGGTGCAGTAGCCATTCTGTAATTATGAGGACAAAAACTACATGCTTAGTACACAGAAGAAAGATAGCTTAAATGAACATTAGTTTTTGACAGCACTGTAGAATAGCTGTAGCAGACTTCCTGCTTCTAAATTTATGGTTATATAAGAAAACCAGGGCTGTCTTATAGTGCACCTCCAGAGAACAACCTTGTGTGTAAATGTGGCAGCCCTGTGAATACTGGGCATTTGTTCCCTTATTCTAACAGGACCCACAACTAAGTATTTTCTTTCACTTGATTCACACGTTTAGGTTACCTTCTTTGCTCCATAGGCATTTATGTTGCCTCCTTGTTCACCACTTTGCCGATTCATTCTTCAAACCTTTATTCCTTAAACATTTATTAAATGCCTTCTGTGTGCCAGACATTAGGCTAGGCATTAACATATTATGTTTTTAAAAATATTTCAATCTATGGGACTTCCCTGATGGCGCAGTGGTTAAGAATCCGCCTGCCAATGTTGGGGACACGGGTTTGATCCCTGGTCTGGGAAGATCCCACATGCCATGGAGCAACTAAGCCTGTGTGCCATGACTGCTGAGCCTGTGCTCTAGAGCCCACGAGCCACAACTACTGAGCCTGCATGCAACAATTAGTGAAGCCTGCGTGACTAGAGCCTGTGCTCTGCAACAAGAGAAGCCACTGCAATAAGACTGCGCACCACAAGGAAGAGTAGCCCCCACTCACCGCAACTAGAGAAAGCCCTCATGCAGCAAGCAAGACCCAATGCAGCCAAAAACAAAGAAAATTTAAAAAAAATCAATCTTATGAATATGCATGATTGTTCCATTTTATTGAGAAAGAAAGTGAGATTTGGGGAAGTTAAATAAATTATCCAAGATCTGATAGCTAGAAAGTGGCAGAACCAGAGTTTAAATCCAGATGGGACTGATCCAAGCACAAGTTCTTTCCATTATGGAAATTATTTCTCCATTCAAGCTTTCAAAACTCAGACCATGTTCATTCAAAGTAAATGTGAAGCACAATATAGTGTTACAAAACCTCTGTACACAAAAGAAAAGGAATAAATATTAGAACCAGTATGGCTTACTAAAAGGCTAAGCATCCCATGACCAGAAGGATCTTAGGCGCTTTCTTGGGTTACAAAGGGCTGTAATTTATCATGGTGCTAATCCTGTTCTAACTGAAAAATTTTTTTAGCCAATTGGTAGTCAGGATTACCCAAACTTAAATGGGTGATGATAAGGGTCTGGTTAACTGGGTGACAGAATGTCCCAAATGTCTGACAGGATCATGGATCATTAAATTGTAAATTTATACAATGTGATTTCATGCAGCAATGAAAATGAATGATCTACAATTATATGCAACAACATCAATGGATTATTGAAACAAAATGTTACTTAAATAAAGGAAATCATAAAATGTGTACTTTAGATTACCATTTTTACAATCTCCAAACTAAGAAATCAAACAGTATATGGTTTAGATCTAAATACATTTGTGATAAAACTACTGGGTGAGGGGGGCAAGGGAAGGATAAACACAAGTTTCAGAATAGTGGTACCTTTTGGGTAATAGAGAGGCAAAGAAATGGTACACAGAAGGGACACACAGGTAGATGTAACATTATTCGCAATGTTCTTAAGTTGGGACTAGGTTAGTAGCTGTTCAATTCATTGTGTCTCATAAATAATTTGTTACATATATTCTTCACATGTATTAAATATTAATCAATAAAAAAGGATGCAACACGACCTAATTGACTAATTTAGCCCTTTTTATTACCATGGTCATTCTAAATTATTGATAATAGATACTGGGGGCTTCCCTGGTGGCGCAGTGGTTGAGAGTCCGCCTGCCGATGCAGGGGACACGGGGTCATGCCCTGGTCTGGGAAGATCCCACATGCCCAGGAGCGGCTGGTCCCGTGAGCCATGGCCGCTGAGCCTGTGCGTCCGGATCCTGTGCTCCGCAATGGGAGAGGCCACAACAGTGAGAGGCCCGTGTACCGCAAAAAAACAGAAAAAATTAAAAATAAATAAATAAATAAATACTGTTCTTCCGTTCTCCGGGAGATGCATAATTATGGGGTCTCAAAGAAAATTTTTATTTTGATCCTTATTATTTAATTTGACTGAGGATAATAAACAGAATTTCAGATATAAACTCAAAGGAAAGAAATTGAAAACAAAAGGAAAGAAATTGTTCGTGTGTGTGTGTGTGTGTGTGTGTGTGTGTATAGCACATTACTTGTCACATTTCCTTCTTCCAGAAGCCCAATTATTTAATAATTATGCCAAGCCCTTTGTGATCTCTAATGCTAGAGGAAGTCAGAAGAAGGAGAAAAAAAATGCAGGAAAGAGAGTGGTAGAATTCTAGTCCTGATCAGCCTGACATGCTAATAAGAAGCACATAAGCAAAGAAAAAAATCTCCATCTTAGCAAATTCCCACTATTTCAGCTTGAAGAACAGCCATTTTCATGTGACAAAGGGTATTCCACGCATGCTAAACTGTACAGTACAATCTGGAACTGTGGTGGTTTGACCAGAGTAAAGCTCAACTTGAGAGTTAAATATATTTCATCACTAGTGGCAAATGTTTTCTCAGAAACCTAATATTCTGAAGAATTAGTGTTTTTCCTAAAATTTTATACTTTTGCCTACAGTGAGATCTGACTCCAGCCTTTTGTATGAAAAATCCATTTCACAATCAATTTGAATAGCAAAATTACTTTACTGTTTTGTTTCTGTACTATCTGCCAAAAAGAAGGGCCAAATATAGTAATGGATTTTCTATGTTGGAATTTCCATTATTTAAGCTGCATATAACTTTTGATCTGATAATGTTTCAGGAGTGAGACAGTGCATAGCACTGTGATCCTTTATATGCTCTGGAAGGAGACAAATAAGCATTTCTTGGTCTGAGCCACAGAAGTTTCCTTCCTTTTATGCTTCTAGCAAGTCTTCAGGATGCTACACATCACAACATAGCTTTTCTTCATTCATTTTAATGGGTAGCAAGGAGTTTGGAATTTTTAGTTTCAGAAACTGATACAGGCTTACTTTGACCTTTCTCAGCATGCTAAATGCCCTCCAGTCCTCTGCGCTGGAGTGTGGTGAGCAGAACTGAATTCTCATCAATCTCATGAAGGAAGGCAATACATCTGATCTACTGAATAGTTTCAAGCCACTGCTTCAATAATTCAAAATATGTAGTTGCAGTCCATTTGCTGCAACGGTGGCTGCATCACTGTCTATAATCTGTGCATTGAATATCCATCCAAGAACTGATCCTTGTCTTCCATATCACAAATACCCAATTTTCTGATGTCATTGCCTTACAATCTTTAGTTTAGGGGAAGGACAGAGAATGTTAGCAAATCCTCTTCAGAAAAAAGTTATCTAGGGAGATTGTAAGTTTCTTCCCTATTGTAACTTTGGAGACGTTTACTCTCTATAGATAGGAGAATCATTGGAAATCATGAGCCCAGGCCAATTATATTTCCAAGATGCTAAAACAATTTGTAAACCACTTCACATGAATGAACACTATAATGATCACAGGATACTTCCAATTGCAAAGGGACTCCTTGAATTTTGAGAGAAATTTTTAGAGAAGAATGATGGTATATCATAAATCTTGTCACCTGAAATAAGACTTTCCATGCTTTAAAAAAAGAAAAAGACCAGAACTTTAAATTCCAAAGTAGCTCAATCATTAACTTAAAAAGACAGCAAATAACAGAAACAGCAACTTGAAGTCTAAATTGTAATCTTTGGCTTTAATCTCACTAAATGAAACTCATTGCTTAATCTAGCTCATCACTGCACTTCACCTGATAACTGTAATTATCTTGGGTCTATTTTCCCTAAATTTATCTCCAGTGGTAACCTCTGGTACTAGGTTCAAATCTCCTCACTCTCTCCTTCCTTCTCTTCCAAAGCTCTTGCCAGGCCAATGAATTGGTTTTTTTTCCTGTTTTTGTAAACATTATTTTTAAAAGACTTGATTACTAGAGAAATCACTCTGAAATCTCGTTCTTTCTGTATCTGTTGTAGTATGGATTTGAACATCTTAGATATGTCAAGATTTTTTTTAAACCGTATAGATATTCATATAGACTTGAAGTTGCAGGTGGAAGTAAATTTATATTCTGATCACATCATACATTACTTTTTAAAAAACTTTTTATTTTGAAATAATTTAAGACTCACAAGAGGTTGCAAAAATAGTACGATAATTTCCTGTGCATCCTTCATCCGGCTTTCTCTAATAACATCTCAAGTAACCATACTAAATCGTCAAACCAGGTAATTGTCATTGGTGTAATACCATTAAATAAAGTACAGAACTTGTTCAGATTTCACTAGCTTTTACATGCACTCTTTCTTTGTGTGTTTGAAATTTTATCACATGTACAGATTTGTATAACAACTTTTACAATAAGGATACTGTTCTGTTGCCACAAAGTCCCTCACACTAACCCTTTATTTTCACACCCTTTTCACAGTCCTAAAAGGTGGCCAACATTCATCTGTCTTTCATCACTCTCAGTTTGTCACTGAGTGTTACAGGAATGGAATTCTACAGTATGTAACCTTTTGCATCTGGCTTTTTTCACTTAGCATAATGCCTTTGAGTTCTACCTATGTTGTTGCATCTATCAATAGTTTGTTACTTTTCACTCCACAGCACAGACAGTTTGTCTATTCCTAGAAGGACATTTGGGTTGTTTCCAGTTTTTGGCTATTATAAATAAAGCTGCTATGAATATTTACATACAGGTTCTTGTGTGAACATAAGTTTTCATTTCTCTATGCTAAATACCCAAACATGCAATTGCTGAGTTGTATGGGTAAGTGACTGTTTAACTTTATAAGAAACTGCTCAGCTGTTTTCCAGGGTAATTCTACCATTTTACATTTCCCCTAGCAGTGTATAAGAGATCTAGTAGCTCCACATCCTTGTTAGCACTTGATATTGTTAGTACTTTTCATTTGAGTCATTCTGATAGGTGTGTAATGGTAGCTCGTCGTGGCTTTAATTTGCGTTTCCCTAATGGCCAGTGATATTAAATGTCATTTCATCTTCTTATTTCCCATTTGCATATCCTCTCTGGTGAGTTGTCTGTCCAAGTCTTTTGTTCATTTCCTAATTGCACTGCTTGTTTTCCTACTGTTGAGTTTAGAGAGTTCTTTATATATTTGGCTTACAAGTCCTTTGCTGGAGATGTGATTTGCAAATATTTTTTACCCAGTCAGTGATTTGTCTTTCATCTTCTTAGGGCCTTTCACAGAGCAAATTTTAAATTTTTATGAAGTCTAGGTTATTGATTTTTTTCCCCCTTGCTTTTGGTACCATAGCTCAGAACTCGTGGTCTAACCCCAGGTCATAAATATTTTCTTCTATGTTTTCTTCTAAAAGTTTTACAGTTTTTCATTTTACATTTAAACCTATGATCCATTTTGAGTTAATAGTTTTATAAAAGGTGAAGTTTAGGTCAAGTTTCTTTTTTTCCCCCTTATTTTGCCCAATTGTTCCAACACTATTTACTGAAAAGACTATCTTTTCCATTGAATTGCTTCTGCACCTTTGTCAAAAATCAGCTGAACACACATATATGGATCTACTTCTGGTTTCTCTATTCTGTTCCATTGATCTATATGTTTATCCTACCTTCAATACTACACAGTCTTGATGACTATCATCATAATTCTTTATTATTTGTAATTTCTTAAATAAAAAATCACTAGACAGCACTGTCATATATTTCTGTATTCATCTTTATCTAGGAAGTAAGTCATTAGTAGTGTGTGTTCTAGCTCTCAGATATTTCATTTAAAGAGATATCTCATTCTCTTTAAATAAAATACTCAATATAAGTCATTTACTATGATACTTAATATCTAGTGGACACTCCATACACATTAAGTCCTCTTTTATTTCTCCTGCTATATCACTTTCTTGTTATTCAGAAGTTAATGTTTCATGGTGATTAGTATGGTGGTCAGCAGATGATCAACTTGAGGTTTTAAAGCAGAAAGTCCAGATATGATTTTTTTTTTTTTTTTTGAGGTATGCGGGCCTCTCACTGTCGTGGCCTCTCCCGCCGCGGAGCACAGGCTCTGGACGCGCAGGCTCAGCGGCCATGGCTCACGGGCCCAGCCGCTCCACGGCATGTGGGATCCTCCCGGTCCGGGGCACGAACCTGTGTCCCCCGCACCGGCAGGCGGACTCCCAACCACTGCGCCACCAGGGAAGCCCCCAAGATGTGATTTTTTAAAGCAGCATTTTCTGTTTGAATTGTCAAAATCCACTGGCAAAGCCCAAGCAGAGTCATCTCATTAGGGAATGTCAAGACTGGAATGTCCTTCAGAAATCCACTTATACTAGAGGAGAGAGTGGCACTCAGGAGGAGACAAAGTTCGTAATTTTGTGTCTTTTTTGGCTGTTTCAGATATATTAGCTTCAGAATGTAGTTTTATTTTCGTGAATATCCATATTTATCTGTTACCAAACTCAGAAATAATTATTTATGTATATGATTATAACACAGTGAATATCACTATAAATCATCTATACCTTCTAATTAGTCATTGGAGTTAGATCCCTATTTAACGGTGAACATTTTTGAGAATATGCTTTCTGATAAATATAAATTTATATGGAAAAAATGCTAAGCAAAATATAAAAATCAGAAGTAGCAAGAAAATGGCTGTAGTGTTCCTTTAAATTTGGACCTTGGTCACAGACATGCCAAGAAAAGAGAAGAAAACTGAAAATATTCTAAGATGTAATGTTTTTACTATTTTAAGTAATAAAACAAATTAGTTGGAAAACAAGTAGCAAGATAATAATATATATTAAAGCACTTTTATTACAATACAGTTTTTATTAAAAAAATTTTTTTAACGTATTTATTGGAGTATAATTGCTTTACAATGGTGTGTTAGTTTCCACTTTATAACAAAGTGAATCAGCTATACATATACATATATCCCCATATCTCCTCCTCTTCTGTCTCCCTCCCACCCTTCCTATCCCACCCATCTAGGTGGTCACAAAGCACCGACCTGATCTCCCTGTGCTATGCGGCTGCTTCCCACTAGCTATCTATTTTACGTTTGGTAGTATATATAAGTCCATGCCACTCTCTCACTTCGTCCCAGCTTACCCTTCCCCCTCCCCGTGTCCTCAAGTCCATTCTCTACGTCTATGTCTTTATTCCTGTCCTGCCCCTCGGTTCTTCAGAACCATTTTTTTGTTTTAAATTCCATATATATGTGTTAGCATATGGTATTTGTTTTTCTCTTTCTGACTTACTTCACTCTGTATGACAGACTCTAGGTCCATCCACCTCACTACAAATAACTCAATTTCGTTTCTTTTTATGGCTGAGTAATATTCCATTGTATATATGTGCCACATCTTCTTTATCCATTCATCTGTCGATGGACACTTAGGTTGCTTCCATGTCCTGGCTATTGTAAATAGAGCTGCAATGAACACTGTGGTACATGACTCTTTTTGAATTATGGTTTTCTCAGGGTATATGTCCAGTAGTGGGATTGCTGGGTGGTATGGTAGTTCTATTTTTAGTTTTTTAAGGAACCTCCATACTGTTCTCCATAGTGGCTGTATCAATTTACATTCCCACCAACAGTGCAAGAGTGTTCCCTTTCCTCCACACCCTCTCCAGCACTTATTGTTTGTAGATTTTTTGATGATGGCCATTCTGACTGGTGTGAGGTGATACCTCACTGTAGTATTGATTTGCATTTCTCTAATGATTAATGATGTTGAGCTTTCTTTCACGTGTTTGTTGGCAATCTGTATTACAACATATAACATTGAAGATATATGGCTTAAAACTTTGGTACAGGGCTTCCCTGGTGGCGCAGTGGTTGGGAGTCCGCCTGCCGATGTGGGGGATGCGGGTTCGTGCCCCGGTCCAGGAGGATCCCGCGTGCCGCAGAGCGGCTGGGCCCGTGAGCCATGGCCGCTGGGCCTGCGCGTCCAGAGCCTGTGCTCCGTGGCGGGAGGGGCCGCGGCAGTGGGAGGCCCGCGTACCGCAAAAAAACAAAAACAAAAACCAAAAAAACTTTGGTACATGCCTTGGATGTAGTTAAGAATTCTTAAATTTCTAATGTATCTAATTAAAGAGTTTAAAACAAAAGACAAATTATATGAAATGTACTTGTATATTATTTTTGTAAAAGAACAGCATACACATTTAGAAACATTTGGGAAAAATGACTATGATATTTGTTACATAACAGTGAGTTTTTTGGAATTAAAAAAATATTAAATTAACTAGTCCATGGTGAAAGCTACATTACTAGTGCCACATTACAAGTAAAACAAAATAAAAATTTTTTCAGCCATTAATATTAGTAACAAATATTCTTTTGGGTACTTAGGAAAAGGATCATATTCCATGGCAAGTTCACAGTTTCTGACATAAACTATATCATCATAACTTGAAAACACAGTGTTGGAGCCAGTGTTTTAAATAGTTTAGCACTTTATACATAACACAGTGTTACAAGAAACCATCCATTTAATACGTGGTGTTTGACAATACTTAGACATGACAATGTCAACCTTTTACTGTATTCCCACATATTTATAAAAAGCTTTAGAACTTCCAGAAAGCTTTCTTACATTTTATCTCCATTGATCTTCATCACAACCCTCAGAAGTAGGCAGAATAGGAACTACTATACTCATTATGAATTATACAGACTTATGTGATTGCATTTATATTTATAGGGTTTGGGTTTGGGGAAGCTTTTATGCAACTCAGCTATTGCTTGTGATGAAGTTAGCAAAGAAGGCTTTATTATATAACACCAGAGGAGAACAAAAGATTGCCTATCTTTTGGGGCTATTTAATTCCAATAAACAATAGATAGGAAAAGATCAAGGATGTTTTCTTCTTCTTGGATACACACACATTATTTAAAAATATATATGTATATACATAATATGCCTCTCTATAATATATATACAATTTTTTTTAAGTTTTATGAAGATAGAGTGAATCTTTTAGTACAGGAACCATGTTATTTTTATTTTATTGAAGTATAGTTGATTTACAGTGTTGTGTTAATTTCTGCTGTACAGCAAAGTGACTCAGTTACACATATATATAGATACATTCTGTTTTTATATTCTTTTCCATTATGGTTTATCCCAGGACACTGAATATAGTTCTCTGTGCTATACAGTAGGATCTTGTTGTCCATCAATTCTATCTGTAATAGTTTGCATCTACTAACCCCAAACTCCCAGTCCATACTTCCCCCATGAACCATGTTATAAACTGAAATAATGGTCATGTTTATAAGATACATTGGATATTTTCTTATTCTGTTAAAATTTAATTCAATTTTATATCCCTTATATTTTTCAGGCAGAGCATTTTAAAAGAAAGCATCAACTTTTTTGACAATTATTAAAACAAAAACATCAGAAAATTTATTTGAAAATATAATTTTCAATGATTATAAAATATATATTCTTTGGTATTATGACTGGGTTTCAGAAGCATTGCCATTTGCATTTTCTGTACTTAAATATGTGATTGTGAATGACTCTTAGGTCTAGAGGGAATTTGTGCTAGTTAAGAGAAAGTAAAACATTTTACTGTATAATATGAATGACCCATAATTCATAGCTGCCCAAGGCTGATATTTAATTTACATAACAGATGCTTTGGCATTTTTCAATATTTTCATGAGGGAATTTCATATAAAATACTTAAGTTTCATATTCAGGACACTTGGTATGCAGGGTATCTCTGCTACTGTCCAGATTGACTATACAAAAATAAACAAAATAAAACCAATTCTTTTGATTTATACTTTGTTAAAAATATACACACAGGAGATACCATTCTTTTGTGAATGTGCAGTGAATTCTAAGATAATTAAAGCAGAGTGCTCTAATCTATATGGAATTGAACGAAGAAAAGATCTTTAGTCTAATTCCAGCACTGTATTGTATAATTGCAAAATATGGCACTAGAAAAATTGATTCTTATTAATTCTCATTAAAAGTAATTGATGGGGAGAAATTTTATGTTATGACTTACGAAGTGATTTAATTCATGGATTTCAATCTTCCTGTACTATCTTTGTTATTATAGAAAATTATCCCTAACATTATCTACAAGTACCTTATATTTGTTTCTTTGACAGTTAATTTAACCAATAGCATAGGTGTATTTAATATATTACCCTTGTTATAATGAAGGGTGTGGGGAAAAGAGAGAGAAGGAGAGGAAAGGGGAGGGGAAAGAAGGGAACAAATAATTACTGAATGTTTATAATAGACTAGGCACTTTCACCTGGTAACTCATGTAATCCTTACAAGAACCCTGTGAGGGAGTCATTTTTATCAACACTTTTCACACAAGGTATCTGGAGCCCAGAGACAGGGCATGTGAACTCTGCAGTTGACAGATTCTCCTGCGCAGAAGAGCCCTATGCTTGGTTTAATGCTTTACTCTTGTCATCTTGAAAATCTTAATAATTTTGAACAAGGGGCTCCACATTTTAATCTTGCATTGGCCTCCATAAATCATGTAGCTGGTTCTGCCTGGAGAGGTTAAGCTCTTTCCCCAAACTTCAGATCTGAAGCCACATCTGTGTCTCTCCAAATAGGAAGACCAGAGTAAAATCCCCACTTCATTCCTCTTCGACTACACCACCAGCTGAAAAATTTAAACTGTTTATTCAACATTTATTTAGAAGAGACGCTGAGAGATTGGAGGAAGTGGTGTGGAGAAGAAAGACTCGTAATAGCAGTAGCTTTTCTCCTTTTGGCTTCAAACCTAATACCCCTCATGGAAACCAGAGCTCTGCACTTCATATGTTCCATTTTCTGAGAAAGCTAGTAATTGTTATCAGCTACTTTGTTACTCCCTCGTCCCCTCAATGTATTAAAAAATCTTCCCCAACACTTTAGAGTATTTTTCCAGAGAGAAATCCTGGGAGAAAACAATTTTCTCCATCACTTACACTTTCGTTGATGTCTTAGTGTCCCTTATCCTGGAGTCCCAGGGCCCAGCCTTTAATCCGCTTCTGTTAATGCACATGCCCTTTCCATTATACCAGGCTTGTATCTCCTAATCAAAGGTCATCTGTAACTCTCTGGGTAAAAAGTAAGGACTTGTGCCAAGATGGCACCTTGCCTCTAGGCTTTGAATCGTGCCTAAGTCATTTAGGACACGGGGTACAAACAAATGAAATAAAATATGAGTCAAAGCCTCAACCTAATCTTGTCCTTAGCGTGAGAACAGACTAAGCAGTGTATAGAGTCTGTATGCTTCTTTATTGTTCATCCCTTTCTTTCTTCCTTAAACATTTATGTAGGGCCAAGTAGGTTTCAGGCATGGAGGTAGGTAATGAGGATAAAAAATAAATGAGACATGGTCACTACCTTGAGACTGAGAGTTAAGCCATGATGTGGATCAAATACAACGTGGAAGCACAGAGGAGAGAACAGCTGAGTAGAAATGAGTGAAAGGGTTCCTCTGAAGACATAATATTTGAGCTCCGTCTTTAAGGGCAAAACAGAGTTTACTAAACCAGTGGATCCTCCAGATTAAATTCTTCATGAGGGTAAAAACCATAAGGTCTTGTCAACTTTTAGCACACCAACTGGCCCATGGCAATCTCTCAATAAATATTCCTGACCAACTACATGGAGCAGGGCATTCTAGGGGAAGGAAATGCATGTACAGAAGCTTCTAGTAGTTAAAAGATTGGTGAGATCCACAGAATAGTGAAAAATTTAATGAAGCAGGAGCTTACCTTTGATTGTATAATATTTGTTTAAGCAACAAACTGTTGATTGTCAAGAACTCTACTTGGAAGTTAGTCTGCTACAGTTTCCTAGATAGAGAGACAAAACAGAGAGGCAAGACTCCTGGGTCAGAGACAAAGGACTTTGTTATTCACAGTACAGAAATTAACATGAGATTTATGTTTGCCTTGGTTCGCCTTGTGCTGTGAAAGACCCAGGTAGATGCTGTGTACTCAGTGGGATTATGTCCCACACATGAACAACCCTGAGTTCAGGGGACCTGAATCTTTTATAATTAAATGAAATCAAACCTGACAGAACTTCACCCTGGAGGGAGACGTTATCTTTATTACACTGGACAGTAAACTAGCCAGCCTTCTGCCCCATAGGGAGACTCTCTTTTAAGGCTGTTCTCCATACCAACATGCTCAAAAGAGATAGTCCAAAACAAAGGCAGTCAGTGTATATACTATTATACTCAATGGCCATGTTGGTCTTCCTAAGAAACTGAAAAAAATTTTTTAAAGATAGGGACTAGATTTAATTGACTACCCTTACCACTTCAGGCTCACACTACTTATTTAAAAACTCGTACATGATATTCACTCCTTGTAAAGAAATCTTTACTGTTTATTTTCAAATATCCAAGTGCAAATATTTAATGTAACTGCCAGCAAATTATGTGGAAAGCTCAGATAGATGTGGCTATATAGATTTGATTCTAGAAGTAAAATATTAAACATCTGGAAAAATGAATAAATCTAAAGCATGCATTAAAAGTATGTGTCGAGGGGGGACCTTGAAGATGGCGGAAGAGTAAGACGCGGAGATCACCTTCCTCCCCACAGATACACCAGAAATACATCTACACGTGGAACAACTCCTACAGAACACCTACTGAAGGCTGGCAGAAGACCTCAGACCTCCCAAAAGGCAAGAAACTCCCCACGCACCTGGGTAGGGCAAAAGAAAAAAAGAAAAAACAGAGACCAAAGAATAGGGACGGCACCTGCACCAGTGGGAGGGAGCTGTGAAGGAGGAAAAGTTTCCACACACTAGGAAGCCCCTTCGCGGGCGGAGACTGCGGGAGGCGGAGGGGGGAGCTTCGGTGCCGCGGAGGAGTGCACAGCAACGGGTGCGGAGGGCAAAGCGGGGAGATTCCCGCACAGAGGATCAGTGCCGACCGGCACTCACCAGCCCGAGAGGCTTGTCTGCTCACCCGCCGGGGCGGGCGGGGCTGCCAGCTGAGGCTCGGGTTTCGGTTTCAGTCGGAGCGCAGGGAGAGGACTGGGGTTGGCGGTGTGAACACAGCCTTTAGGAGGTTAGTGCGCCACGGCTGGCCGGCAGGGAGTCCGAGGAAAAGTCTGGAACTGCCGAAGAGGCAAGAGACTTTTTCTTCCCTCTTTGTTACCTGGTGCGCGAGGAGAGGGGTTTAAGAGCGCTGCTTAAAGGAGCTCCAGAGACGGGCGCGAGCCGCGGCTAAAAGCGCGAACCCAAGAGACGGGCGCGAGCCGCGGCTAAAAGCGCGGACCCCGGAGACGGGCGCGAGCCGCGGATAAAAGCACGGACCCCAGGGACGGGTGGGAGACGCTAAGGCTGCTGCTGCCGCCACCAAGGGGCACAGGTCACTAGCCACAGCCCTCTTCCGCGGAGCCTGTGCAGCCCGCCACTGCCAGGTTCCCGGGATCCAGAGACAACTTCCCCGGGAGAACGCACGGCGGGCCTCAGGCTGGTGCAACGTCACGCCGGCCTCTACCGCCGCAGGCCCGCCCCGCAGGCAGTGCCCCTCCCTCCCCCACCCCGGCCTGAGTGGGCCAGAGCCTCCGAATCAGCGGCTCGTTTAACCCCGTCCTGTCTGAGCAAAAAACAGACGCTCTCCAGCGACCTACACGCAGAGGCAGGGCCAAATCCAAAGCTGAGCCCTGGGAGCTGTGAGAACAAAGAAGAGAAAGGGAAATCTCTCCCAGCAGCCTCAGATGCAGCGGATTAAAGCTCCACAATCAACTTGATGTATCCTGCATCTGTGGAATACATGAATAGACAACGAGTCATCCCAAATTGAGGAGGTGGGCTTCGAGAGCAAGATCTATGATTTTTTCCCCTTTTCCTCTTTTTGTGAATGTGTATGTGTATGCCTCTGTGTGAGATCTTGTCTGTATAGTTTTGCTTCCACCATTTGTCCTAGGGTTCTATCCGTCCATGTTTTTTTAAAAATTTTTTTTCTTAATAATTAATTTTAATAACTTTATTATACTTTTCTTTCTTTCTTTCTTTCTTTCTTTCTTTCTTTCTTTCTTTCTTTCTTTCTTTCTTTCTTTCTTTTCTTCCTTCCTTCCCTCCTTTAGACAATGAATCATCCCAAATTGGGGAGGTGGTCTCTGAGAGCAAGATTTATGATTTTTTTCCCCTTTACCTCTTTTTGTGAGGGTGTATGTGTATGCTTCTGTGTAAGATTTTGTCTGTATAGCTTTGCTTCCAACATTGTCCTAAGGTTCTATCCATCCCTTTTTTTCCCTAAATAAGTATATTTTAATGCAATAACTTTATTATACTTTATTTTATTTTACTGTATCTTCTTTCTTTCTGTCTTTTTTCCTTCTTTCCCTCCTTCCTTCCTCCCTCCCTCCCTCCTTTCTTTCCTTCTTGCCTTCTTTCCTTCTTTGCTTCTTTCTTTCTTTCTTCCTTCCTTCCTTCCTTCCCTCCTTTCCTTCTTTCTTTCTTCATACTTCTACTAATTCTCTCTACTTTTTCTCCCTTTTATTCTGAGCCGTGTGGATGAAAAGCTCTTGGTGCTCCAGCCAGGAGACACGGCTCTGCCTCTGAGGTAGGAGAGCCAACTTCAGGACACTGCTCAACAAGAGACCTCCCAGCTCCACATAATATCAAACAGCGAAAATCTCCCAGAGACCTCCATCTTAACAAGAGCACCCAGCTTCACTCAACGACCAGCAGGCTACAGTGCTGGACAACCTATGCCAAACAACTAGCAAAACAGGAACACAACCCCACCCATTAGCAGAGAGGCTGCCTAAAATCATAATAAGGCCACAGACACCCCAAAACACCACCAGATGTGAACCTGCCCACTAGAGAGACAAGATCCAGCCTCATCCACCACAACACAGGCACTAGTCCCCTCCACCAGGAAGCCTACATAACCCACTGAACCAACCTTAGCCACTGGAGACAGACATCAAAAACAGCGTGAACTACGAACCTGCAGCCTGCAAAAAGGAGACCCCAAACACAGTAAGATAAGCAAAATGAGAAGACAGAAAAACACACAGCAGATGAAGGAGCAAGATAAAAACCCACCAGACCTAACAAATAAAGAGGAAATAGGCAGTCTACCTGAAAAACAATTCAGAATAATGAGAGTAAGGATGATCTGAAATATTGGAAATAGAATGGACAAAATGCAAGAAACAATTAACAAGGACCTAGAAGAAATAAAGATGAAACAAGCAACGATGAACAACACAATAAATGAAATTAAAAATACTCTAGATGGGATCAATAGCAGAATAACTGAGGCAGAAGAATGGATAAGTGAGCTGGAAGATAAAATAGTGGAAATAACTACTGCAGAGCAGAATAAAGAAAAAAGAATGAAAAGAACTGAGGACAGTCTCAGAGATCTCTGGGACAACATTAAACGCACCAACATTCGAATTATAGGGGTTCCAGAAGAAGAAGAGAAAAAAAAAAGGGACTGAGAAAATATTTGAAGAGATTATAGTTGAAAACTTCCCTAATATGGGAAAGGAAATAGTTAATCAAGTCCAGGAAGCACAGAGAGTCCCATACAGGATAAATCCAAGGAGAAATACGCCAAGACACATATTAATCAAACTGTCAAAAATTAAATACAAAGAAAGCATATTAAAAGCAGCAAGGGAAAAACAACAAATAACACACAAGGGAATCCCCATAAGGTTAACAGCTGATCTCTCAGCAGAAACCCTACAAACCAGAAGGGAGTGGCAGGACATACTGAAAGTGATGAAGGAGAAAAACCTGCAACCAAGACTACTCGACCCAGCAAGGATCTCATTCAGATTTGATGGAGAAATTAAAACCTTTACAGACAAGCAAAAGCTGAGAGAGTTCAGCACCACCAAACCAGCTTTACAACAAATGCTAAAGGAACTTCTCTAGACAAGAAACACAAGAGAAGGAAAAGACCTATAATAACGAACCCAAAACAATTTAGAAAATGGGAATAGGAACATACATATCGATAATTACCTTAAATGTAAATGGACTAAATGCTCCCACCAAAAGACACAGATTTGCTGAATGGATACAAAAACAAGACCCTTATATATGCTGTCTACAAGAGATCCACTTCAGACCTAGAGACACATACAGACTGAAAGTAAAGGGATGGAAAAAGATATTCCATGCAAATGGAAACCAAAAGAAAGCTGGAGTAGCAATTCTCATATCAGACAAAATAGACTTTAAAATAAGGACTATTAGAAGAGACAAAGAAGGACACTACATAATGATCAAGGGATTGATCCAAGAAGAAGATATAACAATTGTAAATATTTATGCACCCAACATAGGAGCACCTCAATACATAAGGCAGATACTAACAGTCATAAAAGGGGAAATCGACAGTAACACATTCATAGTAGGGGACTTTAACACCCCACTTTCACCCATGGACCCATATTCCAAAATGAAAATAAATAAGGAAACACAAGCTTTAAATGATACATTAAACAAGATGGACTTAATTGATATTTATGGGACACTCCATCCAAAAACAACAGAATACACATTTTTCTCAAGTGCTCATGGAACATTCTCCAGGATAGATCATATTTTGGGTCACAACTCAAGCCTTGGTAAATTTAAGAAAACTGAAATTGTATCAAGTATCTTTACTGACCACAACGCCATGAGACTAGATATCAATTACAGGAAAAGATCTGTAAAAAATACAAACACATGGAGGCTAAACAATACACTACTTAATAATGAAGTGATCACTGAAGAAATCAAAGAGGAAATAAAAAAATACCTAGAAACAAATGACAATGGAGACACAACGACCCAAAACCTATGGGATTCAGCAAAAGCAGTTCTAAGGGGGAAGTTTATAGCAATACAAGCCCACCTTAAGAAGCAGGAAACATTTCGAATAAACAACCTAACCTTGCACCTCAAGAAATTAGAGAAAGAAGAACAAAAAAACCCCAAAGCTAGCAGAAGGAAAGAAATCATAAAAATCAGATCAGAAATAAATGAAAAAGAAATGAAGGAAACAATAGCAAAGATCAATAAACTAAAAGCTGGTTCTTTGAGAAGATAAACAAAATAGATAAACCACTAGCCAGACTCATCAAGAAAAAAAGGGAGAAGACTCAAATCAATAGAATTAGAAATGAAAAAGGAGAAGTAACAACTGACACTGCAGAAATAAAAAAGATCATGAGAGATTACTACAAGCAACTCTATGCCAATAAAATGGACAATCTGGAAGAAATGGACAAATTCTTAGAAATGCACAACCTGCCAAGACTGAATCAGGAAGAAATAGAAAATATGAACAGACCAATCACAAGCACTGAAATTGAAACTGTGATTAAAAATCTTCCAGCAAACAAAAGCCCAGGACCAGATGGCTTCACAGGCGAATTCTATCAAACATTTAGAGAAGAGCTAACACCTATCCTTCTCAAACTCTTCCAAAATACAACAGAGAGAGGAACACTCCCAGATTCCTTCTACGAGGCCACCATCACCTTGATACCAAAACCAGACAAGGATGTCACAAAGAAAGAAAACTACAGGCCAATATCACTGATGAACATAGATGCAAAAATCCTCAACAAAATACTAGCAAACAGAATCCAACAGCACATTAAGAGGATCATACAACATGATCAAGTGGGATTTATTCCAGGAATGCAAGGATTCTTCAATATACGCAAATCTATCAATGTGATAAACCATATTAACAAATTGAAGGAGAAAAACCATATGATCATCTCAATAGATGCAGAGAAAGCTTTTGACAAAATTCAATACCCATTTATGATAAAAACCCTGCAGAAAGTAGGCATAGAGGGAACTTTCCTCAACATAATAAAGGCCATATATGACAAGCCCACAGCCAACATCATCCTCAATGGTGAAAAACTGAAAGCATTTCCACTAAGATCAGGAACAAGACGAGGTTGCCCACTCTCACCACTGTTATTCAACATAGTTTTGGAAGTTTTAGCCACAACAGTCAGAGAAGAAAAGGAAATCAGGAAATAAAAGGAATCCAGATCGGAAAAGAAGAAGTAAAGCTGTCACTGTTAGCAGATGACATGATACTATATATAGAGAATCCTAAAGATGCTACCAGAAAACTACTAGAGCTAATCAATGAATTTGGTAAAGTAGCAGGATACAAAATTAATGCACAGAAATCTCTGGCATTCCTATATACTAATGATGAAAAATCTGAAATTGAAATCAAGAAAATACTCCCATTTACCATTGCAACAAAAAGAATAAAATATCTAGGAATAAACCTACCTAAGGAGACAAAAGACCTGTATGCAGAAAATTATAAGACACTGATGAAAGAAATTAAAGATGTTACAAATAGATGGAGAGATATACCATGTTCTTGGATTGGAAGAATCAACATTGTGTAAATGACTCTACTACCCAAAGCAATCTATAGATTCAATGCAATCCCTATCAAACTACCACTGGCATTTTTCACAGAACTAGAACAAAAAATTTCACAATTTGTATGGAAACACAAAAGACCCCAAATAGCCAAAGCAATCTGGAGAACGAAAAACGGAGCTGGAGGAATCAGGATCCCTGACTTCAGACTATACTACAAAGCTACAGTAATCAAGACAGTATGGTACTGGCACAAAAACAGAAAGATAGATCAATGGAACAGGATAGAAAGCCCAGAGATAAACCCACACACATATGGACACCTTATCTTTGATAAAGGTGGCAGGAATGTACAGTGGAGAAAGGACAGCCTCTTCAATAAGTGGTGCTGGGAAAACTGGACAGATACATGTAAAAGTATGAGATTAGATCAGTCCCTAACACCATACACAAAAATAAGCTCAAAATGGATTAAAGACCTAAATGTAAGGCCAGAAACTATCAAACTCTTAGAGGAAAACATAAGCAGAACACTCTATGACATAAATCACAGCAAGATCCTTTCTGACCTACCTCCTAGAGTAATGGAAATAAAAACAAAAATAAACAAATGGGACCTAATGAAACTTCAAAGCTTTTGCACTGCAAAGGAAAGCATAAACAAGACCAAAAGACAACCCTCAGAATGGGAGAAAATATTTGCAAATGAAGCAACTGACAAAGGATTAATCTCCAAAATTTACAAGCAGCTCATGCAGCTCAATAACAAAAAAACAAACAACCCAATCCAAAAATGGGCAGAAGACCTAAATAGACATTTCTCCAAAGAAGATATACAGACTGCCAACAAACACATGAGAGAATGCTCAACATCATTAATAATTAGAGAAATGCAAATCAAAACTACAATGAGGTATCATCTCACACCAGTCAGAATGGCCATCATCAAAAAATCTAGAAACAATAAATGCTGGAGAGGGTGTGGAGAAAAGGGAACACTCTTGCACTGCTGGTGGGAATGTGAATTGGTTCAGCCACTATGGAGAATAGTATGGAGGTTCCTTTAAAAACTACAAATAGAACTACCATATGACCCAGCGATCCCACTACTGGGCATATACCCTGAGAAAACCAAAATTCAAAAAGAGTCATGTACCAAAATGTTCATTGTAGCTCTATTTACAATAGCCCAGAGATGGAAACAACCTAAGTGCCCATCATCAGATGAATGGATAAAGAAGATGTGGCACATATATACAATGGAATATTACTCAGCCATAAAAAGAAACGAAATTGAGATATTTGTAATGAGGTGGATAGACCTAGAGTCTGTCATACAGAGTGAAGTAAGTCAGAAAGAAAAAGACAAATACCGTATGCTAACACATATATATGGAATTTAAGAAGAAAAAAAAATGTCATGAAGAACCTAGGGGTAAGACAGGAATAAAGACCAGACCTACTGGAGAACGGACTTGAGGATATGGGGAGGGGGAAGGGTGAGCTGTTACAGGGCGAGAGAGAGTCATGGACATATACACACTAACAAACGTAAGGTAGATAGCTAGTGGGAAGCAGCCACATGGCACAGGGATATCGGCTTCGTGCTTTGCGACCGCTTGGAGGGGTGGGATAGGGAGGGTGGGAGGGAGAGAGATGCAAGAGGGAAGAGATATGGGAACATATGTATATGTATAACTGATTCACTTTGTTATAAAGCAGAAACTAACACACCATTGTAAAGCAATTATACCCCAATAAAGATGTTAAAAAAAAAAAAGTATGTGTCAACCACCTCCTAGAGAAATGGAAATAAAAGCAAAAATAAACAAATGGGACCTAATGAAACTTAAAAGCTTTTGCATAACAAAGGAAACCATAAACAAGATGAAAAGACAACCCTCAGAATGGGAGAAAATATTTGCAAATGAAGCAACTGACAAAGAATTAATGTCCAAAATTTACAAGCAGCTCATGCAGCTCAATATCAAAAAACAAACAACCCAATCCAGAAATGGGCAGAAGACCTAAATAGACATTTCTCCAAAGAAGATATACAGATTGTCAACAAACACATGAAAGGATGCTCAACATCATTAACCATTAGAGAAATGCAAACCAAAACTACAATGAGGTATCACCTCACGCCAGTCAGAATGGCCATCATCAAAAAATCTACAAAAAACACTGTTGGTGGGAATGTAAATTGATACAGCCACTATGGAGAACAGTATGGAGGTTCCTTAGAAAACTAAAAATAGAACTACCATATGACCCAGCAATTCCACTACTGGGCATATACCTTGAGGAAACCATAATTCAAAAAGTCATGTACCGCAATGTTCATTGCAGCACTATTTGCAATAGCCAGGACATGGAAGCAACCTAGGTGTCCATCAACAGATGAATGGATAAAAAAGATGTGGCACATATATACAATGGAATATTACTCAGCCATAAAAAGAAACGAAATTGAGTTATTTGTAGTGAGGTGGATGGATCTAGAGTTTGTCATACAGAGCGAAGTAAGTCAGAAAGAGAAAAACAAATACCGTATGCTAACACATATACATGGAATCTAAATTAGAGAAAACGTTCTGAAGAACCTAGGGGCAGGACAGGAATAAAGACACAAATGTAGAGAATGGACTTGAGGACACAGGGAGGGGGAAGGGTAAGCTGGGACGAAGTGAGAGAGTGGCATGGACATATATACACTACCAAATGTAAAATAGATAGCTAGTGGGAAGCAGCCGCATAGCACAGGGAGATCAGGTCAGTGCTTTGTGACCACCTAGAGGGCTGGGATAGGGAGGGTGGGAGGGAGACACAAGAGGGAGGGGATATGGGGATGTATGTATATGTATAGCTGCTTCACTTTGTTATATAGCGGAAACTAACACAGCATTGTAAAGCAATTATACTCCAACAAAGATGTTAAAAAAAAAAAGTATGTGTCAAATTAGGTATCAAATTAAGCAATGCCATTCAGATAATTTATATATTCTCTAATGCATAATCATTAATAGCATGCTATATTAAAGGTGCACTGTTTTAATGCTGTAACTAACATTGCATAAAGATATTAGTTTATTTTATCTGTAACTGATTTATTATGACTTTGGTATTACAAATAACTCTGAATAAAAATACTGATACATGTTCACTTCTAGAAAACAGTATAACTTAATAAATAAAAACACTAGTCATTTAAAATTTGCTTATTACTTTCTCTAATAATGTGCTTTATACATGTGTAAATCTACGTATGAACTATAAGGGTTTTTTAATTTTAAATTGGTAACTATAGAAAATAGTTAAACAGCTAGATGCATGGGGCAAGACTAAAATAATAAGAAAAACTAGAAAATAACTTTCAACATAAATACAGATAATAGCAAATTAAATCATTATGAAAAATTAGCATATATTCTGTGACTTTACCTTTTCTTTAAATCAAAGAAGTAAAAGGATTTTTCCCATGTTAAATTATCTTTTTTTGTTATTAAAGACAAACTAATAAAGCCATTACAGATGATTCTATGAAGCAAATATCTATATTCTCAAAAATGTAGTTATTTTGTAGCAGGTTGAATTCACATTTTCACATTATTATTTCTGCTCCTGCTTCTCTTCCTCCTTTACTTCTCCTCCCTCTCTCTCTGCTCCCCCCTCTTACCCCTCCTCCTTTATTTTTGAGTCTAATGCACATATAGTAAAGTGCTCAAATCTTAACTCTATAGCTCAATGAATTTTTAAAATATATGTACACTCAGATAACTATCACCCAGATCAAAGTGAAGACCATTTCCAATACCCCAGAAGATTCCTTTGTATTTGCTTCCAGCCATTATCCTCCTACCAAAAAGCAATCACTCTTCTGAGTCCAATCTCTATAGAATAATTCTATCTGATCTTGAACTTCATAAGAACTCTTTTTGTCCAGCTTTTGGTACAACATTATGTCTACAAAAATAATCCATGTTTTTGCATGGTAGCCATACTGTATTCTTTTGTTTTATTGCTGCATAGTGTTTCATTATAGGAATAATCACAATTTATCTGTCCAGTCTACTGCTGAGGGACATTTGGATATTTTCCAATTTGGCCATTATGAATAAAACTGACACGAATATTTTTGACATGTAGTTTGGTGGGCATATGCACTCATTTATACCGGGTATATACCTGGGAATTGAATTGCTGGGTCATATGGTAGGTATGTTTAGCTGTAGTATATATTACCAAAGAGTTTACAAAGCTGTGGTACTGATTTACATTCCCATTCACACAGTCTGAGAGTTCTTATTGCTCTAGATTCACACCAGCACTTAGTATTACCAGTCTTTTTAATTTTAGCTATTTAGACATGTGAAATGGTATCTATTTGTGGTTCCAGTTTGCATTTCCCTGATGCCTAATGACGTATTCATACACTTATTGACCATTTGTATACACTGGTAAAGTGCTTGTTCAAATGTGTTGCCCATGTTTTAAAATTGGGTTTTTTATCTTTTATTAATTGACATGTAGGAATTCTTTATTCTGGAAATGAGTTCTTTGTCAGATGTATGTATTGTAAATAACTTCTCTCACTCTGTATCTTGCCTTTCTAATTTCTTAATGGTGTCGCCATAAACAGACATTCTTAATGTTAATAAAGTCCTATTTGCCAATCTCTTTTTTATGATCAGTGCTTTCTGTATTTTGTGATTTCTCAAAGATCATCGCCTACTTTGAAGGCATGAAGATACACTTTCATATTTTCTTCTATATACTTTATTATCTTACTCTTCTCATTTAAGTCTATGACCCATCTGAAATTGACTTTTATGTATGGTATGAAATAGAGGTCAAGGTTCATTTTTACCCATATAAATACAAATTAACCCAGCATCATATTGAAATGATTGCCCTTTCCTCAGCGCATTGTAGTGGAAACTTTGTCATAGATAAATAAATAAATAAAGTGGCAGTTACATAACCTGATAATAAATCTTCATATCTAGTAGTGCAGTTCAATTAACTTTGTTCTTTTTTATAATTATTATTACTATTTACTATTTGCATTTCAAGTTAAATTTTAGAATCAGTTTGTCAATACTCCCACACACACATATGCACACACAACTACTAGAGTTTTTTTTTTTTTTTTAAATAAACATTTTTTAGATTGGTTGATTTTCTCCTTGCTATTTTATTTATTTATTTATTTTTGGCTGTGTTGGGTCTTCATTTCTGTGCGAGGGCTTTCTCTAGTTGTGGCAAGCGGGGGCCACTCTTCATCGCAGTGAGCGGGCCTCTCACTATCGCAGCCTCTCTTGTTACAGAGCACAGGCTCCAGATGCGCAGGCTCAGTAGTTGTGGCTCACGGGCCCAGCTGCTCCGCGGCATGTGGGATCTTCCCAGACCAGGGCTCGAACCCGCGTCCTCTACATTAGCAGGCAGATTCTCAACCACTGCGCCACCAGGGAAGCCCACTACTAGAGTTTTTATTGAGAATGCACAATTGTTCCTTAATTGTCACAATAAAAAAACTAAGTAAAAATAATTTATTTCTTGGTAAACTTCCAAGCAATTTAAGTTGCAATTAGTATTTGGAATAGGACACTCTAGAAAGGACACAAACTTAAAGTAGTTTTGTAGACAGGTTTGATATTCTTTGAAATTCATGATGTTTCAAACCTCCCCCCAAACCCCATGCCTTATGTGTCCCCTCATTCTGCCTCACTTAGGCTGGCTTGATCGGTTAATGTAGCAATCTACATTTATTATTTCCATTTTAGTATAATTAAAATTGAGTATAGATAAAACAAATTTTATTCATTGTTATGCATAATGATATTGTAGTAACTGTTAAAATACTTTAGAAGTTTTGTAATTCTTATGGATGTTGGCATTGTATTTTCTTTTATAATAGGCTTCAAGTATACATACAAGAAATAAACAAGAGGCTGTATTAAAAAAAGCTTTCCATGTAAAATATCTATAGTGTAATGATAAATTAGAATAGGAACACTGCAGGAAATTGGGCATCTCTAGAGGGAGAATGGACCATCTTAGGAGAGGCCTGCATTTTAGTGTTTATATGATCAAAGAAATCAATTAAATAATAAATGAAGTTTGCTGAGTTTGCATCTCTGCTTTTTAGAAAGCAAGTGTAACTTGGAAACACACAAACTGTGAAGCTTCCTAAAGATTGGGGCTAAATTTATTTTAACACATTTGTAATGACCTAGAAAAGAAGGTAATATTCTGCAGTGAGCACTCAGCTTAACCAAATATAGAAAGATAAACTTGCCCATAAACTTTGGAAAGACTTATTGAGGCTGTTTGGGCTGTAAAGTGTTTCACTTATCAGTCAAGACACAAGAGGGTATATTATAAAATAACATACCTACATTATTTTAAATCTGAAATCCCTCATTTTTGATTCCAGATTGTTTTGAATTCTAGGGGAAAAAAATAAAAGCATTCTAGACTGACCCCTGAAGTCAATTAAAAAAGGAAAAAAACACGTTGGAATAAGCGTGGCTCAGAAGAATGGGAGTCAGATTCTAGATTTAGATCGCACAGAGAAAGAGCTGAAGCTAAGAAGGGAAAAAGAGAATATTTACAGAATGAAGACTGAAGAGCAGTGTAAACACTTAGGTAATGTAGTGTGCCAGAGGAGCCAAGGTAGGAAAGAATTCAAAGAAACAGAATATGATCAACAGTGTCATATGTGGCAGAGAAATAAAAAGATGGTTCCTGAAAAGGACTAATGTGTTGGTATTTATCAGGTCATCCATCAATAACACTATGAAATATATTAAATAAGTAGAACATTTTAGTTCAAAGGTAAGAGGGGCTCTAATCAAAATTTATAATATGAAAGATCTGAAAAGGGTAACTCACATGGACTTGCTCACTGACCCCTGTAGAACTAGACCGTGGGCATCCTTTGGGATTTAGAAGAAAGAAAATGTAAAATAAGTAAATGGTACTAGAACTTTACATAATGGATATGAAATTATGGAAGTGTATTACTTCAAGATTCAGTATAGGTTGAAATAAAAATGTATTTAAAAAGGCTTGGATACATGCATGGGTGATGGATGCCTGACAGGGTCTCGAGGAAAACTTCTTGGTGTTCTTCTTTCAACGTAACAGAGGGCAAAGGTGCCCTCCCTCAAACCACGTGTTCCTACTGTTTTTAGGGACGGATTTCTCCAACCAGTAAAGCTGAGATGAATACCAATACAACATTTCTTAGGAGTTTCTGTGTGAATACTTGCATAGTTTTAAGAATAGAGAGGAAAAATTACAAATCTCCCACACCCAAAATAGCAGTTGCTTAGATCCCTTGGGAAAATGCCACCTGATAAATTAAAGATGAATCAGTGATTAAGGGAAATGAAAGAACTGCAATAACAACAGTAAACTGTCCTTTCTAATCCAGAGGGGAAAAAAATTAAGATTTTGTTTTCTCATTTGTTTTCTTTTGCAATTGAAAAGGTTAAAAAAAATGTACACGTTTAGCAACTAGCAGGAATTATTGGCATGTTTCATTATAGATATTTTAAATTAATTCAAAAAAAATTTTTTTTACCAAATTAGAGAGAAATGACAGATAGCCTTAGTTCTAAGGAATTCAGTGTAGACATAGAAACCTAATTACTGTCAAGATTCGTAGGAAAATGTTACGTAAAAAGAAATCACATTTCTGTTTTACAAATTGAGAAATTGAAAAATCAATAGCTTGTTCTGAGTTAGCTACTGACTGCCATCGTTCAAATTTTATTTTGCTGGAGGAAGCAGAGAGTGGGATGAAATCCTTTAACAGAGGGATTTAGAAGATTTAAATGGCATTCAGTCTAACACGGGCTCCATGGTAACCATACGGGCTATGCAAGCTGTTCAATGAATAGCCAAAACATTTAGGTAGACAGGATGTCAAGCCAACCAAGGTTGAAATGTGAACACTTTGAAATCTAAGCTATCAGCACAAGTTCCTTGGTGCGGTCCTCCCTTTGGGGGGGCTATTCTCACCAGTGTGAATCATTTAAAAACTGAAGTATCAAAACATTGTCCCATCTAGTACAAACCCCTTCCAGTTCTGGAAAGCTGGTATTGTTTCAACTCTGGTCTTGAATACAATTTTGGAGGGCAGCTGGCATGCCTTTCTTCACTTGGCCAGCTAAGGCAATCTAGCTAGGGACAATTTGTAGTGCTCAGGAATTGGGAAAACTGAGGCAGAAGGGAAATACCACTGAGATATAAGCAGACATCTAAGACAGAGAGCCATCCCACTGAGTAGAATAATCTGTACTGTAGTTTTGTGTGCCTTTAATTCATTCAGTCATCACCACATTCAACTCTTCAACAGTTATTATGAACCCTATGCCAGCATGTGTGCTGCAAGTTGTCTATAGGGTTGCAGTGGGGGAAGCATTAGTCAAAGGATGAATATGACTGGAAGAGCTCATGTTCTAACTGGGGAAGAGTAGACGGGAAGACACACTACGGCATAACATGAGCGCTCTGGGAGGAGTAACCACAAATTACTAGAAGAGCACCAAGCAAGGAGTGACTCGGCCTGTGGGAGGTCTGGGGAGGATTTCAAAGAGGAAGGGAGTTTTGGAAAAGGAGTTGGAACTTTCGTGCCAGAGAAGTGGGAATAAGGGGTGTGGGGCTGCGGAGTCAGAGGTGGGGTGTGTGTCTAGAGGTCTTTCCAGACCAAGGAAAATATAGATAAATTTACCCTGTATACTTGTTCTTTCCCTTTTCAGATTACAAGTATTTTGAGGGCAAAGACTATGATTTAAATATCTTTCTAGCCCTTATCATATCTAATCCAGGGCATTAGATCTAGTAGTTACTCAATAAGTGAACATATTTTTAATAACAGGTTCAGATGATATCCGTATCCACCATTTTCACAAATGTGATTTTCTCCATCTAATAGGATGTTGCATTTTAGATGAACAATACTTTTTGTTCAGTTGGGTCTCAGAGATCAATGGCTCTGATCCTGTGTGAGATCCTCTTTATTAGCGCAAGTCTTTTGTTACATTTCTAACTTGAAAGAAATTACCTGAAATTTCAATTTGTCTTGAATTCACCTGCGTTCTGTGGAGGTCACGTTCTGTCACCCTGGAACAGTGGCAGCTTTGACAGAACCTGTCTCAATAAGGAAAAGGTGGAGCAGTCAGCGAGATATGATCATCTGCTCGATCCCGAGCCTTGGCGCTCTGATCACCCCTCTTCTACAGGGAGAAATGATGCTCTCGTTTCCCTGAACCCTTCCAAAGCAAGTCCTGCCCACTCACCACAATATTCATACAGAAACAATACCAAGAATAAAAGAAATCTGAGCATTTATAAAGCAAGGAACATGTAAAAGGACTCCTAATTAGAAAAGTTTTCATAGCTTTTTGTAAAAAAACAAACAAACCTGAATCATCCAGTTTTGTGCCATTGGAAATTAGCTGATTTAGTACATGATTTCAGACTATTTTATGGGTCTTCTGTTAAATCAGTCTCATTTATAACTATGTCCCTGGTGGTGCAGTGGTTAAGACTCTACCTGCCAATGCAGGGGACACGGGTTCGAGCCCTGGTCTGGGAAGATCCCACATGCCGTGGAGCAACTAAGCCTGTGTGCCACAACTACTGAAGCCTGCGTGCCTGGAGCCCGTGCTCCCCAACATGAGAAGCCACTGCAATGAGAAGCCTGAGCATCGCAACGAAGAGTAGCCCCCGCTCGCCGCAACTAGACTAAGCCCGCGCGCAGCAACAAAGACGCGACGCAGCCAAAAAAAAAAAAAAAGATATCTTTTTCAGATCGTGTATGAAAAAATAGTTTGATGTCCGAATATGCAATTGAAGAGATACCTATTGTATTGTATATACATATAATTATTATAAATATATAATTTCTGTATGTTATGATATTTTGACATTGTAAAAAAACAAGTCTTTCTGGCTGGGGAGAGACTGCCTCTCCTGGGGCTAGCCAGTTCTTAGAGATGACAAAGGGCTCAGTCAGGAGCACGCTTTTGGTATACAAACTAACCAGTCCAGAGTTGTCCCTCCCCTATCTGGCCTGTGCACCCCAGGAGGCCATATTCCTCTGCCTTAAGCATCCCACGGACAGGTTTCAGACAACTAGGGGTCACGTCCTTAGTTTGAGCGCACTGAAATGATTCAAACTAGCCAGTCTTAAGCTGTTTACCCTGCCCTGTCTTGCCTTTCCCCAGAAACCCCAATAAAGACTCTTGCCCTCTCTCCTGCCTTCTGCCTCCTGACCAGCCTGTGTTTTTCCATGTAGCCCTGCATGGCATGGCGTACCTCCCATCTGTAGAAACTGTGCATAGAACAAACCCTCTTCCTGGGTCTCTCCTCTGTCTCTTCTTGTGGCTGCACATGACTGACCATCTCATAAGAGAATACAAAACACCTGACAAGTAGGAAAGTTTAAGATTGAGGATGCAAAATACAAAATGTTACCTGATGGTTTCAAAATGGATTCTTTTGAAAAAATAGTTGGCCGTTGCTATTTGAGATTGAAGCAATATTTTCTAGTGAAGATTAAGTGATTTGATGTCAACAAACATCAAGGGACATTGATGGAGCCCTTGGGTTCTCTGTACTTTGCCAAACTCTTCTCAGAAACTGTGTGCACAGTCAGATGTTTATATTGTACCCCAATCAAATGCCTCCCACCTCCCATCACTTTCACCACTACTGCAAGCTTCACTTGGAGCTGATTATTTCTTCTTTCATTCTGCTTCTATCTGCCTTCCTTGACTTTTTTTTTCTGCCTGTATTTGATAAGCAGTATGGGGAAGTGAAAAGCATATGAGTTTCAAAATTAGATACCCTTGAGTCTGAATCCTATGTTACTATACATTCATTCATTTATTCATTCACGATTTGTATAGTCAGATATACAGTGGTTCATGTACTGACTCTGTTAGATATTAGCTGTGGATTATGGGGAAGTTTCATAACATTGCTGAGAATTTATTTTCTCATCCATAAATTGGGGATACTAATTATAGTTAACATTTACTGAGTGTTTGCCAGGTGCCAGGCATTGTATTTGTATTATCTCATTCTATACCCACAGCAACCTTGTAAAGTATTTACTATTTTTACCTCTACTTTGTAGATGAAAAAATTGAGCTTTACAGAAGTCTCACTGAGATCACTTAGCTAATAAGTGAGATGATAATTAAAATTCAGGTTCAACTTTTTCCAAATCATATATTTTTATGCATTCTTCTGTTATTCAACAGCAGTGGCTTTTAACCTTAATTGCAGATCAGAATTTTATTTTTAAGTTAAAAATGGTCTTTGGGGATTCTAATTTAGTAGAATTGGGAAAGTACTGAAAATTATTCTTTAAAAAGTTTTATTAGTGATTCTGATGTGCATCTAAGATTGAGAAACACTCATTGCCAGAAAGGGTCTTGAATAACATATTGTATGTGTAATGGGAATGATAATCTGAAATATAACAATGATATTTACACTTCAGTAGTATTTTTATTGACTAGTCTAGTCAGCCCAAGGTTTCTACCTGTCTTGAAAGTGGTGGTGTCAGAACAGGAATGAGAACAGAAATGGTTATGTTAGTATTCAGCTCTAATACCCAAATAGGACTTTGTCAGAAGCCATGATTTTAAGAGTTGGACTATATCAACAGAAACATCAAAGGACCAAGCATATAGTTCTCAGATGGTAGAGATTCCTTCCTTCATAATGTGTAGAGATGAATCCTCTTTCACGTGGGAGAGTTATAAAAGTTTCTGCCTTATGGAGAAGAAAGATATGTTGTGGAGGAAGTAGAAAACACACTCTTTCTGGTCCTGGTGGGAAATGGATAGAAGATAGAGGAGATGGAAAAGAAAATTAACAACAACAAACTCTTCTATTGCTTACCATGTGTCAGGCACTGCTTTGAGCACCATACATTTTTTAACTTATTTAATCCTTATAATAACTATGAGGGGGGAGGGACTATTATTGAACCCATTTTACAGATGAAGAAATTGGGGCACAGAGATGTTCAGTGACTTGCCCAAGGTAGCACAGCTGGTAAATGGCAGAGCCGAGACTGGAACCTAGGCGCTGGAGCAGTCTGTCTCAGGTAGCAATTTGTTTTCCAAGGGGAGGATGAAACACGATATGTTTCTCAGGCACACAAGGGGGAAACTACAAGCATCTAGGTTAGAGAAGCGTACAAATATAGACATATACGCACACACACACACACATACACCACACTCTCCTCTCTCCCCTCACTCCCCGCTCCTCCTTCCAGCATGGATCAGGGCAATGATGTGACAGCATTTGTGGGAGGTGGCTAGATAGGTAAGCTTGAAGGAAGCTCCATTATTCCCATCGCTTACCTCTACGTGGCCAGTACAAGGGGATCCAAATGCTCTAACAGGCCCCAGTGAGAAGACACAAGAGTGCTGAACAGGCCCGTGGCTCAGCAGAGGCTAGGGGCCAGGACGAGGTTTCTATGAACTGTGCTTCAAGAGCAGCGGCAAATGGCTTGGGATTCACATTCCAATCCAGGCATAAGAACATAAAGCCTAGCAGGAAAGGGTCAGTCATACTTGAAAGCTACCAGTTTAGGGGCAGACCAGTTGTATCATTCTATATTGGAGGTATGACTGGATCTAGAGAATCCAGAACAATCGCTTCAGGAAACTCAGACTTTTAGGGCAAGCATAAACTCTTTCAGATTTCTGCCTGCTTCTCTTTTCTAAGATAGACTCTGGGTGATGAGTGGCTTGTGTGACTTCATAGAGGCAGAAGTGATTACGAATGCTGAGGACACCATGGAATTTGAAGGTCCAGCTCAAGATTGGCCAAGAGTGTGGGCTTCAGATTTGAATTTAGACAGTTTTACAATTTTAAGTCTTAGTTTCCTCATCTGTAAAATGGGAACAACAAAGATAATTCTCTAGTAGAGTTGTAAAAATTAATTGATCTACATAAAAGCATTTAGTTTAGTACTAGCTGTGTAGTGGGCAGAATATTGGGATTAATCAAGGGATATGATATATTTTGGCACCATCCTGTTGCATTTGGTTTCCTAGATTGCAAGCTCCTTGAAGGTAAGATTTTCATTTATTTTTTGGTAAATGTATAGCGCCTAGGACAACGTCTAGCACTACAATAACCAACAAGTAAATGTTAATTTCAGTCTTTGCTCTTAGGCAGTTCAGGAGTTCTCTATCATCTGGTAATGTGAGCATGCCAAATGGTGTCAAGTGTAAAAAGCATTGGAAGATCTTCTTTTGTAGTTGAACTCGCCCCGATGGTTTTGCTGAAGTTTGTCTCCAAATTTGCCTGTTCATCCTGACCTTGAGAACACAAAGTATCCTGTGCAATTCCTTCTTCCCACAAAGAAACAGACAATTTCATATTCTTATACGTTTCTCCCCTTAACCTCAGCAAAGCATTTCAACCTAAGTTCCATCAACAGTGAAACCTCTATATAATTATGCTAGGTCAAGACCTTTTCAAGTTAAAAAGAAAAGGTTAGTGTTTCTTTCTGCTGAGTAAACACGTGGCTATTTTGTCTCACAGTATATTTTTCAACTTAGCGTTTCATTCTATGAACCCAAATGATGCTCTTCACTGGATTCGCAGTGACTGTAAGACATCTGGAATTTGTAAATGAGCTGAATTTAGAATTAAGGTGGATGACTTCCATTGTACTTGGTGATTTGACTACTTTCCTATGTTATGTTGCTCTCTCATTGCGGGCTCATATTAGCTTTTAAAATGTGTGTGCTGCTCACGCTCTTGTTAAAATGTACAGAAATGTATGCATGGTGCATAGTGGGACTATTCTTAGTTCCCCTTTCCTCTCCTATTCTTTTCCAAAACTGTCACATCTCAATGTAGGACTAAGTCATGAGCTTTCTGTTTTATATGAACGACCATAGTTCTTAATGCCAGACAACTTTGCAAAAATACGCTTCAGGTCACAAAGTGGGACAGATATAGGGCATGCTCAGAACATGGCAAAATGAATTGGAGTACTCTCATGCTTAAGAGTCAGTGTAGGGCTTCCCTGGTGGTGCAGTGGTTGGGAGTCCGCCTGCCGATGCAGGGGACACGGGTTCGTGCCCCGGTCCGGGAAGATCCCACATGCCGCAGAGCAGCTGGGCCCATGAGCCATGGCCGCTGAGCCTGTGCATCCAGAGCCTGTGCTCCGCCACGGGAGAAGCCACAACAGTGAGAGGCCCACGTACCGCAAAAAAAAAAAAAAAGAGTCAGTGTAAACATCTCTCTAAAAAATTACAAATTATTACAATTTGGGGTATGCTACTAAATTCATTTTCTTGAACATTGTGTTACCCACAGAATAATTTTAGAGTAATATCAGTTAATGGAAAGCAAAGGAAAATGTTGGATAATCATCATGTTTTTATCTTTTTATAATAAATGCCAATGAAGTTCCTTATTTAGCTATTGTCTAATGCACTCTGAAATAAGTGGTAATTACTTTATTATTCACCAGCCTTAGCTCTTCGGTTAATCAATCCAAATGGCTTGCCAGAGAAGAGGTATTTAAAAATACAGCAGTGAAGCTTTAGGTAAGTTAATTTGGTAACACAATTGTCAAAGTTAAAAGTTCTTTTAATCATATGGCGTAAAATAATGAGTAAATGGTCATTTAATAATTAGTTTGATTTTTACCTGCTAACAATAAAGTGTTTAAAATTTCTTTTGAGTAAATGCAGAGTTTGACTATCCCATTCAATTCTTGACAATGACTGTTTTCCTGAACAGTTTACAAAGGAATCTATATAATTTAAACAAATGGAATTGAATACTTGTGGGTGAGGATAATATTATCTTGCAAAGATTTGATACAGAAAGGATTTCTCAGAGTATGTTTACTTACGGATGTAAAACTGAAAAAGCCTTTGGAATTCATACACAAAATGGTCTGATACAATTGTTTAAGACTTTAATACAATAAGTAGATGCAAGTCTCTTGAAAGTAACAATAGATCGTGTCAAAATATGCCCCAAACATTATATTAACAGCTTTTATCCCTGTTAATATTTTGTAGAACAAAAAAATATTTCTGATGCTCTGTCAGAAGACTTCTTGAATCTTGACCTAATTTGTTGGCCTGATTTAAGAATTTAAAACTTGCTGTTCTATCTCTGGCTAGTTTAATTCATCATTTAGCTCTCTCCAAGACTAAAGACACATAGCAAAAATAGCTCTTACATATCAACATTTAAATGAAAACAGCCTCTGTATCGTGCAGAGTGGATATTTGCTAATCAAATGTTCACTGTGGCAATACTTATAGAATGGTAGTAGAGAGCATCTGATCAAGTGTTAATGCTTTGCAGGAAAAGAAATGATGTTATTTGCTTTAGATATAAAGTCATTTCTTTTTAAAAAAATTAGCCTATTTAATGCATGGGAGATTGCCATATTCCTTCATCTAATGTTGCATTCTCTATAATGATTTCTGATTACCAAAATGCATAGTACAGATGCTAATCAGGGCCCTTTTCACAACAAGTGCGGATGCTGAGTGCCTCCTATGAGTTTAATCACAGTGTGTGATTCACACAGTAATGGGTCATAATTGCCCCCCACCAAGTTGTCTTGAGGGTCCTGCTTCATTTTATTACCACTGGACCTTATCAACCACTGAAATCTACCACAGTTGCCTTGAAGGTTGCAACCAATCTCTACAGGCATAATTATACCCAAATCAGGATACCCAAGTAGAGTGAAGGATTGTACTTGGTCTCTCTCCTCAGTCTTACAATAGTTTAAAAAATAAATAGCAGCATTTATATAATTTTCTATTGCCTTTAATTTTTTCTTACCTGGAGAGACAATCTGAGTGCCATCCAGGTAATTAAATTAAATCTAGTTGGTAGCCTATGTACAGATGCATTAGAAAGCTTTTTACTTCTGTTAGCTTTAGACATCATAGGGTTTATTTTCTCTTTAATACTTGGAGAGCTACACATATAAATCACTAACACTTTAGAGAATAGCTGCCCCCAAAATTTCTTTTTCTAAACCAAACTCGGAAGATTCCAAACTTTGTAACTTACTGTTGTAGATTGTTAGAACGAACTGGTCATCTGTGTGGCCTGGGAGGACTGTGGTGTTCACTTGGCAGAGTTTTGTGCATAGTTAGAATCAGGGGCTGCGTAGGTGGCAGGATTTCAGTGTTTTCGTCCCTTTTTAAGTATCTCCCATCTACACACAAACACGCGTACACACACATGCCAGAGGTCTAAAGTTCTTTTAACAAGCACAAGCTATTTTTGTTTCATAGAGAAATCAGGCCATAAATATTTATTGAGCACCTACAATGTGCCAGTCACTGTCTAAGGTGCTGGGAAAACAACAAAGAGCAGAAGTTCCTGCTCTCAAGTATCTTATAAGCTAGTAAGGGTAGAAATAACACAAAGAAGTAACACAGCAGCTTAAATTCACAGTAACATGTAAATGAGAGAAAGATTTGATGGGGGGAGGTGAGGGAGCACACAGGACACTAAAGTTGGAATGAGTGAGTTATGGAAAGATAGAAAGAGCATATGTCCATGACAAGGTGAGTTCCAAGACAATCTCCTACTTAAAAACTTTACCTCAGACTCACGCTACTTTTTCTTCTCTATAATTGGGCAATAGCAGAATTTTAGCTAGGCTTCAGTTTTCTGACTTTTTTTTAATTAAAAAAAAGTGTTTTAATTCTCAAGGGTATTGCTGACAGTTCCACAAAAAGTTAAACAGAGTTATCATATGACCCAGCAAATTCACGGCTGGGTATTCACCCTAAATAATTGAAAACAAATAGTCAAATACATGTACAGGTATGTTCATAGTAGCTTTATTCACAATATCTGAAAGGAAGGAATAGCCCAAATGTTCATCAATGAATGAATGGATAAATAAATTGTGCTACATACATAAAATGGAATATTATTCATCTATGAAAAGAAATGAATACTGATAACATGCTACAATGTGAACAAACCTCAAAAATACACTAAGTGAAAGAGGCCAGACAAAAAGCATCATATATTGTATGTTTCCATTTATGAAATATTCAAAATAGATAAATCTATAGAGGTAGAAAACAGGTTGGTCATTGTCAGAGGCTGAGAGGGAAGGAACAATGGGGAATAACTGCTTAATGGGTATGGGCTTCCTTTTGGTGTGTAAAATTATTTTGGAACTAGTAGAGATAGTGGTTGCACAACATTGTGAATGTACTAAATGCCCCTGAATTGTTCACTTTTTTAAAGTTAATGATTACTTTTATGTTATGTTAATTTTATCTCAATAATAAAAAAAGGTATGGCAAAATGTCAACCACAGGATAAGGTTTGATAATATTGAACGCTATGTGGTATCCTCATTCATTTTTTGATTCGTTTATTTATTTAACACATATTCATTGGCTGTGTACCACTTGCCAACCACTGTACTATGTGTCATCAGGGTAGACTTAGTTTGTGTCTTTTTTAGCACACTGTCTAGATGGGATATAGACAAATACAAGTATTTTATATGCACCATAGAAGCTTTCCTCCTTGGGATGCCCGTCTTACATTTTACTAATTAGCTATACATTTTGTAATTAAAAATAACATTTTTTTTCTTTAGTGGAAATGTGCAACAGATGTTTCCTCAGGCACCAATTTTTGAAGTCGGATGCCTCAATCACTTCCTAAAATTCAGCATTGAACCCTCCATTACAGTAAACAAAATGGATATTTGGGTCGCTAAGGCTGTATTTATACAACACAAGCATTTGCAGATATAAATTCCAGCCCCCTTTCTATCAAAATCTACAGCGCTGCATTTTTTCTAAACACTTTCCACAAAGAACTCATTCAGCAAGTTCCATAGTCAAAAGAGGGAAATACTCCACATAATATTCTAATATGCTTGTATTTTAGTGCCCAGTGCAGTTAGCATTCTGTACCCTCTGAAGAACTATACAGAAATACAGCTACTTTAATTAATTCATTTACTCTAATTAATCCAAGATTTCTTAAAGTTTTTTAACCATAGGGTTTCCTTTGCTTTTGTTTTTGCATAAAATACCTATTATTAGCTGACAGAACCAGTATTATACAGGTCACATATTGTGTGATGCAGGTTTAGTCCTTAAAGTCCTTCAATGAGTTAGCCCTGCCATTAGGGCCAAATAATAATTTCCTGAGCCGTGATCATGGAGTAGACTTGTGCTCCTGTACACTGAATTGGCTTCATTTCTCTACACAGTGCTTACCACCTTCGAGATTATATTATAACTTACTTTATGGATCACAGTCTCTTCCTTAAGAGATAAGCACTATGAATGTGGGGACTTTTTATATTATGTTTACTGCTATATCTCAAGTTGGTAAAACAACACCTGGGACCTAATAGGTGATTAACGTATTTCTGTTGAAATAATGGATAGAGTAGGTACTAAAAAATAAATGTTGGTTTATTGGTTGGATTTTTAATGTATGCGTGGTATGTTCTTGTTCTGCTAAGAGGAGATTCGAGTGGATCTGTACTATAAGCAGAATGGTTTAATAGGATTCCAAAAAGAGAGCAATTTTATTCACTGGTGTATAATTTTCTCTTCTTGGTACTATAATTATAATAGATTATAATATTAATATTAGTAAAAGTAACAAAATATTGAACTTCCAGGAACATCTTGGACAGTAAATGAAAGAGGATTAGATGTATCATCTGTTCATGAACTCTATTTTACTTTACGACTAACGAGTTGGAGAGGACCTGGGTAAATTAATATTTCCTCCAACACAACATGGTGAAAGCAACCATGACTAAGAGCTGGATGGTCCAAATTCAGGTCCAAATGTGCCATGAAGCAGCTGGATAAATCACTGTGTAACTCACTTTCCTGGGCTTCTCTTTTGTTATCTGTAAAGTATGAGGACCAGATGAGCTTGTCTTTCAGGTATCCTCTATATTCAACGTTCCATGATTCCCACAGTTCTGGATCAATTATTTCTCTCCTTTATAAATCAGCCTCTCTAACCACTTACTTTTTTTTTTTTTTTTGCGGTACGCGGGCCTCTCACTGCTGTGGCCTCTCCCGTTGCGGAGCACAGGCTCCGGACGCTCAGGCTCAGTGGCCATGGCTCACGGACCCAGCCTCTCCGCGGCATGTGGGATCTTCCCAGACCGGGGCACGAACCCGTGTCCCCTGCATCGGCAGGCGGACTCTCAACCACTGCGCCACCAGGGAAGCCCTAACCACTCACTTTTATCACACTGTTCTGAGTTCTTTTTCTGTGGCTACATTTTGAGGTCTCTTAGGAACTGACTTCAACAGGCCATTATCTGGGTTCACAGGGTCCTTGTTATTCCGAGGTCAGCTTCCACCCACTCATCTGCTATCCATCACCAGTCTCCAGACCTCCCAGCAAACCCTACTGAACACATCATCACTTTCTAGGGTCAGGATAAGGGTCAAATATCCCTAAAAGCACATTTCCCACCAGCTAGAACTTGGTGTGCTGACTCTCATCACTCAAATCAACTAAGTCCTGGGGGATCCACTCGGGAAAATCAGTCACACTGTCAGTTCTCTCATTCCATTCCTGCGCATTCAGTTTATGGAGAGGGTCTGTGTGATGCGTATAGATTAAACCATGCCTCCTGCTCTTTCCTTTCTTTCGAGGCCGCGTTAGTCTTGTCTCCCAATGGGAATTTTAGTCCTGCTGTGTTTTGCTTCAATCTCCGCAGGAGCCCTAAACCAGGGCTCTCAACTCTCCGTTATCTTTTTTTTTTTAATTTAATTTAATTTTTTTATACAGAAGGTTCTTATTAGTTATCTACTTTATACATATCAGTGTATATATGTCAATCTCAATCTCCCAATTCATCCCCCTGCCACTGCTTTCCCCCCTTGGTGTCCATACATTTGTTCTCTACCTCTGTCTCTATTTCTGCCTTGCAAACTGGTTCATCTGTACCATTTTTCTAGGTTCCACATATATGCGTTAATATACGATATTTGTTTTTTTCTTTCTGACTTACTTCACTCTGTATGACAGTCTCTAGATCCATCCACATCTCTACAAATGACCCAATTTCATTCCTTTTTATGGCTGAGTAATATTCCATTGTATATATGTACCACAACTTCTTTATCCAGTCATCTGTCGATGGGCATTTAGGTTGCTTCCATGACCTGGCTATTGTAGATAGTGCTGCCGTGAACATTGGGGTGCATGTGTCTTTTTGAATTATGGTATATGCCCAGTAGTGGGATTGCTGGGTCATATGGCAGTTCTATTTTTAGTTTTTTTTTTTTTTTTTTGCGATACGCGGGCCTCTCACTGTTGTGGCCTCTCCCATTGCGGAGCACAGGCTCTGGACGCGCAGGCTCAGCGGCCATGGCTCACGGGCCCAGCCACTCCGCGGCATGTGGGATCTTCCCGGACCGGGGCACGAACCCGTATCCCCTGCATCGGCAGGCGGACTCTCAACCACTGCGCCACCAGGGAAGCCCTATTTTTAGTTTTTTAAGGAACCTCCATACTGTTCTCCATAGTGGCTGTACCAATTTACATTCCCACCAACAGTGCAAGAGGGTTCCCTTTTCTCCACACCCTCTCCAGCATTTGTTGTTTGTAGATTTTCTGATGATGCCCATTCTGACCAGTACCTCACTGTAGTTTTTGTTTGCATTTCTCAAATAATTAGTGATGTCGAGCAGCTTTTCATGTACCTATTAGCCATCTGTATGTCTTCTTTGGAGAAAGGCTATTTAGGTCTTCTGCCCATTTTTTGATTGGGTTGTTGTTGTTTTTTTTTAATATTGAGCTGCATGAGCTGTTTATATATCTTGGAGATTAATTCTTTGTCCAATATTCATTTGCAAATATTTTCTCCCATTCTGAGGGTTGTCTTTTTGTCTTGTTTATAGTTTCCTTTGCTGTGCAAAAGCTTTTAAGTTTCATTAGGTCCCATTTGTTTATTTTTATTTCCATTACTCTGGGAGGTGGGTCAAAAAAGATCTTGCTGTGATTTATGTCAAAGAGTGTTCTTCCTCTGTTTTCCTCTAACAGTTTTATAGTGTCTGGTCTTACATTTAGATCTTTAATACATTTTGAGTTTATTTTTTGTGTATAGTGTTAGGGAGTGTTCTAATTTCATTCTTTTACATGTAGATGTCCAGGTATCCCAGCACCACTTATTGAAGAGACTGTCTTTTCTCCATTGTATATTCCTGCTCCTTTGTCATAGATCAGTTGACCATAGGTGCGTGGGTTTATCTCTGGGCTTTCTATCCTGTTCCATTGATCTATATTTGTCCATTTCTTCCAAGTTGTCCATTTTATTGGCATAGAAGTTGCTTGTAGTAGTCTCTTATGATGCTCTGTATTTCTGTGGTGTCCATTGTAACTTCTCCTTTTTCATTTCCAATTTTATTGATTTGAGTCCTCTCCCTCTTTTTTTGATAAGTCTGGCTAAAGGCTTATTAATTTTGTTTATCTTCTCAAAGAACCAGAATTTAGTTTTACTCATTTTTGCTATTGTTTTCTTTGTTTCTATTTCATTTATTTCTGATCTGATTTTTATGATTTCTTTCCTTCTACTAATTTTGGGTTTTGTTTGTTCTTCTTTCTCTACCTCATTTAAGTGTATGGTTAGACTATTTATTTGAGATTTTTCTTGTTTCTTGAAGTAGGATTGTATTGCTATAAACTTCCCTCTTAGAACTGCTTTTGCTGCATCCCATGGGTTTTAGATCATTGTGTTTTGTTGTCATTTGTCTCTAGGTATTTTCTGATTTCCTCTTTGATTTCTTCAGTGATCTCTTGGATATTTAGTAACGTATTGTTTAGCCTCCATGTGTTTTTGTCTTTTACTTTTTTTTCCCTGTAATTGATTTCTAATCTCATACCATTGTGGTCAGAAAAGATGCTTGATATGATTTCAGTTTTCTTAAATTTACCGAGGCTTAATTTGTGACTCAAGATGTGATATATCCTGGAGAATGTTCTGTGTGCACTTGAGAAGAAAGTGTAATCTGCTGTTTTCAGATGGAATGTCCTATAAATATCAATTAAATCTATCTGGTCTATTGTGTCATTTAAAGCTTGTGTTTCCTTATTAATTTTTTGTCTGGATGATCTGTCCATTGGTGTACGTGAGGTTTTAAAGTCCACCACTATTATTGTGTTACTGTCGATTTCCTTTTTATAGCTGTTAGCACTTGCCTTATGTATTGAGGTGCTCCTATGTTGGGTGCATATATTTTTTTAGTTGTTATATCTTTTTCTTAGATTGATCCCTTGATCATTATGTAGTGTCTGTCTTTGTCTCTTGTAACATTCTTTATTTTAAAATCTATTTTATCTGAGTATTGCTAGTCCAGCTTTCTTTTGATTTCCATTTGCATGGAATATCTTTTTTCATCTCCTCACTTTCAGTCTGTATGTGTCCCTAGGTCTGAAGTGGGTCTCTTGTAGACAGCATATATATGGGTCTTGTTTTTGTATCCATTCAGTGAGCCTGTGTCTTTTTGCTGGAGCATTTAATCCATTCACATTTAAGGTAATTATTGATATGTATGTTCCTATTACCATTTTCTTAATTGTTTTGGGTTTGTTTTTGTAGGTCCTTTTCTTCTCTTGTGTTTCCCACTTAGAAAAGTTCCTTTAGCATTTGTTGTAGAGCTGGTTTGGTGGTGCTGAATTCTCTTAGCTTTTGCTTGTCTGTAAAGCTTTTGATTTCTCCATCGAATCTGAATGAGATCCTTGCTGGGTAGAGTAATCTTGGTTGTAGGTTCTTCCCTTTCATCACTTTAAATATATTGTGCCACTCCTTTCTGGATTGTAGAATTTCTTCTGGGAAATCAGCTGTTAACCTTATGGGAGTTCCCTTGTATATTATTTGTTGTTTTTCCCTTGTTGCTTTTAATAATTTTTCTTTGTCAATTTGATTACTATGTGTCTCAGCATGTTTCTCCTTGGGTTTGTCCTGCCTAGGACTCTCTGCGCTTCCTGGACTTGGGTGGCTATTTCCTTTCTCATGTTAGGGAAGTTTTCGATTATAATCTCTTTAAATATTTTCTTGGGTTCTCTCTCTCTTCTCCTCCTGGGACCCCTGTAATGCAAATGTTGTTGTGTTTAATGTTGTCCCAGAGGTCTCTTAGGCTGTCTTCATTTCTTTTCATGCTTTTTTCTTTATTCTGTTCCACAGCAGTGAATTCCACCTTTCTGTTTTCCAGGTCACTTACCTGCTCTTCTGCCTCAGTTATTCTGCTATGAATTCCTTCTAGTGTATTTTTCATTTCAGTTATTGTATTGTTAATCTCTGTTTTTTTGTTCTTTAATTCTTCTAGGTGTTTGTTCTTTACTTCTTCTAGGTCTTTGTTAAACATTTCTTGCATCTTCTCGATCTTTGCTTCCATTCTTTTTCTGAGGTCCTGGATCATCTTCACTATCAATATTCTCAATTCTTTTTTCTGGAAGTTTGCCTATCTCCACTTCATTTAGTTGTTTTTCTGGGGTTTTATCTTGTTCCTTCATCTGGTACATAGCCCTCTGCCTTTTCATTTTGTCTATCTTTCTGTGAATGTGGTTTTCATTTCATAGGCTGCAGCATTGTAGTTCTTCTTGCTTCTGCTGTCTGCCCTCTGGTGGATGAGGCTATCTAAGAGGCTTGTGCAAGCTTCCTCATGGGAGTGACTGGTGGTGGATAGAGCTGGGTGTTGCTCTGGTGGGCAAAGCTCAGTAAAACTTTAATCCACTTGTCTGCTGATGGTTGGGGCTGAGTTCCCTCCCAATTGGTTGTTTGCCCTGAGGCAATGCAATACTGGAGGCTACCGGCTCTTTGGTGGGGCAAATGGCAGACTCCAGGAGGGCTCATGCCAAGGAGTACTTCCCAGAACTTCTGCTGCTAGGGTCCTTGTCCCCAGGGTGAGCCACAACCACCCCCTGCCTCTGCAGGACACCCTCCAACACTGGCAGGTAGGTCTGGTTCAGTCTGCTATGTGGTCACTGCTCCTTCCCCCGGGTTCTGATATGTACACTACTTTGTGTGTGCCCTCCACGAGTGGAGTCTCTGTTTTCCTCAGTCCTGTCATAATCATGCAATCAAATCCCACTAGCCATCAAAGTCTGATTCTCTGTGAATTCCTCCTCCCATTGCCGGACCCCCAGGTGGGGAAACCTTATGTGGGACTCAGAACATTCACGCCGGTGGGTGGGCTTCTGTGGTATAATTGTTCTCCGGTTTGTGAGTCACCCACCTAGCGGTTATGGGATTTGATTTTATTGTGATTGTGCCCCTCCTACCATCTCATAACGGCTTCTCCTTTGTCTTTGGATGTAGAGTGTCTTTTTTGGTGAGCTCCAGTGTCTTCCTATCGATGATTGCTCAGCAGTTAGTTGTGATTTCAGTGCACTTGTAAGAGGGAGTGAGTACACGTCCTTCTACTCTGCCATCTTGAACCAATCTCCTCACTTCTCCATTATCTTTTTGTGTTTCTCTCTTATGGGGGATTTTTCCAGGCTGGGTGCATTGAGGAGCATCTGCTACTTTAGGCTTGAGCTTTGTTTGGAGCAGCCTCCAAGTGGGAGGGGAGGAGGACCGCTTGGAGTGCGAGAAGCGGCATGAATGGAGATGTTTTCGCTACATTCTCTTTGTCGTCTCTCAATTGAAAAGTCTCTTGAGACAAAATGGCTCCTTTTCAGTGGGTTATGTGGAGGAGGTTTCATGAATTCAGTTGCTGGTGTTAATATTAAATCAAATTTTAATGTGGAATCAGTATGTTAAGAAGAGTACTATTCTAAACATATGGGAGGGAAACCATGATACAGTAAAAACGTTCTTAAAATAGTGTGTTTCTTGTTAAATACCAAAAGTTAGCATGATTTTGCTCATCCTCAACATCGAGTGTAAGACCTCCAAAATTTTAGATTCCCACAATGGATTTTCAGAGTTCTTAAAAGCATTATCATCAAACTTTTATGTATTCTAAAACAGTTAAAACAGAAATTCTTGGAGATATCTTGCCAAGGTCATTTGGAGATTATTCCCTAAGCTGCTTTGTTTGAAATAATAATAAAAAAATTTATAATGTGAATTGTAATTATTTGGAACACTGTAGAATAAAGCTACAGTAAATTCCTTCACAGTTGAACTATACTGTTTAACACATGGAATGTCTAATTGACAATTCTGTACCAATGTGTAAATTTGTCAAGGAAGGATACACAACAAGTTTTTTTTTTTTAACATCTCAGTGAGTGCTGTTGTGATTTGGATCTATTACTTCTGAATATTGCATGAAGCTGACAAGCACTTGTCATTTAAAGACCACATGGAGGCATTTAGTTTTCCATTTAGACATAATAACACATTATGCAAATAAGCTTGCAAAGGAAAGCTGGAGGCTGACATGAAATAAACTGTCAAACACAAGTTGCTAATAAATGAACATTTCTTTATAGATTGTCTTAATTTGGGGAGTTGAAAAATACATTCGTCTGTGGTGAATCAGGGCCCTTACTATAGTGATACTTAGCAGAGGATGCAATTTTTGACTTTACAACAACATTACTTCCCTCCAATTATGATGAGAGGTTGTAGCTTAAGGAAAACTCTCAAAACTTAAATTTCATAAAAAGAGATTTATAAGTAAATTGTGTTTCCACATTTTCATGGCATAGAGATACCTAAGCTTGATTTTTCTTCTCACCTGATTATTCACTATTCAATTATGTGCTGTCTATAGTAGATCTAATGATTTAAATTTGACCTAGATAACAGGTTATTGGAATTCAGAGGAGTTTTGACCCTTGTGATTTTGACTAGATAGTGTTTCTTTAAAAATGTATCAAAATCTCCTGGAAGCCATCTTAAAAACAGATATTGTTTTATTTATTTATTTGTTATTTATTTTTTTGCGGTACATGGGCCTCTCACTGTTGTGGCCTCTCCCATTACAGAGCACAGGCTCTGGACGCGCAGGCTCGGCTGCCATGGCTCACGGGTCCAGCCGCTCCGCAGCATGTGGGATCTTCCCGGACTGGGGCACGAACCTGTGTCCCCTGCATTGGCAGGTGGACTCTCAACCACTGCGCCACCAAGGAAGCCCAAAAACAGATATTCTTGATAAATTACCTAGGAACAAATTTAACCAAGGAGAGGAAAGTCCTGATATTGAAAACTACAAAACATAATGAAAGAAATTGAGGAAGACAGAAATGAATGAAAAGATATTCCACAATCATGAATTGGAAGCATTAATATTGTCAAAATGGCCATATTATAGAAAACAATATACACATTCAGTGCAATCCCTACCAAAATTCCAATGGCATTTTTCACAGGAATAGAACAAATAGTTCTAAAATATGTATGGAACCATAAAAGATCTGGAATAGCCAAAGGAATCTTGAGAAAGAAGAACAAAGCCGAATGCATCATGCGCCCCAATTTGAAAGTATATTTCAAAGCTATAGTAATTAAAACAGTGTGGTATTGGCATAAAGCAGACACACCAAACAAAAGAACAGAATAGAGAACACAGAAATAAACCCATGCATATACAATCAATTATTTTACCACAAAGGAACTAAAAATATACAATGGGGAAAGGACCGTCTCTTCAATAAGTGGTGCTGGGAAAACTGGACAGTCACAAGCAAAAGAAGGAAACTGGACCACTGTCTTACACCATACCCCAAAATTAAATCAAAATGCATTAAAGACTTGAAAGTAAGACTGGAAAACATAAAAATCCTAGAAGAAAACACAGGCAGTAATCTCCTTGGCATAGATCTTGGTGATATTTTTGACTCTGACACCAAAAGCAAAAATAAGCAAGTGGGATTGTATCAAACTAAAAGCTTCTGTACAGCAAAGGAAATCATCAACAAAATGAAAAGTCAACTGACTAAATGGGAGAAGATATTTGCAAATCATGTATTTGATAAGGGGCTAATATCCAAAATATATAAAGAACTCATACAGTTCAATATCAAAAAAATAAACAATCTGATTGAAAAATGGGTGGAAGATCTGAATAGACATTTCCCTTAAGAAGGCATACAGATGGCTAACACATACATAAAAAGATGCTGTGCCTCGTTAATTGTCAGGGAAATGCAAATCAGAACTATAATAAAATATTACCTCACACCTGTTAGAATGGCTATCATCCAAAAGACAAGAGATATCAAGTGTTGATGAGCATGTGGAGTAAAGGAAACCCTGGTGCACTGTTGGTGGGAACATACACTAGTAGAGCCACTATGGAAGACAGTATGGAAGTTCCTCAAAACATTAAAAATAGAACTACCATATAATTCAGCAATTCTACTTCTGGGTGTTTATCTGAAGAAAACAAAAACACTAATTTGAAAAGACATATGCACTCCCACGTTCACTTCAGCAGTATTTACAACATCCAAGACATGGAAACAACCTAAGGGTCCATTGATGGATGAATGGATAGAGAAATTGTGATATATATATATGTGTATATATATATATATATATATATATATATATAATTTAGCCATAAAAAAGAATGAAATCTTGCCATCTGCAACAACATGGATGGACCCCAAGGGCATTATGCTAAGTGAAGTAAGTCAGATAGAGAAAGACAAATACTGTATGATCTCACTTATATATGGAATGTAAATATATATAAATAACCAAGCTCAGAGGTGCAGAGACCCAACTGGTGGTTGCCAGAAGTGGGGGGTGGCAGGGGTGGGAGAAATGAGTGAATTGTTTTTGTTTTTGTGTAAATACATTGATTTTTTTAAAAAATGGATATTCCTGGAAGTCTTTCAAAAAATGCATATTCTTGAGTCCCAACCAAGACTAACCTAATCAGAAGTTTTGAGAGTGAGGCCTATGAACTTGCATTTAAGAAAAGCACAGTCATTCTTATGTTCAAAAGAGTTTGAGAATCTCTGAACTAGACACTCCCTGAAAGTCCATGACAAGCACAATTTCAAGATTGCTAAAGCTGGAATTTATATTTCAAATCAAGTGTGACATGAAGTTGGGGATTGAGTCATTCAGGGTGAGACTGGCTCGAGATGTAGCATTTGTAACTCAGTGGGACTTTGTTCTCTATTTGTTCTCATGTAACAGTAACTCCAATGAAGTAATAGAAGAAATAGAGCACTGAACTATTTCTCTGCAACAGTTGCCCACAGGAACAGACCTGGTAGGGATGGGATGTTAGAACTGGAGAATACAACTGGGAAAACGGGAAGGTCTAAGCCCAGGGGTCAGAGGTGAAGCTGTTTAGCCTACCCTCTCCGTCTGAAGCCTCTGCACAGAGATAATCTTGAGGGCTTTTGGTCACTTGTCTTCACAGAACATAGAAAATATAGCAAAAGTTTCCTTGATCCCTCTCAGACCTCTTCTAGAACCCATAAACCAGTACCAGGGACCAGGAACACTTTTCTGTTCCCTGGCTCTGCTGTGCTGTTTGAGCTGTGAGGTAGGACTTGAATGGATTCATCTCTGTGTCCTTTGATTTGACTCTTGAATTAGCCCACATTTTTGTCCCCTGTTAGATACCTGAAAAGATGCTCTGTTTATAGACAGCATCTCTTTTGGGGCCATCTAATCTGTTTCTAACTCTGAAGTGCACTTATTGCTTCTTCCAATTCCAATATTTTCTCTGCTTTAGTGCTTCAACCTACATATTGACAAAGACTCTTCTTGAACAAACTTTAGCCAGGCCCCCGGGACCCTTCTTCTCCAGTAGGCCTTGACCTTGGTTCCATCATTGCCGGGCCTGCATAGCCAAGTTGTAGCAAGAATCTTGCTAAGTAATTTTAGGCAGAATCCCCCAACCTCCATATCTGATCAAATTCCTCTCTCCTAGGATCTGATCACCCTGATCTGTCTTCAGCAAGAATCCTGTTAAGTCTGTTTAGCAAGAATCTCCTCTACCCTTGATGTCTCCTCTTAGTAATTTTCCTTCTACTGACCCCCTCATTCTGTTTGTTGGCTATGAATCCCCAGCTGCCTTTGTTGTATTTGGAGTGGAATTGAGCCCCGTATCTCTCTCCTGTTGTGATAGCCTTAGACACCTATTGTCACAGCCCTGAATAAAGTCTTCCTTACCATTTTTTCTTCCAGTTTTATATTGAGATATAATTGACATATAGCACTGTATAAGTTTAAGGTGTACAGCATAGTGATTTGACTAACACCATGAAATGATTATCACAATAATTTTAGTGAACATCCACCATCTCATATAGATACAATATTAAAGAAATAGGAAAGAAACATTTTCTCCTTGTGATGAGAACTCTTAGGATTTACTATCTTAACAACTTTTACATGTAACATACAGCTGTGTTAATTATATTCCTCATGGTGTACATTACATCCCTGGTACTTATTTACCTTATAATTGGGAGTTTGTATCTCTTGACTGCCTTCATCCCATTATACCTTGCTCCATCCTCTGACTCTGGTTACTACAAATCTGATCTCATTTTCTATGAGTCTGTTTGTTTCTTTTAGAAGTATAATTGACCTACAACACTATGTTAGCTCCTGTTATACAACATAGTGATTATTAATATTTCTATACATTTCAAAATTATCACTACAATAAATCTAGTTACCATTCTTCCTTACCATTTTTATGTCTCAGAAAATTATTTTAATCATATATACATATAGGAAACAAATTCTTAAAAAGAAAGTTAGGAAACATTTAATCTAACCCTTTGGTTTTACAAACAATAAAAATGAGACCTGAAAAAGCTAAGTGAATTATCTAAAGTCCTCTTCTTGCGATGTAAGCCAATTCCTTTTTGTCCTATACTGAATCAAATCATAAAAGCTGCTAACTGTCACAGATCCATGTCCTGTACTTTAAACCCATGAATGTTCTGGTCATCCTGTTCTTTCTATATAATAAGCTGGAGAAAAACAGCCATTTTTCAAACTTATGAAGCTCAAACTATACAGTTAGAGAGAATTTCCAAAGAAGGTTTATATACCTTTAATATATAAAACAGTGTCCTGAAGCCAGATTTTTTCCATTAAAAAATTCTCTCTATTTCTTCCCCTTTGATTGTACTGTTCTTTAGTGTAAGTTACCCAGCAAAAGGCCTGAAGAGTAAACACATGGCAAGCAATTGTGATCACTCTTCCTTGCTCTGGCCAAAAGCTTATTAGATTATATTGATTTACCAGCTCTTTCCTTGCAGAAATAGCCTAATTAAATGCTTAGTACTGCCTTTGAAGGTGAGGTCAACTCAATAGTTACTTTGGGTTCTAATTTTAGACACTCTCCCTTCTCTGATTATAGTTTTGGTAATGAGAAGTAAATGTTGATGTCTTAAATTGGCATCTTTTCCATTCTTTAACATATTATTTCCTGGAACAAAACTGTCTTTGGAAGTCCAAGTTTAAATTAGGCCCAATCACAGAGTATTTTTACCTTGAGTGGAAAGATTATTCTCTTGTTTACTGGGGGGGCGGTATATATGACAACCCTAGTGTTCTCTCTTTCTTCAATAAGTTATTTTGAGAAAATTTCCAAGTCTTTCTCTTTTAAGCTTTGGAGTGGGTATTTCATACATTCTTGATACTATCTCCTTTCTTAGGGACTGGAGTCATAGGATTCTTTCTTTAACGGGCATTTTTGCCTTATAAAAGAAAAAACAATTTACAGACTTTTTTGTTTTGTCATGAAGTCCCATGATCTAACTACTGCAAATAACTTCATCAGTATAGAAGGTAAGCTCTTAGACTGGCCGTTAGGGAGAAGTAGCATATACCCATTTGGAGTAGTTACGACTTTTTCTCTTCTTTTCTCTCTTTTCAGTAATAACTGGTCTTGTTCCTGTGGTAGTATAGGGTTGGCAAATATAAATGGCACAATCTATCTTCAATCTAAGAGGTTTAAAACTTCTTTTTCTTGCAGATAGATTATCCCAAATACTTACGTGAATACTGTTTAGAAAGTAGACTAAACATCCCAAATACCTATCTTCTTGTGGTTCACAAAAAGTCTTTATGAGCCTTTGGTTCATTATTGCTGTTGCTTAAAATTGTCCCTTTGAGAATTTTTTTTAGGAATATTCTTTCTATACTTACTTCCTTTCCCAATAAACAGTTGATTTAATAAAAAAAAATCTACTAGGAGGAGATTGTGAGAAACGTAACTGCGTTTGTACAACTGAGAAACTGATAAGAAATTTTATTTGATCCCTTTTTTTGTCACTGTGAAATTAAGGGCATCATGAACACTCCAGGGCATTTGAAAACAAATTTCCTTTTTGGAGACTTTGATGGCTATCAAATAGGCTGTGGATTTACCATGCTTCATGGAGCTGAAGGAACTCCGTGTATGATGGTCTTGCTAGACATTTACACATGGTATAATGCTCCTCCATTTTCAGTTCAAAGCAAGCATTGTCTCCTGGGTTTTCACTTAGCTTCTATTGCTGCTTCTCATTTATGTTGAGATAACAGTTCACTTCAAAATAGATAATCTTCTGGTAAAAAAAAAAGCGGGCTAGTTCCTTTCCTTCATAAAACAACCTTTCCTTTGAAGACACAGTTCAGTAAATCCAATAAATTTTGAGGCAGCAGGACTTTTCATTGGTTAGGTACTACAATAAAATATGAAAAACAGAGTCATTTTAAGACACTTTTGGTACAAGACTATCTTTTGCTAAGTTCAGAAAATCTAGTCTATACAAACCATAATTTGATAATATTAGCCCCCAAGGATTATGTGTAGTTGTATCAGTATAATTTCAGCTTTTGAGGTTTGTATGTGCAAAAGCATAAGAGAAAGCAAAACAAACAGCAAACGAATGCAGTTGATTTGTTACTGGAAGGCTGAAGGGAATTCCAACATGAAGTCAAAATGCTGTTTAATAAGGAGCAGATACAGAGAAATACATCTTGGAAGTTTAAAAAATAGTGAGGTTGACTTTAAAAGTGCAACCTGAAGCCATGTTTTAGAAGATGACTCAGCTAGCTATTGGTCTCTGCAGTGGTGGTTGAGGATCTCATTCAGCGTGTTCCTGTCTGAATGCATGGTTTCTTCTCAGGTTAGTAACTAAAGTTAATTAAAAACAATCCTGGGTCTGACTGAAGAAAAACAAAATCAAAACCAAAAACAACTTTTTGCTTTCTCCATTGGAAGCCTGGAAATGAAGTTCATTAAAAAAGTTGCTTTGAGAGTTACAAGTTTGGGATTCTTCCCCAAATCTCCTGCAAATGTGAATGTCTAAGTATATATCTGTAATGTGTATGCAAAATTCTGGGCAACATATTTTGAGATTTATTGCAAGTCCCCAAACATGCCTGATAAATGATCTAACCACACACAACTAGAAATATAATTAAACTTAAAATTTATACAGATGCTTTGTGGACTCCTGGCTGATAAAAATAAAAACACCAGTGACTATTCAACTGGAGTTTCAGTTTGTAGAAGGGTTCTTCATTCATCACATGATATGACTCCTAGGAGAGTCCTGTGAAATAGATAGGGCAGGTTATATAATCTCTACTGTGATGAGAGGGTAAAAATAGCTGAGATTTACTGAAGATCAATTATAAGCCAGATATTGTTTAAACATTTTGCACATATTAACTCATTTATTCCTCTCCAATGCCTTCTGAAATAGATACTACTGTGCCATTTTGCAGATAAAGAAATGAATACACAGAGAGCTTGAGCATCTTACCCAAGATTATATGGCCAGCAGTGGTAGAGCTGGGATTCAAGTTGAGGAACAATTACTACCCCATTTTGCAGATGAGAAACCTGAGGCTTAGGAAGGCTAAAAGCTAAAAAACAAGTTCCCCAAAGTAAAAAACCTGGTAGATGACAGAGCAGAAATTTAAACAAGGTCAGTTTTACTCTAAAATCTTAGCTTTTAATCACTTTATTACAATGTTTACTTTAAACCCTGGTTTCCCACCTTTTGATTTGTTGCCAGGATATTTAAGCTAATGGGTTCCTTAATCCTGGCCACTATATACAAAAGATATATTGGCTTTTTTCTCCTACTACATGATTTTAATGTCTATTTTTATTTTGCAGCTTTAATATATGCAGATAAATGGCTTTTAATTAAGATATTTTGAAAAGGTTGAGGATGCTATAGGCATGGATGGAGGAGTATAAGATGCAAGTTTATAGAAATGTACCAGAATCACTGGGGAAACATTTTCAAAATGCAGTGCCAGCTGAAGCCTCTGAACAGATCTACTATATCAGAGCGGGATGGGGTGAGGGTTTTCAGTAGGAAGAAGCCTAGGCCTGTGCAATTACAGAAAGGTTCCATAACTGAATATGATATTGTCTCTAATCTGGTTGAAAACTGCAAGACGTCCCCTCTCCACACCTTCACAAGCTGTGTCATGTTTTTCTTGAAAAAATTTCATACTGTAGATATTACCTGACGATGACCTCTATCTGGATAATGCACTTTACCTCTAACTTGTGGGCAGCATTATCATGCTCTCTGTGGTCTTTTAAAATCTGTAGGATATATTTTTTCTTACTGTGACCAAGATTAAGATAGGTCTTCTTCTTTACACTTCTCTCTATTAACTGTATCTACTTTGGGTTCATTATTTCTGTGTGTTGAGCTCTTTTCAATATGGATTTGGTAATCAATATATTAACTATCTATTCCTCTATTTGTGTCATATGTAAATTTGAAAAGTAGATCTTAAGCTGATGATTAAAAAAAAATGAACCAAGTAGGACAAATGTGAAAATTTGTGGACAAAGCCTTCTTCTCTATGGATAGATGTTGCTAGAATACCGACTAGCAACATCTATCCATAGTCTATGGATGTGGTTGTTTAATCAACTATTAAAATTTCTGACCATCCTATTACCTAGTAACGTTTAAGCACACAGGTTTTGAGTCAGACAGACACAGATTCAAATCCTGGCCCACTGTTTTGGCTATGGACAAGTTATACAACATTTTTGAAACTTTGTTTACCCCCCTGAAAAGTGAGGATAATAATACAAATCTCATAAAATTGAGATTTTACATATATGTTACATATATGTTTAAAACATACATGTAAAATCTCTCCCCTAGAATAGTACTTGGCATATAGTGATTATTCAACAAATGATAGCTATTATTATTGATATTATTATCTATGAGACTACTGTGAAAGAATTTGATCAATATATATGTCTTTCTGTACCAGACGAAGATCTCATCAAAAAAATAATGAGGTGTGTTTGGTTTGGTGTACTCGGTGGACCACTGATGATCTATTAACATTTATGTCTCTTATTCTTGAATTAATCTACTCTACAGTTTTAATCTCTTCATGTTTCTCAGTTTGTGAAACCGTTGCCTGAGTTTCTTATGTTTCCGTATACATTGAAATCGAATGAAAGCTTGCTTTTCTTAATCCTAGTGTTCGGTACACCTCAAGGACTGTTTTCTCTTGCTGAGACCCCAGAAGTAAAGAAGTTGAGGAGGTGGGCTTTCATTCATGCCTTTATGTGTGAAACGTCAACTTGGCTTTAGTTATCTTTAGCCACCACTTTCTAAAAGTTCTCCAAAAGTTTGTTTCCTCACTGAGTTAAATAAAATGAGCTAGAAAGTTTTAAATGCTGGTACAGAGTCAAAAGGAAGAAACTGAAAGATTTTGTGGCGGGTAAGAAAGGGAATTATGAGATATGATTGATATTTTTTATTCAATAACTAATTTTGCACAGTTATGTTTTGTTGTGGATGATAGGTTAGAGTGATATTAAAGATTTATTTTAGATTAAATAAGATTTTGTTGCTTTTGACTAAAGAACAGACATGGTGAAGGGTGTTCATGTGATCCTCAGAGGAAGCTTGAATGGGTTTCGGAGACTGACAAGAGAGAACTTTCCAGATGTAAGTTTATAAGCAGGAATCCTTGACTAACATTTTAATTTCTCTTTTGTAGTTTCCAAAATAACCTTAGCTCTAAGATATCTAATAACCCCAAGAAAATATGTCCTGGTTTGTTCTGTGCACTCTGTCGCATTTTAGGCACTTCAGACTTCAGGAGTAAGGTTCAGTAATTTTAAAACTCAGTGCCGTGACATAGAAAAGCACTGGCATTATTAACCTTCAAATCAATGAAGAGAGGAGAAGAATGTTTTAACAAAAGAGCTAATGGCTATTTTCTTTAACCTCTGGTTGGAATAATTAAATAGCATGGCCTTTTCCTGGGACACTAAAAATAAAATGGAGGGCCTGACTTTTTATATCTGAGTTCTGTAGAGGATCTCGTTGGCCAATTGGTAATAGATGTCAGTTTTATTCTTTTCTTAAATAGTTGTTCTTCATGGCAGGAATGTTATGACCCTATTATTTAATATTTATGTAACACTGGCAATAGACTCGGCTTTGCACTGAATATCATAGAGTAGGAATTTATCCCTTCCCAGTGGGCATAGTATAAAAACAAGGTAAGCAAAGCCCCAATGTTAAGAGATAATTATCTATGACAAGAGGCAAAGGTAGACTACTACACAAGTACTCTGCTCTTTTCCAAGGCATCTTAATAAACAAAAATGTTTAGGAGAGTGCCCATGCCTGGTGCTATCATCTAGAATGCTGGTAAGCCAGCCCCCTAAAGCTTAGTTAAAAAGCACAGCTGAATTAAACACAAAGAGAAACCCATGGACTTGTGGATGTAACTGTACCTTCAGTGAAGCTTTATCTCAGTAACACGATGATTTAAAAGCAGATGTGATTTTCCTAACATGGCTATGGTTCCGACCACCCAGCTTTTTTGCTCCTTTGTCATTTTGAATGAATTATTGGTAAGGAATACTTCAAAGGTGTGCAAAAAAATTCTTTTACACTTAACATTTATAAAACAATGACGTTGATGGAGGGAGAATGAAAACCCCTGTCAATATTTTTCTAAGACTAAACAATAACAAAGTGCCTTCAGGATTCATTTTAATGAGAAAAACTAGGGTGGCTCATGGAAGTCGTGAGACAGGCAGTATACACTAGGAAATTAATTATTGCTTGGCAGCCAGGCAAATGGACGTGGCTTATGGTGGCATTGCAGAAAATAAATATTCTTTTAATCAGCAATGCTGGCTTATTTCCTCAACGGTAACATCAAACTTTAAATGCATGAAGTCACATATTTTTAAGAAAGGATTTCAAAACAAAAGGCTCGCTTGGTTTTTCTGAATACGATTTTCAGGTTACTGTTTGCACAAGGTTTTCTCCAAGTAAGGTACAGCTGATCCCTGAGTCTTGTCCACACTCAGAGAACAGGGCTATGATTACCAACAGCATTTTCTCTAAGCCCGACTCTGATCTGTGCTGGAGGAGGCGTTGACTTTCATGATGGTTTTATGGATCGACGGTTCAGGTGGTTCTCTAGATAGTTCTGCTGGGTTCCTGGGCCATGTTTGCAAGTCAAAGCTGCGTCTCCTCCCCTAGGTGGAATTTCTCAGCCCAAAGGTTCACTTCTTAGCTGTCTCCAGCGCATGGCAGCTGACGGGGCAGCGCTACTAATGAAACCGAGTCTTCTAAGCAGCAGGCGATAAGAGACGCTGGGATTTTAATAGCGTAATGAATTAATTCACAAACTCACTGAGCACAAATGATAACTTTGGTACAATTTCCAGTTACAATTAGGAGGCGATTGCATTGTTTTACGGGATAAAGGTATTAGTTTTGATTCTTGTAATGTAATGTGTACCATACTGGTATCTTTGTGAGGAAAAGCCGGGCTCTGGATGTGTGAATTTGCCCGTGACCAACTCCTAAAATGGATGCAAATTAAAATGAGTGATTTCTGTGATAGCGAAGTGTGCTGTAGCATAGCTTCTGTATCCAGATCCCTAACAGGGGGCTGGCAGAGGCTCAGAATTTCATTTTGCCTGAACTTTTAACCAAAAGCAGCATAACCAACCCTTCTCCAAGTGTATCCCAAATTTTTATTATATTTTGAGTGAATTCAGGCTGAACATACAATCTTCATTTTGTACTTCAACCTTGTAACTATTTCAGTGACTCCCTTCAAAATCGACAGATTTGAGACAACTTCTAACTCCTGAGTTCATTATGGAAAGGGAATCATCCATATTTTCCCTATTGTTTCTGGTGTTTCCCCCTAGAATGTTTCTAGTAGAAAAAAGAAAACTTTAAATCTCAGAGACAATTCTCAGAAAAACAAGTTCTCCTTTTCTCAGGGTTTGATTGGCATTATCGATAGTATTTTCAAAAAAGGAAATTGTGAGTTTGCACGTTAACAAATGAGTATGTATGCTAATGTCTATTTGAGAATTATTTTCTTTGAATTTTCTCTTTCAGATTGTTAAACTACTAAAGATAATCGATAAAATCTATTGTTTGTACCTGTAGAATGCTCAGATAAGTACTAGGTATACATGCTAATTAAAAAATATCAGTTGATGATACTAGAGGTGATAGATATAATGATAAAGTTTTCTTTCAGATGACTGACTTACATGGAAATGATATATTCATTCAATACAATGAATATGCAATGTGATTTAATAAATATTCATTGGACACCTGTGCTAAGCCCTAGAGATATTAAGATGAGAAAGCTTCAGTATTGGTTACTTACCATGGTAGATTGTATTGTTCTCAAATATTCACTCCCCTTCCCATAAGGGGATTAGACCTCCCCAGGTGGGGAGGTATGTACCTCATAGCATGTCCCATGGGAGGGGAATATACTTCTCTATCCCTTGGCTGTGCGACTGACTAGCCAATGGTGCTTGAGTGGACACCATGCATGCTACACCTGAGAGGAAGTTTTAAGAAGCGTCGTATTTTTCCGTCGTCACCCTTGCCCTTTTCTCTTTGCTGTGAGAATGGCACGTCTCAACAAAGAGCTTCTCCTAACTTGAAACGTAACCCTAACCCTAATCTGAGTCCTGGAATGAGAAGACTGAACAAAGCCACAACAGCTGACCTGCAGCTGCCAACATGTAACATGTTTGTTGTTGTAAGTCACTGAGATTTTGGAAGTTCTTTATTCACCACAGTGAAACAAGCTGAAACACGTTTCATGGAGTTCAACTACAGTAACTTAATTCTAAGGCATGAAAAGTTCGCATTGTCTGCTTAGCAATTCAGGACCAAAAGCAGAGACTAATTCTAGCCCAAGAACCCTGCAAACTGTAGTTATGTGTAACAGTCTTAAGATGGGCTGTGGGCAGATTACATCTGGGTTAATCTGGCCAAGTTTGCCTACTGTTAAATTTCAGTACAATGATTGTGCTGCTTTCCTCATTGAGTTTAGGTCATCGAAAGAGATAACTCTGTCATAATTTAATTGTCCTAGATGTACTGACCTGGTCCAAGTCAATTGGTAGTTCAAGGTCAAAGCTTCCATGTTTATCCAGTGGAATGAGAATGAAGGCTTTTTCAGGACAACTAACATGTCAAGGTTATCCATCCCTGATATGCTGTTGCCTCTCAGTATGTGTTAGAGATCAACAAACACTTGTAACTATTTTTCTTCTCCTTGGACCTAGGTTAACGTGGGTAGAGAGAATTCTTATCGAACCTACAGTAAGAGAAGACATTGTGTTTGTTAGGAGCAAGAAAGCAAGGGTGAGAGGGAGTGAGAGCAAGAGAGAAAGAGAGAGAGAACTAAGGGTTTCACTAAGGATCTTGCCTATGTACCTGCACGTACCAGCTACCAAGTGAAAATCTCATGATATTAAGAAAAACACACACACACAAAAAACCCCCAAGATTATTTAACGTTTATTTTTGTTGATTCTTTTCAGGATATATTTTCCTACATGTCCTTTGCCAACTGCCTTTCTTTAGAAAGTGCCAGGACCCACGCTGTGGTGGGCATCACCGTGCTGCCCCGTGTTCGGTTCTCCTCCCCTCCCGCAACTCATGCACATTCTATTCCCACCCCCTTGCAGCTGGGTGGCTCATGTAATTGGTTCCAGCCCCAGGACCTGAACAGAGTGATGGTCGTCAGTCACAGGCTGGGGCTTGGCTCCCTGGCTCTCTCTTCTCTGCCACGGTCATCCTGGGAGACACATGCTGAGAGGCCAGTGCCACCAGATGGCATCTGAACAGATCCTTGACTCACTGCTTGGACCTGCAAGGGAATTTTGTGAGCAAGAAATAAGGTTATATAATTTATTCGTTATTACAGCATACTCTGGGCCAACATACGTTTTCTGAACACTTCTCATTCTTTGCCTTGGAACTAGATTTTAATCTTCCGAAGTCAGACCTTCCTCCCTCTTTTCCTCTCTATCTTCCTTTCTTATTTCCTACATTCCAAAACTATTTATAGAACATTAACCCTATGCCAGGATCTGTACTGGAACTATGATGATAAACAGTTGAGGCATAGATCCTGCCTTGTGCAATTAGAGGGGAGTGAGAATTTTTTTGTTCCTTTACCTGTACCAGGCACTCTGCCAAACTATCTCATTTAATCCGCATAACCACACTACAAGCTAGAAACTATTACTATGCCTAATCTATTGATAAAGAAACTGACCTTCAGAGAAGTCAGTCACAGGGCCCAAATCAGACAGTGAAGGGCTGAGTTGGGCTACAACCTCGAGCTGCTTGTTGCCAAAGCCTTGGTGATGAAATATGGGACTATCGCAAGGGATAACTTTTGCTTCTCTGGAGAGTTTGGTGCACACTCGTTATCATTATTAATACATAGATCTGTCAGAAGTAGAGATTTCTCCCCTCTTTGGGCAAGAGTATGTGCTTTGATGTTTTGATCATAATGAAAAGGGTGTCAAGAGACTGAAAGAGTCAGAGCTCCGCCTCCCTCCCTGGCTGGCTGAACAATGCCAGATATTATGATATTGCCCTCAGTGCATTTATCCCTGTGCTGAAAGCAGGAGTCCTCATCCGAGTGGATGGCCTCAGGACCCACTGCTGGTGTAGCTTGTGAGGTGATGTGCGTGGACACAAAGGGGGTCCTCTCACAGTCTCTTCAGGCCCCTGTGAGGACAACTGGGCAATACTGCCAACAAAGGAAGGGGCAGTAAGAATCCCCTTCCCTGGGGAAGATCTGTGGACCAGTGACAACAGCTAATCACAGCTTTAAAAACATACTATTTGGAACGAAAGGGAGAGTTTTCCTTCAATTTATTTATTGTTTTGTTTTCCCAAAGGAGCTAGCAGGATTTTGAAAGAAATCAAGTTTAAGTAAGGATCTGTGAGGTCACTGCCTCTGCCTCACTGCTGACAGATAGCTTATCTTGTTGGAAGAGGCAAAGAAACTTTGGCATCTTGCTTAAGAACACTTGACACTAAGATGTGTCTGTTAATCTCATTTGCTTCCCCTGAGCAGTGGCACCAGAGGTGGTCCGGCCCCTCTCGGGTATGCAGGATGCCCGAGTTGCTGAGAGCTGGTTTCTCAAAGTGTGGGCGGTTGAGAACACACATGGGACACACCTGGAGTCGTTATTACAGAGGCAGGTGCCAAGTCCCACTGCAGACCCGCTGAATCTGAAGCTCAGAGGGGGGATGGAACTCTGAGCACTGCAGCAAGTGCCCAGGGGACTGTCCCACGTGCACCAACGCTGGACAACAGTGGGCTGGAGCTCACAGCTGCCTCTGGGCTGGTGCTGACGCAGGCCTTGCTGACATTTAGCCTTTTATTCCTGTCCCCTCCCCCCACCATTTTTAATAGCCTTATGGAGCTCCGAGCAATAACTTCTCTATTAAAGATGACCCACTCAGGATGGAATAAATGCTTTCTTTTTAGGGCAGATTACAAAAATACAACCTTCGAGAAACCTCAGCTTGCTCTATTGCTCTGCGTTATGCGTTTTGGAATAAAATTTCTCTCCTTGAGAGAAATTTCACTTTCACCGTGAAAAAGCTTCCTTTAAACATTAAAAAAATAAGATCTGCTGCTTTGTGCCTCAGTAGTACCTCCCGCAGCGCCTCTGCAGACACCCGAAAGCCCACTAGAGGAAAGTGAAATTGGGGCCCATTTTACCCACCCTTCATTGCCGTTGCATTACCATGGTTCCTTTTTTCAGGTTTCCTTTCCCCGCATCATTTTTATTCTTTCTTTCAATCACCTTCCTACACTCTCTTTCTACATTTATTTTAAGCAAATATTTAGGTTTGGGGGCTGAAAGTCTACTCAGACCATTTGCAGTGAACCCCATGACACAGAAGGATCAGTAAGAAGGAGGAAGAGGGGAAAGCAAGGCTCTCCCTGGTGAATCTGAGGAAGACTGGATTTGCCAGAAGAAATGTAACGATCGGAACTCACATTCCTGTGGGACACTCGGCAAGAAAACATCATCTCAAATGTGTAGCGCGTGACTTACCCAACGTTACAGGAAGAAGAAAGCACGAAGAACCCCAAAACCCAACACCCTCTTACATAGCAGCGAGCTACGTAGGCTTTGAATTATTTGATTGAACAGCATTAAGTGCTTTCCTGTTGGAAAATGAGGAACTTATTAATTATTTTAAGTTTGAAGTAATTAAGCCAGGCGCCGTCAGGCTGACACAGTTTTCTCAGCAGGCAGCCGGATTCTTCTAGCACAGGGAAAGCCTTTTCTAGTCCTATATGCTGATCTAGAGGTGAGCCAGTTGGTAAATATGTGACACCTTTTAATTATACCCCGTTGCAAGCTGGAGCTTGTCTTGTGAACTATTTGATCATTTGTGGCTCTCTCATGAAAGAGAAGCTATTGATGAATCTCCCTAGGAAAAGGGTGGGGATAAGAATGGAGGAGTGTCTGGGTACATGGAAAGGAGGAAAAGCGTCACTGTACTAGGGGCTTTAAGAGATTATTTCAGGGCCTGCCGATGACCCTCTAGCATACATACTGGAGAGGTTGTTGTCTCAGTTGGCAGATCACGCTACTATATGTAAAATAGATAACTAACAAGGACCTACTGTATAGCACAGGGAACTTTACTCAATACTCTGTAATGGCCTACATGGGAAAAGAATCTAAAAAAGAGTGGATATACGTATATGTATAGCTGATTGACTTTGCTGTACGCTGGAAACTAATACAACATTGTGAATCGACTATAGTCCAATAAAAAAAAAAAAAAAAGAATGCTGATAGTGCTGAGTAAATAGGTTTTGTAGCTGGTCCAGTCAGGCCTGGGTGGTAGGAAAGACTGAAAAACATTTTCTCTTCACCTTCTCTCTAGGCTTTTCCCGTAAGCTTTATTGGCCACCAGCTGCCCAGCAAGATTCCAGGCACATGGTGGAGAGCTTTTGAGCTCACATTTGCTCCAAAGAAGAATAGGAAAATGGAAGATGGAAAAAACGGGCCGAGAAGGAAAGGTTGGCAGTGGTAGAGACAGACACTTGCGTACCTGCAAAAGTTTTCCAAGTTCTTTTTTTTTTTTAAGGCTAAAGTTGAAAGGTTTCCTTTCATAGCAATATGCTTCCAACCCTTCCTTGCATTACTTTGCTAACAGTCTGAACAAATTGGTCTTTGACGGTCCTACCCAGTGCCTCCCAACACTGGCATCTCCATATCCAACACCAAGTTCAAACCAGTGCCTGCCTGTCCATCAGCCTGCTGTGTAACAGAGCACGTTTGTAGCCTAGGGCTGCAATATGTTGCCCATTTATCTCCTGTCCTCCAAGGTTCAGGAAATTTTATTTTCTGGCCTCAAAGTTTATTTGTTCTTACTCTGCACCTTCTGCTGGATAACTGGGTGATTTAATAATGACATTTGTACTAATGTGTTGATCCAGTCACTCATTTGTTTAATCACCATTAATTGACTGTGTACTTTATACCACTGAGGAAACTGCACAAGACAAACACGGTCCTTCCCTCCTGGAACTTATCAATTCATGTGAGAGAAATCCTTCCTGGTTCCCATGTGTAGAGAGCTTGAATCTCCATCCTCAAATTCATGAGGGAGAGAAATATTATGTTAAGTTTTTTTCATATTTTAATGCTCCTCTCTCTCTTTTTATTATTGAAGTATAGTCAATGTATAATATTATATACATCGTGTACAGTATAGTGACACTGTACACAATATAGTGACAGGTGTACAATATAGTGATTCACAATTTTTCAAGGTTATACTCCATTTACAGTTATTATAAAATATTTGCTATATTCTCCCTGTTGTACAATATATGTTGTAGCTTATTTCATACATAATAGTTTGTACATCTTAATCCTCTACCCCTCTATTTCCCCTCCCCCCTTCCTTCTCCTCACTGATAACCACTGGTTTGTTCTCTAGATCTGTGAGTCTGCTTCTTTTCTGTTCTATTCCCTAGTTTGTTGTATTTTTTAGATTCCATGAATAAATAATCTCATACGTATTTGCCTTTCTCTGTCTGACTTATTTCTCTTAGCATAATGCCCTCCAAGTCCATCCATGTTGCTGCAAATGGCAAAATTTCATCCTTTTTTATGGTTGAGTAGCATTAAGTTTTTTAAAAAGCCATTTAAGTTCAAATTCAAGCCTCTGTATTGCTGGAAAATTCGGTCTATTATAAGTGAATTTTTTCTAATGGTCTATACCGTTTCTACACAGAGAGAGGAACCTAGACAGGCCACCCTGCATTCCCTGCGATCCACAGCTTTCTCTACAGAATGGAGCCCCCGTAGTAGCTAGTATGGTGGGAAGATGGGGAGAGCACAACCGTGGAAGCGAGAGATTCAAGCTCTTGCCACCATTTGGCTGGGAACAGAGGGCGGGGGGTGGGGGGGAAGAGGGTACAAAGGCAACCTCAGCAGTGAGCAGGTGAGGCGTACAGTGAGGGCCTATAATGGGGTGACTGCAGGCTGGGGGGGCACCGACGTAGAACCTCTAAGTTCAGTGTCTGTGAAGATTGGGGTGCACTAGCCCTGAAGTCTTATAAACAGGGCCAGGGCAAGGGAGTGGGGCTTCCTGAGAACACTTTCTGAGGGAACTTACAGGGGACCCTGAGGGCTGAGGAGCTCAGCTCAGAGGCAGGGCAGGAATGGGGTGCAGGAGGAGGGCATCCAGAGGAGAGATAGGGGCTGAGAGGCCCTGGGAGCCCTGTTCTCTCACATGTTGGGTCCTCCGAGGCTCAGAGACTAGCAGGGCAGGCTGAGGAGGGAAGCAGCCAGCTGGCAGGGGTCTGAGGATGGGGGAGGCCGCTGCTGGAGGACCGGTACTTTACAATCGGTGCTCCAAAGACATAGACCAAGAAAGTTGCGTGCACACATGCACACACACAGGGTCTCTTGGAACCCCCCATGCCCATCCTTTTCCTCAATGGGGACATGTAGCAAACAGCCTTGCCCAATTCCCAGGAAAAGAGTCCCAGCTGCAGCTCTGGCCTGGTCATCCATGTCATTTAAGCACATACCCTGTCCTCTACTCAGGCACAGCTTGAAGGCCACTGTCCAGGTTGTTCAACTCCTGCCTTTCTCCCAGGTGCTTTAATGCCTGCCCTTAGTCCCCTGGGCTGCCCAGCCCCGCCCCCTGGAGAAAGCAGGAGTTGGGGGGAGTGAAAAAAACGCAGAGAAGGGGATGGTCATGGTCCTCAGCAAGGCACTTGGGTAGGGGTGGCGGAGGCATGGCTGAAGTGGGGAGAAGAGTGGTGCAGCCTCTGCGGAGGCCCCACCTCCTTGGGCCGGTCAGTCCTCAGCCCCTGGCCCGGCAGCTTCCTTCTAGGCCCAGCAGGGCCTCCTTCCTTTTCAAACCATCAGCGAGATGAAGACATGCTGGTACTGGAGCAAAGGAGAGGAGGCAGCACCTGGTAAAGGCCGAGAAGCAGAGGCAGAGGCCCAAGTGTGTGACGCAGAGCAGGTTAGAGTGCCTGAAAGAGCAGCAAGGGGCTGATGAAGCAGCAAGAAGTTGAAGATCGTGGAACTGAGCCACAAAAGGATGGTAATTGAATGACAATCCCAGAATTCTTAACCGAAGGCACGAATCACGAACCGCCAAACAGCTCTGCAGTGTCTGATTCGTTATCAGTGACTACTACATCATTTTCATTTCTGCGTTATGTACAGAACAAAGAACACTCACTACCACTGAAGTAGAAAGTCCTGCCTTGTTCAATGCAGCAACGTTTTGTATATAAAATAAATGTAGCCATCATATTTAGAATCAAAATTTGCGAACGCCACAACTCTGGTGTCATAGCTCTATTTCAGCTGAAGAAAAGTACCCTTATATTTTGGAAGGCAATATTAACAAACAACATTTTTCGAATGGCAAAACTTAGTTACCTTTTCTTTGTTACTTTTCACAAAGAGTTTAAGACACTTTTTTAAATTAAGCATACTTTCACAGAGTAATTTGCTTAAACTAGATGCATATAAAAAAGTTACACATGCTTTTTATTCTGCCTAAAGTACAAATACAACTGCCAATGTATATTTTGAATGGAACCCTATTTTATAATGTTAGCATGCTGAATGTGTTTTATGAATGATCATTAATACAGCATTTAGGTCAATATTTCAACTCAAACCCACCAAACTCTTTGGTCAAAAATTTAATACTCATAACCAAGCCAGCAGTGTTCAGAGTTGGGCTATACATATAAGCATTTTTATGGTTAAGTTTCCTAAGTGAGTGTAAAAGTTTTAACAGAAAGTGAAATATTATGCAGCTTTATGGAAGTTTAAAGCCTATTTGCAAGCATTGCTGCCTGTTGGAAGAATTTGTATGTACAGGAAATACATACAAATATTGTGGATAGAGACAGTTTATGTCTCATTGTGGTAAACCCTTGCTTTACAGATTTGAAGGTACAAACTTTTACAAGCAAGTTCACAAAGTCATGTTTGATTATAAACATCAAGCAAATAATTTTCCATTTGGTATGTTTTATGATGATTCCTAATTTTGTAGCAGTGCCTGTAAAATAAGTGCCTCTTGCAACGTTAAAATTAAAAAAAAATTTAATCCATCATGGGTTTGCTTTCTTGACCCTGTGGAGATGCCCACAGCTATTGGGCATCCTAGGTGAATTTGACTTTGGTTGGGCTCTGCCAAAAACTAATGAACTGAAAGAAGAGATAGCCTCTTGCCCTATAACTTGCCTTTCCATTAGGACATCCTATGTTATTATTACAATTTTTTTGAATTCTATTTTAAAAATTACTTATTACATAAAACAAAGATGCAATGTATGTAAAATATTAAAAGGAAGCTACACTAAAAAGAAACTTAGAATAATGACTTTTCTTATATACACATATATTTTGGAAAATGTGAAGATGCCAAACACAGAACTTTATGAACAAAGCCAGTCACCAAATAACAAGTTTATTTTAATGTAGTACTTTTGGAATCAGTTTAGTACTGAATAAACAGTGTATGTGTATAATAATATGTAAATTAAACAATTAGCACAGGGAATCCTAGTATTAAGGAAACTTCAAAAGGCCAAAATGTTAACTAATGCCTTGTCAAAGAAAATTTGTTCCTCTCAAAACTTTTTTTATGGGGTGTGTGTGTGTGTGTGTGTGTGTGTGTGTGTGTGTGTCTATGTTTGTCTTCAATAAAGAGCAGAAATAGAACTAGACAAAAAAATATGTTCTTATATGTTGAATTTTACGCAATTCACATGTTGATATCCTGCCTTTTCCTAGGGTAAAAACAGATTCTTCCCAGAAACCTCTTGCACAAACATACTGATCATCCAAAGTTAAGGATGTTTGAGAATCTATCTGGTAAAGATGGAAATTTAAACAATAGTACATGAAAATACATTAGGTGTTGCTTCATATAATAAAATGCACTCATTTTCTCTGAAAAGGAGAAGGAATCTGAACTTTCTTTAAATTATAAATTCCATAGTTGTAAAATGGGTGTATTTTGTCACGCATTTTACAGGAAGTGCTCTCAGGAGCCAGAGGGAAAGGGATTTTATAAGATTCCAAGTTCCATGGAGATGCTCTCTGGGCAACAGTCTGAAGGGAAAGGGATTTTATAAGATTCCAAGTACCATGAAGATGGCTCTCATCTCATCCACCTGATCTCTTCTTCAATCACATGGTTTATTGTGCATCTACTACATGCCAGCCCTGTGAGGTGCCTGATTTATAGGGTAGAAATTTGCTAAGATAAGTGGTGGACGGTGGTGAATGACTCAGATAGATACAAGTGTAAGATGACTGTTTACTATGATGTTGCAGAGATGTAGGAGGAATAAAATTAAGAAGGTGTGATGAAGCCTGTAAGGGGCATTCTAAAATGCCTAAAATGGTCAGACTTCCTCCACCCCACCCCATATAAGCCTTGCAATGGAAGAACCGCTGGCAAGTGTGAGTAAAAGACAAACAAGATCAGAGTTGTGTTGAAGAAGACAGCTCTACTGGAATGAACTGAGGCAAGAATTCCTGTGGGAGAATACAGTAAGCCCAGAGGAGGAACTCAAGTCAGTTCTGAAAGCCTCAAGAGAGAAATTCTTGGGTTCTTCCCAAATCAGAGTCCATAAATTGATGTCCATTCTGCTTCTGCCGCAGACTAGCCTGTGCTTATGGAATTTGCACACTTAAGAAAATATATCTCAACTCATGGCAGGAAGAGGCCGCTTTCTCTGAAGGAAAAAATCATGCTGCATGAAACCAAGATGCTGAATAGGGCATACATTAAACTCTATAGAAAATCCTATATGAATTTCAAAGATATTTATTTACTGTATTATCTGTGTAAAACATCATACTGGGTATTTTTCTTTGTTGTTTATCTCTATTTGGGGTCCGTATTTCCTTTTAACAAACTAAATTACTAGAACATAAGCAGTGTAGAAGGGGTAGAAAAAGTCAATTTGTAGGAGAAGCCGTTTTCTCTTAAATCTGAATTTTGTGCACTGTAGAATATTGGTAACTAGTAATCTATATCTCATTCAACAAGTTAAGTCCCAATTTCTCTGGAAACTATTAATGCGGATTTATAGACCCTTCAAGATAGATCCACCCCAACCTTAAAAATGCCCTTAAATCCAGGCATGTATTGGTCATCCCACAGGGGCAACATTTACAACATTTCCACACTTTTCACTAACAAGGTAGCATCCTAGCATATTTTATATTTTCAAACTGTTAGAAATAAACTGACATTTGGGTCAGCATTGTTTGTTGAGAACTGACCTAGGCACCCATCAAGTTCAGTACAATCGCCTTTGCTCGAAAAGTGGACAGGATAGCCGTGAATACTGTGAAGGTAACTTCGGTTTACATTTTGAAAGTCTTTTGAAGGCGCTGTTGTCTGAAGAGCAACATCTCTTTCCGTTTTTGTCTCAGGGAGGCTGTCACTGAGTGTACTACCTGCTTTTCTGTGGGTGGATGCATTCGTGTCTTTCATAAGGACTCCACGTTCGTATCACTGAACTGTGTGTTTCTGTCTCAGCCAGAGAGCTCAAGGACAACTTTGAATTGGGTGCATCATGTAATAGACTAAAAATCAAGAACAACAACAAAAAGACCTTTGTAATTTCAACTAGGAGAAAATAGGCATTTGCAATGAAATTAAATGTTTGGTTTAGCTTGGCCCCTAGGGGATAGTAATGTTCATTTTCATTTAGAATTTGTAGACTTTGCTTAAATGAGGGGCAGAACCAAATGACCCTGGAGACTAAATTACCTCTTAGCTTTGGAAATGGAGTTTACCTCGAGCCAGAATTGAGATGAATTTGTGGTGAGTTGATGGAAAATCTGGAAACATTTGCTCACTTGGTACCAGGAGTACAGATAGGCAGAGGAGGCAAATTCAGATGAATTATCCCCCATTCCTAGTAAATTCAGAAAAAAATCATTATTTAATTAGCATGAGTTCAATGCAAGCGTTTGCTATTCCTTTGATGCCTAAAATTAAAGAACAATTTCCTTTTCTTTTATAAACAAGAGCAATGTTAAACAAACAAACAAACAGGTGTGTCCACCTAGGAACACCAAGGCAGGCAGAAGAGAAAGGACACCATTTGGCCCTGTGTGCAACAGCTGTGCACAAGCTCTGTGTTGCCTGCCGTCTTTCACCCCAATGGAAATGATTCCGTTTGCTTGCAATTATAGACTCCTATTGATTTCCAATTTTCACCAGGCATGTTCAAGTCTCTTGGGCTCTGGGCGCTTGTAGATTCTTATCAGTCTTGCAGTGAGGAAACAATGTGGTAATGTAATTGGCACCAGTGCAGCAATATGAGATTCCTATTCTACTTTCAATTTTGTCCTTTATTGCAGTATCTTAATTATATATCTTGCCATATATATTTAGAATTACATACGTACATAAAATTCTATTGGTTACGATTCCTTGGAAAACCCTGTATATACACACACGTATTTAACACCAATGGACTCAGTGAATTCTCAAAGAGCAGACTATATTTTAATAGTAGCCTGTGCTTATCTATGGAATCCCCCCAAATCAACATAGCATTCTGAATAGATTGGGTTGTATCATCTTACTCTTTTAGCTTGCTTTGACTTCCATCTCTAGAGTAATAATGGATTCACGATTACACTGCAGCTGCTGTCTCAAGAGCTACTTATATGGGGGAATCTGCATTCAGCAAGTGTTTATTTTATGTAGTGGAGTGCCACCCAAACAGTTCTGAGCTCTTACCAAAAAGTCATCCAGAAAGCACACTTCACAAACTCTAGTGGGTAACATGCAATTACTTTCTTTTTATCATAAAATATCCGAGTAATGCTTTTATTTGATCTAGGGAAAAGACTTTCTACCAATTCTAATTTTTCCTGCAGGATGTGTGTTCGTGTTCTAAATCTTAACTTACCAGTACAGATTGTGAGGTTTGATGAGTGTTAAACTGTAGAGCCATAATAAAAGTCAAAGTGATTTGTCAAAATTTGGAGGAAGTGTAAATGGCTACGTTTCAATTTGTGTCTGCAAAGAGTAGGTAGTAGTAATTGCTTTAGCGGGATGATCAGGATGAAATACAGTAAAAAATAAAAAATCTTAATTTCTTCTTTATGAGATTGTTACAGAGTCAGTGCTTTGAGTGGCACCTCCCCACGCGATCGCTGGTGTATTGTGCTGAAGCTTCACTAGAGAAAGTGCGTGCTTTCATCCGGCCTCTGCAGGGCACGTGCTCTGTTACGTGAAGAGCATGACAAATCTGTATAGTTTCCAATCTCTTCTTCTATTTTCACTTCTACAATCTTAGAGGAAAAAAGCTCTGATAAAAATAAATGTAGCTGTATTGTAATCTTCATGTAGTCTTGTGGTTAAAGAAAGAAAAGTAAATATTAAAAAACCTCTGTGTTTTAGTTGGGAACACAAAATGATTTATTTGCTTCTGCATATACCCTTTATTTTTACTTTCTGATCTTTCTACTGAGACTGGATTTCACTAGAGTCCCCACGGTAATGGGGCCTGGTGACTAATCCACTGAGCCATACAAACCCCATCTGCTTATTCATTTTGACATTTTAATAATATCCCATTTGGACCTTTGTTCAATTTTGCTTTGTGTGCTACATCTTTGTTTTAACATTATATCTGAAATAATTTACTATAATGAATACTATCAAAGCTCCCTAATTAAAACACACGGAAAGTTTTTTGTTTGTTTGTTTTTTTGGTATGTCAACTATGTATACTTTCCATGGGAAATGTACCCACTAAAATTTGTCATATGGACCATCAAATTGTCCTCTTAATTATTGTTCATTGTGTATTTTACTTGGAATAAAGGAAAAATATGTCATTAAAAAAGCAACATCAGGGCATCCCTGGTGGTGCAGTGGTTGAGAGTCCGCCTGCCGATGCAGGGGACACGGGTTCGTGCCCCGGTGCAGGAAGATCCCACATGCCGCGGAGCGGCTGGGCCCGTGAGCCATGGCCGCTGAGCCTGCGCGTCCGGAGCCTGTGCTCCGCAACGGGCGAGGCCACAACAGTGAGAGGCCCGCGTACCGCAAAAAAATAAAAAAGCAACATCCTATTTTATTTCCATCTTACTCAGAAATTCCTGTATGGAGTGTTTTTCTCTGTAAATACCATAATAGATTATTCTAATGGCACAGCAGAGTACAGAGTAGGATAGCTTCAGACAACATTGCTGATGACAGAAGTAATGTTAAATGCTGACTTGTTTCGTTTTATAAATATGTGATTTCTTCAAATGAAGATTGATTATGACCTAGTATTTACATACATAAATCATACATATTGTGACAGACTTGTAACATGCTGTATGTGTTGCCCTCCGGGAGCTTGACTGTATTCAGCATATGCCACAGTCAAAAGCTTATTATTTATTATTGATTAATTCACATACTCCCTTTCACTCATACCAAAATATTGAGGAATATTGTAGAAGGAAGAAGGAAGACTTAAACACGCATTAGAAGATCCGCCAAATATTTACTCAAGTCTTCATAGGACACTAAACACACAAAAATCCTATAATTTAACCTAGATTTTTGTAGCAGGCACAGATGGTAAAGCAAGTGATAAATCATTTGCAGGATGTTAAGCTGCAAACAGAAAGTTAAGCATGATCCAGACTGTAAAGCAATGTAGGAGTCCAAGTGTGAAAAGATTTAAATAATAGAACAGTAACACGCAACACATTTTCTCTCTTTTCCAAGTAATCTCAGTAGCATTAGAATTTACCAGTGGCTGCTGCTCTAATAAAATAATTATATTTATAGAGTGCTCTTCAGAAGGTAATACCATTTTACACACATTATATCTCATTTAATCTTCTTGAAAACACTGAGATCAATATAGAAGTTCAGAGAGGTTAAGTGGGTTGTGCAATATTACACATCCAGTAAGTAGTGGAGCAGAATCTCAATGCAAGCTTGTGACCCCAAACTTAGTGCTCTAAGTTTCATCACCATGGAAAGCTGGGAAACACCACGTGCTGTGCCTTCATCCCAGGGCTGATTCATTCATTTCAGCCATCTTTTACAATGTATATTAATAGCCATGGTGTTAATGACCATCCAGTGATCTGTCAGTCACTTAGAGAGTAAATAAATATATTTATTCTGCCAAATTCATTGGTTCTGCCACATATTAATAATCTATACAGGAAAAATGAGGTAGAGAGTTGAGATACTAATCAGACATCATAATAACTGAAGAGATGGCTCACCTGTACTATGGAGAGGTAATGCTGTAGAGAGAAAAGGACGCAGGCATTAGAGTTGCAAAAGTCCAGGTTATTACCATGAATTTTCCATATATGAGCACAATTTGAGCAAATTAATTAATTTCTATAAGTTTTAGCCACCTTAAAAACAGTTTCTTTAAAGGGTTAAAAATATGTAGAGTTACTGTCACATAATGGGCACTCCATAAGAGTTATCATTACCATGAGTATAATTTAGATAGTGTATCTAAGCACCACGTTGACTTCAACTAGGAACTTCCAGGGGACATAATTTTAAGAATTAAATAAAGAATAAAACCACTGGTATCAGTTTGCTAAATATTTAAAATACTTGAAGACTGGTTATTAATCACATTGTTTTCTAGTTAATATGGGTAAACATTTATGATTCATATCTAAAATTATACTTAAAGGAGAAGGAAATTTACTAAGAATTTAAAGGTCAGGAGTAAAATATGATCAGTGCCACAGAATTATATCATTTCATGATATCTGAGTACAAAAAGATGTGATGGCTTTTATTTCTGGAAAAGTGGGGAGATCAATTTATATTTGACATTATCAGCACATCAATGATAAATGAAATCTAAAAAATTAAAAAACATCAGTGGGTACCCAAATATCTAAAAGGTGCCAACTCATAATACTGAAAAATCCTAACACAATATCATAGAACAGGAGAAATCAAATAAGCAAAGAACGGAAAAACAGCTATTAGAACCATAAGAGCTGCTTTATTTGTATATATTTAATTTTGAAATTTAAGGATGGCCAATTGATAGCAAAACATCCTACTATGATGAAAGTTTTAGTTCCCTCAAGAGAAGACTCCAGATGACAACTAATGATAAATCATTCATCTTTGTGACTATATTTTCACCAGATGTTTTTAATGGTATAACTTCTGAATGAGTTATACTCTATCTGGGTTGAATTTTGTGCACCAAATTGTGAGTATGTAAGCCGAGAAAAATTGGGCTCCACAGTTTGACTCTAATATGTAAAGATTGACTGGGCCAGTAGGTGATATTCCCTAGCTAAATTCTTCATTAACCTTTTTCATATAATAGAGGCAACCAATTGGCAATTTAAATTAGATGAAAAAATCCAAGATATCAGGGAATATGAGATATTGTTTGCTATTAGATAAGAAAAGAAAGAGAAAGAAGTCTATGAATAAAACCCAATGGGAAAAGTTCAGAGAGACCAGATGTCTGTCTGACCTCAACAATAAGAGCAAAGACAGTATCCTCAGAGAGCACAGGAAAAGAACAAATGAAAAAGATGAAAAAGACAAAGAACTAGAAATGTAACTCTGGAATCATAACAGGAGAAATTATCCAGAGTTTCATCAGTTTATCTGTTCCAATGTAGAAAATTCATCAGGCAAATAGACTGGTAGAGATAAGAGAAATACTCCTAAATTCCAAAGATGATTTAAGTTTAACCAAATTTTGAAAAAAATTGTTGTGAGTACAGCTGAAAGCTTCAATAAAAGAACCAACAGAATGTTTCTCCTTTGCAAAGATGGTCATAAACTAAAAAGAGATTTGAAGAGTATTCAAGTCAACACAAGTCTAGACTGTCAATAACCCCCAGATCCCAAAAGACGATTTCCAGTCTGGCATACAAGAAGCTTGGAAGTTACCATTTCATCCTAACAACAAGTAAAAGCTAAACATAATGAAAAATCAACTCTTCTTAGATCCATAAGAGAAGTGAAGTCTCAGGGCAAACTGCTGTCCCCCTCCAATTGAGAGACTGAAAGGCAAGCACATAGAATCAGAACTTACCAACACAGAAACTCACGAGCAGCAACCTCACGGGAACTAGTACCATCAGGGTAGGGAAACCTAAAATGTAATCAATGAATTGCTGAAGGCTCAGTGTGGACAACTTCTGAGAGTTAAAAACTCCAGGAAGATTCAGTCATAAGGGGGTCCCCGCACTTTTGTGAGTTTTACCTTTACAAGCTTGACCTTTTGTGAGTTTTACCTTTAGAAGTTCTCACAGTGAATATCGAAGAAAAATCTCCTTGTGCTTCTGGCAGGAGGAGGGGTAAAGGAACCATCTTGAGATATGTCAGAGCATTCTGTTCTTCATAACAAGATCTGTCCTTAGATGGCGGGGGGCGAGGCTGGTGTGACTCTGGGGCAGCAACATCTTTCTCGCCAAGATCTCACCACACTGGATGTTACCAGGTTGACTCCACTCTTGCATGAAGTTATCAGCAGACAAGCCACAATTAATATAGGTACACTTGGTCACATTGCCCATGGAAAATCTACCTTTGTGAAAGCTATTTCTGGAGTTCACACTGTCAGGTTCAAAAACGAACTAGAAGAAATATTATGATCAAGCTTGGATAGGCTAATGCCAAGATTTACAAACTTAATGAGGCAAACTGTCTTAGCCAGAATGTTACAGATCTTGTGGAAGTAGTATACCTGATGAGTTTCCTATAGACATTCCATGGACCAAAGGGAACTTCAGACTAGTCAGACATGTTTGCTTTGTTGACTGTCCTGGCCATGATATTTTGATGGCTACTGTGCTGAATGGTGCAGCAGTGATGGATGCAGCTCTTTGGTTAATAGCTGGTAATGAATCCTGTCCTCAACCTCAGACTTCTGAACACCTGGCTGCCATAGAAATTATGAAGCTGAAACATATTTTGATTCTGCAGAATGAAATTGATTTGGTAAAAGAAAGTCAGGCTAAAGAACAGTATGAACAGATCCTTGCAATTGTACAAGGTACAGTAGCAAGAGGAGCTCCTATTATTCCAATTTCTGCTCATCTGAAATATAATACTGAAGTTGTCTGTGAGTATATCATTAAGAAAATTCTAGTACCTCTAAGAGACTTTACTTCAGAACCCCAACTTACTGTTATTAGGTCCTTTGATGTCACCAAACCTGGCTGTGAGTTTGATGACCTTAAAGGTGGTGTGGCTAGTAGTAGTATTTTAAAAGGAGTATTAAAGGTGGGCCAGGAGATAGAAGTCAGACCTGGTATTGTTTCCAAAGATAGCAAAGGAAAACTCGTGTAAACCAATCTTTTCCAAAATTGTATTACTTTTGAGGAACAAAATGATCTTCAGTATGCTGCTCCAGGGGGTCTTAGTGGAGTTGGAAGAAAAATTCACCCCACTTTGTGCTGGGCTGACAGAATGGTGGGGCAGGTACTTGGTGTAGTTGGAGCTTTACCAGAGATCTTCACAGAATTGGAAATTTCCTATTTCCTACTTAGACGACTTCTTGGTGTACACATGGAAGGAGACAAAAAAGCAGCAAAGGGTCAAAAGTTATCTAAGAATGAAGTGCTTATGGTGAACACAGGATCCCTTTCAACAGGAGGAAGAGTTGGGGCAGTCAAGGCTGATTTGGGTAAAATCATTCTCACCCATCCTGTGTGCACAGAAGTGGGAGAAAAAATAGCCCTTAGCCAGAGAGTTGAGAAACACTGACGTTTAATTGGTTGGGGTCAGATAAGAAGAGGAGTAACAATCAAGCCACCAGTAGATAATGACTGAAGATTATCAGTTAAATAATACATTTGGATGAAGTCAGAATTTCTCTTAACAACCTAGGGGTAAAATTTCAAAGCAATACTGGGGATACAACTCATTGCCTTAGTAGAAGCCATAAGGTTGTTTTCATTTTCTTCTGATGAAAATTAGCCTCTACTACTAAAATAAAAAATAGGGTCTATAATAAATGTCAGAATTGGCACATTGATGGATTTAATCCACATTTTATCAGTAATTGATCATTAAACAGTGTCACATTTGTGCATCAATTCAGGTTTGAAATGAAACTGCTATTACAACTAGACTTTGCTATAGCATACATACCACTGAACCTGTTTGAAATAAAATTTTTCTCTTATTTTTTCAAGAAAAAAAAAAAGAAAAATTATTTAACCAGAGCCTAACCTGCTGGGGTTTTATTAGTGCCTAACTGAAATGCGAAAAGGAAAATACACAACTCCAGCCTTTTTTAGCCATCCTGTCTCACTTGAGAAGTGGAAGGAGGAGGAGAACTGAAAAATATGCAAGCAGAGAGATAGTTTAAGAAAAAAAGCCAAAAAATGAATGCTACAGATAAAAAATAATGTAACAGATGTGAATAATGCTTTTGATAGGTTTACTAGTAGACTGGACATGACTGAGGAAAGACTCTTTGAGCTTGAAGCTATCTCAGTAAAAACTTCCAAAACTGAAAAGCAAAGATGAAAAAAAAAGACTGAAAAAAATCAGAACAGAATAACCAAGAACTCTGGGACGACTACAAAAGATGTAACATAGGCATAATGGGAATTCCAAAAGGAGAAGAAAGAAAGAAAGAAAAAAAACAGAAGAAACATTTGAAACAATAATAGCTGAGAAGTACCCTAGATTAATGTCAGACAACAAACCACAGATCCAGGAAGCTCAGAGAACACCAAGCAGAAAAATTCCCAGAAATACTACACCTGGGCAAAACATTTTCCAATGATAGAAAAATCAAAGGTAAAGAAAAAGTCCTTAAAGAAGACAGATGGGGGACAAAAACCTTACCTGTAGAGGAGAAAAGATAAGAATTACATCTAACTTATCCTCAGAAACCACACAAACAAAGAGTGTGGAGTGAAATATTTAAAGTGTTGAGAAAAGACACCACCAACCTAAGATTCTGTACCCTGCAAAATTACCCTACAAAAGTGAAGGAGCAGGGCTTCCCTGGTGGCGCAGTGGTTGAGAGTCCGCCTGCCGATGCAGGGGACACGGGTTCGTGCCCCCGTCCGGGAAGATCCCACGTGCCGTGGAGCGGCTGGGCCCGTGAGCCATGGCCGCTGCGCCTGCGCGTCCGGAGCCTGTGCTCCGCAACGGGAGAGGCCACAACAGTGAGAGGTCCGCGTACTGCAAAAAAAAAAAAAAAAAAAAGTGAAGGAGCAATAAAGCCTTTCTCAGACAAACAATCCTCAGATGCCTAGGTTAATTTGTCACATAGCAAGGTCAAATAATTGAAACATGAGTAGGGAAGTAATGTCCTAAAAGAGTCTAAGAAGATGAAAGATGGATAATCTTAGCCCAGTTTCTCAAAATGTTAGCTGCATTGGCAATACTTCAAAGTATAGTAAAATCTTAATTGAGCAATAGGTTCAGTTAACAAAAGTCACCTATCAACTTTTATAAGAAGAAAGTAACTTTCAAGCAAATAAGCTTCTATAGGAATATATACGTACTTATATATAGAATCTGATTTCAGTATGCATTTGGACCAATCAGCTTGTTCTACTTTATCTTGGGGTAGGCAGCCCCAGAGTGTCAAGTTCCAATGCTTATCTCTTAGTTGATTGTTTGAAAGTCAGAATATATTTTTCAATAACATCAGTATGATAAATGATAGCTTGTATATCAAGCCCACAAAAGACCAGGACAGATTTGATATGCTATACATTTATAGTAAAAAGAAAATTATAGAGTTGCAATACCAATAGTTAAAATATAAATTAAGTAAAGGCAATATTCATTATCTATGAGTTGCCATGTTAACACACTTGTCCCTTTTAGGAGTTTCCACCAATGTCCAAAGTCCTTCTAATATCCTAGAAGTCAACAACACTTTGAAAGTTTAGTCGTATTTATTATGGCAGAATACTAGTTTCAGATCAAATTTATGAGACAGCAGGATTGCATATTTCATGAGATGTGAATTCTCTTTATAGTACAATGGTGTCTATTCAATATCAAATATGCAGTCTATTTGTACCATTTTAGTATTTTAAAATTCTATGAAATCTTATTTTGGTACTTTTGCTTTATAGGAAGATTATTGTTCATATTTATAATTTATTTGATTGTAAGTCCTTCATTAAGAATGCGGCATCCAAATCACAACATTATTCCAAAGCCTCTTTATAACTCAGTTTCCAGAAATGCATTGTGGCAAATAAAATAAAATAAAATAAGAAGGAAGTTCCATGTAGTTAATTTGGAGTTTAAAGAGATAGTTGACCAGGGAGCTGTTGATATACTTAAAGAGGTTTTTTTTTTTTTTTGAAGTACTCTTTAGAGTTCTTGATATGTTATTGTACATATGGATCTATAAAAAGGAGGCTATAATAGTCATCATTTCCAAGAATAAATTGACTCCAGAACATCCCCTCACTTTATTTTTCATGAAAACACTTTGGAAAATTATCATTTTGAAACAGAAGGAAGAAAGATAGATATTATAAAAGACTATGGAGGAAGAAAAGATTACTTAGGGAGGAAGGAATGAATTGTGAAAGACTAGTTGGTTTTAGGGAACAGAAAAGACAGAGTCAGTTGGGGCAGGATGGCTTTAGAGTTAGGCCTGAGTTTGAAACTCACTTCTAGCCCTTTCTAGGTGTGTAAACTTTATCAGGTTACATAATCTTTCCAGGCCTCAGTTTCCTCATCTACAAAACAGAGAAATAACAATAATAACAACCTTACAGGATATTTTTGAAGACTAAAGTTTAAATAATTGGAAACCAAAAAACAAGAGTCTTGATCTGGAGTTGAATTATTTGGAATGTTTATTAATGAGGAGCTAGGAGAAGCAAAAGAAGCCCAGCATATATCTTGGGTAAACACAGTGGGTCTCCCGTGAAAGCAAGGTCTGCAGTAGTGGGGAGGAGAGAGCAAAGACAGTTCCATCTGTTAGATAGACAGATCCTCCTGAAAAACACAGGAAAAACGTTGGACTATATATGTATATTGCTATGGGCTGTTTAATATTTAACAGCTGGCTTTCTAGAAAAAAAGCATCCTAATTTATTGTATTTGTCAAATTTCGTGGTGTGAACAGTCCCATCATAGCTGCATTCAAAGTACCAACGTGATGTCACTGAATGCATACCTGGGAAGAGATGTTAAGAGATGTTAAGAATTCAATCTTGAGAGCAGAAGTCAGCTCCAGCATACCACTGTGTGTGTGTGTGTGTGTGTGTGTGTGTGTGTGTGTGTGTGTGTATCATACATATGTGACCTTAAATACATGGAAGTACTGATAAAATGGTATAAATTATCAGACTAAAATATAAATAAAATTAAGCACTGTTGCTGCTTTGAGGTCATTTGCTGAAAGTGGTGACTTTGAGCTTTGAACTATGTGGACGCCTGAGCTTGGGCAATAGCAGAATAAGCCTTAGGCTCATACAAGGTGGGGAGTCTAATTAAAGAGCATATCTACATAAAGAGACTCTAAGAGCTAGATCTTCACTGTAATCAGAAGTAATTCCACCTTCCTCCAGCCTCTGGGGACTGAATGGAAATATGTCATCCAACTAATCAGATCAGGAGAAAAAAAAAATTGCTTCTGAGAAGTTTTAACCACTAGCTAGCTCTCAAATGTATTGGTAGCCCACACAAGTGGTTCTGTAAATCTAAGCACTCTGTAAGTCTAACGTACCCTTACAAATGTCACACCAAAAATGCCGATTATTTCTGGGGGAGTGCACCTTCATCCCAGAAACAATTTTGAAAGAAAAATGAGCATTTTACAAAAAAACATTAAGTTTAGAAGGAAATATGGCACTGTGCATGAAACCCATGGAAAAAGCATAATGCAGAAACAGGTCCCCCCAGACTTCAAATATTAGAATAGAAAACTAATATGGTTATTATGTTTAAGGAAGTAAAAGACAGGGACTTCTCTGGTGGTGCAGTGGTCAAGGGCCAATGCAGGGGACAGAGGTTTGAGCCCTGGTCCGGGAAGATCACACATGCCACGGAGCAACTAAGCCTGTGCACCACAACTGCTGAGCCCGCGTGGCGCACCACAATGAAGAGTAGCCCCCACTCGTCACAACTAGAGAAAGCCTGCACGCAGCAATGAAGACCCAATGCAGCCAAAAATAAATAAATAAAAATAAATTTATTTAAAAAAAAAAGAAGTAAAAGACAAATTTAAAGAAATGTTCCGGGAAACAGAAAACAAGGAATTACCAACCACATTTTAAAATCAATCAAATAGAATTTATAAAATTAAAAAAAATATTATAAATGGCTGCATATTATAGTTTAACATGTATAAAAATTCACTAGGTTGCATGTCAAAACAGTTTCCTGGACCCTACTCTCATAGATTCTGACTTAGTTGGTTTGAAGTCAGGCCCAAGAACTGTCATATCTAACAAGCTCCCAGGTGATACCAGTGCTGCTTCTCTGAAAACTACACTTTGAGTAACACTGCAGTGAATACAAACACCCAGTGGATGCATTTGATAGCAGCTTGTATTAGCTAAAGAGAGAATTAATAAGTTGGAATGTAGATCAGAAGAAATATCCAGACTGCATCCAGGAAATATAAACAGATGGAAAACATAAAAGAAAGATAAAGAAGCATGGAGAATAGAATGTGAGAAAAATAAAATGTAACAGAGGCCATATCTGAAGAGAATAATGATAGATTTTTCAGAAGTGTTGAAAGATACAATTCACAAATTCAAGGAGTCAAATAAATCTCAAGTAAGATAAATTTTAAAATAAATAAATAAAAAAGGAAAGGGAACAAGGTTTGTCCTTCAGCCAGCAAAGTGATTGGCTGGCTCCCTTGCTTGTGAGGGCTGTAAATGAAAAGAGACAAAGTGCAGCAACATGGGGACACTTCTCAGGAGCTGGTCCAGGATTCCTCCAGTTGCAGCTTTGCATAATGAGACAGTTCAAGAATCTCAGAGAACTGGGGTATTGCTTTTCCTCTGATCTTAGCTAGAAACAGGGAAAGGAACTGTGTGTTCCTTCAATTTGTTCTACAAAATCTGGGGTTGGAGACTGTATCTTGTTTATAAAAGATCGTTGTGAGAGGATATTCATTTGTCTCTGGAATCACACTTGAACCTGGTAGGAGAGTGTTATTCATTTTCCAAAAGGGCCTATGTTGTGTATGATCAGAATTTGGTGAAGTCATAATTTAGGGGAGCTGCCTAGATATTTTCTTCCTTGTGTGAACTTGTTCCAGGTCTAGACTAGACAGCATGGATTGGCATTCAAAGGCACTGAAGGAAGACCTGTCTCAAATTTGCTGTATGTTAAAAGGCTACCTCGTCTAAAGGAAAGTGAATTGCTTTATTTCATAGACATTTTCAATAATAAGTAACAAAACAGAAGGGTTTTCTGTTAACCCTCACAAGGTGGGAAAATTACATTAATAGAAAATTCCATTCTCTGAGGCACTCCTGTTAACCTAGATTTTCACTATAATTTGCCTGAGTATTTATCTATTTATCATCAAAGGACTAGAAAGTTGTGTTAGTTCTAAATAAATGGAAGCAACTGAAAACTCCCAGAGAAAATTATCTCCTCATCCCCTATTAATTTTAGTAAATTAATTTTATATCAGAATAAAATCTATTTTGGAGATCTCGTAGGATAATAAAAATATTACTTAACTGGATTAGTATAACTCATTGAAAAGTATCAGTCTGTCAATCTTTTGTTAAATAAAGATTTATTGGAGTTGGAGACTAACTATTTGCTGGATAGAGTTGACCCTTGAACAACAGGGGTTTGAACGGTGTGGGCCCACTTATATGTGGATTTTTTTCAATATACGTAATATAGTACTATACAATCCACAGTTGGTTGTATCCTAGAGGTGGAACCATAGCTAACAGAAGACCAACCATAAAGTTATACGAAGATTTTCAAATATGTGGAGGGTGGACACCACTAACCTCCACGTGTTTCAAGGGTCAACTGTGGGAAGTGCTGGGGATATAAAGAAGAGAGTAGATTTCTGCATCTACTGTGCACAGTTATAACTGTGCTGTTATAACGGATCCCAGACTACTTCTTCTGCCATCATCAACTGTAAAACTGACAGAACATATGAGGCAACTATTTCCAGGCATTGGATAACAGCAGGCACAACACTGTAATCCTGGAGGACAAAGGAAATAAGAGATGAAACTCACCATTGTCCAGACAATTTTCTGATAATGGTGCAGAGAGCTGGTATCTGAGAAAATTGTGGTGGCAAGTCACTGAGCTAAAGAGTTTGAGATCAAAGTTTGAGTCAACTTAAGTGGCTGGATTATGCAGAATGAGGCATCAAATTTAGGGAACTAAGCAGAATGGAGGCTCCAGAATTCTCTGTGTGGTGTTCCCCATGAATTTGTGGCTGAGGACTGGGCTATAGATGTGTAGGGTGAAACTACTTAACAACTTAAGATTCATTTAGAGAGTAGAGCAGGGACACTAGGTGACGGGCATCTGTGGGAAGAACAGTGCCAGGGAACATTGAAATTCTGGCCCTCCAGAGTGGAAAAATCATCTTAACACCTTGATAACACTTTCACATGATGTTGAGACACAGGAAAGGCCAGACCTTAGGGCTAAGGGCCACAACCTAAAGTAAGGCCCACCCTAAACCCTCCCTAACAAAGCCTAAAGATTAAATCCAACAGATCTGCATAGAAGACAGAGTTTGGATATTGATACATTTGGGAAACACATTAAACTTTGCATGGATCTCGATAACAGAACATAAAACCCAATCACTCCAGTACACAGGGACAAGCCAGCAATTGAACTGTCTGGTGACACAAGAATTTATACTCATCCTAAGAAGATGACAGAAGAGAGTCTCTGCAATGTATTAGCAACAATGTCCAGTATTCAATAAAGAAATGACTAGACATACAAAGAAATAGGAAATTATGATTCATATTCGAGAAGCAATGCAGTGGATAGAAAGTAACCCTGAGATATGCCAGTTATTGGGCATATAAGACAAGGATTTAAAGGTAAACAATCCAAGTTCCTGCTCTCAAAGTCATTATCATTTGGCAAGGGAAGCAGATATGTAAAGAAAACAGTGAAGTGTGAGATGAGCAATACTAAAATTTTGTGGTTGGTAGTATAGTTCCAGCACAAAAAAAGTAATGATCGAATCTTTGCGGTGGATTCAAAGAGTTCACAAAGCATCTGAAATGGGTCTTAAAGGTTAAGTAGAAGCTTGCAAGGCTGTGGAGGAGGAATAAGTGCAGTACCGACTGAAGAACAGAAGAAAAGTATGTGAAGGCATGCTGGCTTGAGACAGCGGCCCTGCAAGCACAGCAGTGGTTAAGAACATGGTATAAGAAGAAGAAGAATACCTACTTCTTGGAGTTGTTGTGAAGATGAAATGACAAGAACTTAATAACGTTAGTTATTATCTTGGGAAATTGCTTAGTGAGTTTTGGAAGAAGCTATGTACATCAGTATGGCTGTAGTACACATATAGGAAGAAAAGACTTAAAGCCTACTATGGGGCCAAAGCTAAATGAAATAGAAGATGTGAAGGTTCCAGCAGTGTTAGTGCTCAATTAGCTCAGGGCAAATCAGCTTTTATGGGTTCACTCTGGAGAGGCAAAGCCAGAACAAAAAATGAATCAAGTGCATTGTACGAGGCCCACAGGAATGACTATGGGCAGAGGGCAGTTATACTTTTCCCAATGCAGTAATGTTGATTCTTCTCTACGTGAAAGGCTAATAGACAAAATCGGGGTCACTATCCAAAGAGCTTAGTGTTCAAAGAGATAGTTGCAAATAACAGTTGCAGATGAGAAATAAGGTCAACACGAGTAAAATTGCCAATTAGTTCAATATAAACCAGATTAAATGTACCCTTGAGGATATAAACTGGATGGTACATTAAGAAATATAAGTATGATCAGGAAAATAATGACTGATGAAAATTGAAGTGCAAGTGTTACCAAATTCCCCTGGTGGGTGAAATAGCAAATGTATCCTCCTTTCTCCTAGAAAAAGTTTTTAGATAATTTCCTAAAGTGACACTTTGGTATGAAGATTTTTATTTAGTTGCTTTAATGCTTAAGCCACAGAACTTGACTAACAGTAACATAACATTCAATTACAAGTGTTCCTATTCCAAACATATACTCACCTCTCCCCATCCATCAAACCTTGACTGAATGCCAGGGCACGGCATCATGTCCTGAGACATTTGATATTTGTCAAACAGGAGAGAAAACGTATCCCTGAGATATGGGCTTCCCTTAAAAAATGACTTGTTCAAATTTAGAGACCATCTGGAGAAGGACTAGCCTTTTTATCTACACCCGCACTTGCTCATTCATCAACTCCTCTCCCTGTGCTGTGAGGGATTAAAATAAGTGAAAGGGGTTCTAGCCTCTGTCCTTAAAAGAATGCCTGGTCTTTAGTTAAGCCTCCTGCCAGTACAAGGTAGAAATGAACAGTTTGATTGATGGTTAATAGTTAGTGTACTCCAAAATATACCAACATCTCAATTAAAAACAGCTGACTCTATTATATTAGTCATGAAATAATAACCTCAAAACCAAAACTATTTATTCATGTTGAACAATGGCCAGCTCATTACTGATAACAACAGATATACGTATATCTATCTATACATATATATGCAAATAGGAGAGGAATGGTAAGGTTACAGATTTAACAGCTTAATCCATGTATGCTAGAAATAGTTAAATAGCAAAACCTTAGTCTCCATAAGGCAAGGAGATCTTTGATATGGTTACACAGGAAGTATCACAGAATCAATGACTTTTGCACAATGAGAAAACAATTTCAGGTAGAATTCAGCTTGGAAAGTTTTCTCTATCCATCCAAAAGCCAGGACTGGTTATAAAGCCCTTTCTGTTGTCACAATACTCTGAGAGAGACAGTAAGAAGTGCAACACAGAAAGAAAGAGATGTTGCTCTAAAGTGCTAGGGTAGAATTCAAAATCATGTCAGATTCACTCCAAGCTCATACTCTTCCTCTGTACTTTCCTTTGGGGAAAAGACCATGGGCTCAGAAAGGCATGAGGTTGAATCCTGGGCTTTGAGCAAATTCCCTAATCTTTCGGCCTTTCATTTCCTTCATCTTTAAAATTTTACTCTTTAGCAAAGTACTAAGTATGTGGATGCACTTAATAAATATTTGTTGAATGAATGAATAAAACAAATAACAGCTAATTGTGAAGTTGTGACAATTAAAAGAAATACTATTTCTTTTTTATTTACATAATGCTTTGCACATAGCAGGTGCCAAATAATTGCTCCTTTCTCTTATTCCATAGGGGAGGAAGCCACACCTTATATTTCTTTTGATTAATCATAGTAGCTAGCATAGTAGTAGAACAATAAAATATACCTTTACGGGTTATTTAATAGTACTCATTTTCTGTAACAGTAATTAGAACCTGAGGATTTATGTCAGGCTAATGTATGTCAAGAATATTATAGTAATCTAGGCAAGCAGTCAGCAAACTGCAGACCTGCAGGTGATATCTGCAGATGTGTTTGATTTGGTCACGCACAGAAAAATCGTACATATTTAAATATCTTTAGAAGGAATATGTATTCCAGTTCTGCTGTAGCCCCTATAATTTCCTACTATCTTATAGACTAAGTTCATGAGCAGTTCATTTCTCTCACCTTTCTGGCTGTCTTAGGCATTTATGTATCTCGGTTTAAGCCTAAAGTAAAAGTATTAAAAATTGCACTAGAGAAATGGAGACATCTCCTTTAAATAAAGCACAGATAGAGAAAAGCTTTATTTTTTAACTTAATTTTATTTTATTTTTATACAGCAGATTCTTATTAATCATCCATTTTATACACATTGAGTGTATACATGTCAATCCCAATCACCCAATTCATCACTCCCCCCCCCCCCCCGCCACTTTCCCCTCTTGGTGTCCATACTTTTGTTCTCTACATCTGTGTCTCTATTTCTGCCCTGCAAACCGGTTCATCGGTACCATTTTCTAGGTTCCACATATATGCGTTAATATATGATATTTGTTTTTCTCTTTCTGAATTACTTCACTCCGTATGACCGTCTCTAGATGCATCCACGTCTCTACAGATGACCCAATTTCACTCCTTTTTATGGCTGAGTAATATTCCATTGTATATATGTACCACATCTTCTTTATTCATTCGTCTGTCAATGGGCATTTAGGTTGCTTCTATGACCTGGCTATTGTAAATAGTACTGCAATGAACATTGGGGTGCATGTGTCTTTTGAGTTATGGTTTTCTCTGGGTATATGCCCAGTAGTGGTATTGCTGGGTCATATGGTAATTCTATTTTTAGTTTTTTAAGGAACCTTCATACTATTCTCCATAGTGGCTGTATTAATTTACATTCCCACCAACAGTGCAAGAGGGTTCCCTTTTCTCCACATCCTCTCCAGCATTTGTTGTTTGTAGATTTTCTGATGATACCCATTCTAACCGGTGTGAGGTAATATCTCATGGTAGTTTTGATTTGCCTTTCTCTAACAATTAGTGATGTTGAGTAGCTTTTCATGTGCCTCTTGGCCATTTGTATATCTTCTTTGGAGAAATGTCTGTTTAGGTCTTCTACCCATTTTTGGATTGAGTTGTTTCTTTTTTTAATATTGAGCTGCACGAGCTGTTTATATATTTTGGAGATTAATCCTTTGTCCGTTGATTCATTTGCAAATATTTTCTCCCATTCTGAGGGTTGTCTTTTTGTCTTGTTTATGGATTCCTTTGCTGTGCAAAAGCTTTTAAGTTTCATTAGGTCTCATTTGTTTATGTTTGTTTTTATTTCCATTACTCTAGGAGATGGATCAAAAAATATCTTGCTGTGATTTATGTCAAAGAGTGTTCTTCCTGTGTTTTCCTCTAAGAGTTTTATAGTGCCCAGTCTTACATTTAAGTCTCTAATCCATTTTGAGTTTATTTTTGTGTATGGTGTTAGGGAGTGTTCTAATTTCTTTCTTTTACATGTAGCTTTCAAGTTTCCCAGCACCACTTATTGAAGAGACTGTCTTTTCTCCATTGTATATCCTTGCCTCCTTCATCATAGATTAGTTGACTGTAGGTGTGTGGGTTTATCTCTGGGCTTTCTATCCTGTTGCATGGATCTATATTTCTGTTTTTGTGCCCGTACCATATTGTCTTGATTACTGTAGCTTTGTAGTATAGTCTGAAGTCAGGGAGTCTGATTCCTCCAGCTCTGTTTTTTCCTTCAAGACTGCTTTGGCTATTCGGGGTCTTTTGTGTCCTCATACAAATTTTAAGATATTTTGTTCTAGTTCTATAAAAAATGTCATTGGTAATTTGATAGGGATTGCATTGAATCTGTAGATTGCTTTGGATAGTATAGTCATTTTCACAATATGATTCTTCCTATCCAAGAACATGGTATATCTCTCCATCTGTTGGTATCATCTTTAATTTCTTTATCAGTGTCTTATAGTTTTCTGCATACAGGTCTTTTGTCTCCCTAGGTAAGTTTATTCCTAGGTATTTTATTCTTTTTGTTGCAGTGGTAAATGAGTGTTTCCTTAATTTCTCTTTCAGATTTTTCATCATTAGTGTAAAGGAATGCAAGAGATTTCTGTGCATTAATTTTGTATCCTGCAACTTTACCAAATTCATTGATTAGCTCTAGTACTTTTCTGGTGGCATCTTTAGGATTCTCTATGTATAGTATCATGTCATCTGCAAACAGTGACAGTTTTACATCTTCTTTTCCAATTGGTATTCCTTTTATTTCTTTTTCTTCTCTGATTGCCGTGGCTAGGACTTCCAAAACTATGTTGAATAATAGTGCCAAGAGTGGACATCCTTGTCTTGTTCCTGGTCTTAGAGGAAATGCTTTCAGTTTTTCACCATTGAGAATGATGTTTGCTGTGGGTTTGTCATATATGGCCTTCATTATGTTGAGGTAGGTTCCCTCTGTGCCCACTTTCTGAAGAGTTTTTGTGTTGAATTTTGTCAAAAGCTTTTTCTGCATCTATTGAGATGATCATATGGGTTTTATTCTTCAATTTGTTAATATGGTTTATCACATGGATTGATTTGCATATATTGAAGGATCCTTGCATCCCTGGGATAAATCCCACTTGATCATGTTGTATGATCCTTTTAATGTGTTGTTGGATTCTGTTTGCTAGTATTTTGTTGAGGATTTTTGCATTTATATTCATGAGGGATATTGGTCTGGAATTTTCTTTTTTTGTAGTATCTTTGTCTGGTTTTGGTTTCAGGGTGACGGTGGCCTCATAGAATGAGTTTTGGAGTTTTTCTTCCTCTGCAATTTTTTGGAAGAGTTTGAGAAGGATGGGTATTAGCTCTTCTGTAAATGTTTGAAAGAATTCACCTGTGAGGTCACCTGGTCCTGGACTTTTGTTTGTTGGAAGATTTTTAATCAATCACAGTTTCAATTTCATTACTTGTGATTTGCCTGTTCATATTTTCTATTTCTTCCTGGTTCAGTTTTGGAAGGTTATACCTTTCTAAGAATTTGTCCATTTCTTCCAGATTGTCCATTTTATTGGCATAGAAGTTGCTTGTAGTAGTCTCTTAAGATGCTATGTATTTCTGCAGTGTCTGTTGTAACTTCTCCTTTTTCATTCCTAATTTTATTGATTTGAGTCCTCTCCCTCTTTTTCTTGATCAGTCTGGCTAATGGCTTATCAATTTTGTTTATCTTCTCAAAGAACCAGCTTTTAGTTTTATTGATCTTTGCTATGGTTTTCTTTATTTCTATCTCATTTATTTCTCCTCTGGTCTTTATGATTTCTTTCCTTCTGCTAACTTTGTGTTTGGTTTGTTCTTTCTCTAGTTCCTTTAGGTGTAACGTTAGATTGTTTATTTGAGATTTTTCTAGTTTCTTGAGGTAGGCTTGTGTAGCTATAAACTTCCCTCTTAGAACTGCTTCTGCTGCATCCCATAGGTCTTGGATCATCGTGTTTTCTTTGTCATTTGTCTCTAGGTATTTTTTGATTTCTTCAGTGATCTCTTGGTTATTTAGTAACATATTTTCTAACCTCCATGTGTTTGTGATTTTATGTTTTTTTTCCCCCTGTAATTGATTTCTAATCTCATAGCATTGTGGTCAGAAAAGATGCTTGATATGATTTCAATTTTCTTAAATTTACTGAGGCTTGATTTGTGACCCAATATATGGTCTATCCTTGAGAATGTTCCATGCATACTTGAGAAGAAAGTAAAATCTTCTGTTTTCGGATGGAATGTTCTATAAATATCAATTAAATCTATCTGGTCTTTTGTGTCATTTAAAGCTTGTATTTCTTTATTAAATTTCTGTTTGGATGATCTGTCCACTGGTGTAAGTGAGGTGTTAAAGTCCCCCACTATTATTGTGTTACTGTCGATTTCCTCTTTTAGAGCTGTTAGCCTTATGTATTGAGGTGTTCCTATGTTGGGTGCATATATATTTATAATTGTTATATCTTCTTCTTGGATTGATTCCTTGATCATTATGTAGTGTCTGTCCTTGTCTCTTGTAACATTCTTTATTTTAAAGTCTATTTTATCTGATATGAGTATTGCTATTCCAGCTTTCTTTTTTTTTTTTTTTTTTGCGGTACGCAGGCCTCTCACTGTTGTGACCTCTCCCGTTGCAGGGCACAGGCTCAGCGGCCATGGCTCATGGGCCCAGCCACTCCACCCCATGTGGGATCTTCCCAGACCGGGGCATGAACCTGTGTCTCCTGCAGCAGCAGGCGGACTCTCAACCACTGCGCCACCAGGGAAGCCCTCCAGCTTTCTTTTGATTTCCATTTGCATGGAATATATTTTTCCATCCCCTTACTTTCAGTCTGTATGTGTCCCTAGGTCTGAAGTGGGTCTCTTGTAGGCAGCATATATATGGGTCTTGTTTTTGTATCCATTCAGCAAGCCTGTGCCTTTTGATTGGAGCATTTAATCCTTTCACATTTAAGGTAATTATCAATATGTATGTTCCTATGACCATTTTCTAATTGTTTTGGGTTTGTTTTTGTAGGTCCTTTTCTTCTATTGTGTTTCCCACTTAAAGAAGTTCATTTAGCCGATGTTGTAAAGCTGGTTTGGTGGTGCAGAATTCTCTTAGCTTTTGCTTGTCTGTAAAGCTTTTGATTTCTCCATTGAATCTGAATGAGATCATTGCCAGGTAGAGTAATCTTGGTTGTAGGTTCTTCCCTTACATCACTTTAAGTATGTCATGCCACTCCCTTCTGGCTTGTAGAGTTTCTGCTGAGAAATCAGCTGTTAACCTTATGGGAGTTCCCTTGTATGTTATTTGTTGTTTTTTCCTTGCTGTTTTCAGCAATTTTTCTTTGCCTTTAATTTTTGCCAATTTGATTACTATGTGTCTCAGTGTGGTTCTCCTTGGGTTTATACTGTATGGGCCTCTCTGTGCTTCCTGGACTTGGGTGGCTATTTCCTTTCCCATGTTAGGGAAATTTTCAGCTATAATCTCTTCAAATATTTTCTTGGGTCCTTTCTCTCTCTCTTCTCCTTCTGGGACCCCTATAATGCGAATGTTAGTGCATTTAATGTTGTCCCAGAGGTCTCTTAGGCTGTGTTAATTTCTTTTCATTCTTTTTTCTTTATTCTGTTCCATGGCAGTGAATTTCACCATTCTGTCTTCCAGGTCACTTATCTATTCTTCTGCCTCAGTTATTCTGCTATTGATTCCTTCTAGTGTATTTTTCATTTCAGTTATTGTATTGTTCATCTCTGTTTGTTTGTTCTTTAATTCCTGTAGATCTTTGTTAAACATTTCTTGCATCTTCTCAATCTTTGCCTCCATTTTTCTTCTGAGGACCTGGATCATCTTCACTATCATTATTCTGAATTCTCTTTCTGGAAGATTGCCTATCTCCATTTCATTTAGTTGTTTTTCTGGGGTTTTATCTTGTTCCTTCATCTGGTACATAGCCCTCTGCCTTTTCATCTTGTCTACCTTTCTGTGAATGTGGTTTTTGTTCCACAGGTGGCAGGATTGTAGTTCTTCTTGCTTCTGCTGTCTGCCCTCTCTGAAAAGCTTTCTTGATGACAAGTGTAAGGTGAGAACTCAAAGGTTGCTAGACATCTAGATGTATTCTTAACTAATACCACACAATAGTTAATGGAAAATACATAAATTTTAGGGAAATTAAGGAAATTCTGATAGATGTATTTTAACAGTTTGTAAGTCTGATCCAATTATTTTTAGACAAGGTATAAGTTGACTCAAGATTACTTGTAAAACTGAAATCTATATGAAAATAATCAGATAATATTAACCTAGAAAACTGACATGACTAAAAAGAGTTTCCAAGTTGACCAAAGGATGAAGTAATAGTAATAATTATGAAAAAAATATATTTTGATAGACTATCAGAAAGTGACCTCTCCCAGGTTCAATAGAAATACTAATAACAATTGAGTTATTAAAACTGCTCAGCCAGAAATATGCATGTTAACGATAAAAGGACGTGAAAACAATCCAGATTTTAATCATAAAAATAAACTTCAGTTTTTATGTTCAATCAATTGAATGTTGTTTGCTGTCTTCAGCTTTAAATTTACTGTTTAAGTTGGAATAGTTCAGTTTCCTTTTAAGTAGACCCTTTGTGTTTTACAAATATGGAGCAGGTTTGTCTCATTTGAGGTCTGCATTTATTTTTAGTAGAAAATGTTGTGGTTCAACGTGAAAAGCAAATTTTGTATTTCAGGCTAAATTAATCATCATGAACTTTATGTTTCATAATATAGAATGAGGGCAATAACCTTTATTTTGTTCACAGATGTACTCCAAATGCCTAAAGTAGTTCCTGAAACATGATAGGCATATTTATTGTATAAGTGAAACTTCATCATTCCCATGACAACATAGTAGGCTTTCCCAAAATGAGAAAATAATTCATCCATTGGAAGGATTGTTTTTAATTTTATAATTGCCATTGCCTGAATATTTGCATCCCCCCCAAATTCATACGTTGAAATCTTAATCCCAAAGGTCATGTTTTTGCAGGTGGGGCCTTTGGGAGGCAGTTAGGTTATGAGGGTGGATCCCTCATGTTTGGGATTAGTGCCCTTATAAAAGATCCCCCACAAAACACCCTAGTCTCCTACCACCAAGTGAGGATGCAAAGAGAAGTCTGCAACCTGGAATAGGATCCTCATCTGACCATGTTGGCATGCTGATCTCAGACTTCCAGCCTCCAGAGCTTTGAGAAATAAAGTTCTGTTGTTTCTAGCAACCCAGTCTGTGGTATTTTGCTACAGCAGTCCAAATGGCCTAAGACATAAATTGTGTACTTCTTCTAATTAAATTTGGTAATAGACTATGGTAGGATTTAATTGTATGTTAATTTAATGATTTTATTTGGAAAGTAAAAATTGGCCATCATGTAAAATTGGGGAGGGGAATTCCATTGGTTTATTAAATCACAAAGTCTGACCATGTCAAAGAATGCAGTATGAGGTACTATGTTATCAGACAACATTGTTCTTGACATGTTTTGTTCTTTGCACAACACTTACTATTAGCTGTAAAATTTTTTGCTCACCTATAACTTCACGTGGTTTTAGGGTTTACTTTGTTGTTTGAAATGTCCTCTTGAATGAAACACCTTTCATTTCTACTGAAGGATTTATGTTTTTTCCCTTAGCTTATATACTGTGTGAAAAAGAATGACTTGGCATGTTTGAGAGTTCCTGAGTTCTTAACAGTTTTCTTCATGTTGTAGGTGCAGAATGAATATTTTTTTATTGAATGAATGAATGACTGAATCAATGGGATGGACTGAACAAAGTCAGGAAATAATGAGAAGATGGAGATTGGCTTGTTTGGTGCTTTTACAACAAATTTCCTTTTTTAAATAGTTTTACTGCCCCAGCAACCCTGTTAGAAATGGCATCATTTCCATATTATGCTTGTCAGAACTGAGGCACCTAAACATAACACAAGAATATGAATAACTAAGTAAATAATCCACAAAGTGGTAAACTCTAAGGCTGGAATCCATGTTTTCTTACTGGTCATCTAGTCAAACCTTGAGCCTTGGTATCCACCCAATACTGATGGACTTGAAGTAATGCAGGAAGCTGTGATAGGGATGTAAAGAAAATATAATCACTGTTGGTTCAGTAAAAAAAACAATGAATTTAGAGGCAGAAATTTGCAACAACTAAAACAAACACAAAAAGAGGTCCTTGGTTCTGGAGGGAAGAGAGTTCTGAAGAGGAGAAAATTACTGCTGTTCAGCTATGAGAAGGACAGAAATGGCCTTATCTGTCTGGACCTATGGCTTGATTTGCAAAATTCCCAAAGAAAGTATTATTTTCTGTATTTACCTCTATTTGCTAAAATTTGCCTTGGCAATTCAAAATAGACCAACACATGAATGCTGAGGAAAAATTTTATACCTTAAAAATTATTTGGAAAATAAAATAAAAATAAAATGTTTTAAATATTAGAAAGATATGGAGAATATTTGAATAATCACGTGTACCCACTACCCAGACTCAGCATATGTTAACGTTTTACCACATTTGCTTCACTTCTCTTTTTAAAATAAAAAAAAAATCCCTATTTTAGTTGAAGACCCTTTAAGCCCTAACCTAATTTCATTTTTCCCTTCTTTCCCCAGTAAATTAAATGTTTATTATTTCCCTACTTGTAATGCATACAATGCATAGAGTTGTGTGTGTTAAAAATATTTCTAAATATATATATATATATATATATATATATATCTTCTGCAAGTGCCTTTTAAATTTAACATAATATTTTTGAGGTTAAAGTGTATTGACACGTGGATCTAGTCCATTTAATGAGTTGTGTAGTATTCCACTGTATGGAAATATCACAATTTATTCTCCTACTCCAAGGAATATTTTGGCTACTACAAAAAAATAGTGTTGCTAGAAATATTTTAGCATGTCTCTTTGTGCATATGTGTGAGAGTTCTTTAGAGGTAGAATTGCTTGGTCAGAAGACAAGTGTAGCTTCAATCTTGGTCAATATAGTTAAATTGTTCCCTAATGTGGTTTTACTCTAAACAGGGGCCTGCTATTCTATATTCTTTCCAACATTCAATGCTATGAGAATTTAAAAATTCTGACAGTATTTCCAATGTGAAATGATTACTCATTGTGGTTTTAATTTGAATTTCCCTGAACACTGATCAATTGTCTCATGGTAAGTTTATTAGCCATTTTATGTAAAGTTGCCTTCTTTATATCTTAACATTTTTTTCCAGTTGGGTTTTCTTTGTCTTATTGATTTGGAGGAGTCCTTTTTATGATCTGGATCCTATCCTAAAAAATTTTTTTTTTTTTTTTTTTTTTTTCTGTACGCGGGCCTCTCACTGCTGTGGCCTCTCCCAATGCGGAGCACAGGCTCCGGACGCGCAGGCTCAGCGGCCATGGCTCACAGGCCCAGCCGCTCCGCGGCACGCGGGATCCTCCCGGACCGGGGCACGAATCCCTGTCCCCTGCATCGGCAGGCGGACTCTCAAGCACTGCGCCACCAGGGAAGCCCTAAAAAATATTTTTATATGTTAATACTTGAAAGAAAAACTTTACAAAAAAGTCAATATGCCAAAAAATTGACATCCATACTGTTTAGAGTTTTTTTTTTTTTTTTAAATCCACATTTGACAGTAAGACTACATGAGACCACCACTTTGATGATGGGATTTTTAAAATGACATTTACTAAAGGATGTCTTTGGATACAGAGAATAGCCTGTAAAATTTCAGATAATATTGACATTACATTTGTAAGTTTAAATTTTGTGCACTCTTTGGTATGGATCTCCCTCACCTAACAGAAAGAAAACTTTGGTAAATAAAAAATGCCAGAGGGGAGGACATATCACCAAATCACCCACTGTGGCTGTGCAGGTGCTTTACTACTGAGTGATTTCAGATTTTGCAGATTATAAATTAGAAATAAGCATAAGTGGCTGTGATGGTTAATTTTATGTGTCAAATTGACTGGGCCATGGTTCCCAGATATTTGGTCAGATATTCTAGATGTGTTCTGTGAGGGTGGTTTTTGACAAGATTAACATTTAAATCAGTGGACTTTGAGTAAAGCAGATTCCCCTCCATAATGTGGGTGGTGCTCATCTGACAGTTAAAAACCTTAATAGAACAATGACTGACTTCCCTTGAGCAAGAAGGAATTCTGCCAGCAGGTGACCTTAGGACTTGAACTACAGCACTGACTTTTCCCTGGGTCTGCAGACTGCCAGCCCACCCTGCTGTTATTGGACTTGCTGGCCCCAAAATCACAGGCGTCAACTTCATAAAATAAATCTCTCTCTCTCGCTCTATATACATCATATTTTTTTCCTTTTCTCTAGAGAACCCTAATACAGTGCCCTTTAATACATCATTACTTGAGTAAACAGCTTTCCCATCATCAGAGTACATCATGTATTTCTTGTCTCAGCTGGCACATTGGACTGAGACTATACTCATGTCTTCCACTTCTATTTGGAAATGAAGATCTTCCATAATTAAGTGTCTGTAATTATTACTGATTTGAGCTCGTTAGAGTCATAAAGATGGAAGGCATCCTAAGAATTTATTAGGACATGATGGAGGCTTTACCCTGTATCCAGGCTGTGATATGAGTTAACACATGCTGGGACCTGAGGTAAGGCTGACAAACAGGTATCAGTTTTCAATGCTAATTTCTGATTGGTGGTGATGGCCACTAAGAGGACTGAACTGAGAAAAATTCACTGAGAAAAAGACTGTGATCTAGCATTTATTTTAGGAGGCAGAGGAATGCACATGCTCAGTATTTGTCATCTCTGGCTTGGGCCTTAGGCTAACGATGTAAAAGAAATTCTTCTAGCTCACATGTGAGATAGCCTTAACTCTCCAGGCCTAGGCATGCAAAAGTTCTAGTTAATATTAATCAATCTGTCTTTGTCTGAATGTCCCTTCAGAATGTGTAATAACGATAAGATCCTGGTCAAATATTTTACCACTGTACCCCAACTATTAGAAGAGATAATCACCTAATTTATTTTATTATATCCCATTTATTGAATAATTATACATTACCATTACTATAACCTAGCAATATATTTGCTTTAAAATAATAGTACTGAGATTTTTTTGAATTTCTATATTTGCAATCTAATCTATGATAATTAGCAATATATTGCATTGTTTATTATTTAAGGTATTCATCAATTTATGTCTTCAGGAAGATTGTAGCTACTTGAGGATAAAACTGAGCCTTTTCCTTCTTTTGTGTCCTCTCTAAGAGTTCAATAAATAGTGGCTGGATTGAATTGCTTCTAAGGGACCATGGAGTCTCAGGTCTTGAAGACTCTGTATGTAGCTGCAGAAAAAAAGGCCAGAGTGTTCTTGGCATCACCAAGAAGTGTATTAGAATGAAAATAGAAAGTATAATGTTACCCTTGAGGAAAAACATGTTCTGGTCACTACACTTCCAAAGCTATAACTGACCGGGAAAAGGGCCAGAGAGGGGCAGTTTGTGGTTGATAAAGGTGCTGGAATAGCTTCAATGAGAACAAACAAAAATGATCAGTATCATGGCTCCTTAGAAGCCTTTGCTACCAAAGAAACATCTATAACAGGGTATAAAGAAAGAAGATTCTGCTAAATAGAATATGAGGACTCCAAGGGGGTGGCCTCTATTAAACTGGATTCCTGAAAGATCCTCGGGTCTGGCTGGCAAAGGATCCCTGGGTCTAGTTGGCTCATGTAGCTTTATCCACAGATATAGTCATCAGTGATCCTGAATGAATGAGGAGATCACTTCTGCCTTTAAAGACTCAGGCTTACAGTAACAGACTCTGGTTTCGTAAGATGGAAAAGACTTAGGTTGTCTCCAAATAATCAAGTCTATTTTGCTTTCCATCTTTGTTAGAGAAACCAGATGACTTTAAAGTTTTCAGCCCAGATTCTTTTAATCTACCCAGCTTGCTAAACCAGGCTGAATTCTGAAATGTACTTGCGCCTAGACTCAATGTCTCCTTGTCTGTTATTCCTACCGTAAGCATTTCCTGGGTCGTCACACCCATGTCAATGTTGATGTCATTTTTGATCCCAGGAAGTCATCCATGTCTTTCCTACGACATTGCTTTGCTTTGATCTGCTTTGTTCCATCGGTGTCTTTGGTCACTCAATGCTGTCTTTACATTCAAGATAGAGGAATTAGCACTCTTTTCCTTGCAATGAGAAAGGGAGAGTACATTATGGATAAGTCTATAAAATTGGGATTCATTCAGCAAGTTTCTAAAGTTTGAGAACTAGGGCAGTAAAAATTATGCCCCTTTCATAGCAGGTGGCAGGCCCAAGGAATATTATTATCCCAGAGTTTATAGAGCAGAAATATGGAGATCCCCCCAAAGAGTGAAGAAAGGATTAAGTTAAGAAAGTTAAGAAAGGATTGCTCCATTAATTCACTGAAAGAAATTTATCAATACATAGTGTTTATAACATTAGAAAATGATACTGAGGGACAACCATGCTTGTTCACTAAATGCAACTGTTAACATTAGGCTGAATAAACAATTGCTTTAAATGAGACATTTTTGTTGTTGTTTTTATGTTCATTACATTGTTGAAGCAGTGTGTTTTTTAGGTCCCTTTAATGTTTTCATCAGCCCATTCCAAAAGAAAAGTTATTAGCTCTGCATCTTCATAGCTTCACCATAATAATAACGGTTCATATTTATTGCATATGTATCGTGAGCTGAGTGCTTGATGGAGATTCTTCTCACTTAATCCTAATAATCCTATGTGGTTGATAATATTGTTATATGCATTGTGCAGCCTCTGGAAACAGGCTTGCAGAGGCGAAGGAACCTGCAAAAAGTTCCCAGGGCAGAAAATGGCACTCCAGGATGTGAACTCTGCCCATCTGATGGCCTGTACATTTAGCCACTTAGTGATACTATCTCTATGGCCTGCAGGTCCCCCTTCCTGACACGTGCCTGTTGTGGATGCTGGCGTCCATCTACTCTCCAGGCCTGACTTCAGGCCTGGTGTTGTCAATATCTAAACCCATCTCCTGATGGAATTATTCCTACTGGAACCAGAAGTCCAGAAATTAAAGTTAGTACATCTCCTCATGCCCAGGAACTTAGTAGATGGAATGTGAAAGAGGCCGAAGCAGATTTAAAGTGATTGAAATGACAAAAGGTGAAATGTGAATGAAGTGAATGAATTACAAAAGCATGTATGAATAGTATTACACAAGTGAAGCAAATTCAATATCAATTCAGTTTCTGACCACGTGCAGAGGGAAAACAAGGGCAAGGGAGCAGAAGAGTCAAGGGTAATGAACAGCTTTATTACTTTTTTTCATTGTGCGACTACATATGGGTTTCTGCTGCTATTTATTCACATGCAGAGGTTAAAGTTTGTCTAAAGTGCCAATCATAACGTCATGGAAGGCTAAGTGCCACCCTGCAGTGGAGAATGCAGTTTGATGTCAGATTATTAAAAAAAATCCCAGCTTCTTTCCAGTATTGTCACATGCTGAGTTTATTTTAGAAATTAAGAATAAAGCCTTTGTAACAACCAGGCTGGGTCCTGGTGGGTGAGTCAATTGCTCCTGTCTATAGGGGAGTCTCTTCTGGGTTATGTAAGGGGAAATGGTGCTCAGATTCATACTAAGCTATCTCTTCTGTACAAGGTGTAAAATATTCATCTTTGAGCAATGTAGAGAGACTTAGCAATCTAAGCAAATAGTACACCATTCTCCTGAAAGATAATGACATTTAAACTTAGACCGGCCTGGGTTTGAGCTTTGGTACACCATTTTCAAGGTGGGTCTATAGGCCACTTGTGTAGCTTTCTGAACTATAAGCTTCCTGACTCTAAGATGGAGATAATCACTGCCTTGGAGGATTAAAAATAATAGAATATCTGGAAATGGATTGGTGCTGTACACAGTAGGCCCTCTGTGAATGATAGTAAATATAATTACGTAAAGTGCACAGTTCTGTGCCAAGCACATAGAGTAGCTTAGTACACGTTGGTTGAATAAGTTCAAACATGCTAGTAGTGGCCATTGCATCTGTGTCATTGGTGCTGAGGAAGTGAGGGTAAGTCATGACCCAGCTGTTCAGGAGATTCTTGCTGAATAAGGCCACCTTTCATCAGTTCTTAAGTCATAATGTATAGTAGCTATTTATTTGAAGTATTTCTCGAGCCAGACTTGGTGGCAAGTGCCCCATCAATCTTTCAGGTGAGGGGCTGAATCAAGAACACTGTAAATGGGTAACATGGACAGTGTATTAGAAATATCGACAATTATACATTTTACTTATTCAACATGTAAGACTATTCTTCCCTTACACATGTACCTATATACACACATAGCCACAGTACTCTGTCTTATATATTTCTTCAAATATATGAACTTCTTTATCTTTTTTTCATTTTCTTACTTTAGATAGTGACAGGGACATGGAGAAATTGTTCTCTACTACTAGAAAATCATCAGTGCCAGGGTAATATTAAATCATCTTTGTGTCACCGGGAACACTGAATACTGTCATGTACTGGGGGATGCGTGTCCTTGGGGCAGCCACTGCACAGCCCCTATTGATTGTCACCATGAGGAAATTTGAGCCAATACTGTGAGAGCTTCTCATTTCTCAGAAAAACTGGAAATTGGGGTTTTGTGTGAGACTTACGAAATTTCAAGATTGACACAAATATTATTAAGATGGATGAAAAAGTATCTGTTTGCCACGTGAGTGTGACCCAGTGGTTTGTGTGATCTCTCCTCTAGGTCTGGCTTCTCTGAGATACCCCAGGACTTCATCAGCTGAGATTGATTCTCCAGCCCCCAGGTTGGAATCTGAGGGACTCTGTTGGAATCTGTATTCTGAGCTCAGTGGGCAGAGGACAGACTAGATATTGGGGCTGAGAAATAGAAACTAGGCACCGTCCCGAGGGGGTGGCAATGGGTCTGTGCAAACTGAGCAGCAGGGGGGGCAAAAGTTCCAGAGGGAGTCATTCAGGGCCTGTCAGGAGTTTCTAGCATATGGGAGAGGAGGCGTGTGGGAGCAGACAGTGCGCAGAGAGCCTTGCAGTGGGAGAAGGGAGTAGACGTCAGTCTCTAAGACCGGTTCACACTTGCTAGTTCACTTGTGGACCAGAACCGCAAGGTGGGGACTTGTTTCACATGTGGAATACATGTGGTTATAGGATGGATATGACATGATGTAGAGCCTCTTGGGTATCTGAATGAAGGCTCTCTCCTCACTCAACAATAAGAGCAGGCTGAGCCCTAAAGCCTAAAACAGGGATGAACCTGCAAGTTTGGGAAGGCCCTAGAACTAACTGCCTGGAGTTCAGCTGTGAGCAAGGGATCAGGAAGGCCAATATGTCAAGCATTCAGGATGACTCAGGAGGCCACTGGTCCATCTTTTCAGAGAGAAATGAATATATTCACGTTGAGAAGATCCAGATCTGTGTCCACAATCCACCTTAGTGATGGGGAGAACCCGGGGGAAGGGCCTGAAGGAACCATCCCAGGGCTGCTCCTGAGGAAGAGTCCTCTCTGAAAATGACTCAAAAGTCCTTGGGCCTTTGACAAGCAATAGACGTTCCAACCACTTTGTAGTCGACCCCTACCTAGCATCATACCAGCATGTAGTGTGTCTGGTGAACTGGTAGCATGGACCTGCCAGATACCTCTTTGTAAGAGGGACCAATGAGCTTTTTGAGAAAGAACTCATTCCAAATGGAGAGGCGCTGGACAAGCCTAGGTTGTCTCAGTAAAAGAATCTGAATGTCAGCAGGGACAGGAGGATACAATATAGCTAACGCCACTGGGAATTTATCACATCGATTAGTACTGGCGCAGGTCTCACTGGAATCATGTAGGAGTCCCATGGAAAGCCAAGGTATTAAAAAAATAAAACAACCCTTAACAATGGTTTCACCAAATATTCTGGCCACCAATAACACTGTTGAGAATGTCCCAGAGGAGGGAAATGCTAGCAAGGAGACTAGCTCCCATCTTGTGATGGACACTGGCGAAGCTTTTCCACATTGAAGCCATAACCCGTTGGCAGCAGTGCCTGGTGGCAGACCCAGTGTCTTGGGGTGAAGGCGGGCAGAGCACCAAAAGACACCATTGGCAGTATAGCTGAGTGGAGTTTTCCTGAGCACATGGATGAGGCATACTCTGCAGACACCCAGAAATATTCAGGAGGCAAGAAGGACTTGGAGGAAAATCTGAGGTCTTGCTTGAGTAAGGAACATAAACTATGTCTATGAACACGACCCCCTCCCTGTGTGCTTACAATTTGCTCAGGCTTAGTACAAACGTGTGTTCCATTTTTAAGTCAGAACGTGAATCGCCTGTGCTTTTCCTCTATTCGTTAAGCACAGTCAGTAGATCCTGTTACCTGTGAAAAGACCTCAGCGGTTCTGACAGCGTTAGGCATCATCTCAAAATGTAGTGTCCTGAGGTTCTTTGACCATAGAATACTATTTCCAAGAAGCCACTCTGGATTCTGACAGTCTTTTTTACCTGAGAAATAATCGATTTTATTTAAAGACATGGATAGATAGATGCATGTGGGTGCATGCCCACAAGGGCACACACACACAAACAGATACAGTAAAACAGAGAAGTATGTAGAAAGAGAAGTAAGTATATAGAACTGCTTGTCATGAAATTCATTGTTTGAAACACCAGTTCACATTTATCTCCCTAATGGTCTTTATTTGAAAAGGGACTTGGCAGGACCAGAGATGGAAAGGAAAAGGTGTAGAAAGTGAAACAATTGTTTCTGGTTCCACTTTTAAGACTATGCCTGAAATTAAGTGGCTTGTTAAAAGGTTCATGTCAGGAAAATGTGCTAGCTTTATAAGAAAACACGAAAACACTGCATACGAAGTATATTATTTTTTTTTCTGCAAATCTTTTCTGAAATATAATTTAGATCAAGAAAACAGCCAAAGAAGTGATGGTAAGCATTGTTAGGTAATTATATTGTAAATCATTATGCCATATATAGGATCTCTTTGGCAGACACTTGCCATCCCATGGTTTTCATTGCAAGTGGCTTACATCGGTACTGACATCTTCCAGATGTTAGTAGCTTTGATTTTTTTTCCCCCGTGTTGCAAACGAGTTGGCATGGAAACGACTCTTTGCTGGCAACGTGACATATGATTCAAGGCAAAATGCATTTTAACACAGATGAATAGTTCAGGAATCTGCCTTTAACAAAAGTAATTTTGAGAGCTGTTTTGAATTTGTTGGTGTTTTGTGACAACTTTTTCAACGAAGATGGGAGAAATCAAAGCTTTCTGTGTTATGCAACGTAGCCATTGCTAAAATGTGATTTGGCTCTCTCATTGAATAAAATCTTCAAGTTTAGAAATGGACTTTACGTGTAAGGAACCTAAACAAAAAACCTTGCTGACTGGAAATTACCCACTCATTTTAAAGAACGAACCCTCTAAAACAAACCAAATATGGGGCTCGTAGTCTGCTCATCTGGACCAAGAACCAGTGCTGTGATTATTTCAGATGGTCTGGACTTTTTCCCTTAAGTAGATGTGGCAAGATGGAGAAGAAAAACAGCTTCTCCTCACTTTGCCTTGCTAGCTACCACTGTTCACCCACTCTGTAATCTCTCCATCAGAAAGGCCAGGGGTACAGAATGTTCTTGCAGATACCCGGATGGAGCTTCTGCTTTCCCCAGATATCGGAGACTGTAAGTGCTTGTTCTTTTCTCCTTCGGGCACAGGGAAACACTGCACCTTTCCCCTCCTTGCAGGAAAGTGGGCTGTGTGACTGATTAGGGGCAGGGGCTGAGAGAGGAAATGATGGATGCCACGTCTAAGCTCAGGTGATTAATTGTCTGTGCAAAATGCTTCTGCGTCCTCTTGCTCTGTTTTGGTGATGGAAGGCCACATGTTCCAGATGGTACAGCTGCAAACCACGGAGCCTCTGTTAGCCTGGGTTCCAGAGACTATGTTGAACAGAATCTTCAAAGACTACCCATAAGGGACATGTAGCTGAGTATGAGAAAGAAACTTTTTTGTGTGTTTGTTAAGGCACTAAGATTTTGAAATTGCTCATTACCGTAGCGTAAGTTGGAGGCTATTCAAGTTATGATATATTTTAGAGATACTAGATTGTAACTTCCAGGGGCAGGAGCCATGCCAAATTCATCTTTGCAGCCCCAGGGTCTTGGTCAGGGCTCAGTGCATAGTTGAAGAAAGGAATGACTGAAATACAAACACAATGGTTATGTTTATTTTTTTTCCTATTGCAATACAATTTGAGTCACTTTGTTGAGCCTTTTCTAAATGCCAAGTACTACTTTCTAGGCTAAGGAGATGCCTCAGACACTGCCTCTTCTCCCTCAAACTTACCATTTTATCTCATTTACATATTTTAAATAAAGACTTCTTCTAGGGAACTTGTTTCTTTAATAACACAGCAAATTTCTATTGAATATACCTGGCCTCATTTACAAAGTCAGTTGACCCTAAACAATTATAATAATGTAGTCATTATTTATGTCTGATATATTAGCATTTAATACTCTTTAAAATTTAATACTCTATGTGTGATATATTAGCATTTAATACTCTTTAAGATAGTCTCAATAAGCCATATTACATATGACCATGTAGTTCATATACTGTATATAATCTCTGATCCTTAAAAGAGCCATGGGAGGAAAGGATTTAGTTGTAATTTAGTTGTAACCCCAAGATCGGGAGTCAGAATATATGAATTAGAACATCCGTCGTGGCATTTCTCAGCCATATCACCCCAGACAAATCATTTCAGCTTTCTGAAACTCAGGTTTATCATTTGGAGTTATTAATACAATTGTTCTGAGGATTAAATGAATTTATGTATTAAAAGGGGTTTAGAAAACTATTTCATTCATAGTAAGTGCTCAATGAATTTTGACTATTACTATATTACTTCACAAATGAAGAGATGATGATCAGAAAAGTTAACTATCTTCCCAAAGATCACACAGCCAGAGACAACCTCAGTTCAGAATGACACCAAAGTCCTTGTCACTACAATGCCTCTCTCTCTCTCTCTCTCTCTCTCTCTCTCTCTCTCTCTCTCTCTCTCTCTCTCGGCAGACTGGCTCCAAACAGGTGGTGTATTCAAAGTGGGGCCTGATTAGACACAAACTAATGATGTGCACTTTTCTGCTTCCTCTATTTTCTCATATGCAGAAATAAAATGACCCAAATGTTTATTAGACTATTATCAGCATTTAAACATTTTCTGTAGGGAGGGATCAGTAAGCACAGAGGCAGTATATGTAGTAGAAAGACTTTGGTATCTGATGCTGAATCTCAGTTTCCCCATCTGTAAGATGGTAACAATACCTCAGGCAGGATTGTTGTAAGGATTAGGACTAATGCTTGCATACAGCAGGTGCTGTATAAGCGACAGCCAGCACCATCATTACTGTCATCAGTGCCAGTTAGTCTAGAACTGTCCTCAGTTCACTCATAGGGAAAAGTGGGGCTTTCCACGTGCCTGAGGCCACAGCTCAGTGAGCTACTGCTTAGCCTGTTTATTTATGAAAGTTCTTTATCCCACTTAGTGGCTGAATTGTGGCCTTAGGGCAACTACAGTGCTGCTTCTCAGAGTTAATTTCAGAGCAATGCAGCAAACTGATGGAGCAGGCGGCTCAGGCCACCAGCTGTACAGAGTGATTCCTTCTGCCATTTGACTGTGATCTCAGCACCCAGAATTCACATAAGGAGAGAGAGTGTGAGGGCGCTGGTCTTCTGCTCTGTGCTCGAGAGATGTGTTTTCTGCCACAGAAGGGGAAATTGTCATGAGCGATTGGAGTCCACATAGCTAAGGCAAAACAGAAAATGATTTCTTATTAGTAGTAGTTGTTCCATTAATAATAATAATAGCCACAAAGTAACAAAACAGTCTCTGTCTCTGAAATATAGGAGGGAAATAATTGGCCTAGAAAGACATTATCAGTTGGAATGTTCCATATTTGCTTGATTTACCATCTTCAAGCAGTTCAAACAGCTTTGCCCAATAAACTTAAATGCCTAAAATGTCCTGCTTGTGCACTGAAGCATTTTTATATACTTGTTTCCATAACTTGGAACACTCTTGCTATAGAAATAAGAAATCAGAATAGACCCAATTTATTTTACTGATATTTGAAAGTAATTTTTCCCTTAATGAATGCGTCTGTTTGGATGATAAATTATCCATTAGACAATGTTCAAGTGTTTTTATGCTCTCCGTTTTGATTACGGAGCTTTTAATGTAGTGTTGCATCCACTCTTTGAATTTTCTCTGCAATTCAGTCATCCACCAAAGAGAATAGACTGGAGAAAATGCCAGACTGACTTTTCTTCCTTAAGTATTTTAATCTATTAAATAAATGACCTAATAGATGGCATCAAGATGTATTTCTCTGCTTTGTGCTGACCTTAATGAGAGTTAATCAGTTTTGTAATGCTAATTAGGTGTCAGCATTAGTGTCCTGTGCAGAAATGGAGATAATGGCTCCAGCGTACAGCACACTCCACGTCCAAGACTGGACTCTGTTTCTTGTGCCCAAAACAATCACAGGAATTTCTGAATTCGTTCCACTTTTCAAAGGGGTGGTGTGTTGTATACTTCCTTTTAGACTCATGAGGGAGTATGTTCAATGTAATGTGAGCAGGGGACACACACAATGTGGGGAATTAGTTACACAGTTGCTGTTTCTGTCGTACTGTTAATGGGAATTATGCATCTAAATTTCTCTGCAGCAGTAGTTAACAGTGGGCTACACTAGGAGGATACACTAGGAGGATGTAAAAATGCATGAGAGAATTTAAATAATGAATAATTTGGTATTTTAGTTCGGTCGAATTTTAAACTACCTTCAGAAATGAACACATCTTTATCTTACATAAACACCCTATATATTTAGGCTCCCTGTCAAAATTGGTATATATATTTTATTTCAATGTGGACTTGGGTTTCGGTGCTAGGAAACAGTATTTGACAGTGATATCCAGTTTCATTGGATCTTCTTGGAGAAAACTACTTAACGATATTAAGTTGTTTTGACAAGTAGCTTTGCATTTCCAGAATGTTTATTCCATGCTATCACTTAGCACTCTGACCTACTAGAGGATTAATCTTCATGACACTAACTTGCATAAAGGCCCCCCCAAAAAAACCCCACAAAGAACTTTCCCTTGCATCCTGTACTGTACATTACTGAAATTCAACATGCTCCTTGAACAGAAATAACTACAAATCATGTGTGTATATTGCAGCTTTTTCTTTTTTCTTTTTTGCGGTACGCGGGCCTCTCACTATTGTGGCCTCTCCCGTTGCGGAGCACAAGCTCCGGACGCGCAGGCTCAGCGGCCATGGCTCACGGGCCCAGCCGCTCTGCGGCATGTGGGATTTTCCCGGACCGGGGCACGAACCCGTGTCCCCTGCATCGGCAGGCGGACTCTCAACCACTGCGCCACCAGGGAAGCCCCAGCTTTTTCATTTTTAAGTCATTGATTTATATACTGTATAAAGCTACAGGATCCTCTGTCCCTCTTCCCTTCGATAAATCACATCCTGGTGAAATTTAAAATTAAAAAAAAAGAAATAAAACATGAAATGGAGCTTCTCAAGTAGAAGTAGGAATGGAGAAACAGGAGAATCCCTTAGATATTTCCTTAAGGCCACCAGCTACCATATAGGGTCCCTGGGGGCAGATTCACGTAATCTTAGGGCTTCTAGGAGGAGAGTTCAAATATTACAATTTAAAACAATCATATGTTGGAATAACATTTTAACAATTTCCCCATAATAAAAGAGAGAACAACCAGTAAAACTGACATCTTGGATATACTAATGTTAACAATAAATAATTAATTCAATCCTTCCCTTATAGCCAAGAACACTCATTTCCCAATCAAGTTATTGGTGGGAATATACTCTACAATGTGATGGACAGTAAAAAACACTCTTTCCTCAATAGGTTGGCCAAGAAAAGTCTTGAGCGTTGAGGGTCAAGGGCACTTGTTCTGTTCCACTGCTGCCATTGCCCATGTGCACCAATTAGAGTAGCATAGCCCTAAGAGCAACTCACTAAACTTACTCCTAAAAGGGCAGAGATCTCATCTTGATCTTCCTCGCAGCCTGGTACCAAGCACAGCACCTTGCTGATCAAAAAAATGAATTTTCTGAGGTCTAATCTCTGGCTTATAACTTTCCTTTATCATGTTTCTACAGTTTTTCCATTGGACTATGAATATTCCTCATTTTCTATTTTCTTTTAGGTGATCTTCATTGGTACTGTGACATGTATAGCTTTTTTGTTTCCATTTAATATTGAAATGTGTTTAAATTCCAGGAGTGGGATTTAATAGGATGAAGTGGAAATAAGTTTCCCCCATTTTTATTTTTATGGTTCTTAAAAAATAATTCATTCAGTCAGTGGGAACTCCTGCTGATGTACTACAGCTGGAGCAGGTGTCTTCAGAGTGGTTCTTGAACAGAAGTCCAGAATAAAAAATCTGCAAGATAAGTAGCATTTTCCTCATGTGCAAGGCACGTTGCCTCTGTGACACAATGAGGTCTTACTCAAGGTGCCTGTCCTCCAGGTGTTTATAATCTCTTTAGGCAGACAAAACAGATGTATAAATTACAACAAACACTCCAGATAACATGTAAGATATTCCAAATTAATGATGCAGAAAGTAAGTTAGAGGAATTTAAGTATAATGATGCCATTTCACTTGGTACCCGAAGCCTCATGTTCACTGAGGAACTTAGGCAACTGTGCCTGCCAAAGATTCTAAGCAAGAGAAACTGAATTCTACTTTGGAGTAGAGCCCTCAGGAAGAAAATATACTTTTTTTTGCCCACTGCTAAATCTCTGGCACTTAGTACGTTGCCTGGTACACAGTAGATGCTCCTTAAATATTTGTTCAGTGAAAGAATAAATGAATAAAATGCTATGGTACTGAAATCTGTTATCTGTTCTTGCAACCCCTAGGTGGGAATTAGTAAATTTCAAACAATACCTGCTTTGACAGACAGCTAGGAAGTGTTAGGTCATATTCAATAAGGATCGACTAGCAACGATAATCCAATGATAAAGAATGAAGTGTCTTAATGTCAAATGGTGGGAAGAGTTTATTCAGGAATGTAAGTTACTACAAAAATTATAAACTACATTCAGTATTTGTGCTTTTGGAGTGCAGATTCTGATGCAATCTGGTTTTGAAGCAGAAGAAAGGTTACGGCAGTTCATAAAAGCCTCCTCCAATCTTAATTCAGCCTTTACAAAACTCTCTGGACTTGGCAGAAACATAGAGAGGAGAATTATTCTCATGTGTGCACCGTGTGGCTTGTGGGATTTTAGTTCCCCACCCAGGGATCGAACACGGGCCCTCCACGGTGAGAATGCGGAGTCCTAACCACTGGACTGCCAGGGAATTTCCTCTCACGTGTGTTTTAACTTAAGAGTAAATATATTTCATTTGGGAGGTGGCCTTAATGAGAAATAAAGAATCAGGAAGACAAGAAGAATGAAGGATGAGTGTTTGTGTGGGAGCCTGAGATGAGTACCTGGCTGTTTTCTGATCCGCTATTACATGTGGCAAATCCACAAATGTGTGCATTATGTTAAGAATTACTGTTTTCAGGCTTACAGTTTATCAACTGCCATTATGAGGAGCTCTTACCATTCCAAAAGTATATTCAAACCACAGTAGTTAGCCTTAGAGGCAAATGAGTAAACTGATGAATTAGTGTACGTGAACACCTATAATTAGTAAACAGCACATCATATATGTATTTAAGCACATTTCTGTTTCCATAACTGGATCATTTGTGCCTTGAAGTCAGTAAATTTTACATTTATTTATTCAACAAATATTTACTGAGTGTCTACCATGGGACAAGTAAGCACTGGGGCTAAATGCTGCATAAGTCAGATGTGACCCCCAGCCTCATGGCGCATTCAGCCTAGAGTGAAGCTTAGCAAAGGAGCTCTTGCATAAAGTGGTTCACCATGTTAAGCGGTGTACTATGGGGAGCATGGGTTACTTTAGCGACACGCTGAAGGAGCATCTAATCTGTACTTAGAGCTGGGGAACCTACCAAGAAAAAGGTAGTGTATGTAAACGGAGGCTGGAAAGATGAGAAGGAGCTGGCCAGGCTGATACGTCCTTAACGAATCCTTATAGCACCCAGCATGGCATTATACATTGACTAGAGGCCAAGTGATTTTATTTTCTTTAAGTTTTTTTTTATTTTTGAGAGCTTGCCGTAGATCCAGCTTTGCACTAGGCATTGGAAGAGATTCAAGGGAGTGTAAGACTTCATCTCTATAATCAAGGATTCTACAAATTAGTTGAGGAGAAAAAAGTACATACATTGTTCTCTAATTGTTTTATACACAAGAGAATATAATCAATAGCTGCTTGTATAGTAGGAATAGTGAGTACTGTGCCACATCAGGAAAATGAGAGATTGAAATACAGGTGAAGTGAAAAAGTGGATATGGGAGAAAACGTAGGGGAAAAGAGACTTGAGCTGAACTATGGGAGAGGTAGAATTGGTGGTGTAGGATTTGGTGTTGGCAGTGAATCTGGCCATGGAGGGAAATGGTCAGGGAGTAGACTGAAGGTTCAGTTTAGCAGAAGATATATATTGAACTGGTTTGGACTGAATTTTATAGACCATGGAGCCTGGTTATAGGTTCCTGAGTTGGAGAATGGCAAAGATGTCTTAATAAGTTGCCAACAAGGCAAATCATCTTTTCTCCTCAACCTACAGCCTTATCTCAATACCTTCTTCCTCTTGATGGGCATTTTGATTGGTTGACATTTTACACAACAGTGGACTTTCAGGGGGCCTCTGATACAAAAGTAAGCTGTTAATTCCCCTCTAATAGCAAAAAGAGAGAGAGACCTTAAAATATGAAAGCTGGCTGTCCTTCCCATGAAGGGGAGAGAGGGAGCTAGAAGCTCTGCCTTGTTAAAGTTGCTCTGACGTTCTCTCCAAGTCCCCGCGTGCCCTGCCTCTACCACCTTTCTAGTCCTTCTAGTCTTCTTTAGCAGTGAGTCCAAGTCACATATTCATACCCCAACAGATTGTCCCATCTCATCATCACTGTCACTAAAAATGATATATATATTTTTGACGGAATGAGGATGAGGTCAGAGGAAGGAGCCCAAAGATTCTGGTTAATAAGTACTGAGAAGCCAAAGTAAGTGAGAGGGGCAAGATTTATAATAAATCCCTATTTATAATAAATTAGATGCTTTAGATTTTAAAATAAAGATGGTCTTCATTGAATTTGAATGACCGCAGTTGTCTAAGGAAACAGGTCACATCAACGTGCTATTCCCTTTAATCTGCCACAGGGTTTTACCATATGCAGCATCCTCTACCTGGAATGTTTTCGGAACACTCACCCAGCCCTGTCTTTTGCCTGGCCTTCTCCTATTCAAGCTTCACATTTCAGCTTAAATATAGCTTCCCCAGAGAGACCTTCCATGACGCCTTTAGATTCCTTTCATTATTCTCTTCTGTGCAATGGATCTTTCAGATCAAAATGTGTATTTTACATTCAATGTCTCTGACTTCTGCTGGACTGTTAACTCCAGGCAGACAGAGAACATTTCTGTTTTGTCCACCACTGTATCTTTGGAGCCAATACCATGGCTGGCACAGCAGATGCCCCAACCAAGTGGTATTGAATGTGTACATCCATGCAGCTGCTGCCCATAAGGGTGGTGAATTTGGGGAGAGAAATAATTGTACATTGCCATAGCTTGTGAGCCAGCCAGTCAACGGGCAATGATTAAAAGAATTTTCTGCAGTCATCAGAAAGCATGGGTTTGTATTGAATCAGCATTCTGAATCCTGAGAGCAGGGCTCAAGAAAGCTGGCTGGACCAAATTTCAGGGTTGTTTTCTTCCCAGCATGAATCCCAAGATAGGATCCTCATTTCCTAGATTCTAACCATTTTAATGTTTCTACAAGTTCTTGTCTTTTTCTCTACTAATACCGTTAACATACGACAAGTTGGAAAATACTCTGAATTAAGCATTTCAAATATGGAAAATTCCCAAATTACCAACCAATCAGTACATCAGGGAGGATTTTATTACCAATTAATGTGTCTTTGCTTTTATAGAATGGGAAAAGTGATCCTGACAGGGGTTTCTGCCATAGATCGAGTCAAGATATCAGAGCTATTAACTTGCTTGTGTGGAGCCCTAGGATTTGTGTTTAGAGGATTCCTCCTCACACTGTTGTCATGGCTTCTCGTTTTCAGCAGACATTACACACCACTCATCACTCACTCTCCGTGTCAGAACCTTATCAGCATCCTGAGCTGTGGCTGCCTCTAGTGGATGGAGAGTTTCCCAGCTTACCTCAAAGAACATCAATCATTCTTCATTCTTAGTGTTCAAACTTGCTCATCAGTTAGTAACAACACTTCCTGCAGCCTCGAAAATTATTTCTGAATAAACACAGGGCTGAGAACAGCTGAAATGATTGACAGCTCATAACTCCTCCAGTGCTTTATGTTTCAAAACCAGGGTGTATGCAGATGTCTCCTCATTACCAGCGTTTGGATGTCACTTAGTGTAGCTGCTACTGAGAGAGAAACTGCATGGGTTAGATCGTCAAGCATCTTAATGGGACTTCTGTGCCTGTAGCAGACATTTTAGAGAGCTCTGAACCAGCGTTGAGATTTGAGTAGGAGAAGAGCTATCACTTGCCGATCAGGAAGCTCATACAATTGTGATGTGGGGAAAATTTGTTTTCAGCAATTCTTTCCCTTTCTTTGCATTTTCTTTACAGATACCCATAACCAAAGCAAGAGTCCCCACTGAGACATGTATAAGCACTCTGAAATAAACAGATGTCCTTCTCCCACCAAGGATTAATCATGGCCACCAGACTCCAATCCCCAGTTTTGGACTTCGAGCTACTTGAGCAGATATGGAAGTGGGAATGTGTGGGGATGAGGGTAGCAAGTTAGGAAGAGAGAGGGTAATGGATTAATTAAGTAAGCTAATTCTTGATAATGGGTAAGATTGGTCATGGGTTTTCTTTCCAGGCATCTGATGACTTAATACGGTGAAACTGCCTTTCCTGGAGGGGCATTAAGAATTTTGTGGCTGGCAAGGGGGAGAATGGGTAGGAGAGGGATGGATTGGGAGTTTCAGATTAGTAAGTGCAGACTATTATATATAGAATGGATAAACAACAAGGTCCTACTGTATAGCACAAGAAAATATATTCAATATCCTGTGATAAACCATAATGGAAAAGAATATTAAAAGGAATGTATATATATGTATAACTGAATCACTTTGCTGTACAGCAGAAATTATACAACATTGTAAATCAATTATACTTGAAAAAAATTTAAAACAGAATTTTGTGGCTGGTTTGAAGGGGATATGTATTTTTAATTTTTTAAATTGAAGTATAGTTGCTGTACAGTATTATATAAGTTACAGGTGTACAATAGAGTGATTCATAATTTTTAAAGCTTATACTCCATTTACAGCTCTTATAAAATATTGGCAATATTCTTCATGTTTTACAATATATCCTTGTATCTTATTTTCTACCTAATAATTTGAAGGGGATATTTTTAGGACAGGATGGGCTTTGAGGGTCCTTCAGTCATTCGATGGAGGTGTCAGTCTTCTCTGCCTATGAAGGCCAACCACCGTATTTGCATAATTTGGAAAGAAAATGATGACTGCCAACTGCTTTTAACTGATCCTATGTTGGATTTCATCAGATTCTGCCTAAGGAGTATATTCAGGATTCACTTGGGCAGTGACAGCAAGCCTATTGGCGTGGAAGAATTATCATAGAGTTCAACAATGCATAACTAACAGTCAAGCTCACGGCTCAAGTTCTGGGAGATTTCATCGATTATCAGTTATCCTCCACACTAGGAGAAAGCTTGGGGCCTAATAACCACATGTATGGTATGATTTTCAGGGCAGTGGAATCAGTAAGCCTACCAGGCTCACATACAACAGTGCCCACTAGATTTTTAACTCTTGGAGAACAGAGACTATGCTCTACTTACCATTGCATTGCAAGAGAATAGCACAGTACTGGGTCTAGAGTAAGGAAATGGTAAACAGTGATTGAACGAACAACAAGACTTTTTCACTGTCTTTGATTCTCATCATCTCACCTTCCTCCTTTTTATCATTTGCAACTTTTTGTTCTACCCCTACTCCCAGTGCATGCATTCACATTAAATGCCAGCAGAATTTGCTTGGCACAGAGTTTCAGATTTAGCAGATATTCATGAATGAATGAAATCCAAAGATTCTCTTTACTGACAGCACAGTGAATTGAGTAGGTGCCTTCTTATGGCTACTTGGGACAGGAGCAAAGATAACGACAAAATAGGAACAAGGAAGAGAGAACAGAGTGCTCATGGAAAATTCCAGGACCATCACTTATAGGGTCTTGCACTTTGAGTAATGGGGTGCACCCCGAAGGTCAAAATGCTATGGGTGTTAAAGTTTTAGTGTTTGCATCTGAATAAGATAGTTCTACAGTTCTTACATCAAAAAAGGTGATTTGTTCATTCATTCATTTATTTCAAAGTATTAAAATCTTTATAAATGCTAAGCACCATCTTAGGCATTAATGATATGAAATGAATAAAACAGGACTCGCGCCCACGTGCTGCTTGTCATCTTGGGGAGCCATATAGGCAGTGCATTCACAAAACAATGGCCCAGGGGAAAAAGGCGTTGCTACAACATCATTTATTTTTTGACTTCATAATCTTGTGGGGCAAACACTGAGACAAGACCAAGCCTCCTTACTCAATCAGACCGTCGTTTTGGGTGGTGTGGCTGTGGAATCTTCTTCTAGTTGTATGGTCAAGATCACGAGTCTTCGAAGGTTGCATGTGAATTGAGAAAGTGGACCCGTCCTATTAGTGAGTAGATAGCAATTGGAGCAAATCTGCTTTACCAAAATCGAGAGTGAAAACTTCCCCAAACTTAATTTGGGTCAGTTTGGGTAAGTTCATGAGATTAGATAAATCACAGAATGGAAGACTCAGCAAGAGATCGTAGGGACAAACAACAAAAGAAGACATCCAGTAGGGACAAATACAAAGAATATATAAAATGAAATGAAAGGAAACAAACCCCTAGACATAAAAAGTGAGCCTCACCGCTAACACTTGACATATCTGACAGGACCATATCAACAAGCTGTGCTGTATTTTCTTTTGGCTGTTCCTGGTCTATTTTTCTCTCTAGACATGTTTCTTTAAAAAGAAAATCCAGATTTCTAGGGTTGGGCAGAGCATTGGGAAGAAATGACAGGAGGCAGGCCCTGTCAAGGAAAGACGTTCTCTCTGGAAGGAAGTGAGAGGCCAGAAGGGAAGGCTGGCTGCTGTAAGCAGGCTTCCTCGTTGCCCCTCCATGTGTCTTTTCCCTCCCACTCCTGTGGGCACTTTCTTTCTTGGCTCTGTGAGGATTTAGGAAAGTCACGACAAAAATCCTGTCATGTGCTGGAAAAGGAGAAAAAGTTTTAGATCTCTGCCTTTTCACAAATGGAGAGTTTCTTGGAAACCGATGTGCAATTTGAGAGCTGCTGTGTCTTGTTAAAGCTACTTTAACATTCTCTCCAAGTCCCGACACACCCTGCCTCCACCACCTTAACAAACAAAAATACCCGCCCCCCCAAACACACACACACACACACACACACACACACACATACGAAATCTAACTTAGTTGGCAGCCAGCATCATCTATCCCAGGGCTACCTCTAAGGACTGTTGATTTATCTTGGACTGACTTGAGACATTTCCCCTCTGATCTTCCACTGGCAACGTTTCTCTCCAATGTTTCCTCACTGCCTCCCTCGGCTCTCATTAATTAACCGCTCCTCCCTCTGTGACTAAACGTGAGCCCTTGTGTTTGGCTGTAGCGAGGATTATGACATTTTGCAAACACACACGCACCGCTAGGGAAAATATCTTGAGTAACACACGGGCAAAGGAAGTGAACTCAGAAAACCCATTTTTAAAAACCTGTTGAAGCAAGTAACCTAAAAAGAAAAGAGGGGGAAATAGACTGATGGCTTGGTGACATTTACTTATTCCCGACGCGATATTGGAAAAGGCAGATACAGAGACTGGCACTTGTTATTTAATTGAGGTTCAGGTATTTCAAAGCTCGCTTATCTCCCCAGCCCGTCTGGTGTTTCCATGGTGTTCCTTTTCCGCTTCTATTAGTCTGGAACGTGGGTAGCAAGTTGATGAACATTTTTAATGAGTAAATCCTTTTCTACACCAAATTTTATAGATAATTAAGTCTGATTTATAGGGCAGGTTTCAGCGACAGTGAAAGAAGGAGAAAAGAAATGCAAAGAGGAGGGGGCCCAATTATTGGAGCTCTGAGTGGGCTCTGCTTTGTTTGTGAACCTTCTCAGCGGGCACTTTGCAGGGCTTGCAGTGAGTTTTCTGATGCAGAATGAGACTCCATAAGACTCCATGATGGTTTTTGGTTTAGTTTGTTTGGTTTTGGTTTTTAGGCAAAGGACTTCTCTAGTCCAAGAAACAGAACCTGGGCTTTATTCACTGCTCGTCACTTTTACTCTGAGTTATGCTCAACGAAAGAACACACATAAAAAGCCTTAGAGTGAGCCACTAAAGAATTTGCCCTTTCAACATATATTTGTTAAGCATCTTCTATGTAGCAAACACCATTCTAGATGCTGCAGATACAGCAATCAGCAGTGCAGGCAGTTCAGACTCATTGTGATGTGAAATGGACTCAGTGAAGAAAATGTACACAAAAGGCAGTGTAATGCTGATAAGGAAACTGAGACCAGAGAGGGAAAGCTGATTGGTCAGCATCACACAGCTGGAGCTGGGTCTAGAGTTCAGGTCTTCCGACTTCCAGGCCAGACTCTTCTTAATGCACTGTTCCTCTCGGTCATTTGTGGAATATGTTAAATGCAACAAACCCAGCAATAGCTTATGTGTTGAACTGGCTCACATGCCACTAGGTGACTGTATCAACTGACCTTGAAACACTATGTCAAGTAGTTGTTTGATTAAGTCCAGTCTCATTTTGAATGGCCATATATATTTCTAACAGCTCTTCTATCCCTTTATCTGTTTGTGTTCATTAATGGATTGAAAAATTTGGGGTTGGTTTGAGTTATGGGTCCTGAAATATTTTTGGTACTGCTGAAGTTTAATCACATATAAGATTTTATCAATCACCGTTCCCTATCTTAACTCCCCTCTGAAAGAATGTGTTCAAATAGGTTTTTAAAAGCCAAGATCATGCTCATCATCAATCATCATCATCATCATCAAGAGATTACTGAGTGATACATGTGTTAGATACCTTATATAAAAATTTTAAAAATAATTAGTCCTCTGAAATGAGGCTTAAATGGCACACTGCCAAACTCTGCTCTAGTGCTTAACTTAGATGTCAAGAAGCATATACGTCTATGGGTAGCCTGCTTGCATCTTATTTTTCCTTTGAATTTTTTTCTGATTAGAATAGTAATATAAAGTTGTATCTAATTTGCACATAACAAAATATTTCGTATAGAAAATGAAAGCTCTATCCCCAGAGGGAACTATTAACAGCATGATACATACTGTTCTAAATTTTTTTTTTTTTTTTTTTTTGCGGTACGCGGGCCTCTCACTGTTGCGGTCTCTCCCGTTGCGGAGCACAGGCTCCGGACGTGCAGGCTCAGTGGCCATGGCTCACGGGCCCAGCCGCTCCGTGGCATGTGGGATCTTCCCGGACCGGGGCACAAACCCGTGTCCCCTGCATTGGCAGGCAGACTTTCAACCACTGCGCCACCAGGGAAGCCCTGTTCTAAATTTTTTATATGTATACTGACATGGGAACACACGTATATGCTGCAATATTTCAGTCACTTAATCTTGTATTTTGGTTGTCTGTGCAAGTCCAAACATATAAATCCACGTCTATATTTTTGAACAGCTATATAGTACTTGCTGTAAGGCTGAACAATATTTTATTTAACCAATCTATACTTAATTAATATTTAGGTTATTAACAGTTACTCCCTATCAAAATGAGTGCTACAAAGTTCATTTTTGTATATATTTATTTGTGAACTGTATTCATTAACCCAGAATTCCCTGTTTTGCTTTTAGATATCAAAGTCAAAGCACATGGTCTGATAGACACACACACATAATGTATTATATTAACATAATTAATATATTATAGTATATATAATTTAGTAATAATATAATATAATTATATATTTATATTTTAAAATAATATATTACTATATTTATTATTAATATATTAATACATATTCTATGTATGTATGCATATATTTTTCCCATAGTCAAAGAACTGTCCCATTTGAATTTGAAAGTAGTTAGCAAACCCAAAGAAATTCCCAAATTATCTACTCATCTTCCTCAACAAATTATGCAATTGTAAAATAAATAAATCCACATTCTGTATCACTTGGCTGGGCTATGTTATTTAAAGCTGGGTAAGTGAGGTAGTGGTTCTTAGCAAAACTAATTTAAAATTTAAATTTTAAAACTAATTTAATTTAAAAGAAATTCTTCATAAATCAAGCTGCTATTACTCTAAGTCAATTAAACCAATCTCCCTCAAAGAAAAACCTAAGGACCCAAATTCCGTTATTAGAAGGATGTTTATTAAAATGTCTCTGTGGTTTATTGATTTATTTAGTCTGCTCCTTTAAGAATATGGTGATTGCAGAGCTGAGACTGATACCAAATGCTTGGAAATCCCCATCATAATTGTATTTAGAGACAATAAAAGTAGTGTGTCAATATGAAAGAGTTAATTAAAAACCTTTCTTGGAGGATGTTTCTCATTCTAACCAGACACGTCCGTTACTTCCATGTGTCGTCCTGTTAGCCCTCATTAAGGATTCATTTTTTATACAATTTTTTACATACATTTATTTATTGATTTATATTTATTTTTGGCTGCATTGGGTCTCTGTTGCTGCACGCGGGCTTTCTCTAGTTGCCGCGAGCAGGGCTACTCTTCGTTGCGGTGTGCACGTTTCTCATTGCAATGGCTTCTCTTTGTTGCAGAGCATGCGTTTTAGCCGTGCGGGCTTCAGTAGTTGTGGCTCTCGGGCTCTAGAGCGCAGTCTCGGTAGTTGTGGCTCACGGGATTCGTTGCTGCGCGGCATGTGGGATCTTCCAGTACCAGGGCTCGAACCAGTGACCCCTGCATTGGCAGGCAGATTCTTAACCACTGCGCCACCAGAGAAGTCCCAAGGATTAATTTTTAAAGTTTCTTGGAGAAGAAAGCTGGGGATAAAACTTTAGCAGATTGTTCCTTATATCCTTCTTGCTGCTGGTATCTTATCACTGTTATGCTAGATTTTGCCTGGGTTTTGGCTTCCTCTTTTCTTTGATTCCTTGGCCGGGAACAATGGGGCTTTGATGTATTCTCTTTGCTCTTTGCTGTGATGCAAGTCTGAACTTCAGCACAGCCTTCTCTGTGCCCCAACTCTGAACCCTTTCCTGGCTCCACTTTGTTGAACACAGACTTCAAAGCATAAAACAGTCTGCAGGAAACCTTACAGATAGTTGATATAAGACCCTTATTTAAGAGATGAGGAAACTAAGCCCAGAGAGGTTAAGTGACTTGTCTAGATAGAATCTTACACAAATAAGGATTAGAACCAGAATTCATACCACCTGATTCTCAGTTTTGTGTCATTTCAGCAGTACATCTGTCAACCTCTCAGGGTTTCATGCCCTCCTCATAGACTTGGCCCCAAATTTTGACCTTCACACCGAGAATTATTGCTGCCTATATTATCTGACCAAGAATTAGTGATTACTCCTTATTGTGGGTTGAAGTGGACATAAGCAATAGGTTTTCAAGGCATCTATTTTAGTGTCAGCACTGGTCCTGTGAGTAAAACACTTCTGATCTTCTGGCTGATGACCTCTATTTCTTTGGAGCTCTAATGCTCTCATGGGAAGCTAAGCCCTGGGCATTATTTTCTGTTTTAATATCTGTGTAAATGCTCGGCACCCTTAATTTGGCTAATCAGGAAACGTTGTATATTTTTATAGTAGTGGGTCTCAAATTAACATTTTTAATGGTAGAGTTACACGCTTTCTCTTTATGATCAAAGTGTAAATGCACATTAGCATGTATGGGGTGGTGCTGGCATGGAGTTTATGGTCAAATGGGTAACAGTTCGAAACCAGCTCTCACCACTTGCTAGCTGCGTGACCTCCAACTACTCAACATGAGTAAATAAAGCTCAGTTTTTTCATCAGTTATGATTCCTGCTCTGAAAGGTTGCTATGGGAATTAAATGAGATATGTGTTAAATTCAGGACCTAACATGGAGCCTTGCCCATTTGGAGTCCCCCATAAATTCCACTTTGCTTTCTTTCCCACCTTCCTCTTTCCACTTTTGCCACTCAAAAGCCCCTGCTCGAGAGAAGAAGTGGAAGAGAGTTGAAAAAGTCTAAAGATATCAATTTTAGTTTTTCTTCTTTTTTTGAAAACGAGAATTTTTGCTGAAGGTGCCGCATTATAAATGGACTTCTCAAAAGCCACTTGTATCAGTAGTCTGATCATTTATTCCTTGATGAGAAATATTTTGGTCTATTAGCAAGAAGGAAGATTAACTGCACATTAATCAAAACCTTCATGATGAGTAGAAGTGTGCATACATCACAGAAACTGCCAGAGAGGTGCCACTGTCACGACTGGTAAAGTGTGTTTTGTGTCTTTTTTTTTTTTTTTTTTGCGGTACGCGGGCCTCTCACTGTTGTGGCCTCTCCCGCTGCGGAGCACAGGCTCCGGACGCGCAGGCTCAGCGGCCATGGCTCACGGGCCCAGCCGCTCCGCGGCACGTGGGATCCTCCCGGACCGGGGCAGGAACCCGTGTCCCCTGTATCGGCAGGCGGACTCTCAACCACTGCGCCACCAGGGAAGCCCTGTTTTGTGTCTTTGACTGCAGTCTCAGATGACTGAAGAGGAGCCTGACTACTCAGTTAACTGGGAAAGCTGAAAATGTTCTTAAAAATCCATATGTGGTGATTTTTTTGAAGAGAAGTTTGATTTTATTTTACTTATATTCCCCCTCCCCCAACCCAGGCAATTAATTTCTTACTGGTCCTCTGCCTGGAAACAGTAGGAGAAAATGAGTTTCTAGAAGTATATTTCTAAATTAGCAATCATCTCGGTGATGTGCCACACTTAGCCAATGTAGTTTATTTTGTAGTTATTGTCTGTTTTCTAAAAATATCTAGAGAAGGCTATGTGTATCTTGGTAATTCCCTGGAAGCTGAACCAGAGCATGATAAAGGCTGTCAGAGTGCCATTTGGGGTTCTTAACCATTGTTTCTGGCGTGAGGCAAGGGGTAGGTCTTATCAAAAGAAAATTATTCTGTCTCCAACTGGAAATTCTCCTCTGGATAACGTGAGTATTTAATCCAAAACTTCGGGTAAAAAGTCTAGTTAGATTCAGGGTATCAGCACCAAAAAAAATTACTATCTTTGAAAGCTGTGAGGGAAGCCCCACTGAAAGCTCAGTAGTCACAAAAATAAAGAAGCCTTCACAGGGTGTAAATTCACTGTCAGAGGTGGAGAGCTGTTATTTAGCTATTTACTAGTATGCCATTATATCAGCATATAATGGGACAGAGTAATTCAGGAAACAGTGATGCAGAGCTGGAGAGTCTGTGTGTGTGTGTGTACGCACGTGTGTTTAATAAGGTCCACTAAGCTCTCAACCACCCATAGACAGAATTGTCTTCCTTATTTTTGCCTTTTCCCCGAGGCATGCACTGCTACACTGCGTGTATATGGAGTAGATTTAGAGATGCAGTAGTGTATCAGGAAAAGGGAAGTATAAGTTGTGAGTCTCCAAGGAGAGTTGTATTGGGTTTATGACCCATTTGGAAATGTAACCACAATTTCATTTCATCCTAGAGACCCCCATGGAGCAGTAACAGGGGAGAGTAGGATGATTCGCCTAATTTCTTTGATGTAAATTTAAAATTTCTCCTGACAGTTTATGTTGGAAGACTGCGGCTTGAATGCATCATCCTGAAGAATTTTTGCCATTGCCCAAAAATGTGGGGCTAGAGAGAGCAGATGCTTGAAAATGCCGTTGACATTTCCAAGTTTTTATAGCCCTGGTACATAGCCCAGTAACTCTAGCATGCTTCACACATGGAGAAGGATCATTTGTCATTTTGATGCCAAAATGATACTCACAAATCTAAATGAAATGGATTACTTCTTTCTGTCTCCTGCTTGGACAAAGTAGAGGCATTTCAGGCATTTATTGGTCACCTTGTGTACACTTGAATGGCAGTATGGTATCAGTATTTGCTCTGTGGCAGTGGAAACGAGGGTCTCCAAAACTGATCATGATGGCAGAAAGTGCAAGTTTCTGCAGTGCTCAATTAGGGCATGATTTATTTGGCAGAAATGACTTTACAGAGAAACATACAAATAAGAGTCATTAAAAGTGCATTTAATTCTGAAACAATTACATTCAAATAGCTGGTACACACTTATACACACCATTCTTTGTATTTAAATAAAAGCATTTACCTGCGTAACTCAGCAACTTGCCAGCACTGAAAATCTGGACAATTTCCCAGACAGTAGATATTTGGCATTTTGAGTTGTAGACATTACAATGTCTACAACTCTATGACAGTCTCCCTGCTCTCAGGGAATTATTCCTTTATGTAAAACTCAACCCTTGAATATTACCAAAGAATATGCTGAGGTCAAGATTACTATATTTTGCTACTGGATAAATGACAGTGGCCAGGGACCTGGTTAGAATCAAGTTTCTACTTCTCTGGAAACCTAAAGATAATGGCAAGATCAATCAGTCTCCAAACATTTATCGAGTGTCCACACTGACCACAAGGCATTCTGGAAGTCCGTTGCTTTCTCTGACCTGCATGCCTAAAGGGTTCCGTAAATTTAACTTACCTGTCAAATGCATGTGAGATGATCCTGCCAGGGCAAATTTTGTTTGCTTCCAATGCCTATACAGAAGTTGTTGTCCTATACCTTGGATTTATGGATTTGTAGAGCAGGTGGCCCTGGGACACATCCCATGGGCAGGTAGGCAAGTCTCCACTGGGAGGCTGGAGTCTGTGCCAGACAAACTCTTCTAAGTGCTGAGGATTTTCAGGTGATCCTGTGGTCCCAGAAGATGCCCGTGCTGCCACTATAACCCCTTTCATAACCGTTCACCCCCTGCTTCGCCAGGTAACCGTCCGATGGGCTCATTTGCCTTGAACTGGAGAGCTGAGCTGCTTGGCTCCCACCTGGAAGTTGGATTCCATTTTCAACCCTTGGGCAGGTGGAACTGAGGGGAAGGCAGTGATTCAGCTGTTCATCAGGCTTGTTGACTTTCCACCCTAGCTATCACCTTCCTTGTGAATAAAATCCTACCTTGAATCTCAATTCCAATAACTGAGATAAATCTTTTGGTACCCCTATGTTTACCGTCTGCCTCTGCCTAGAATCCTATATCCTCCACCGCTACGATCCTGTCCTGCCACGGGAGTCATTTTATGGACCTGTACTTTAGTGTTTGTGGTTGGCTCCTTTTACCTGTTGCCAGATTTCCCCAACATCAACTCTGCCTGCTGCCAACCTGGCTCCTGGTGCTGCATTTGCCTTCTTTGCCAGCACACCTGTTGCTCACTCCTGACGCTCCCTTGATGCACATTTGCCATCTGCCTGGACTTTCTCTTGTCTATATCCTGCCGTTGGGGATGTGTCCTGCCCTCTGTGTCTGTAACTATGCTTAGAACATAGTTTGATAACAATGAATATGCAAAACTTTCAAAAACCAAGATAGAAGTTTAATTTGTCCTATTCTCTAGCAAGCCCTGGCTATGGAATATATATTGCTTATGAGACATTGTAACACCGAAAATATTTGTATAAAAAGTTCAAGCTTGGGCTTCCCTGGTGGCACAGTGGTTGAGAGTCCGCCTGCAGATGCAGGAGACACGGGTTCATGCCCCGGTCCGGGAAGATCCCACATGCCGCGGAGCGGCTGGGCCCGTGAGCCATGGCTGCTGAGCCTGCGCGTCCGGAGCCTGTGCTCCGCAACGGGAGAGGCCACAACAGTGAGAGGCCCGCATACCGCAAAAAAAAAAAAAAAAAAAAAAGTTCAAGCTTGAGAGATAATTGCCCCAAATAAATGAATCAGCATTGATTTCCAAATAGTGAGTGTGGATTAAAGTTCTGGAAATGGGAAGTAAATGTCATCAAATATAAATGATTTTAATATTTCTAAGGATGTGTGCTGATGGACTTTACCAGAGCCAGATGGTGGCTGTCTTTCAACGTGCCAAGGGGTGTTTTTTAAGTGACAGGAAACCTTGAAAGGGAGATGTGATTGCTCCTAATGGGGGGACAGGAGAGAGGGATGGAATACCTATCTGGTCAGGTGTCGGGGGGTTGCTGAGGCAGAGGCAGAAAGGAAAGTGCACTTTCAGTGAACCTGTGTGTTGACAGAAAGAAGGGAGAAAGAGGCTTAAAGGAGTAGAGAGGAATTGAGGCGGGTTAAGGGCCTAAAAAACAGCAGTTTGAAAAGGATTAGGAGGAAGGAAAGGAGAGACAAAATAGAAAGGAAATAAGATTAGGTGGTGACAGGGAGGGCAGGAGGGTGGGGTGCAGGAAGGGGAGAGAGACAACAGAAACCAGGAAGAGCTGATTATATTGGAATTCAGTTTAGGGAGAGTGAATCACAGATGAGGCTTCACAGTTAAAAGAAATACTCAATGGGCTGAACCAGGAGGGTCTCCTGTTAAGTACATGAAGCAGCCATCACTGACAAAGGCTCTCCCAAAGTCAAAAGGGTCTGGGCCCAGACAGGAAAAGATGTCTGTATTCCTAGATCTTGGGATCAGGAGAAGGGGCCTTGACAAGTGCCTGGCAGAGATACCAGGGAAGACTTAGAGGAAAGTCAAGGCTATGTCTTAGGAGGGGCTAATGGATGAGAGAGAGAAACAGTAAGAGCACACACCAGGGACAGATTGTTGGATTCAAACCCATGCCAAATGGAAGCGCTTGTTTGTAAGTGGCCCTCGATATTTACTGACTTGTGCCTTAAGAGTCCTTCCTGCAGTAGGATCCTTGCATCAGCTCTTTTTGAATTGTGTCAGACGGCAGCAGAGCTGAGCAGAGGGGTTACAAGGGTGAACTTTAGTCTCAGGGCTTTGGTTTGAATCCTGGCTCTACCATTTATGGGCTACATAAGCTTGGACAAGTTATTTAATCCCTACATACTTTAGTTTCTTCATCTGTGGAAGAGCAACAATAATAGAATTTACTTCTCTGAATTTCTGTAAGGATTAAATGAGATAATGTTCATAGTAATATTAAAGGTCTCTGTTAACATAAGAAAGGCAGCCTGTCCAGAAAGGAGAATGTGTTTCCTTGCTTTTAGTCACCTCTGGATGTATCAGCAGATAACTGAAGAGAGACCAATAATAACTAATGGGATTAATAACTAGGTAGGGTGACAGATGGTGACTAGACTTACTGTGGTGATCATTCTGCAGTGTATACAAATATGATTATGTTGTACACCTGAAACGAAATAATGCTATATGTCAATTAAACGTCAAAAACCACCAATCTAACAAAAAACAACACTAACAAGGAATGTAACTGGAGGAGCCTTATGTCTGCATTCTCCCCTTAGCTTGGGAGCGTGGTGTATGTGGCAGCCTGTTTCATGGCAGGATGCAACGGGATCACTCCCTTCCCTATGAGGGAGCCAACAGTTCAGCTAAGGCTTTGAGGTTGTATTATTTTGATTTTTTTGGACACCCAAGCAGCAGAATTGGTCAAGGTCTTCATATACTATTTCACCACTTAGACTTGTTGAATACAACAAATTATGAAAGTTTAAAGTACAATTCGCATTTAATACCACATCCAGAAAACACATTCCACTTGAAAATAAACTAGAATGTTCATGAGTTGAATTCTGCAAAGGTAATTTAACATCAGTAAGAACTGAAATAATAGATGATGCTGAAAGACATGTGAGGCTGCCATACACCTGAGATGCTGAGGCAATTGACTAATGGGAGATAGGCCATTTGAGATATTCAGCCTTGGATATATTTTAGAGTTATGGATCTATTTATAAGATTGTCATATATCATTCAGCTTGTTCCCTTCACAATTCTAGAGGCTTTTGCAGAGGATGAAGCCAAAGAATTGTTGGGCACCAACAATTCAGCATTTTGACCAGCTGCTATACCTGTCCAAAATAGTTAGGTCAGCTCCTGCCAGATGAGAAAATTGCTTCCTGGGTATGGACTAGGCACTATTGGGAAGGGTTGCTAATCTTTTTAAGTCTTGAATATGTGACCTCGTTTCTTTGCCTAATGTAGTCAAAAGTATGTTTCTTTCAAAGGATCTGTTTGTAATTGTCTCAAGAACCTCTTTTTGGATTATATACTTAAACAATAAAAAAATTTCCTTAGAGCATAAAGAATCTTAAAGTGAATGGTTTTAGGATGGACCCATGGAGAATATCTCAGAATATCTGTTCACAAATTCCTGTAGCCAGGCTGTTCTAGTGGTTGTAAATGCCTTGGGTGCAGCTCTTTGTGGTAGAATCTAGTTTCTTAACAAAGAGGCTTCTAATGCCCCTTTCAAAGTTGATGGAAGATTTCTCTCTCAAGGAGCTATGCAGCATATTCAGCCTGTAGCTTCTGGGAATACCATCTGTGTGATGATTACAATCTTGAGAAGTGCATGGTGGCCTCCACATGCTGGCAAAAAGCCTCATGTTGATATCTTTACCGACTGACACAGCAGAGCTAGTATTGACTGCCATCTGGCCCTCTTGGGCCATTTTCTAATTCTGTGCAAAATGCTGCAGTATCCTCAGATATCTTCCCATGAACCCCCTGAAACTTCCCATGAATTCCCAGGCTTGTTTGTCATGATTGCAAGGTAAACTCTCCAATGCCAGATGAAGTGACTGCTATGCCCTTTTCTGAAATTTATTTTGAAGTTTTCTGAATATTTTTTTAAGATGGTGCCACCTTTTATATTCTGAACATCAATGATAGTATGAATCTAAGTATAGGTTCAAAGGCATACATTCTGGTAATAGTAGGATTCACAGACTTTTGTAATATGGACAGAAATACATTGGCTTCTCTTACTTTCAGACTCTCTAACAACTTGAGGACACACATGGAACTTTCTCCTCTAACTGCCCTCACAGTTCCACCTAAGAAGTTGAAATGACCAAAAAATAAAATACAATAAACAAATAAAAAAACAGGGGAAATCTGCATCAAAATGGGAAATTTGGGAGTATTACCATTTCCCTGACTGCCACTTTGACTGAATTAACTGTAATATAGGTGGAATAAAATCGAAAAAAGTCATTGCAGCTTGGTATACGTTCTCTTCCCTAACATAGCAGTAAAGTGTTAAAGTATCTGGAAAAGAGTAAAGTACCTGGTAGAGTCCAATTGACACCTACTAAATGCAGTGGGCCGTGGGACAGATGGAAGCATTCTCCTTAGAATTTCTTTTTCTTTGAAGGCTGATACATTGAGTTGTGGCTGCCCTGGGAGGTTGTGAGGTTTATGCAAATGGACACACTATAGACAATACAGTAGTAAAGCAGAATTCTATCTGAATACCAGTGGTTATTTTCCCTGACCAGGGGGTAGCACCAGAAAGGAGGTTTGGACAGTGACACAAGGTAAACAGTGTGGAGAGCAGGGCAACAGAAAGCTAAGGATAGCTGTGGCCACTCCCCTCAACATATGGTTGGAGACCATGGCATGAACTTCCCAGGGCTTGGACTCTTTTTCCCCATTCCTCATTTGGTTGGATCTTGTACATCTATCTGCCCTCTAGCATGAGGTCTGGAAAAAGGTTTCTCATCAGGAAGATAAAATAGAGGTTAGGAGGTAATACACTCTCTGCTCCTAAGCAAATATGAGGTCAGGAGATCCAAATTTTCATTCGAAGATAAATAATAACAAGGAACAGCAAAAAAGATTTTTCAACATAAAAGAACAAGGAAACTAGGGTACTTTAGAGTAGAGAAACATCATTTTAAAACAATTTTTTGAAACAATACAGAAGTAAATTTATAACATCTACTTTGTGCACCCCATCAAATTCCTGAATACATGGACTTTAGGAAGAGATGAAAGATGAAATGAGAGACACAAAAGAGAGAGGATAAGAACTGTCTTATGTACACAAATAACAAGATGAGGAAATAATATAATAGGTCTGTAATAGGAGAGTCAAAACATGCACTAGAAACAGGCAAAATCAACACTGAAGAAAATCAAGTCATATATGGAAGGAAATTGAGGAGAGTTTACAAAAGTAAGAAGAGATGGAAAAAAAGAGCGAACTTGTGAAATTCAGTGAGGAAATCCAATACGTAGATATTTTATGTTCCTGAAAAAGAGAAAAACAAGACAAAAAGAAGCAACAATCATGTTATTTCTTGATTGCAAAATAGAAGTAGCTACTTGAGATTTCAGAAGGAAACTAGTGGATTCAAAGACCTTACCATGTGCTCAGCAAAACTAATTAGAAGAGAACAGCTAGATACATTATTGGGAAATTTATGAACTTCAAAGATTCACAAATAATTTTCATAATCATCCTGATGGATACTTAGAAAGGAATAAAAGTCAAGGGGTCCCTGAATTTTCTTTGATAATTCTAAAAGCCAGAATAATGATAACGGTGATGATGCCGAGTGACAAAAATAATAGCAAAGACTTCCTGAGCATTTTAATGCATCAGGTATTTTTCAACATGCTTTTGCATGGTAAGTAAGTGAAACCTCACAACTGATTTAAGACTTAAGTGTTTATGTTCTCTTTACTTTATAGAATAATGTTTTTAATATACCTAAAGAAAAAAATAGAAAATTTAAAAATAACAATAGAATACAGAGGCTAGAACAATGAATCATAAAAGTTACAAAATATAAACTTGGTGGCTTAATTAAGACTAGCCAGGTTAATTATGATAATAAATATAATTAAGTTAAATTCCCCTATTTAAAAAAATGACTCACATTGAGTAAACAAATTAAATAGAACCAAAAATCAAACCCAATTCTATGCTGTCTACAAAAGCAACCTTTCCCTCTACCTCAAATAACTCAGAGCAATTAAAAGTCACAGGATAGGCAAAAATATTTAAAGCAAATGAAAAAAAAAAGGAAGTAAAGAGAGAAACACTATTATTAAAGTAGATTTTAGTGCAAAAGAGCTTTAAATGGAGTAAAGAGGCTAATTTCAAATTGAAAAAGCTATCAATGCCTTAAAGCTGACAGAAATATCCCTCTATATTTCAAAGATTAACAGCAAAAACAAATAAGGTTGTAAAAGATTTAAATGGTTTCAAAACAGATTTAACACATTTAACTATTACCCTGTTTCCTAAATCAGAGATAATATATTTTATTCATTTAAGCTATAAATATTTTTAAAAATTTCAAAGTATATTAGATTAAAAATCTCTGTAAATAAATGCAATGGAGCAAAAAGTGTGCAGGATTCATTGTTTGATCACAGTACAAGAAAATATATTTAAAAACTCCCTTATTCCAGCTGTTTGGGAATTAAACAACCACGAGAATTTTCCTAAATAATTGTTGGATTAAAGCAGAATTCAAAAACTGCAGTTTCAATGATAAGAAAATATGGAAAGTCAGAACAGCACATATCAAAACATGAGAGATCCAGTCAAAACTGTAATCACAGGCAAAATCAATATGCTTTAATGATTTATTTAAAACATGTATTAGACTAGCAATCAGATTAAAAAATGAAATGAGAAATTTGATCCTTAAATGATAAATAAGCATTTGATAGTATTCAAACTAGTTATTATGCAATCTGTTCATAAATTAATAATAGTAGAATAATCTTTTAATATGGTAGGGCATATCTATCATACTTAATGGAAAATTCATGAACCATTCCCATTGAATACAGCAAAGATGTCTAATACCATTGCCATTATTCAACATTCTTCAAGAAGTTCTAGCCAATGCAACATATAAAGAAAAAGAATTCAGATAAATAAGTATTATAAGAGATTTACATAATGTGTGAATTTTCTATTTGGGAAATCCAATAAAATCAACATAAAAACAAATAAAAAATAGAATTCAATAAAAAAGTGAAATGCAAATAAAGTATAGAAAAATTAACTATATATCTACATATTATCAATAATCACAGTGCAATATAAATGAAGCACTAGTCACTTTAGAAATACAAAATCTACATAAGTTCTTGAATAAATTTAACAAGAAAGAAACTCATTAAACTTATTTTAAAATTTGTATGAAAGAATCATTATAAAACTATAGTTATAAAATCTGTTGCCAAAAAAATTAGACAAATAGAATAGTCTAGAGATCTCAGAAGCAGTCATGTTTATGTGGAAAATTAATATACAATAGAGGGAGCCCAAGGTATTAATAGAAAAGAGACAGATTGTTTAGTAGATAGTATTGGGAAAAATGTCTTACTATATAAAGAAAAATAAAATATGATGTATAGAGAAGGATTCCAGATGGGTAAAATATCTAAATGTGAAGGTAAAACCATAAAGCTAATAGAAAATAACACAGAAGAATATCTTAGTATCCTAATTGTGGAAAAATACAACACTCCAGAATCATGGGGTGGAAAACTGCTGAACCTGATTGCATCACACTAAAGATTTTTATTCAATGTTGGATACCATTGGGACCAATATCTAGAATATACATGAGCTGCATATGAACAAATAAGAAGCAGATATGAACCCCAATAGAAAAATGATCCAGGAATATATGTAGAGGCAGTTCATCAAAGAGAGAACCTAAGGGACTAAAACGTTTACAAAGAGATGCTCAAAATCATTAGTAATTAGATGAATGTAAAGTAAAATAACAATGACATATCCCTGAAGATCTGTCAGATAGATAAAATATTAGCTGATACTGCTAAGTGTTGGTAGGTGGAGGGAATGTAGGAATGCTCAGGAACTGCTGGTTAGAATATAGAATAACACAGACAACCTGTAGCAAACTGGCAATACCTAACCAAATTAAATAGAGGCATGCCATATGACAAGTGATTCCTCTCCTTATAAAACCATAATTGGAAATGAATGAAGACATTCCTCGAAGCATTGTTTGTGGTGACAGGTAGTTGGAGGCAATCCAGTAAGTCTTTGCTGGAGGAATGGATATATAAATATTGTGATTGCATGCTATGGAAATCCATACCAGTTAGGATTAATGAACAACATGTAGATGTATACTTAGAGCAACATGGCTAAAATTTAAAAACCTTGGGTGGAATAAAAAAAGGCAAGAAACAATAGAATCTACAACACACAATGGCATGTGTAAATTAGCAATTCATGTACACAAACAAATACACATTAAACAGAAACCCAGAGGAAGACTTGAAACAATATAAAAACCAATGAAAATTGTTCCATTTGAGGCAAGGGAGGAATTAAGAATGGGAAATAGAAGTCAAAGGGAATAAATAAATAAATAAATAAATAAATAAATAAATAAATAAATAAATAAATGGAGTCTTGAAAGTAGTGTAAAAGAATAAAAAGAAGGAAGGGAAGGAAGGAAGAAAATAAAATAGTAAATTTAATACATAGTAGGATGTTTTTCAAGGACTAAAAGGAAGACTTTACTAAAAGAAAATGCATGCCATATTCTCAGATTTGAAAGTTCAGAATTATAACTATGTCAATTTTCAGAAAATTTAGTCATAAATGTCATTTAATCATATTAAGAATTTGTGGGACATTGCTTTTGTAACTAAATGAGGTGATTAGGTGCTGGATGCCTTCCATTTTATCCCCCTGACTCTTTTCCACCCTGCTCTGTATCCTGTAAGTCTGATCTAGAAAGAGTGCATCACAGGTCTCTCTTACCTTCTGGTTTTGGGTTGAGTTTGCCTGGCAATAGATAAAGGGCAAGAGGTAGGTTATTGGTGGGGAGTAGTATTTATTCTAACCCATGCCTCCTTGATCCAGAGCACTGGGATTTGGATAAGCCCTCTAATGTCAAGTAGATCTTGACACAGCTCTCTCTGCACCTTCAGACCTAAGGGCGATAATGATTTTTGGCTGTAACTAACCCCAAGATGAGGCACTATTTATAGTTGCATAATAACAACCACAAAAATTTTCAGAAAGATTAACAAGGAGTGACTTGTACTATCAGATAAATTTAAGTTGTATCCAAAACTACAGTAATTAAAACAAAGTGATTGTCATACAAGGATTGGCCAACTATGAGAAAGCCCTGATATACAACCCTATATATTTGTGTTTTTATTTGTGCATGTATATATATGAATAAAGGTAAGATTTCAATAGTTTGGGGAAATTTATTTTATAACTAAAAATTAAATTCCTATAGAGAAATGTAAAAAGAAAGAAAGAGGGCTTCCCTAGTGGCGCAGTGGTTGAGAGTCCACCTGCCGATTCAGGGGACATGGGTTCGTGCCCCTGTCCGGGAGGATCCCACATGCCGTGGAGTGGCTGGGCCCGTGAGCTATGGCCACTGAGCCTGTGCGTCCAGAGCCTGTGCTCTGCAACGGGAGAGGCCACAACAGTGAGAGGCCCGCATACTGCAAAAGGAAAAAAAAAAAAGAAAGAAAGAAAGAAAAGAAATTGATTAAAAATTAATTTGAAATCTGGTTGAGAAGGATATACTTAAGCATAAAAATATAGATAGAAACTATAAAGACAAAGAGTGATTGATTTGATTATACAAAATATATAAAAATAAAGTGTTAATATGTTAAATTATAGAAATAAAATTAAAAGGCAAATGTCAAATAAAAATACATTTGTGAGCTGTTAAAAATATAACAGGCTGCTCGGACAAGCACAGAGGTTTGAGGAATGACCAAGAGCTAGGGCAGGGCTGAATGAAAAGTTTCACATCCTACATGAGATCACTCTTTCAGGACTAGGAGAGCTGATTGTTTCAGCTACTATATAGAAACTAAAATGAGTCAAGTGAAATGAAGAAATAGGAATATGTTCCAAATGAAAGAACAATAAAAAATCTCAGAAACAACCTTAATAAAATGGAGATAAGTAATTTACCTGATAAAGACTTCAAAGTAATGGTCATAAAGATGCTCATTGAACTGGGGAGAAGAATAGATGAACACAGTGAGAACTTCAACAAAAAGATGGAGAATATAAGAAAGTACCAAATATAAGTCATAGAGCTGAAGAATACAATAACTGAACTGAAAAGCACACTAGATGGGTTCAATAATAGACTAGATGAAGTAGGAAAAAGGATCAATCAACTCCAAGACAAGGCAGTGGAACTCAACCATCAGAGTAGCAAAAAGGAAAAAGAATGAAAAAAATATGAAGGTAGCTTAAGGGGTTTATGGGGCAACATTAAATGACTAACATTTACATTATAGGGCTCCCAGAAGGAGAAGAGAGAGAGAAAGGGGCAGAAATCTTATTTGAAGAAATAATGGCTGAAAACTTTTCTAAGTTGGAGGAAGAAACAGACATCCAGATCCAGGAAGCCCAGAGAGTTCCAGATAAGATAAGCCCAAAGAGATCCACGCCAAAACACATTACAATTAAAATGTCAAAAGGTAAAAACAGGAGAGAATATTAAAAGCAGCAAGAAAAGCCAACTTCCAAACATTCCAGTCAAGAATACTCTATATGACAAAGTTATCATTCAGAATTGAAGGAGAGATAAAAGAGTTTTCCAGACAAGCAAAAGCTAAGGGAGTTCAGCACCACTAAACTGGTCTTACGAGAAATGTTAAAGTGATTTTATTTTTAAGCTGAAAAAGGCACTAATTAGTAAAAAGAACAAATATGAAAGAATAAATCTGACTAGAAAAGTAAATATATAGTAAACATAGTAGATGAATTTCTTGTAAAGCTAGTATGAAGGTGGAAAGGCAAAAGTAGTAAAAATAACTGTGACTACAATAATTAGTTAAGGGATATCCAAATGTAAAATGTGACATCAAAACATAAAATGTGGGTGGGAGGGGAGAGTAAAAATTTTGAGCTTTAGAATGGGATCAAACGTAAATTGTTATCAACTTAAAATAGACTGCTAGAGATATAAGTTGTTATATGTAAGCCTCAGGGTAACAAAAAAGCAAAAGCTTATAGGAAATACACAAAAGATAAAGATAAAAGGATATAAGCATACCACAAAAGAAAGTCATCAAACCACAAAGGAACAGAGCAAGAGAAGAAAAAAAGGAACAAAGAGAAGCTATAGAAGTAGCTAGAAAATATTTAACAAAATGGCAATAAGCACATACCTATCAATAATTATTTAAAATGTAAATGGACTAAATTCTCCAATTAAAAACATAGAGTGGTTGAGTGGATAAAAAAAATATGCATCTATATGCTTCAGAAAGAGACACACTTTAGATGTAAAGACACACACAGACTGAAAGTGAAGGGATGGATAAAGATATCCTATGCAAATGGAAACCAAAAGAAAACTGGGGTAGCTATACTTATATTAGACAATGTAGACTTTAAAACAAAGACTGTGATAAGAGACAAAGGAGGCTGTCACATAATGTTAAAGGGGTCAACCAACAACAAGCTTTAACATTTATAAATATTTATACACCCAACATAGGTGCACCTAAATACATAAAGCAAATATTAATATACCTAAAGGGATAAATAGACAGTAAAACAATAATAGTAGGGGAGTTTAGTACTTTAAGTCCACTTACATCAATGGATAGACCATCCAGGACAAAAGTCAATAAGGGAACATTAGTCTTAATAAACAACATGTTAGACCAGATGATCTTAACAGATATTTACAGGACATTCCAACTAAAAGCAACAAAACACACATTTTTCTCAAGTGATAGGGAACATTTTCCAATATAGATCATATGTTAGGCCACAAAATAAGTATTAGTAAATTTAAGAGGATTGAAATCAATGTAAGCATCTTTTCCAACCCCAAAGGTATGAAACTAGAAATTAATTACATGAAAAAAACTGTAAACTTCACAAGTATATGAAGATTAAGCAACATGCTACTGAATAACCAATGAGTCAAAGAAGAAATCAAAAAACATCTTGAGACAAAGAAAAATGGAAATGTAACATACCAAAATGTATGAGATGCAGCAAAAGAAGTTCTCAGAGGGAAGTTCATAGCGATAAATGTCTAACTCAAGAAACAAGAAAAGTCTCAAACAACCTAAATTTACACCTCAAGGAGCTGGATAAAGAAGAATAAACAAAGCCCAAAGTTAGTAGAAGGAGGGAAATAACAAAGGTTAGAGCAGGAATAGCTGAAATAGAGACTCAAAAGACGGTAGAAAAGATCGATGAAATTAAGAGCTGGTTCTTTAAAAAGATAAACAAAATTGGCAACCCTTTAGCTAGGATCACAGAAAAAAAAAAGAGATGACTAAAGTAAGTAAAGTAAGAAATGAAAGAGGAGATGTTACAACTAATACCACAGAATTACGAAGAATCATAAGAGACTATCATGACCAATTATATGTCAAAAAATTGGACAAGTTAAAAGAAATGGATAAATTCCTAGAAACATATAACCTGCAAAGACTGAATCATGATGAAATAAAAAATCTGAACAGACTGATTACTAGCAAGGAGATTAAATTAGTAACCAAAAACTTTCCAACAACCAAAAGTCCAGGACCGAATGGCTTAATTAGTAAATTCTACCAAACATTCAAAGACTTAATACCAATCCTTCTCAAACTCCTCCAAAAAACAGAAGAGGAAGGAATACTTGCAGATTAATTTTATGAAGCCAGCATTACCCTTATACCAAAACCAGATGAGAGTGCCACAAGAAAAGAAAATTACAGGCCAATATCCCTGATGAACATAGATGCAAAAATCCTCAACAAAATATTAGCAAACTAAATTCAACAATACATTAAAGGATCATATACCATGATCAGTGGAACTGGTCTGTTCCAGCGGTGCAAGGATAGCTCAACATCTGCAAATCAATCAATGTGATACACCACACTAAAAAAATGAAGGATAAAAACCATGCAATCATCTCAATAGATGCAGAAAAAGCACTTGACAAAATTCAGTATCCATTTATGATAAAAACTCACAACAAGGTGAATTCACAAAGAACATACTTCAACATAATAAAGGTGACATATAACAATCCCACAGCAAACATCAAACTCAAATGTGAAAATCTGAAAGCTTTTCCTCCAAGATCAGGAACAAGACAAGGATGCCCATTCTTGCCACTTTTATTCAACATAGCATTGGAAATCCTAGCCGAACAATTAGATAAGAAAAAGCAATAAAAAGAATCCAAGTTGGAAAGGAAGAAGTTAAATAGTCTCTATTGGCAGATGGCATAATATCATATATATAAAGCCCTAAGACTCCTCCAAAAGCTGTTAAAATTAGTAAATGAATTCAGTAAAATTTCAAGATGCAAAATCAATATACAAAAATCTAAGTTTCTATACACTAATACTAAAGTAACAGAAACAGAAATTAAGAAAAAAATCCCACTTACAATTGCATCAAAAAGAATAACATACCTAGTAATAAATTTAACCAAGGAGGTGAAAGGCCTGTACACTGAAAACTATAAGACACTGATGAAATAAATAGAAGAAGATAAAAATAAATGGAAAGATACTCTATGCTCATGGGTTGGAAAAATTAATATTGTGAAAATGTCCATACTACAAAAAGCAGTCTATAGATTCAACGCAATCCCTATCAAAATTCCAATGACATTTACTGCAGAAATAGAGCAAGCAATCCTAAAGTTTGTATGGAACCACAAGACACTGACTAGGGCTTCCCTGGTGGCGCAGTGGATGAGAGTCCGCCTGCTGATGCAGGTGACACAGGTTTGTGCCTCGGTCCGGGAAGATCTCACATGCCGCAGAGCGGCTAGACCCATGAGCCATGGCCACTGAGCCTGCGCGTCCGGAGCCTGTGCTCTGCAACGGGACAGGCCACAACAGTGAGAGGCCCGCGTACTGCAAAAAAAAAAAAGACACGGAATAGTCAAAGAAATCTTGAGAGAGAACAAAGCTGGCAGCATCACAGTCCCTGATTTTGAACTTTATTACAAAGCTATGGTAATTAAAACAGTATGGTATTGGCATAATACAGACTCATACATCAATGGAATGGAACAGAGACCTCAGAAATAAACTCATATATATGTGGTCAATTAATTTACGATGAAGGAACCAAGGATATACAATGGGGAAAGGAGAGTCTCTTCAACAAATGGCACTGGGAAAATTGGACAGCCACATGCAAAAAAAAAAAAAAAAAAAACTAGATCACCATCTTACATCTTACACAAAAATTAACTCAAAACATATTAAAAAATTGAAAGTAAGGCTGGAAATCATAAAACTCCTAGAAGAGAACATAGGTGGTAAACACCTTGACATAGGTTTTGGCAATGATTTTATGAATCTGACACCAAAAGCAAAAACAATGAAAGCAAAAATAAACACATGGAACTGTATTAAACTAAAAGATTTCTGCACAGTAAAAGAAACCATCAACAAAATGAAAAGTCACACCTACTGAATGGGATGAAATAATTAAATATTAAAATAATAATTAAAAAATAATTAAAAATTATTTCCTCCCATTCAGTAAGTTGCCTTTTCATTTTGTTGATGGTTTCTTTTGCTGTGCAGAATAAAGTTGTACATATACAACTCAATAGTTAAAAAAAAAAAAGAAATCCCATTAAAAAATGGGCAGAAATCTGAATGGACATTTCTCTAAAGACTTGCAGATGGCCAACATGTACATAAAAAGATGCTAAACAATACCAATCATAGAGAAATGGAAATGAAAACCACAATGAGATATCACCTGGCACCTGTTAGAATGGTTATTATCAAAAAGACCAGAAATAACAAGTGTTGATGAGGACGTGGAGAAAAGGGAACACTTGTGCACTGTTGGTAGGAATGTAAATTGGTACAACCACTATGAAAAACAGTATGGAGATTTCTTTAAAAATTAAAAATAAAACTACCATACAATCCAGCTATATATATATATACATATATATGCATACACACACATATATACATACACACACACACACACACACATATATATAATGGAATATTATTCAACCATAAAAAAGAATGTAATCTTACCTCAAGGACTTTATGCTAAGTGAAATAAGTCAGACAGAGAAAGACAAATACCTCATGATCTCTTTTGTATGAAGAATCTGAAAAAAACAAGCAAAAAAGCAAGAACAACAACAAAAGACCTCATAGATACAGAGAACAGATTGTTGGTTGCAAGAAGTGAGAGGTGGGGGGTGGGAAAAAATGGGTGAATTGTTTCTGTTATTTTATTTAGTTTCAATAAATTGAATACAAAATTATATTTGCAATATATGACAGGTAAGTAATTAATTAAAAAAAAAATCTCAGCTTTCTCAAAGTAATTTAGAGCATGAACAACTCAATAGAAATGAAGAAACTTACACAGGAAAATTGCAAATGCCCAATCAACTTATGACAATAATTTAACTACACCTGTACTAAAATGAATATAAATTAAGATGATATAATACTTATTAATTTGATTAAAATATGAAACCTTGTGTTGGCAGGTTTTGAAAAAAAGAAATATAAATTATTAAAACTTTTTTGGATGCAATGCACATACATATATTTAAACTTTAATTCTCTCTTTTTTTTCTATGAAAGTAATCAGAAACAAAGGCAAAATATATATAAAAGGAAGTTTATTATGACATTACTTGTGATGTTTAAAAATTGAAAATAATCTAAATATCCTAAATTGGTAATTAATTAAAGTAGGGCATATCTATGTGATTGCACACTATAAAGGCTTATAAATTCTTTTCACATTATATTTAATGAAATGCAGGAAATTCTTACCTTTTTTTGGTTAAAGGAAAGATAATTTCACAGGGTTTTGATGTGTTAAGTATGAGCTCAATTAAATCTAAAGGGCTGTGTATTCTCAGAAAAAGAACAGAAAATAAGAATGTCAAAGTATTAAAAATTGTTATCTGTGTGATATTACTGTAAACATAGTCTCAAACTTCATCTTTAAGTATTTCTTCTATTTTCCTAAAATATATAATTAATACAAATGAAAACATTTTACATTCAGAAGAAAAGTTTAAGTTTAAAAAAGGCTATTCTTTAAAGTATTTTACCTATAGCATGACAAACTCCTGTTGGCTAGACAGTGGGCCATTACAAATATCAGTTTTGAGTTAGTGAGGAAGATTTGCTGGAGGGCGTCACAGAATGTACCATGAGATTCATAGTCATTATGAATATTTGCTTTAGTAAATATGTCATCAAATAAGTTCTTTAAATTTCAGGGATGGGCCAAATGGTATCTTTGCCATAAAAGATAATGCTTTCATTAGGCTGGTTATTTTATCGGAGATTTTAAACATCTGAATGATAATAATGAGAAAAGCTCGCATTTGAAACTTTCTATACAGATTATGAAGGGGTTCAGAATGAGCCTCCCAAAGTGTGCCACTTTGGCATGTGGACTATGTTAAGCAGAAGGCAATCAAGATCCAGCAGACTCAAGAAAAACTTTTACTTCTCCTTTAAATATCTAAAAGAATTAAGATAGGGGGTGTGGCCCAGAAAGAAAGCTATTACTAAGAGATAAATTTTTATCTAAATGACCTCTTTGAATGGCAGGACAAACATCTAATTACCAAACATTTGCTTTTCTTATTGTCCTGTGAATCACCCTCCTCCCCTTTGAAGCCCCAGGTCCCCATCTCAATTCTTAGTTCAAGACAGCATTTAAGCCTCCACTGCCCTGCTTGTCCTTGGGTCTCATTACCTGTGTGGAGCCTCCGTTAGTACCTAATTTTTTCTCCAGTTAATCTGTTTTAAGTCAATTTAATTATTAGACCAGCTAAAGAATCCAGAGGGGTAGAGAAAAAATACATTTTCCCCAACAATTACAAAGTGCTGTATTTTGTAAACAACCACTATTAAAAGATATACTGAAGCATACTAAACATTTTAAGAATTTATTTGAGCAAGAATTGATTCAGATCAGGTGGCGCCAAACTGGAAGTGGTTAGGAGCACTCCAGCCCTTAGAAACTAGGGGAAGACTTAAATAGAAAAAGTGCAGAAACAAATACAGGAAATTATTTAATTGGCTATAGCTTAAAGCCTCGTTACCAGTTTGTGATTGGGTGTGTTTAGTTTTCAATTTTGTAACCTTGAGGGCTGTACAAGCTTAGATTTTGGTTTGCTTAGGTAGGTTGCCCTGGCATTAGAGCCACCTCAGTCTCCTGGCTTCCTTGTTTAATTAAACACCAGTAATGCAGTTACTATTATTCCCATTATGTAGGTCAGAAAACACTGAGCTTTCTGTTTTCTGACCAGCCAGATCATTCATTGAAATTGATGATAAGAAATGGATATTTGAATCCTATCACTCATTGTTCTTCTACTTCATGTTACTGGCTTAAATATAGTCAGAAAGAAAGGACCACCCTTGGGGATCAAACGCCCAGCTGTATTGTGTACTCTACCAGATTAGAGCCCAAAGCAAGGCCCTTTACCTACTCCCCTAGTTTTCAGTCTTCCTCTTATTCTCTCACTCTTTTCCTTCCCACCTTTTAACACAGCCATGCCCATTTGTTTATGGCTACTTTTGCATGACCAAGGCAGAGTTGAATAGTTGTGACAGAGGCCATATGGCCAGCAAAGTCTAAACTATTGACAAACTGACCTTTTACAGAAAAAGTTTGCTGATGACTATTATATAGGAAAGGATTACCAAAACAGAAACGAGCGGGTTTTCAGAAACAGTTTTTAATTGCTTTAAGTCACCTTGATTTTATTTTTTGCAGAAATAAAAATTTCAAAGACATTGGACCTCCCTGGCATATGTAACAGAAGTGTTCTTTAAAAGAGCTATTTTGGACTTCCCTGGTAGTGCAGTGGTTAAAAATCCACCTGCCAATGCTGGGAACACGGGTTCGAGCCCTGGCCCAGAAAGATCCCACGTGCCGCGGAGCAACAAAACCCGTGCTCCACAACTACCGAGCCTGCGCTCTAGAGCCCGCAAGCCACAATCACTGAAGCCCGCGCACCTAGAGCCAGTGCTCCACAAGACAAGCCACCAAGATGAGAAGCCCGCGCACAGCAACAAAGAGTAGCCACCGCTGGCCACAACTAGAGAAAGCCTGCTCGCAGCAATGAACACCCAATGCAGCCAAAAATAAATTTATTTATTAAAAATAAATAAATAAATAAAAGAGCTATTTTCTTTTTTTTTGCGGTACGCGGGCCTCTTACTGTTGTGGCCTCTCCCGTTGCAGAGCACAGGCTCCGGACCCGCAAGCTCAGCGGCCATGGCTCAGGTCCCAGCGGCATGTGGGATCTTCCCAGACCGGGGCACGAACCCGCGTCCTCTGCGTCGGCAGGCGGACTCTCAACCACTATGCCACCAGGGAAGCCCAAGAGCTATATTCTTAAAAAACAGAGACATAATCATGAGCTATCCTCTATGAGGTTGTGCTGACAGAGCAACAATGATTTATTCATTTCCCAGTGGACCTTAGAAGCTATTTGAGCAGGTAATATATGCCCAAACCCAGTGAAAACCATTGACAAGTCTAGAGCAGACAGATCTGGAACTTGGGCAGGTACGTGGCAATGAAGAGCAGTCAACAAACATGAACTTGGATATGGAGAATCCCTGGATGAAACACTAATGGAAGGTGGAAATCAGGATGTTTGCACCAGAAGCAACTTAAGGAACTCCTGGATAGGACATTACACTTAGCAATTTTTTGTTACCTATAGGCTATAACCCACCCTTCTACAATGTGAGACATGGCTGTCAGAAAAAGTTGTGAAGGCCTTTTTTGTTAGGGTACACTTGAGGAATAAGCAGGCCATTTTGCCTCACTATAAGAGAAAACAATAATATCTCTACAGGGACACAGTGTTATTCACACCTGTTAGTTTAATAAGGCAACAGGCCCAAAATGGAGTCTCTTACGCTAAACACCACATCACCAGACATAGATTAATTGCCGTTTCAGCTCTCCCAAAAATGGAATCTTAAAACAGTCAATCATCAATCAGGAATCACCTAATTAGCAATAGTTAGGTAATCTACATGAGATCCTTGTCTTCCCCTAAAGGAAAATGACCTTGCAATAACCAACCCACTTTTTTGTCTACTGTAACTACCTTGTTCCCACACCCTTCTGTCTATAATAGTCTTTCATTTTGTATAGCTCCTCAGAACTCCTTTCTATTCATTAAACTGGATGCTGCCCAATTCATGACTCATTGAATAAAGCCAGTAAGATATTTAAAATGTACTCAGTTGAATTTTGTTTTTTAACAACCCTAAACACTCCCGGTGTCTGGATGGTTTCAAACCAGATATAAAGATTCTTCGTGTAGCATCTGAAAAAGAGGACTAAAAACCATGGATGAGTATGTTCCAACATGAGAGGGGAGAAGAGTGGTGGGAGTTTGCTTTAGAGAGGAGGGAACAGGAAGGGGACTTTTGGGGATCCAGGTAAAGTGGGAGAATTTCTGCGATGCAGGATTATGCTGAGCTAAGGAGGAGAGACAAAATTACAGTCCAGAGAGAAGAGAGGGAGACCAAGAAGGACTAGTAAGGTGAAAAAAGGGTAAAAATGTGAAAGCTAGAGGGTAAAGAGAATGGAGTGAGGAGTGAGTAACAGACAAGATGGTATCACCACATATGACAGATCACTCCCACCATTTTTAAAGACCTGGTTTGCCTGGGTTATAATGGGACATGATGTGTTAAAATACACAGTGCCTCCTTTCAAGGAACTGGCAACCTGGGATTGGGGGCGATGGGAGAGAAAACATGTACACATAAAAGCAACTAATAGTCCAAGGCAGTAAAAGGAATATAATCTACAGAATCATAGCAGGTCATTTAACCCACGCAGATGTGAACTGTAAAACATATTTCTTTTTCATTCCTGAGTTCCTTTTTAAAAAACATCTCAGATCAGTGATTCAGTTAAAAAATGGTACCCAGGGCAGTAGTTTCCACTAAGGTTATCCTGAGGGTCAAATCCAAGTGGCATAGATAATAAAAAAACCATGTATATATTTGCATTTAAAGTAGTATGATTTACATGTTTTTGCATATCCACACGTATTATGCATACAATTATGTTGACTGTAAGATCTGCCCTTACACACAATATTAAACTTTAAGTTAGTAGGCTGGAGGGAGTCAGTTCTTACTTTTTCTTGTCCTCTTTCTTATTCATCCTCTGTCTTTGATCTAGCCATCTTGTGGGAGAGGAGAGGAGAGGTGCAAAGTGACTGGGTGGGTGAGGGTTTAGTGCTGATAGGGATTTCAACCACACCCTAGGTGGGAGAGCACCAGACCCAAGTGATTAGTGTGCCATGTTCTCACAAAATCATTCAAGACTATATGTTTGGTGTCAGAGAGAGGCTCTGTCAACACCTGTAAAAAAACATTCTAAATATTATTAATAAAATTAATGATTATTCACATCTATCTTCTCTCTCTGACACGTCTGACAGACATAATCCCTGAGACACAAAGATTAATACAAATGGTTACCATTTATTGAAAGCTTACTATGTACCTGGTATTATGCTACTTTACATGTACCTTTTCTTTCTATTTTTTCAAACAATTAATTACCTTATTAAGTAGCTACTGCTACCTCCACAGTTGAAAAAAATGAGACTTAGAGAGGTTAAATGACTTGCCCAAAGTCACACAACCAGTAAACGTTAATTCTGGGATTCATCGATTGATTCATTTAATACATACAGAGTGCCTCACAACCAGTAAACGTTAGTTCGGGGATTCATCAATTGATTCATTTAATACATACAGAGTGCCTCACGTGTGGGAGATACTGGCGAGATGCAATCTGTTGAACTCCAGAGTCATGCTAAGTACTATACATAATTAGGGTAATTATTTCCTGCCTTAAAACTGCTTATTCTTTGAGTGTCTCTCTGGCAAACAGTAGAGCCATTCACCCACTCACTGAAGCCATAACTACAGAGAGCCATCTTAGTATACCTACTCCACCAATTCTCATATCCAAACAATTATCCAGACCTGTCCATTCTAGCTGCTAAGTATCTCACTTATTCTTCCAAGCCCTTCTCCAAATCTGCATTGCCTCCAAGGCATCTTTTGCTCATATTACCTTATAGCTTTGTCCCTGTTCTCCATGCCTCTAGAAAATGAGAGTAGCCAGAGATGGAAGGGATGACATATTAGGCATCTTTGTTTCCCAGTGCTTAACACTGAGGCCAGAACAATAAGGATGTAATGTTTGTTGAAGAAAATCTTGAATAAGCTTCTTACAAGTGAAAATTTGAAAACTAACCTGTCCATGAGATGAGGACTTATACTCTGAGAAAGTTTTCCTGGGCACAGACCATACATATTGACATATCCACATATGGTATTTGTAGATCTGGACATTTTCAAATGAGCTGCCATTGGTCAGGAATAGATCTCTACTATAAAGAGCCAATAGATACAGCTTACTCTGTCATATAAGGTAATAATTCTACATGAAGGTAAGGGAGTAATTGTCATGATCAAAGTGATTCTAGAAATCAGGCTGAGAGAGAGGCTCCAGACTGAGAAAGAAATTCAGATCTTAGAAACCAGTAAACCAACTGTTGATGGTTTTTGTCAATGAGTTCTTATCATCCTGTCAGCTACTTCCTCCTCCGCTTCCCAATACAAAATGTACCAGCCGTGGTGACTTCAAGTCATTTTAATAAACATTTATTGCAGACTGTGTGTCAGGGGTTTAAAAAAAATAACTAATACATAAGCAGTGGGGATCAGAAATTACTCAGTAATGCATAAACAGAATCTCTGCCTTCAAGGAGATAAATGAACACATCAGTCCTTTAATGCTTATAATGTGATTTCACATAAACTATCTCTTATAACCTCATTTTCATAAGCACTGTCTCCAGTTTACTGATGAGGAAACTAAAGCTCAAAAGTAAATAAATTACTCAGGATCACACTACCGATGAGGGTTAAAATCCAGGACTTCTGATGCCAAATCTTTGCTCTCACATCATGCTGCCAAGTTGCTGTGGAAATTCATTAATTAAGTTATTCAGTAACTCATTAATTAAGAAAATACTTATTGGACACCTACACTGTTCTCAACACTTGGAATATGTCACTGAACAAAACGGACAAAGTGTCTGCTCTCGAGGCGCTTATGTTCTTGGCTTTCCCTTAATGAGTTGCAAATCTCCCTTTGGATGGCGAGGCTCTGTCTGCTGCACAGGAGGCTTTCAGATTCTTTCCCCATAAGGACAGTAGCTTACTCTGTAGAACAACTGCCCTCAGGCACTCATCACTGAGCGTGGCTTCTTGGACTACAAGACTTTGGGTTAGCTAGTTTTCATAACATGCCATCAATTTGGCTTCTGCACATATCAGTTACCACAAAGTTATTTAAGAGCACAAGACTGTTCGCCTTTAATTAATTTAAATATAAACACACAGTGTTAGGAAAATTAAGTAGACAAAAACATTTTCATGCATCATAGGCATTTTGCACACGTATATAGTGTAACCTGTTAATTAAACTTTCCTTCACAAACCATTTATCTTTTCAAAGCCTTGCCTAATAACTTGATGCTTCTCCTTACATTTTTAACTGCTCCTGATTCGTTTTTCCACACTGTTTCTAGAGGGATGGCTATGTCCCAGATGAAAAGAAATATTAGTATAATGTGGTGCAAACAGCATGTAGTTTTGTTTTATAGTCTCATTTAGGCCATGCGGGGTTGTTAGAATACTCATAGGACTTAGATAAAATGATGCAATGAATTCTTGCCAAATCAGTGCTCTTTAATTTGAAGGAATTAAAAGATCTGTAACAGAACATTTCCAAAATTTGATACATACCCCATGTATGTATCAAATAGGATCACCAGTCATGCAACTGGTGAGATAATAGAAAATATATATATTGTTCTTTGTCTCTGGTTCCTAGCACAGGGTTCCTAAAACCCATGTAAATTCCTAAGTGATAAAAACACTAGCAGCGTCTTTTGTTCTAATGAGGGAGCTCTGGGTGGGCTCCTGGATGGGGGCTGTCACCACAGAGACCAAGCCATGGCTAGAAGCTTGGAACTTTCAGCTCCTTCCACTCACCGCATTCTCTACAGAGGGGCTGGAAATGGAGTTAATAATTGATTATGCTTATGTGAAGTGGTCTCCATAAAATCCCAACAATATGGGGCTTGGGGAGCTTGGGTGGGTGAATACACCCATGAACCAAGAAGGTGACCCTACTCCCCAGGGACAGAAGCTCCTGTGCTCAAGCCCCTCCCAGACCTCCCCCTATCTGGCTGTTCATCTGTATCCTTTATCATATCCTTTAATAACTGGTAAACGTAAGTGTTTCCTTGAGTTCTGCGAGTCACACCAGCAAATAATTGAATCTAAGGGGAGGAGGTCATGGGAAACTACAAGTTGGACAGAAGTTGTGGATAACCCCAGGGCCACTACTCGTGATTGGCGTCTGAAGTGGGGGCATGAGACTAAGCTTAGTCATGAGACTAATACCTTCATCTGTGGGAAATGATGCTGTCTCCAGGCATGTAGTGTCAGAATTGACTTAAATTGTAGGACATCCTGCTGTGTCAGAGAAAAGCTTGGGCCAGGGTGGGGGGGGGGGAACCTCCCACACATTTGGAAGAAGTGTCAGAAGTGAAGTGTTCAGGAGGAGAACTGTAGGTTTTTCCAACACACAACCCTAAACTGAATCCAGGGAATCACTGTCACCGTGTCCTTTCCCCTCACTCCCAGCACCGTCGGTGACAAACGTCAGCTCATTTCTGGTCATAGCCATCTAATTGTGCTTGCCATCTCTCCGTTCCAATTAGACTTTCTTCTTCTATTTCAACCATTACAATAGAGTTCAAGTTCATCTCTTTGTCTCAAGATCCACCCACAGTAAATTGGTATGTATTAAGGAGTCCACCCTAAGCTCCAGCCATACCAAGTTATTTGCAGTTTCCTATGGGTCCTGTTCTTCAGGGTCTCCATGGCTTTGCATATCCTGCTTTCTCTTTCTATAAATCTCCTTTCTTTTAGTCTTCTTAAAATTCTACCTTTGTTTTTCATACTCTGATCAGATGTCACTTCTCTTTCAAGTGAAGCATTTCCCCTCCTCCTCACAACTGCCTTCCTCTCTTCACTTGGTTTAGGTAGAATTGGCTTCACTCCTTTGTACCCACTGTACCCAGTGCAGCACCTAATGCTTAACCAATCATCATTCTCTGCATTCCTGTCTCTCTCTCTCTTACACTGTTTGCTGCTTTGAGAGTAGGCATGAGGCAGGTATTTCTCCAGCCCCTAATAGAGTGACAATCAATGAACACAGGGAATCCTACCAGATGAATAAGCAGACGTCTTCAGTAGGGAGAAGATATCTGTGTGCTCACATGTAGTGTAGTTCTGAAGTAGCACACCTTAAAAGAGGTTGCAGGATGCCGAAAAGTGGTGAGATGGGCAGTAGGTGCTAAAATTTTTTGCTTCTTCTTTCCCTTTATATCACTCTCCTTCCTTCCCAAACAAGTATAAAATTTTTTTCCAAATGACTTCTGCCAAATAAGTGTTGCAGTGCTTTGAGCACTGGAAGTGCCTCTGCTACTCCTGGATGTTTTCTTGCAACTAGTTACACTGGTACCAGCTGGAGGAAAATGTCTTGGTCACAGTGTCCAAGCCATAAGCCATATGCTGTGCCTGCAATCTACATGGGGCTTCTTGAACAATCTCTCTTGTATACTTTCAAGAATAAATTTCCCAACTTAAATTATTTTTTATGTGTGTGCTATTTATACTCTTACGCATTACATAAAAAGTCAGAGGACTTGAACTTGCGCGTATTACTGATGTATAGGCTAAGTCCACCTTTGTCGTGTCATGGATGCTGGCCTAAGGCACATAGTACAGTTTTGAAACATAAAATATAAATCTGATCAAAACAAGTGAATTTAATAATTCTTAATAGGCAAAATACACTTGTTCATCCAGCAGAGCCCCTGAAAACTCCAATGTTTGGCAATAACATTGAAATTGATTTGTATTAATTCATTAATGGAAAGAATCTAGGGATAATTTTACTATCCAAATTTACTGCTAAACCAGGCTCAAACATCTGCTTTTAATGGTTCCTTTAATATCTGCTTGAGATTTCTAAATAGCCAACAAAAGCAGTTGTCAATGGGTTTAAGAAAAAAATGTAAGAAAAATCAGACTTACAACGCAAAGATTCTGTTGTTTTTACATTAGAGCAGTCTTCCTTGGGAGCATAATTTGAGAGTCATGAAAAGTAATCACCCTTCTGGAGCAAACATTTAAATATAAAACAATTTGATGTACCATTACAACTACCTAAGAAAAAGTAAGATTAGGTTGTGCCTACCTTGGTTCTTCTGGTTTTCTCTGCCAGGTTGCTCTTTAGCGCCAATCTCTCCGATGAATGTCTTCACTGTTGCCCTTCCTTCATCAACTCATCCTAGTACACTGTGACTATGGCAGCTCTTATATTCTATTAGAGAATCATGTGTTTGTAAATTGTTCCCCAGCTAGACTATGAGCTCAGAGTGGGCAGGACTCGCATGTGTACATTTGCACCTAGCACAGGATCTGAACTAGATCTGAGTTAGATCTGGTATATTAAAGATTAAAATCCTTATTATTAACTACAGAAAGTCTGTGGTCTCTGTTTATGGACTTAATCAACGTTCACTATTATTATAGCCTTTATCACAGAATTTAACACAGATTGATTTACTTCAATGTTAGAGAACTACCTTCTCCACAGCTACTCTCTTGCCTGGGAAGTGGTCACTTTCCACTTGCTGGCCTCTGAAATTTCTCTGCCCCTCAATCTCTTGGACTGCTGCCTTTATTTTCTGTGAGGTAAGCACAGGCAGGTGTTGCTTCATAGTTAGGCAGGCGGACTCTTGTATCAGGTAGGTTTGCATCCCAGTTCTGCCACTTCCTAACTGTGTGAGCTCGGTGATCTACTAAATCTTTGTGTTTCCATTGGCCAGAAACTTAGAGATGTTAGTTTTGCTCCTGTTTGCTTAAGTTTTCTCATCTTCAAAACAAGATAATGGGGCTTCCTTGGTGATGCAGTGGTTGAGAGTCTGCCTGCCAATGCAGGGGACGCGGGTTCGTGCCCCGGTCCGGGAAGATCCCACATGCCACGGAGCGGCTGGGCCCGTGAGCCATGGCCGCTGAGTCTGCACGTCCGGAGCTTGTGCTCCGCAACGGGAGAGGCCACAACAAGTGAGAGGCCCGCGTACCACAAAAAAAAACAACACAAAAAAACAAAAAACAAAAACCAAAAACAAGATAATGATAGGATTTACCTTACAGGACTGTTGGAAACATCAACTGATAGGATGTGTAAGTTTCTTAGAACAGAACCTGACCTATGGCAAGTTCTTCATGAATGTTAGTTATTGTTGTTATTCCATACTTAAATGGTAGATGGGGTTTTATAAGCCAGTTCTTGCTGGTAGGAAGAACATCTTTCAAATTAAGGTGTAAACTGAAAACAGTTCTCCAATTAAATAAATTCTCTGAAACTTCCTAAAATGCTGTTAAAGATACCTCTGGCTACTGCAGCTTAAGGATTTTCTGTTTTATCATTTCATATCATTTCATCATATTATATAGGCCCTTCCTACTTTAATTATGTTCCCTGGACCAGCAGCACCAATATCACCTGGGGGCTTGTTAGACATGCAGAATTTCAGGACGCACAGAAATCCTACTAAATTAGCATCTGAATTTTCATAAAAATCCTATATGATTTTTATGCATATTAAAGCTTGAGAAACACTAATATAGACTATAGTGTAGTCTCCTCATTTAAAAAATGAGAATAATCAAAGTACCTATCTCACAGGTTTGTCGTGAGATTAAATGCTTTAATGTACGTAAAGTATGTTGAACAGTACCAGACACATATAGCAAAAGCTAAATACACCTTCATATATATATGGAGTGTTGAGAAAAAAGGTATGGAAGTTATTGCTCTCTTTTGATTGGCCACAAAAAACACATGCCAAATCTTGTGTTCAGTTTTAGGTGTCATAATTTATATAAACATTGAAAAACCATAATGTATTCAAAAGAGAGTGATCAAGTGTTGAGGAAAAGGAAACTTTGTTATTAGAAGAGTGGTTAGAGAAACTGGGAATATTTATGCTAGAGAAGAACACACCTGTGGGAGATGATAAATGCCTTCACATTTTGGAAGATTCAGATTTATCTTTGTGACTCCAGATGGTAAAATAAGAACATATGCATAGAAGTAATAGAGAGAGATCTGATTCAAAGTAAGGAACAGATCTAGTTTCCTTATAGTCAGATCTGTTCAAAGTGGAATGGAGTTTCTTGCCAGGAGCTGAGTTCTCTGCACTGTAATGTCCAAATAGAGCCTGATGTTCATTTTTCTGGGACAGCAAAAGGGATTCATACAATAGGTGGTTTCTGAAGTGACTTCCAACTCTGACATGCATGATTTTATGAACAATATCACTGAAGGGGTACTTAGCCTTCATCAAAATTCTAGAAACTTCAAGCTCTTTGGTGTTTAGGAAATTCACAGCAAATGACATTGACAATCTGTTATCTAGCTTATTTCTTATACATTCTTTCTCTCTTTCTAAGTATTTCCTTGTCCCTCTTTTCCACATTTCAAAAGAAAGAAGAAAGGGACAGCAAATTTAGGCCTTTCTACAACCAGTACCTAAACAATCCTCCGCTAAGTTGGATCTCTCGAACAAAGAGATGATAATCTACCTAACTCTTAAAAGGGAATAAAGCTACCTCATCTCCCTTCCGTTTTCTACGTATTTTCTTCTTGAAATTATGGTACCCTGAATAGGACTTCCTTTGCCAGAGGCATGGAAGGTTTATATGCAAGGCTTATATATCTCTACAGTAAAAATTTAGTAGGAGTATTCTAAGACGATCCTGGACCTACTTGGAACAGTCTCTTTTAAAGCCAATGTAAACAAATGTTAGAACTGGAAGTTCTCTGATCAACTAAGCAAGAGGTTCAAAACCCATCAAGGCCCATTGCATCACCGTATTATTGTATCATTTCTTCCACCAAAAGGAGTAAACACTAGAAGAATTCCAGGCACCAAGGCAAAGCCAGTAGGGATAATACAACCTGGACTAGCTCAACTGATAAGATCAAACTCCTTAATCTAACCTACACTAGGGTGAAGAAATACGACAGAATGATTGTCTAGTTTTTCACAAGCAACAATTGGTCTTGCAAACCTGATAGAGCAAAGGGCAAAATAGGACATGAAGAAAACTGACTGACAATCCACTGTGTGCCAGATACTTCCATGCACACTTTCTCATTTAAGTCTCACACTTAGGCTGGGAGGAAGGTTGAGGTCTTCGCATTTTCTAAATGAAGTAACCCAAGGCTTAGAGAAGTTGAGTTACTTACTCAGAGTCACACAGCTAATTAATGGCTGAGCTGATTCTTATATATTTTGATTTTCAATGTAGTTTCTTTCTAATTATACCCAAACTGCTGGAACTTACAGAGTTTATCCCTGAGATTCGTCAAAAAACAGAAAGGTAGAATCTCTTCTAAAGAAGTGATCACTGTCAATTATTTCAATAACTTGATAGACAGTGTTCCAGGTAGATAATGGCGAACACCAAATTTTTGAGTGGGAAAGAGGCAGCTTTTTAGATGCATGTGTCTTAGAGCACTTTCAATGTTTCTAGTCAGACTTACCCTCACAGACTTACCTCTACTCTTTGAAGAAGTAATACAGCAAGGGAAAGCGATTTGAAGCCTACTTTTTGCTAAGGAAACCAGCTAACCAACATCCGTGTACTCCCTGGGTGGGGCAACGTAGGTGGAGTTGGGGTTCAAGGTTCAGAGGCTGCGATGTTGGAAGAATTACCATTTCATGTCAGCTTGAAGGTGAAGAATTGGGGTTGGCTCTGATAGAAGTGTCAATAGTTAAAGCTATAATCACAACCTCAGGAGAGATCAACACCTACTGTATGAGAGGATTTAAAAATGCAAGAAATAAAGCTAAATATACTGAATGGTGGCATAAAACCATGGTTTACTGTCAACATGGAACATCATTGCATAATATGCTGCCTCAGACAGTGTGAAGCCCAGCCTGCTTTGAAATGATTGACCAAGTTATAAGATTTGCAGGTGTTTCTACGTACCATTTCACTGGTCAGTAACTTATTCAAGAGGTGGCAAAGGCTTGAACCCAGATTGGCAATTATGCTACTGATTTTGAGTTTGGAAAGAAGTGAGGGAGGGGGTCATAACATGGTCTGGAATCCACAGGTGGCTTGCAGTTTGTCTATAGAAAGAGAATTGCAGGGAATACTCAGAAAGCATCTTAAATCACATTTGTGTAATCATATTTAACAGGCAGGTAGCTCATTGTTAGAGTTTACTTAAAGTATGACTCTGTGTGCGTGCATATGTGTGTGTATTTCCTCAGAAACACACAGGCATTATTGAAAATGATGGCATGTAGTCACTCTGGGCTCTAGCTGGCGTGAAAGAACTAACAACGCCTTAGCTGTTGCCTTCTTCATTGCCTCAAAAGAGGAAGAAATGAGCTTCTGTTGTTAAAGCCACTCCCGTTGTCACAATTTTTTTCTGTCTCTTCCTTTCTCTCTCCTTTTTTCCTGCCGCCCGTTATATAAAGCTGTGTTTTAATTTTAAAAAAGCAAAATAAAATAGCTAGTTTAAGACAAAATATTAAATATGAGAGTGATTTGGAGCTCTGAGTTTGTTTTTTAAAATTAAATAGAGAGTCAGAATGTGGTTATTGTAAGTAGGCGAAGCTTTAGCTCTCCCTACAGGCTTTTGTTACAGTAGCTGGCTAAAAGCAAGAGAAGATCAGAAGCTGAAAATCATCCCGAAGTGTTCATCGGAGAGAGTGATTTCCTTTGTCCAAGATGAACTCACAAGCTGTTACCTGTGTCAGCAGTGAGATCGTGCAAATTCCTGCTGCCAATGACACTTTATCACATTCTTGAGGATACTGAGTCTTTTTTCCTTTTTTTTAGTGGTTCTCAGATCTTTATTGAAAAAAAGAGATGGAGAATAATAATAAAAATAACAACCACAATAATAACGGGACCACCCCAGAAAAGGCAGGCAGAAAGGCCGATGCTGCCTTCCAGTTTGCCACAGATTCTCTGGAGCATGGCTTTGGGGACCAAGGATTACACTGGAGCTGCTGATTGCGGGTTGGGCTCAATATCAACTCCAGATGGAATCACTGTGGAATAATTATCTATTAGCATAAGCCCTGGTTAAAAAACAAATGGGCAGCAAAGCCTCTTAATACTGAAAAATAAAAACCAGTTTACAAACATACTTTGGGCCACACCCCAAACCCAAAGGGGAAATAATCCTAGATATTCTTCAATGTTACACCGAGGTGCACTGAATCAGCCATCATTGGCATCATCAGTTATCGATAATTATTATTGTAACAACTATTCATTATTTGCTGTGAGCTACACATCCTGCTGAGTTATTTTATTTAGTCCTCACAATAATACAAATATGTAGGTGTGCTTATTCCTTCTCATGGATAAGCAAACCAATTCAGAAGTTAAGCCACTTGGCCAGAGTCACCCAGCTAACCCGCTGGAGGCAGGGCTCAAACTCAGGACTCTCTGACTACTGAGCCAAGACCATTAACAGCTCTGCTCTACTGGATTGCCTTTGTTAACCACTACGCTATACTGCCCTGGTGTTTTTTTAAAGGCAATACTTCTAGATATGACCTAACAGCAACAATCAATTCAGCAAACATTATTACTTTTTAACAAGCACACTTAGTATTTATGGAGTGCTAGGGATGGGCAAAGTATTTAACAGACACATAAAAATTGCTAGGAGGAATCTGGCAATGAGAAATGTATGAAGTAGGACCATAGAATATGAACGAGTCAGATAAAGAAAGAAGTCTAAAGAAGGTGAAGTGAAGTAAGCTACTGAATCACACGGGCTGTCCTGGCTAACAACCCCACTGGGTAGGGGAAGGAGAACAAAAGATGTCATTATGACAGGAGTCTACATGAGGATAGACTGAAATGATGACTAACAGGGAAGAAACAAAGAAGGATTTTGTTCAGCTTTTTAAGAGTTAGAAATTAGGGAGAGGACCCAACATTCCAGCATTTATTCATCCCAAACATTCCCAGAGTACCAGGGATAAAAATAGTAAATGTTTCATGCCTCCTGGTGCTAAAGAGTGAGGAAGGAAAACAGACCTAGAAGCAATAAAATGTCACGAGCACTATGATAGAATTTGTGCAAGATACAGTGAAGCCGAGAGGAAAGAGTAGTTAAAATTCTAGAGAAGAGAACGCCAATTGAGGTTTCATAAAAGAGGAAACAATTTAATAGCATCTTGAAAGATAAGGAAACTTTTGCCAAGTGAACTGGGATAGTGAGAGGGGAAAAGAAAAATATTTAGGGGAGGATCCAAGATGTGCGAAGTCATGAAGACGTGGGTCCTTGGGGAATCTGTGAGTAGTTCTGAATGGCTGGAGGAAGCATTAGGATTCAAGGGAGAAGTAAGCAGGGTCAAGGTCATGGGGCTTCATATGGGGAGCTATAACTTTGGACTCTATCCTGCTAGTGCTGAGTGGTCACTGAAGAATACTGTGAAAGGTATTAATTTTTTTAGAAATCACCCTTGTAGCAGCGTGGCAGGTGAGTAGGGGGCTAAAACTGAAGGTGGGGAGACAAGGCAGGGGCTGGAGAATGAATGGTTGCAATGGGGTGATAATCCAGTGGATAAACGCAAGAGACAGGAAATAGGATCTACACCTGATTAGATGCTGCGAGTGACTATACAGTATTTTGAAACGAAGCAATGGATTTTGGAACTGTACATGAAAGAACGACTCTGCTACTTCCATATGGAAAAATAACAACTGACTAATTTTACACACATACTATTTTTCAACTTCTGCACTGTTCAGTGGTTAATACAGTTCTTGGCTTAAAATATCCCTATTTCTTCAAATCTATCCTGTCATAAAATCAGAATTTTAATGCTTACACAGACTTTAGCAATTCTCTATTTCCAAGTGCCCTCCATCCCCCCACTGCCCCATCAGATAGATACATAATTGAAAGGCAACATAAGTTAGGAGTGGGGCCGTGAATAGAGCCAGATGACATCTAGGCCATCGCATTCAGGGCTCCTTGAACAAGTACAAGTTAGTACAAGTACAAGTTAGTACAAGTACAAGGTATAGTTCTGCTTGAGTTCAATTCCAGGAAAGATTATGTCTATTCAGATAATTTTTATCTTCCCCTTTTACCTTAGCTGCCAGAAAATGTACATCCAAATTTATTATTCAAGTATTATAATTTACTCAAGTGACTGAAAGCATCTCTTCTTCCTTCTATGAGTATGAAAAGAACTTTGTTCTGTTTTAGCCCTAAACATCTTATCTTCCAGTGCATTTTAAACTGCCCTTATGTCTACTTTTTTGATATTGATGAGAGTACAAACTATAAATAAACAGATTTATCAACAAGTAGTTTCCTTCCAAGCAGGAATACAACTCTATATGTCCTATCGATGGCCAATGTTGGAATTATCATGAGATTTTTATAAGCTTGGAATATAAAAATTTCAGGGGACATTTCCATGAGCAGTAGGAAATGTTTATTTAGGATGAACAATTAGAAGCATCCCTGGAATTGTGGCTATAAAAGCTCTCCCAATGCTGTGTCTGTCTTTGTTTGAAACATCACCAGGCAAGCCTCTTCATACTAATGGCACTTGCTACATACTTTGTTATCCCAGCTTCTGTAGTCTCCCGCAGAGCCTTTACTTGAAGATTACCTTGATAATTCAGTCATGTTTCCTTCTCTCCACCTCCAGTTCAAATATTTTTACTTGGATTAAATTAAGAAATCAGAGAAAAGTGTGAGATAGCATATAAATCTAGTCTTTAACTTATACAAACTTAAAAAGATCTAACGATACAAGTACAGAAAAAGCATAGGAATTCTAGCTAGAATAAAGGCAAAGGGAAAGCAGTCTTACCAAGGTGGGATAAATATGTGACTTATCTACTGGAGGCAGATGGGAACTTTTCTTGCAATATATTAGTTGTATGGCTAAATTCTAGAATTAAGATTGGAAAACTTTTTCTTTTGTTGGCGGGTGGAGCAGGTGGGTGAGAAGTAAGCTCTATTGCAGGTTCAGCAAGGTGTACTTTAGGAGGGACTGGCTATTCCAGTGGGTGTCATCAAAAAGGTGTATGAAGAGACAGGCCTGTGACACCCTGAGAAAATACAGAATGAATGAACAGCTTTACAAATGATATCATATTGTGAGTGGTTTTTTTGTTGTTGTTTTTTTTGTTTTTTTTTGCGGTGCGCGGGCCTCTCACTGCTGTGGCCTCTCCCACTGTGGAGCACAGGCTCCGGACGCCCAGGCTCAGCGGCCACGGCTCACGGGCCCAGCCACTCCGCGGCATGTGGGATCTTCCCGGACCGGGGCACGAATCCGTGTGCCCTGCATCGGCAGGAGGACTCTCAACCACTACGCCACCAGGGAAGCCCCTGGTGAGTGTTTTTTATGTACCAACAGTCAGGACATGGGGTCTAACAAGTCTGGACATATTCATGGTGGCAATGGAAAGGAATATTTGAAATTAGAATTAATTCAGAGATATAAGATCACTGTAACCATAATAAATATTAGGTGATTTTTGAGGTACAATGAATAATTGAAAATTGTGTTCACTGTCTGTCATGTTTACTGATTGACTGGTAGCCTGAACTTCAAATTGAGTGGAAAGTATATCTTTGTACCTTTAGTGCTTTTTCAACATTTTTTGATTACGAACAATAGCATGAAATGCTTTTAATTTTAACGACCCATTAAACACACACACACACACACACACACACACACACACACACACACACACATGAATAAAAGTGAAACAAAAGTTTCAGGAAAATATACTCTTACAAAATGTAATATATTTGGATTTTTTTAGATTCTATGCTTGTACATTCTATTATTATTAGAATCCTGGTGTGACTTTCTAAACAGATTCCAAGACCCACTAATAGGCTGCAGCCAGCAGTTTGAAAATCACTGCTTAAAATGACTTGTAAAATCCATCAACTCGACCTAAACCAGAGATTCCATCAATCTAAAAGGTAGAAAACTGAACAGATGTAGGATGACTCCACTGGATCGTATGAAAGCAGAAGTGAAGAAGTGTTTGATTTTGAGAAACCGCAGGATAAATTCTTAGTGGGAGATTTATTAGCTTTGTGGTCCAGGAACCATCATTCTTCGAGTCCGTATTTTACTTGGTGGTAGAAAACCCAGAGAGAGGAGAAATACAATGTTACTTTTCTAATAAAATATTGAATCCCTATTAATATGAGTTTCTATTGCAATTATAGTCTGTTGTGAGCTTGCACTGCAGGGACAGAGTCTAATTCTCTCTTGTGCAGCGCCAGGCATCCCGTTGGCAGCCAGGTTACGTTTATTATTGGTAATAACAATAATAATACTAATAATGATAACTTGATGGTTAGAATAACATGCAAAGCTAGGATTATGAGAACTCTTTTTCTCTAGTTTCCATTTTTACTCCCCATGGTTTATACTTCTTCCAATCTTGAAAATATGCTCCCTATTCCCCTTCTGATTGAGTCTATTTGGCAAATGTTAATGTTTTTGTGTGTTTTTTTCCTTATAGACCTCAAAATTAAATGGCTTTCCATTTGTCTCCTTGCTTGTCTTACCGGACTCACTGATGAGGTCAACATAGCTGGAGCAGGGAGATCCAGTTGTTAACTATTGCTTCAGAAGCCACAGAGAGAGCACAGACAATTGTAGACCATCATTTTGTAGATATATTTTGTGTATACATGTATGTTTCTATAACAAAAGCACACTTGATCTTAATTCTCCCAAATTCTCAGTGATGAATTTATTTTTAAAATTAAGAAATAGGGAAGTTCATTTTTTTAAACCGGTGTGTGCTTTCTTACCAGACTCTGTCAAATTTTATAATTTCAAATTGAGGCTCTAACTCCACAGTGATCTAAACATCAGGGAGAACGACAGAAGTAACTACCTACCAGCTGGAGGGTAGGGATGCCCAAGGATGAAGGTGACAACAGCAAAGGGAAGAGAAACCATGGTAATAAGGTAGGAGACGGTGGTGGGAAGCAGAAGACAAAAGGAGGTGGATTCCGATGTAGCCACAGGAATGGGGAGATGATCCAAGTCCAATCCAGGGAGAAGGCAGGGAACAGAAGAATAGGTCATGGTAATGGGGTGGGGAATTACACATAGGGAGCAAAGAAAGGAGAAACAGGAGCAATGGGGCTTTCTGGTCGTGCCAGTCCTGAGAGGAATTTCAAGCTGACACCATCTTTCATAACCAGAGCACTGAATTAACAAATATTTACTTGTTTTAATTCAAATTTATTTCCTCTTACATGAATCATATGTATAAAAGAATTTCCATTTCCTTACTTAAGTAAATATGTTGTGCTTTAAGAAATTTCACACAGTCTAGTAGCAAGCTCAATGTTGCCATTCACTGCCAAACAGTACCGTAGAGCCAAAGTTATTCTTAATTATTTTATTAACTATGGCTTCACCTCTTAGTTGGTATCACATTCAAATGAGATTTGGGCTGTGTAGTGGAAGGACCACACTTCTTATTATATTTGTATAGGCTGGGAGTTAATGATTCAAGCCACTGCATGAGTTGGAGGCAGTTAGGATGACCTGGTTCCCACCTTGGCTTGATCACTGGTTAGTTACAGGACTTTTAACAGTTCCCTTATGTGTACAATGGAAATAACAATACCTGCTGTAGTGGGTCATTTTGGGGATTAAAATGCAATAGTGAATGAGAAGCACTTAGTACAACTTAGCACCTTTTAAGGGGCTGGCAAAATGGTATCTGTTATTATATATTCCTTAGAAGATTGTGTGTGTGGGTTCATATTTAGACAGAAAAATACAGGTAGGAGATTACGATTACTTTTTACATCAGATAGCATTGTAGACACGTGTGCATCATGGCATCTGTCTCAGGTATCCAGTAAGGAGGGCTGAGGGGGATACAGGTAGAGAGGAGTAAGCAGTCACCGATCACAGGAAACATCTATATCCTCCGCTTTCTTAGACAGGCTGGATATGAAAAGCAGAGTTAAACACCGTGACATCTACTGCTCTTTATGTTAAATAAACCAAGGCCTCCATAAATTAAAATGATTTTCTTATGCGGCTTGACATAAGGTTATCCGATTGGCCAGAGAGGTACAACTGAGACTCTGTTATAAGGGGAAAGTGCAGGTTGGCTATGTTTAAAGCTGCAAGTACCACATCAAAGAAATAAAAAGCCCTCTCGGTTTAGTCAATGCATTTGCTTAGGCCCTAATAAACTAAGAATGGAAAAAGGTTAATTGACAAAATGATACTTGTCTAATGCTGTCTTGAGCGTTGAACGCAGGCAGACGTGTGAGACCGGGATCTTGCTGTGCTGACAAGGATGATTATTGCAACTGACTCTTCTCACCCTCAAGGGTGCTTAGCTTCTAGAAGGTTTTCACCCCGGAATCTCACTGGTGTGCTAGAGCCAATCCAAGGAGGGCTGTAAAATCAGAAAGCCAAAGGACAGCACAGTTTACACTTTATTTAAGTGTGTTGAGGTGAGGCCACAGATTGGCACTGGTCCATTAAATGTGGTGGTGGAACTTTTGCTTTGCATTTGCAACTTATTTCTATTGAGTGCTTAGCCATGTGCAAGGCAATGTGCTAAGAGCTCTATAGACCCTGTATCTCATTCTATTCCCACAGTGATTCAGTGAGGTAGATAGTAACCTCCTACAGATACGAATACAGCAACTGAGGCATCCCAATACTGTCATTACGCTGTACTTTCAGTTTCCCAAAGCACTTGATAATAACAATATATTAATTCAAGCATCTCTTTGCCGTGGAAGGTTGAGTCATCTACTGATAAAACAATGGTAATAAACTGTGACTCAGCTCAGAAAGCAGAAAATGATTTCTTAAACTTGTTGTGATTATACATACATTGCGGCTACAGGGGAAAGGCAGCTTCTTGGCTTCCAAGTTGAAAAGGATGGGGGAATTCCAAACCTTTGTTTTCTGAATTCTTGGGAGTATAAACAGCATTCACTGGGAATATCAACAGATTTGATATAGAGCTTGGAGGAGATGGTAGTCTTGCTGTCTGAATTCTGATAGTTTGAATGAGAAGAGCAAACCAAATAGCAAAGCTACACATGAACATGTACACTGAAGTGCCACACGTTACCTTTCATAAATAGTTATCTGCCCATTTGCAGATCAACCCTTAAACATTCTTATTTGGAAAAGCTTGGGTCCTACAGGAGAACAGGGAATGACTGTGCTTCTTTCAAAGCCAGTAGGACTGTGAGCTGTGACTTAAACACAATAACAAAAACTCTTCCCAAGTGGGAACTAGTTCTATTTTCATAGTCATCAGAACAAGGCCCTTAAAATCAAAATGTCTCACAAGCACCTTCTAATGGGTTTATTGCTTTGTCTGCTTAAAGCAAGTCAGGAGCAATTTGAAATTGCATAATTAAAAAAATTTTTTTGAAAGTGTGTTGGCATTTCAGTTGCTGGTTTTGAAGCTCTCTGAAATGTGGGCAGTGGTCATCCATCCATATGCTAGACACACAAGCCCTCATGCACATTCCAACACAGGTCATCACATGTACAGATACATCTTCCTCTATTAATATGCCTGCCTTCCCCCAATGCACATTTGTTGTGGTTGTTTTGATCCCTTTCACCAAATCATTATCTAGATGCTATTTTCAGATATATCATCTATAACTTTAGGTCTTCTAATCAGTATGTGAATATTTATTCTTAAATATTCCTCTTTTAGGTCAAACATCTTTTTTTTTTTTCTCCTCTCATTTCTTCAACACACCAACGATGAACTCCAGCATGTTTCCTCATACAACTGGATATGTCTCCTCCAGTGTTCACTCTCCTGAGGTACCCTCCCAAGAATCATTTTCTGAGTTCTCTTAGACAAACTAATGGGCTCCTCCATGGCACAGAGGATAATTAGGGACACAGGAAAAAGCAAATGCACTCAAAGGTGCATAAAACAGTCATTGATGAAACGAGGATTAGGAGAAATGTGTTTGTAATTTCATTGTCTCTTGATTTGAATAAATGATCTTATGCAGTATATATAGTTCCGATTTTAATACAAACTCCTTGGAGTATATTAAGAGTTACACTCCCTTTCACTAAGTCTTCATCACTGAATAGTGGAGACAGTTGGTTGTCAGGCTACTTTAAACTCAGGTCTTGGGAACAACTGAACCAAGGAGAAAAAGCACACATAATGGAAAACCTGCCACCAAAGCCCTAAGAAGTTAAACAAGTAAGGGAGACTTTATTCAGAGCTGTAGCAATAAGGAAGAAAGACCAGAATGCAGTCTGAACTCAATTCTGCTAAGACAAAATGCGGGAGAGATTTTTAAGAGTTGGGGTGAGGGTCATCATAGGCCACCTGTTTGCTAACTGGCTTTATAGAATGAGAAAGTAAACTTTCTTGTATCTTCATGACAGGAGGTAATTTACAACTTGGCAAAAGACACCCCCAAAAGTTAGGCTCCTTCCCTACCACAGAAACTGGGAAAGAGGGGTGCTGTTTTCCTTGATACTTTTCAAAGAGATGGCTCCCAGGTCCTTGAGAAAAACACTCTTGCTTTGAAAAATTGGGAAGAGGCTTTTAAAAAGGTTTACACCTCCAAAGGGTAGAGAAAGAATTTACAAGGACAAGTTTTCTAAAGTAAATATTCTAAGAAAAGGCAGGTCAGGCCTAGAGTCTAGAAGTCTGTCTAAAATTTAGTAACGCTGAGGGGAACATTAGTGTCCTTGAGGTCAGGTGTGTTTTTCAGTGTGGGAAGAGAAAGTTGTAGACAAGACCAGAGGCTCTTTTCCCTTCTGAGCTTTGATTTCAATAAGCCCCTTGTGTGTTGGAAGAGTGTGACCAAAAGCAGGGAAGAAGGGTCCCTCACTGCAAAGTGTGGCAAAGCCGAGCCCCATGGGGGAAGACCTTCATGGTGCCCTCTTGTCTGCCTGAGTTATTCCCACCTCCTCACCCCATGCCCAGTCCTGCATGTGGCCTAGCATGGAGGAAGGCTGGAAGGGCTAAAGCAAAATACCACCCTGCTGCTTTGAGTGCGGCGTTAGCAACTCCTGAGGAGCTTGTTAGAAATGTCAAAACTCAGCCCTCACTCCAGACTCAGTGAATCAGAATCTGCATTACAACAAAATCCTTAGGTGATTCCTAGATACCATTAAAATTTTGGAATAGAGGATCCTGTAAAGAGAATCTCAGGCAGGAAGTGTCACATCTGTGCCACCTGCCATTAAGAGAGAAGAACAAAGAATTCAGTGAAATGTCCATACCCAAGGTGGCTACCATCATGCCAAGGGTTACTGACTTGAGAAACAAGCCATGTTCCTCAGGTTAAGAAGTTTGAACCAGTTTGAAAACTTTACCATCCTTGTCGCAGATAACTGACAATTTTCCCTTTCCCATCTCCAGGGCATCTCTTTAGAACCTCCTTCACCTCACCCTGCCACCTTGACACCCAGAATTCTTCCCCTTTCGCTGCCCTCAGACGCTGCTGAGGCCCTCGCTCCTCATGTTAGCCTCTGCTCATTAGGGACGCGGCCAAATCCTGACATCTGGACTCGGCACACACTGTTTGTTATTCAGATCCAGCCACTGCTTGCAGAGAGCAGCCTGGAGTTTCGAAAGAGCATAAATTCGTAAAGAATTAGGAAGGACTGGATGCGTTCAGTGCGATGCTGTGGATGATGGTAGACACATCCTGGGACGTGGGAAATGCTAATTGCAGCTGTGCTGTGAAAGCTGAGGCTCTGCTTTAGCCCAGAGATATTTGTGCTGAAGAACAATTCACCTAGCACACAGCGCTGGCTCCCTCCCCGTGGCTCCCAGCACCCCGTGGCTCAGCCCTCTTTTTTATTTCTATTTTTTCCCTCCACTAAAAACACCTTCCCTGGTGCCCAGCTCCCGCTCAAGGCCAACACCGTGACAGACAAGCAATCTCACAGTACCTGGGGGGAGAAAGCTGTTTTAACTAAAATAGATCAGCCGGGATATTTTCTTTGACCATGCTCTCTTCATGCAGTTTATACCTCTCCTACACACTGCCCAAGGGGATGAAAATGGGAGCCAGCAGGGAATTCATATCTGAGTCATCTCTCACCGGCTCTGCTCGCTGGGATCCCCGAGGCTGTGTCTAAATGCAAACGTATCTCCCCATTTTCCCTGAATTCATTGTGCGGGAGAGCCGGCCAAGGGACTCAGGAGGCGGGGCTCCACTCCCAGCTCTGACAAGTCCATCCACTTCTGCCTTGACCTTTAGCTTACTCTTTCCGTCCCTCAGTTTCTTTATATGTTAACTGAGACCTTGGCGGAGACCAGTGGTTCTTAGCCATGGCTACCCGTACGAATCATCTGGGAATCTTAAAAAACAAAACACAACAAAGAAGGAATGCTGGAGTTCCACCCCCGCCAGCAGATCAACATCTGTGCCTAGGGCCCTGGCACTGGTATGCAGTTTTAGTTTTTTTTTTTTTTTTTTAATTTATTTTTATTTATTTATTTTTGGCTGTGTTGGCTCTTTGTTGCTGTGCGCGGGCTTTCTCTAGTTGCGGTGAGCCGGGGCTACTCTTGCTTGTGGTGCACGGGCTTCTCATTGTGGTGGCTTCTCTTGTTGCGGAGCATGGGCTCTAGGCATGTGGGCTTCAGTAGTTGTGTCACGCAGGCTCAGTAGTTGTGGTGCACGGGCTTAGTTGCTCGGGGGCATGTGGGATCTTCCAGGACCAGGGCTCAAACTCGTGTCCCCTGCATTAGCAGGCGGATTCTTAACCACTGCGCCACCAGGGGAGCCCTGGTATGCAGTTTTAAATCTTCCAAGATGCGTTGTAACACGCACATGGGATTTAGAACCGCTCAACTAGGATCCTCATTAAATAAGTGTCCCAGAACCGGCTGTGCTGACATCACCTGGGAGCTTGAAGTGAAATGCAGAATTTAGGGCCTCACCACACACAGCTGAATCTGCATTTTAACAACATTCCCAAGTGATCCATATAGGCATTTGTTGACTGAAAAACGCACTTTTTAGTCCACAAATTCAAGCCTGAAAAAGAGATCTCCATGCTCCCTTTCAGCTCTGCCCCATAACGTATGGATTGTGATTTCATTGAAATCATATTTACAGATTTTGCTGGCACTTTCTTTTATTGAATAATTATTTCATGAGTGTCTACTTTGTGGCAGGAACCATGTGAGGGGCTGAGAATGAAAAGAGATGAAGAAGAAAGAGATGGTATCTACCATCACAGAACTTCAATCACTGGGAGAAGGCAGAGCTTAAGTTATTACATAAGATGCTGTATGTGAGGACAGAGAAAATATTGGAAGCTATGAAAGTACACAGTAGTCAGGAATGAGATTGACGAGGCCAGGGAGACCTTCCTGAAAAATAAAGTTTAAGCTTCATAACTAGTGCATCCTGTGACAATATTGAGCTGTTTTCATATTCATAAACACTCGTGATTCATGGAAGAGAGCAGGCTGATTGAGCTTTCTTTACATTTATATTTTCAGACAACTTTGAGAATTAACTCTGAATCCACTGCAGTTTAGCAATTACCATTTGAAGTTGTTCTAAGTCTACCGATGACCTCCTCGTTGCAAATGTGGTATTATCTTTCTAAGTCACATCTTGTTGCTCTGTAGCTTTTAATAATTATAACTATTCCCATCCTGATGTTCTAATTTCTTTTGGATTCTGTCTTAGATTGAATTTCCCCTAAATGCAGAGCTTGAAATATGAGCGTGCTTATGGTATGTGGTAAGTTCTGGAAGTGCGGTTGGCTGAATAATTGTCTTCCCACCCTCTCACCAAAGTATCCACATTCTAATCCCCAGATTCTGTTGTCTTATACGACAAAAGGAACTTTACAAGTATGATTCAGTTAAAAATCTTGAGATGGGTAGATTAGCCTAGATTGTTGGGTGGGCCTTAAATACACTCCCATGGTCCTTTTAAGAGGGAGGCAAGAAGGTCAAAGGAGGAAGTAGGAGACGTGATAGTGGAAGCCAGAATTTGGAGTGATGCAAGAAATGGTCATGAGCCAATGAATGCAGGTGGCCTCCAGAAGCTAGAAAATTCTCCCCTAAGTGTCTCCTGAAGAAACCAGGCCTGCCACCACTTTGGCTTTAGTCCAGACTTCTGACCTCTAGAGTGATAAGAGAGTAAATTAGTGTTGTTTTAAACTGCTAAGTGTGTGGCAGTTGGTTACAGCAGCAATGAAAGAGGAATGGAAAAGGAATTGGTGATTGGGAAGAGTAAAACAGGAAAGGGGGGGAAACTAAAGCACGTTATTGAACTGGTTACCCTGTGGGCAACTGAGACTCCCCCCCACCCCAAGGAATTACCCATAATGCCATGTCTGCCCAAGACATGGAAGAGGAAGTAATCATACACCAGCTGCCATCCTCACTGGTTAAGCCTTGAGGGCAGTGTTAATTCCCTTGTATTGATACTTTTTACCCACCTGGGTTCTTGGATTCTTTAATCAATAGAAATTGATAAGAGGCCAGACAAGAAATTCAGGCAAGGCTTTATTGGGACTGGTGCCACAGGAGGAGGGAGTGAAAAGAAGTTATAGGTACCCTTGTTGGCTCCCTGGGGTGGGCCCAACTGGTCCCTTAAATTGGTTGAGGGTAGGGGCGGACCCGTGGGTCAGGCCAGAGGGGTGGATTAGGCGGTCTTCCCCCCTTCTTGGTCCTGCTGTGTGTGGGAAGCATGCGCAGTACCCTGCTTTTGCTCCCGACACCTCAGAAGTGGCAGTTGGGTTTTGGTCCTTTTCTATTTTCTTGTTTATAATTTGTACTGATTGCACATGTGTGCAGTTACTTTTAGACCCTTATAGTTTCTTTGTATTCTGTTGCTCGAGAAAACGGTCTTCCAGATGTAAGCAGTAAAGTGTCCCAGGTCCCAGTCTGTCTCACTTTCAAGAGCAAGGATTTAAAAAAAAACATAACACATTAGTAGCCTCTGTGGGAGACAGAATTCAGTGGGAGACGTAGTCAAGAAATTCCATATTTAAAATCCAGAGTGGTAGGTGGTAATGCTAGAGGTAAATTTGTAATGGAAGAAGAATAGAAAAAAGTTTCCTTAAGGGCTTTGGGAAAACTTCATGGAGAAATTGGTTATTGAAATGATGAGTATGAGTCTCTTAGAGACTGAAAAAAATAAGAGGTCATTCCAAGAAGAAAGATGAATATATACTCAGACACAAAAGTAGAAAGGCCCATTGGAAACAGCTAGAAGTTCTATGTAGGTGGTTGTTATGTTTTTATGGCCTGTGAAGAGGTGGTGAAGGGGTGAGACCGAAATCTAGCTCCAGGAAGGCTTTTGTGTTGTTGCTATTTGCCTAGTACCTTAACATAGGCGAACGAGGCCTTGGGTCACTGAGCAATAAGCAAATTTTTGACAAATCAGAAGTCTTTTGAGAAAACCTTATTTGCTTCCAAGCAGGGCTATAAGAATAAAGCGCCAATTATATGATTCTTTAAACTTCCTTCAGTGAATTTATAATTATAAAAATGTCTTGAGTTATCAGCCTCTACTTTACATTTTCCCTCAACATTGTTTCGAACAACTCCATGAAACAGAAAAAAAAGTTAATTAGAACATAAAGCAGGAAAAGTTTAATTCCTTTTTTCAGTAAGAAGCTGGCTGCCGTTTATACAGGCTTAACGATAATTCTATTTTGTGACTAACAATAATTACTCATGAATAATTATGGAATAGAAATGTGAAAAATGTCTAATTAGAAAATAAACAAATCCCCCAAATTAGGTATTTATTATTGCAATTAGGCATTATTAGAACCAATAATGACATGATGGCAACACAAGATATTAATGAGTACATGATTAGCCATTGAATGTATTTTGTTGAGTGAGAAATAAATTTGACATTTTCATGAAGACATTTAGGTAAAACTGTTATTGCAAATGTAAACAATCTAGGGCAATAACTCCACATCTTAACTACTATATTACTCATGCATCCAATTAAAAGCAGAATTTCTTGCTGTGATGAGCATAGATCTGTCTTGGTTAATTGAAAGGTGAAATACCTTGAGAAATTGTGATGGTGTGTGGGGTCACCCTGCTATGTCTTGATTTTACAAGAAAAGTGTTCTGAATATTTTATTAGCACAGAGAAACGATGGAGGCTACCTGTCTTCTTTGAGGAAAGGCTTAATGAAGAAGAGAGATTTAATAAGCCTTTAAAAACGGCATTTTAGAACTTTGCAGGTGCCATGATGGTTTGGAATTATGTCATACATAACTGTCAGATAGTCCTAGTTTAAGGGTTAGTGTACGATTTTAGATTACATTTTTGGCAAGCTAGAACTATAGGAGGGAGGCTTGCACTGTCCATGGCACTGTCAACGGTCTTATAGGCTCTGTGAATGTTCCTTAGTACATTTTTGGATTTCAGTGATATGGCAGCAGATCAGCCCTCCCCTGAAGTATACACTCAGTACGTGGCTGTCTGGTGAGACCTGGCTTGTGCAGTGGAGGCGGGGCATACTGAACATCCCCCAGGAGTCCTTTCAAGACTGAGATTAGGTTGGAATTTCTGGTGAGATTTAGTTCCTAAGACACTGCTTGAACTTCCACATTGGCTCATACTCTCCTGGACTCTTGAAATCAACGGTGTGCCAACTAGGGCCAGAATGACCTGAAGTGCATGCCATTGAGTGATCCAAAAGAAAGCCAGCCTCTAAGGCAACTAGGAAATCTTGCTGAGGTGATCAGGGTTCAGGACTTAAGGGATTTTGCTCAGTATGAGATTTATTTCTAAATTGGAAAAACTGAAATCAGCTGGAATGGGAAATAGGAAAAAAAAGCATTGGGCATTTTGTGAGATAGGTACATTAAGAAGGATACCATTGGGATTTATATATCTCTTCGTGGAATATTTTTATATGAATATCTTACTGTTAAACATTACTTAGGTGAGGCCCTTAGGCTGGGCACATGTTACCACTTGACAGTGGAAGTCTACATTTTGAACCTGGCTCTGAATCCTCTAGGAATCCTAAGACCATGGTGGAGATTAATTTTGGATTGAAAAAATGCATTTGAGATCTAGAGCTATTTGGAGAGTTTGTAGGCATGGGTGTGGGGAGTGCAGAGTAGGGAAAATGTATCTCCTGTGCTGACCCAGGTCAGCTTCTAGCTAAGTGATGAAAGAGAAGTAACAATTGCTGTGTACCATATTGAGCCAGCCACTGGGATGATCTCATTTACTTTTCACAACTTTATGAATTAGATATTAACTTTGTTTTACACATTAAGACTTTAAAGAAACTGACACTTGTCTAAAATCATACATTTAGTAATCATCAAAGTTGAGATGTAAAGCAATTTTTATCTGAGTCAATAAATGCATGCTTACCCCCATAGCAGGCCACTTTCTAAGAAAGGAAATTAACTTGGGATCCACCTGACTTCCTTTTTTTTTTTGCATATTAAAATTTATTTATTTTTAATTATTTATTTTTTGAATTTTATTTTTTTATACATAAGGCTCTTATTGGTTATGTATTTTATATATATATTAGTGTATATATGTCAGTCCCAATTTCCGAATTCATCCCCTACCCCCGCTTTCCACCTTTCATGTCCATATGCTTGTTCTCTACATCTGTGTCTATTTCTGTCTTGCAAACTGGTTCATCTGTACCATTTTTCTAGATTCCACATATATGTGTTAATATACGGTATTTATTTTACTCTTTCTGACTTAATTCACTCTGTATGACAGTCTCTAGGTCCATCCACGTCTCTACAAATGACCCAATTTCATTCCTTTTCATGGCTGAGTTATATTCCATTGTATATATGTACCACATCTTCTTTATCCATTCGTCTGTCGATGGGTATCTAGGTTGCTTCCATGACCTGGCTATTATAAATGGCGCTGCAATGAACACTGGGGTGCATATGTCTTTTTGAATTATGGTTTTCTCTGGGTATATGCCCAGTAGTGGGATTGCTAGGTCATATGGTAATTCTATTTTTAGCTTTTTAAGGAACCTCCATACTGTTCTCCATAGTGGCTGTATCCACCAACAGTGCAAGAGGATTCTCTTTCCTCCACACCTTCTCCAGCATTTGTTGTTTGTAGATTTTCTGATGATGCCCATCCTAACTGGTGTGAGGTGATACCTCACTATAGCTTTGATTTGCATTTCTCTAATAATTAGTGATGTTGAGCAGCTTTTCATGTGCTTCTTGGCCATCTGTATTTCTTCTTTAGAGAAATGTCTATTTAGTTCTTCTGCCCATTTTTAAATTAAGTTGTTTGATTTTTTAATATTGAGCTATTGAGCTGTTTACATATTTTGGAGATTAATCCTTTGTAGGTTGATTTGTTTGCAAATATTTTCTCCCATTTTGAGGACTGTCTTTTGTCTTGTTTGTAGTTTTCTTTGCTTTGCACAAGCTTTTGAGTTTCCTTAGATCCCATTTGTTTATTTTGGTTTTTATTTCCATTACTCTAGGAGGTAGATCAAAGAAGATCTTGCTTTGATTTATGTCAGAGAGTGTTCTTCCTATGTTTTCCTCTAAGAGTTTTATAGTGTCTGGCCTTACATTTAGGTCTCTAATCCATTTTGAGTTTATTTTTGTGTATGGTGCTAAGGAGTGTTCTAATTTCATTCTTTTACATGTAGCTGTCCAGTTTTCCCAGCACCACTTATTGAAGAGACTTGTCTTTTCTCCATTGTATATTCCTTGCCTCCTTTGTCATAGATTAGTTGACCATAGGTGCGTGGGTTTATCTCTGGACTTTCTATCCTGTTCCATTGATTTATACTTCTGTTTTTGTGCCAATACCACATTGTCTTGATTACTGTAGCTTTGTAGTCGAGTCTGAAGTCAGGGAGTCTGATTCCTCCACCTCGGTTTTTTTCCCTCAAGACTGCTTTGGCTATTCAGGGTGTTTTGTGTTTCCATAGAAATTTTAATATTTTTTTGTTCTAGTTCTGTAAAAAAATGCCATTGGTAATTTGATAGGGATTGCATTGAATCTGTAGATTGCTTTGGGTAATATAGTCATTTTCCCAAAATGATTCTTCTAATCCAAGAACATCAGTTTGTGTCATCTCTGATTTCTTTCATCAATGTCTTATAGTTTTCTGAGTACAGGTCTTTTACCTCCTTAGGTAGGTTTATTCCTAGGTATTTTATTCTTTTTTGTTGCAATGGTGAATGGGATTGTTTCCTTAATTCCTCTGTCTGATCTTTTGTTGTTAGTGTATAGAAATGCAAGAGATTTCTGTGCTTTAATTTTGTATCCTGCAACTTTACCAAATTCATTGATTAGCTCTAGTAGTTTTCTGGTGGCACCTTTAGGATTCTCTATGTATAGTATCATGTCATCTGCAAACAATGACAGTTTTACTTCTTCTTTTCCAATTTGGATTCCTTTTATTTCTTCCTCTTCTCTGATTGCTATGGCTAGGACTTCCAAAACTATGTTGAATAATAGTGCCAAGAGTGGACATCCTTGTCTTGTTCCTGATCTTAGAGGAAATGCTTTCAGTTTTTCACCATTGAGAATGATGTTTGCTGTGGGTTTGTCATATATGACCTTTTTATGTTGAGGTAGTTCCCCTCTATGCCCACTTTCTGGAGAGTTTTTATCATAAATAGGTGTTGAATTTTATCAGAAGCTTTTACTGTATCAATTGAGATGATCATATGGTTTTTATTCTTCAATTTGTTAATATGGTGTATCACTTTGATTGATCTGTGTATATTGAAGAATCCTTGCATCTCTGTGATAAATCCCACTTGATCGTGGTGTATGATCCTTTTAATGTGTTGCTAGATTCTGTTTGCTAGTATTTTGTTGAGGATTTTTGCATCTATATTCAGCAGTGATATTGGTCTGTAACTTTCTGTTTTTGTAGTATCTTTGTCTGGTTTTGGTATCAGGGTGATGGTGGCTTCGTAGAATGAGTTTGGGAGTGTTCCTTCCTCTGCAATTTTTTGGAAGAGTTTGAGAAGGATGGGTGCTAGCTCTTCTCTAAATGTTTGATAGAATTCACCTGTGAAGCCATCTGGTCCTGGACTTCTGTTTGTTGTAAGAATTTTAACCACAGTTTCAATTTCAGTGCTTGTGATTGGTCTGTTCATATTTTCTGTTTCTTCCTGGTTCAATTTTGGAAGGTTATGCCTTTCTAATAATTTGTCAATTTCTTCCAGGTTGTCCATTATTTTGGCATAGAGTTGCTTGTAGTAATCTCTCACGATCCTTTGTGTTTCTGCGGTGTCCATTGTAACTTCTCCTTTTTCATTTCTAATTTTATTGATTTGAGTCCTCTCCCTCTTTTTCTTAGTGAGTCTGGCTAAATGTTTATCAATCTTGTTTATCTTGTCAAAGAAGCAGCTTTTAGTTTTATTGATCTTTGCTATTGTTTTCTTTGTTTCTATTTCATTTATTTCTGCTCTGATATTTATGATTTCTTTCCTTCTACTAACTTTGGGTTCTGTTTGTTCTTCTTTTTCTAGTTCATTTAGGTGTAAGATTAAATTGTTTATTTGAGATTTTCCTTGTTTCTTGAGGTAGGGTTGTATTGCTATAAATTTCCCTCTTAAAACTGCTTTTGCTGCATCCCATAGGTTTTGGATCATCATGTTTTCATTGTCATTTGTCTCTAGGTATTTTTTGATTTCCTCTTTGATTTCTTCAGTTATCTCTTGGTTATTTAGTAACATATTGTTTAGCCTGCATGTGTTTGTGTGTGTGTTTTATGTTTTTTTCCCTGTAACTGATTTCTAATCTCATAGCGTTTTGGTCAGAAAAGATGCTTGATATGATTTTAATTCTCTTAAATTTACTGAGACTTGATTTATGACCCAAGATGTGATCTATCTTTGAGAATGTTCCATGTACACTGGAGAAGAAAGTGTAATCTGCTGTTTTCAGATGGCAAGTCCTCAATTATGTCTATCTGGCCTTTTGTGTCATTTATTTATTTATTTATATTTAAAATAAATTTATTTATTTTTGGCTGTGTTGGGTCTTCGTTGCTGCATGCAGGCTTCTCCTAGCTGCGGTGAGTGAGGGCTATTCTTCATTGCAGTGCTTGAAATTCTCATTGCAGTGGCTTCTCTTGTTGCGAAGCATCGGCTCTAGTTACACGGGCTTTAGTAGTTGTGGCACATGGGCTTAGTTGCTCCATGGTTGTGGGGTCATCCCAGACCAGGGATCAAACCCATGTCCTCTGCATTGGCAGGCAGATTGTTAACCACTGCGCAACCAGGGAAGTCCTATTGTGTCATTTAATGCTTGTGTTTCTTTATTAATATTCTATCTGGATGATCTGTCCATTGGTGTAAGTGAAGTGTTAAAGTCCCCCACTATTACTGTGTTCCTGTCGATTTCCTCTTTTTTACCTGTTAGCATTTGCCTTATGTATTGAGGTGCTCCTATGTTGGGTGCGTATATATTTACAATTGTTATAGCTTCTTCTTGGATTGATCTCTTGATCATTATGTAGTGTCCTTCCTTGTCTCTGGTAACATCCTTTATTTTAAAGTCTATTTTATCTGATATGAGTATTGCTAGTCCAGCTTTCTTTTCATTTCCATTTGCATGGAATATCTTTTTCCATCCCCTCCCTTTCAGTCTGTATGTGTCCCTAGGTCTGAAGTGGGTCTCTTGTAGACAGCATATATATGGGTTTCATTTTTGTATCCATTCAGCGAGCCTGTGTCTTTTGGTTGGAGCATTTAATCCATTCACGTTTGAAGTAATTATCAATATGTATGTTCCTATTACCATTTTCTTAATTGTTTTGGGTTTGTTTTTGTAGGCCTTTTTCTTCTCTTGTATTTCCCACTTAGAAAAGTTCCTTTAGCATTTGTTGTAGAGCTGGTTTGGTGGTGCTGAATTCTCTTAGCTTTTGCTTGTCTGTAAAGCTTTTGATTTCTCCATCGAATCTGAATGAGATCCTTGCTGGGTAGAGTAATCTTGGTTGTAGGTTCTTCTCTTTCATCACTTTAAATATATTGTGCCACTCCCTTCTGGCTTGTAGAGTTTCTGCTGAGAAATCAGCTGTTAACCTTATGGGAGTTTCCTTGTATGTTATTTGTCATTTTTCCCTTGCTGCTTTTAATAATTTTTCTTTGTCTTTACTTTTTGTCAATTTGATTACTATGTGTCTTGGCATGTTTCTCCTTGGCTTTATCCTGCCTGGGACCCTCTGTGCTTCCTGGACTTGGGTGGCTATTTCCTTTCTCATGTTAGGGAAGTTTTTGACTATAATCTCTTCAAATATTTTCTCGGCTCCTTTCTCTCTGTCTTCTCCTCCTTCGGACCGTATAATGCAAAAGTTGGTGCATTTAATGTTGTCCCAGAGGTCTCTTAGGCTGTTTTCATTCTTTTTTCTTTATTGTGTTCCATGGCAGTGAATTCCACCGTTCTGTCTTCCAGGTCACTTATTCATTCTTCTGCCTCAGTTATTCTGCTATTGATTCCTTCTGGTGTATTTTTCATTTCAGTTATTGTTTTGTTCATCTTTGTTCGTTTGTTCTTTAATTCTTCTAGGTCTTTGTTAAATGTTTCTTGCATCTTCTTTATCCTTGCCTCCATTCTTTTTCCGAGGTCCTGGATTATCTTCACTATCATTATTCTGAATTCTTTTTCTGGAAAGTTGCCTATCTCCACTTCATTTAATTGCTTTACTGGGGGTTTATCTTGTTCCTTCATTGATACATAGTCCTCTGCTTTTTCATTTTGTCTATCTTTCTGTGGATGTGGTTTTTATTTCATAGGCTGCAGGATTATAGTTCTTCTTGTTTCTGCTGTCTGCCCTCTGGTGGATGAGGCTATCTAAGAGACTTGTGCAAGCTTCCTAATGGGAGGGACTGATGGTGTGTAGAGCTGGGTGTTGCTCTGGTGTGCAAAGCTCAGTGAAACTTTAATCTGCCTGTCTGTTGATGGGTGGGGCTCAGTTCCCTCCCTGTTGTTTGTTTGGCCTGAAGAGACCCAGCACTGGAGGCTACAGGCTCTTTGGTGGGACTTATGGCAGACTCTGGGAGGGTTCATTCCAAGGACTACTTCTGAGAACTTCTGCTCCCAGTATCCTTGTCCCCATGGTGAGCCACAGCCACACCCCTCCTCTGCAGGAGACCCTCCAACACTAGCAGATAGGCCTGGTTCAGTCTCCTATGGGGTCACTGCTCCTTTCCCCTGTGTCCTGATATGCACACTACTTTGTGTGTGCCCTCCAAGAGTGGAGTCTCTGTTTCCCCCAGTCTTGTTGAAGTCCTGCAATCAAATCCCACTAGCCTTGAAAATATGATTCTCTTGGAATTCCTCCTCCCATTGCTGGGCGCCCAGATTGGGAATCCTGACATGGGGCTTGGAACCTTCACTCCAGTGGGTGGACTTCTGTGGTATAATTGTTCTCCAGTTTATGAGTCACCCACCCAGCAGTTATGGGATTTGATTTTATTGTGATTGCGCCCCTCCTACTGTCTCATGGTGGTTTCTCCTTTTTTTTGGATGTAGGGTATTGTTTCTGATGAGTTGCAGTGTCTTCCTGTAAATGATTGTTCAGCAGTTAGTTGTGATTCTGGTGCTCTCGCAAGAGGGACTGAGTGCACGTCCTTCTATTCTGCCATCTTGATCCAATCACCCACCTGACTTTCTTAACACTTAGGAAGGTCTCAGGCCTAGTATATACATTTAGTAGTTCATCACAGGATGATGGAAACAGTTTAGGCTCAGACTAGTCATTTGTAGCTTCCTGATGAGGAACTGGTATTTATTTCATCAATGTTAGACATGTTTTAGACTTGAAACCTGCTGGTGCTTGTTTAAGCCTTTTTTGTTAGTATTCTGAGAAAGGAGTTAAGAGCATAGGTTCTGAAATAACATAAACCTTGATTGGTATTTGTTCTTCTCCACTCACAGAGCTCTGTTACCCTGAGGAAGTTACTTAACATTTCTGAGTCTCAGTTTCATAACCTGTGAAATGGAGATGAAATAAAATAATGAATGCATATTATACATGACAGGTGCTCAACAAATACTTAGAAATGAAAAGTAGGAGAAAATGCCTTTACAACACAAACAAAAAAGACAAAATATGAGCCTTTTAAACCTCACAATTAGGGTTTTCTGACCTGTATTTTACAGCCTACAAACAACTTTAGCAGGTTACCTGCAGTGTTCTGGGAACTATAAAAGGACAGCAGAGTAATTCAAATCTATTCATTAGCAAAACAGAACAAATTGTTGCTTAGGATACCACCTCATATTGCTGATCATTTCCTTAATTCAAACTGGTTCAAATTCAACTACATTTCACGTTTTCCAGTTGCATTTTGAGTTGCATAGTTATCAAATTGCTTTTTAATTGGTGAAACAAAGATTGTGAGTTTTCATTTTGTTTCTTATGCCTTATAAACAAATCTCACTACCACTCATATACTACTGCATGATCAGACTTGACCTGTCAGCTTATGTGCAAACCCCCAGTGCATGGGGAAGAGAGTGAAAACATATTGGTTTTGTTAACCGGTCTAAAGAGACGGGAACACTTATTCTCCATGTGGACTTCTGTTTCCAAAGACTGTCATCCTACACAAAGGACCCTTTACTTCCCTCAGTGTTGACTACTGAGTCTACCCCAGGAAACCCTTGGGAAGTCAAAGGTAAGAAAAGCATGAAAAAGAACCTATGGGACCCCTTTCTAGTGTCTGGCTCACCTAGCTTTGCTGTAGCAAGCTGTCCACCAGACGACAAATGACCTTTCATTTTCTCCACAGAGCCATTGTTTAGGAAGCTCACATTCCTCACTCACTGTCTAGCCTTTTGGCCTAAAGAAAAAGCTACTCTTCTGGGCAAATGACTCTGAGGCTTGCATGAACACTCAACCATATTTAAAGAGCCAATGTGTGTGTGTGTGTGTGTGTGTGTGTGCATGTGCATGTGGGTTTGCACTGAACACAGCAGGGCTGGTGTTGAAAGGTGAAGTGATCTATTTCAATCCCACATTAGAATATTCTCTTCAGTATGAAAAAGAGAAAAAAAAATCCATTTATTTCTTCCAAGGAAATCTATTAGTTATTCTTTCCCAGTTTCTCTAGTTTTGAAACAAGTAACTGTGTAGAAAGAAGAGCTGGAACTAGGGGCGATGTGTGATCTGTCCGCTGAGCAGAATGCAGGAAATAGGCGGTGAGGGATCTGGAGCTTAAGCGTAGTGAACTCCAGAGAGTAGTAGCAAAGAGTCACAGTGCCCACAAGCCAGCTACACAGAGAACCAAAAACAGGTCATTGGCTTCTGCTCTGAAATTCACGGTAACTGCCAGCGATATTTCTACATAGGGGAACATGCTTCACATGACAGCTCTCTTTGCAGGAAATCTCCATCCTGGGGAGTTGAAATTGCGTTAGGACTCCTTCTCTGCAAGCGTACTGACACCAATATGCAATATGTGGTATGAGAAACCAAAAACCTTTAATCTAAGGCAGGAATTTAAACAATTGCATCTAACCCTGGAAGAATTCCACTGAATTAAAATGCCTTTCTGAATTGAAACTGCTTTGACTGAACTCAACACTACAAATAAAGATTTAATTTAGTAAAACACTCAGATTTAAATGTAAATGACCCACTCCCCCACTTTATTCCAAATTTTTAATTGGAATCTTTGGAATTGAATAAACATATTCATTCATTCATCCATCCACTCAGTCAAATGTTTATTGAGCACCCAGTCAGGGCCATGAATTGTGCTACGGATTAGGATTATGGATGTAAATAAATTATGATCCCTGACTTCTAGGAGAGTACAGTCTAGTGGTCCGGATAGATGAGGAATCAGATAATTGTAACACAGTTTGATAAGTCTTGGACAAAGATATTGGGAGTAAAAAGACACTAGCTCACTTGGGTTCTCAATTTATTAAATTTGGATTTTGTGTAGCAAGTATCTTTAAATGAGGGTGCCTACCTCAGTTGATCTACAGTCTAGATTAAAAAAAAAACAGGAGAGTGCCAATCAATATTGTGCCATCTTTCCTCGAAGGAAATGTGCTTTCAGGAATATTTCAGCTGGACTTGACCTAGAATTCTTTGTTATGTTAATAACTGGCTCTGGAATAGATGTCACACTTCAGCCCCTGCCCACCTTCCATGAGAAAGCAACTTGCTCGTGACTTTACATTCATAAGTATGCTAACAATGCCAAGGGATTTTTTTTTCTTCCATCAATTCATTAGATCTGCTCACATGAATTATTTATATGCAGTGCTAAAAATGATTCCGAAACATTACAAGAATTCAATATCAGTTTTCACAGTGGGATTTCATCATTTTAGCATTGCAGCATGATGGCCTAATGCAATACTAATAGGATATGGTGCTAATAGGGTACAACGAGAATTCTCTCTAATATGCAAACATTTCCATGTTGTCTTATTATTTCTTTTAAGTTAATATGCTATGGTGATAATATGATGAAATGAATTAGCTTCATATCATTGTCTGCATGAGTTGTGCATATTAATGGCATCTTTCTTCCCCCACCCCTTTGAATTCACTTGGAATGAGCTTGAGAACTTACCCTGTAGTTATGCTTATGCTAATGAGGCTGTTTAGTAGGAAACATCCCTGCCGTTGCTTAGCCAGCTGGAGAAACAATAGTTGCGTATCCTCTCTCTTTGGAATGGAATGTTTTCTGGCCTCCCTTCAAAGGGTCTATCTCCATCAGGCTGCTTTAGTATTCTCTACTTTTTCACAATCTCAATCCACCCATGTGTTAGACATTTTACCAGCAACATTTAACCAGATTGTATATTTCTATTAGATATGAAGCAAATCTTTTCCAAGAGAAACTAGATGCATGGCCAACTGGCCCAATGTTTTGGAATATTTAAACACACACACACTCACACTCACACACACAAACCTACGTGCATATATACATGAAATGCGTAGAAATATACACATATTTGTGTGTGTGAGTTATGTATAGACATGTTTACATATGTATACAGACATATACATATGTGCTTCTTTGTTTTTGTGTGTAAATTGATTTGAAAGTTTATGGAATCCATGCCATAACCAGCATTTCTTTTTTGGCTGTTAAATCCTGGGTGGATTAGGTCCAGTGAGTATGAATCCTCCAGATTTCAGTGTTTATTCATTTTCAGACGTATAACCAAAAGCCAGATGCTTATCCAAATCTTAGCTGACATTTGCAAATCATGAATTTCTCAGCCAAACCTGTGTGACCTTTCCTCTTGGGTTGCTGTTAGGTTCAACTAATTCAGTTTCAGAAATCCCAGATGTCAATGCTCTTAGGAGATTTCTAAAGCCCCCTCTTAACCTTTCCATCAAATTGCTCCAAAAGGCGCCTTAATGATGATCAGGGCCACCGCCCACCTGTATGGTACCTTGGTGCAGGTTAGCAAAAGTGCCTGTTTGGAGCAGCACAACCCCTCAGGAAACAAGATGGCAGTGACACTAGGTTGGGTTTCGGCTTTCTCTTGCTAATGTAGATAGGTTCTCTTGGGCTGCAACTCCAATGATGTTTTCTCCTTCTCTTCTGGGAACACCTCTGAGTGGGAAAGTTTCCATTTAAATGGTGGCCTGAGGTTATACAACAAGCAATCCAAGTTCTGACACTGACTAACTGTGTGACTTAAAGCAAGACTCTTAACATGTCTGCAGCTCAGTTTTTTCACTTGCAAAATGAAAGTATAGATGATCTCTGATGACCTCCAACTCCAACTATAATCTGTGACTGAACTGTGAGAAATCTCACCATTTTAATGGGAGAAACAATGAGTTTCTGCATTTGGTTGGGAAGAGAGGACAGTGTGAGAGAAAAAAAGGTTATAGCCCCAGAAGGAAAGTAATGTGGGTGATTTAAATATTAGGGTTTAGATTCTAGGCTTTTAATAGGATTATGTGTAGATCACATGATCCCTTAACAAAGGCAGTTACAAAGAAAAATATAGATTTATTACACATCTGTAAGATGCAAATACTGGCCAATATAAGCAGATTAATTATTAAGCTGAAGTCAAACATGCAACATTTGAAAGACCTGGGTAAAATGTATATTTCAGGAACTTGTAATACAGTCCCTGATTATTGGAATTAAATATTGTGATTAGACTGATAAAAAGACAAAGATGGATCCTTTTAGTGAAAGTACTCCTAAGGCCTCTGATAATAAGGAAAACGATGCCAAAATCTCCCTTACCCTGAATCAGATGTGAACATATATTTTGGTCACTTTTATTTACATTCACCCAAGAAAGAATCAGATTTATTCAGACGTCTTATGAAAGACTTCCTGTTTGTATATCATTTGAAAATGGAGAGTAAAATAATAAAATTTGAAAAGCGTCAATCAAGTCACATTTGAACCAACTCAGTTTTTTTTTTCGGTACGCGGGCCTCTCACTGTTGTGGCCTCTCCCGTTGCGGAGGACAGGCTCCGGACGCACAGGCTCAGTGGCCATGGCTCACGGGCCCAGCCGCTCCATGGCATGTGGGATCTTCCCGGACCGGGGGCAGGCAGACTCTCAACCACTGCGGCACCAGGGCAGCCCCCCAACTCAGTTTCTTTAGCAGACTTATTTCCTTGAAAGTTAGTTGTTTCTTTATAATTTTATACTTCTCTTCCTTTCCTTACTAAGACCTGCTCAAAGCAGATGGCCTTTTTGTAGTTCTGTAGATCCTAGTAGGGAAAGGTCTTTACTTGTTTGGTGTGATTGTGCATCTTTGCCTTTCTTCACAGTCCCCTCTTAAGGTAGCTAGCTTTAATTAGGGTTAGAAATGTACTCAGTGTGTACAACACTACTTAAAAATGAAATTTGACTGTAGCATTGATAAAAACTTTCTAGGCTTAAAAATGTCATCAACAAAGAGTCTGGTGCTTCTTTAATTATCCAATTTCCAAAGCTATAGTGCATAATTCCTTGTGTAATCAGAGCTTAAATTCTGAAGAAACTCATATGGGTGACATTTCCTCTCAATTTTGAATGGGGATTATTTTAAGAGGATACAGAACTTAGAAATATTTCAATGGAGCTGATATTTAAAGCATATTTAGTGGCATTTATGTTTTAATCTGCTTATTGACTAGGCATTAAAGAGAGCTGTCAGTATTTTAGCAGTGATTAAAAGGACCAGACATTGTTTGATATAATGAGCAAGGCTGTATTTCCAGAATGTGGGGCAAATAATTTTTTTTTTAACTTAGAAAATGATGTAGCCTCTTCCTAACAAAGCATTGCCATCGGAAGGACTTTCATTATTTGGATTTTCCTTTGTCACTGGGACAAGGAACTCCATTTAGAGACAAATTCTCCCAAATTACATATAGAGATTTGATGAATTCCATTGTTGTGCTACCTTCTTATTTTACAATCATCAGCAGTAATAACAAGTAATTATGAGAGCAATGATAACAAATCTTTACCCACTGCCAATATGATGTTATGAGCAGGGTACCCGGGATACCAATGTGGAAAAAACAGTTTCTTCTCTCAAGGAACTTTCATACCTAATTGTCACACTGCAGTACAAGGTCTGGTGTACCCAGGTACATTTGTTGAATAAATGAATGAGCGAATGATTTGGCCCTAGTCATCAGGGTAGTTTATTAAAAAACTAGTCTAGATCCCTTAAGAATTCCTTATTAAATGATTACTAAGTTGACAATCAGCTATTATAATCTACTCCATGTGGGCTATATTTGCCTAATGACAAAAAATCTGTCAGGTCAGTTACATTAGAGAAACAAATAGTCAAACAGATTTTTTATAGAATAAAATAATACATCATTTAATAGGCTGTTTTATTTTTCAATAATTTTGTTTCAACATTAAAAGAATATAGCAAACAATAAACAGAAGTTACCAAAAAAAAAAAGAGCAGAGATTTAGCATGACAAAAAATGAGTTCTCTTGAGCTGTGATGTGTAGATCCTGGTCAGTGCCAGCAAATATATGCAGTGCTCCTTCTTTTAATTTTCTGTCAATAGTGCTGATTCCAAACAATAAAGTGAGTTTCTGAAAGCAATATCTATTTAAATTTGGGATTTTTTCCCTCTGTAAACCATTTGATTCAGTTTTACATCAAATCCTTAGTGGTACCAAAGGATATTTCATTTAATTTTCTTAGCTATTTTTTTCAAATGTTGCATATCCGTAGAGAAAATTTATTCCTTTGTATGTGAATCAATTTCTTTTAAATGAAGAAAGCATCCCCTGACTATTTCTTTTCCAAAGAACATCAGCAAAATCTAAAATGAACACTTAAAAGTAATTTGGATATGAATCTAAAGGAACAATAGCTGTAACCGTTAGTCTTTCTGTGAATACCACTATAAAGTAAAATTAAGTAAATTGATGCAAGAAGTGAATGAGATAACACAGAATAAGTCAAATGAGCATGGTTTGCACTTCCACATCTCTACCAGGAGATTACCTCTTTCATCTCACCCAATTTCTGTTCTAGATGTAGTAAAGTTACACCACCTATGACCACATGAAGCTGGTATTTCTTGGACATCGGACACTAGATGTCAATAGGTCTGGACATGAAGTAGAATTATAAGACTGTGAAGGGCTGAGACTTTAGTGTCACATAGAGGCAGGCTGGGTTAAGCTGGAAAGCTCTTACTTTTTCTTTATTCCTTCATTCTGTCTCTTTTTTCCTCCATGAAAAATTGTCAACAAATAATTAGAACTCACATGAGCTTTCAAAACAGTGGAAGGGGATAAAGATGAAAAACAACTGAAGTATATTTGCATTTCTTTTTCATAAATTGTGAACACTATTGAGAAAATCTTTTTTTTTTCATCTGGTCTAGGGTTACTTATGGATGTTGTCTAGTAAGCTCTACTTTAATGTTTATCTTTTTTTTTCTCCTTTGGATATTCAATTTTTTATCAGTTACTTGTGTCTGTAGAAGAGGATCCTTGAGCTTAGCCTTGACTTTTCATATAGAATTAATTTATACCTGGCTAGTCTCAGGAAAGAAATATTTATTAACATTTCAAGTATCTGAAGATAAATTTTAAAATCTCATGAATAGCTTTCATTTATTTAGTAGTTATTACATTTTGGACACTTTGCTAAAATCTTATATTGTGAATTTCTCATAACAACTTTTATGGTAGTTGCTATTGCCATTTGCATATAAAAATTGAGACTTTGAGATGCTAACTAATTTGTACAAGGTCTCATAACTGGGTGACGGCACTGAGAATCCAATTCAAAGCTGTGTGACCGCAGAGCCCATACTTTAAAAATTGTACTCCTAAATACACTAGTGAGTAAAACTGTACCATAATGCATTTTTCATCATCAACCATCAGTTGTCTGTTCTTGAACCCAAGTTCATGTGCCTGAAGCACAGTGAGGCCAAACAAACCGAAACACTGAAGTTTGGAACAGAGAAAGTTTTATCGCAAGGGCCAAGGAAGGAGAATGAGTGGTTCATTCTCAAAAGACCTGAACTCCTTGAACGTTTTCGGGAAAGAGTTTTTAGAGGCAAAATTTGCGGGGAGAGCTGCAGGGTGTGTGATCTTCCTCTGATTGATTGGCGGGGAGGTAACAGGGTGATGTTCCAGGAATCTCAGTTGTCAGCCTGGATACAACCAGTCCGGGGTCCATGGCTTATGCTCAGTCTGAAGTTACCATCCTTCACCTGGGTGGGGGGCTTTAGTTCCTATAGAAGAACTCAGAGATTTGTACCTGATTGTTATGTATATTCCTTGAGGAGGAAGCAGGAGTCACTGCACTATTGTTTCTTGACTGCTCCTCCTTTGTTTCTGCATTCCCTCCCTTCCCTAGTTAGTAACTGTTTGAATCTGCCCTTTGGAACACAGGGAAGGTCTAGAGGCTGAAACCTTTCTCCTACGAACAAGAAATGGGGGACACAAAAGGCTTTTGTACCCAGGAGGGCCTCACAATATTCTGCTCAGTTTCATGTTCATGATATCAACAATTTAATTATGTCTATGTTTAAAGAGGAGGAAGAGGAGGGGAAGGTCTCTTTCAGAGTAGAATTAAACCCATTTTTAAAAATCTACTGCAGTGGTTTGGTTTCAAAGCATTAACTCAGTACTTTTAATAATAGATACACATAAATTCCATGATAAGAATTCACTTCTCCTCTCTCCACTTTTGAAAATTAGGTAGCTGTTGAGAGAACAAAATAGTTAAGGATATGGAGAGCACAGTACAAAGTAATTCTTGCCTGAAGTGTTTAGTACTATTTCAAGAGTTTACTAAATTCAGTAAATGTGTTTTAGGTTCTTAGGGCACATGGTGGTCACTCCATATGTATTGGTTACAAGAACAAACTTGAGATAGAGTTAATGTATAAAGAGCTTTGGAGTTTGAGGGTTCATCCAAGAGGTCCTCATGGAAAAATCATCTTAACTGTCATCTTAACTTCATTAGTAATGGGTTTATATTTGCTCAGCTGAATATAGAAGTAGCTTATAATTTTACTCTTATAAAATAAGGGAACAGAGCTATAATAAGTTAGCTGAAGTTAAACAAGTTGATTTGTGTTGCATTGCAATGCACCCATTCCTTTTATTACTTCCTGAACACACATCAAACAAAAATAGTAATATAAACTCATTCCATTTACCAAAATTACAAAGTATGTTAGATACATTTTAATCCAGAACTTACTGTGTCTCTGTAAGGGAACAATTAACTACTGGATTAATTTATTGGTTAATTCCATTAAAAACTCCACAAAAAAACAAAAACACCCTACAATGCCAAGAAAACTCTATCGTAATCTTCACCCCTTATTCAGAGCATCAAGCAGTGGTGTGAGAGTGAGACCATCTCATCCTAAATCTGGAACCCTTAGAAACTGAGGCACTGTTCAGAGGGATGCAACATCCTCCTCAATACTGTTGCCAGTGTCCTTTTACAGGGCCTCCCCCTTGACTTTTGAGCACTTGACACTATTAACTCCCTGCTCATTCTTAAAATTTTCTTCTTTCTTGATTTCATGATACCACTCACTATAGGTTCTCCTTTTTCTGAGCTAATTCTTATCTACATAGAGATTGATCAATTCATGCAACTATTTAATAACCATTTTTACTGAAGTATTACATATATACGGTAAAGTTAGTGAATCTAGAATTCACAGATTAATGAATTTTTAGAATGTGAACAAATTCATAAAACTATCCATATCAGGAAATAATCCATGACTACTCACAAATGAAGGACTCCTCACATCCTTTTCCGATTACTACTAAAGAAACTACTATCCTTACTTTCATCACCATAGGTTAGTTTTACTTATATTTTGAAATTTGTATAATGGAATAATGCAATGTTCTCTTTGCTGTCTGGCTTCTTTGATCGGTATTATGTCTGTGAAACTTACCTATATTTGCGCATGAGGAAATATTTATTTTCATTGCTTTCTAGTGTTCCATTATAAGAATATGTCACAACTTATTTACCCACCTGTAAACAAAGAAGAACAAAGAGGATTGCTCACTACTCAATTCTACAAGAATTAAGTCATAACCCACTGCAGTCACTGCCTGACAGTGCAGTGACAATAACAGAATGGAGGAAATTAAGACGATAACAGAATGAGAGGAAATTAAGATGATAACAGAATGAAGCTCTCTGTGCTTTGGCCAAACAGGCGCCTTAGATAATTAGATGTATATCTCAAGAAGAATCTGAATGAACCCAGATTCTTGCATCTTCCCATAGATAGAAAAGCACTAAAATCATTAACTTGAGATGTCTGCTCTTTGTGACTAACTGTAATCTTTTAGCAAGAAGTATACTTTACTGCAGGCATTCCCTAGCCAAAAATCTATATATATATACTGGCTTCTCCTCTACCTCTTTAGAACAGTTTCCTCAGAGCTACTGAGAGGCTGTCTCCTGGGCTATAGTCCTCAGCAAGACTCTGAATAAAACCTAAACTCACAGCTCTTATGTTGTGTGTGTGTGTGTGTGTGTGTGTGTGTGTGTGTGTGTGTGTGTGTGTAAGTTGACACAGCTCACTGTCAATGGATACTTGAGTGTTTGCGCTATTATAAATAGGGCTGCTGGGAACATTGTTATATGTGTCTTTTCATGTACATATGCATGTAATTTTTATAGGTAAATCCTTAAAACTAGAATTACTGAATTATGAGGTATATGTATGATCAACTTTGGATAATGTTGTCAGTTTCCAAAGTTGTTCTGCCAATTAACACATCCATCAGCAATTTATGAGAGTTCCAGTTCCTCTAAATCCTTGACAAATTAGTCCCTTATATTTCAACAATTCTAGTGAATATACATATATAGGTATTTCATTGTAGTTTTAATTTATGTGTCCTTGATAACTATTAAATCTGAGTATATTTTCATATATTTCCATTTGCATATCCTTTTGGTAATGTTTTACCCATTTTTCTATTGGCTTATATTTTCCTTATTGATAAGTAGCAGTTTTTTATACATTTCAGATATAAGTTTTTGGAAATATCTTCTGCTACTCTGTGACTTGAATTTTCATTCTCTTAGAGATATATTTAATAAATGGACATTCTTAATTTGAATACAGTTCAATGTATCAATCTTTTCCTTTTTGGTTGGTCCTTTTAATGTTTTACTTAAGAAACATAAGTGTGGTTTTGCCTACCCCCAAATCATAAAAATATTCTCTTATATTATCTTCCAGAAGAGTTGTATTTGTATTTTAGTCTTTGTATTTTAGCCTTCCATTTACATCTGCAATCATCTGCTGTTGAATTTTATGTTTGGTATAAGGAAGAAGTTGAGATAAATATTTTCCTCATAGAAATATCCAGTTAACCTAGCAAAATTTATTATGAAGGCTATTCTTTATCACTGGATTGCAGTATCATTTTTGTCAAATTTTAAGGGACTATGTACATGTGATCTATTTCTGGACTCAAAGTCAGTTTCATTGGACTATTTGACTGTCTTTATATATATACTACTTTATATTAATTGTAACTATATAATCTTTTGCTTCAAGATTGTCTTGATTCTCTTTGTCCTTTGAATTTCCATATAAATTTTAGAATTTTGTGTATTTTTTTTCCACTTCCAACACAAAATCATGCTGAAAATTTGATTAGAATTGCATTGACTCAATATAGGGAGAACTGACTACACCACTGAAACTTCCAACCCATGAACATGATATATCTCTCCATGTATTTAGGTCTTTAATTTCTCTCAATAATATTTTATAATTTTCTGTGTAGAGGTCTTACATAATTTTGTTACATTTATTTCTATAAATATGTTTTTGATGCTATTGTTAATAATATTATAAAAAAATTTGGGGGGGGAGAGTGTGTAGAAATACAATTAGTGTTTATATAGTTACCCTACTAATTTTACTTAATAAGTCTAATAGTTTATCTATAAAGGTCATTTTTAAATTTTTATGTTCAACATTATGTAATTTATGACTAATGACAGTTTGCTTATTACTTACTTTTCAATGCTTTTATCTATTCTTTTTTCTTGTATTATTGCACTGACGATTTAAAAAAATTTGGTAAAGTTTGTGTGAAATTTGAATTATTTCTTCATTAATTCTCTGTAAATATTCACCAGTAAAGCTATTTTGGCTTGAAGATCTCCCCTGTGGGAAGATCTTCAAATATGAAATGAATTTAATAGAATGAGACTATTCAAATTTTCTATTTCTTCTTGTATCATTTTTATAAATTGTGTTTATCAAGTGCTTTCTTCATTTCACAAAAATTAGTAAATTTATTGGACAAAGACTTTAATAATATCTTCTTTGATCTTTTTAATATCTATGGAGAAATTTTAGTTCTGTCTCCTTTTTCATTACTGATATTGATAATTTGTGTCTTCTATCATCTTTTATTGGTCTGTCTTCTCGATGCTTACCTACTTGTTTAGTCCTTTCAAACAACTTACTTTGACTTTCACTTGGTATAGGCAAAAAGACTAATTAGATTTCCAATTGTTTTCTTGGTCCTAATATCCTCTCCCTGAAATTACATTTCTTTTCTTTTTCTTTTATTTTTATTTAAAGATTTTTTTTTTAATGTGGACAATTTTTTAAGTCTTTATTGAATTTGTTACAATATTGTTTCTGTTTTATGCTTTGGTTTTTTGGCTGTGAGGCATGTGGGATCTTACCTCCCCGACCAGGAATTGAACCTGCACCCCCTGCATTGGAAGGTGAAGTCCTAACCACTGGACTGCCAGGGAAGTCTCTGAAATTACATTTCTTAAAAACAAATTTAGTCACATCACTCTTCTGTTAAAAATAACCTCATAAGCTCATCATTATCTATAGTATAAACTCCAAATCCATTTGAAGACTTTCTTAAGCTGTGCTGCTTTGGTAGGAACTTTATTATTTCACCATCTCTGAGCTTTCTAGTTTCATCTCTAAACATTCTCCCTCTTGAATCTTATGCTCTATTAAATTTCCACTACTGAAAATCCTGTCTTTTTTGTGTAACAAACTACTCACAATTATTTCAATTATATTTGATTATTTTTATTATTAAGCCTTCTTGCCTTTGGCACTGCTCTTCTTCTGTATGGAATTTCCATCCTTTACTTGATCAACCTGATGGGGTCCCTCCAGATTTTCCTTCACTGTTATCCTCTCTGTCAAGCTATTTAAAATTACTTTTACTACTCAAAAAAAAATTTTTTTTGCTCTCTTTTATACCCTATAGCAATCTGTTTCTCTTATTAGACTATGAGAAACCTGAAGGAAGAAACCTAGCAGCATAACAAGTTGCTCCACACCCCACAGAGATCAAAAAGTGATATGTTTAACAGAGCTCAGTTATCCTTATTTCTATTATACTTCTTTTACCTTGACCTCTCTTTCTAAGAAAGTGTATCTGAAACATCAAGCAGAAGGAATGTGATAAGAATTTACAGAATGTTTAGATGTGTATGCTACCACACTAGCCACAATTAACAAGATTCATAGGAAAAAAAAATAATTCCTACTTTGTTAGTATTTAAATTCCTGTTGTTATTCAGCAAGACCTGGACAATCTTATTTGGCCAAGGGTCTCTGAGTCTACTCAGCCACATTCTAGTACCTCAAATACTTTTGATTAATTACTCATGCAGGGAGTTTCCTAATTCCTTACAACTAAGAATTCTATTATTCTTGTAGTCTTCTAGAACATAAGGGGATATGCATGGGTAAGGGTACATGGTATTACAAATCCAGGCTGTGCCAATTTTACTAGCCAAGAATAGAGGTTACACTCAAATTATGATAATTTGAGTAGCGTTTAGTTGGGACTTTTTACAAAGTTTTGGTAGGGTGTAGGATAACCACAAGAGATAGTATAGTATCTAGGGCAAGTGTAATAACAGTGTTCTGTTATTATAACTGTTTCCAACCTCTGAGATAAGTGGTAAGAGGAGAGAGTGATTACAGGTGTCCATAGACCGGTGGCTATTTGAAGATGGCTGTTTATAGGCATGAAGACTTTGGCTTAGGGATTGGATATAGCCTGCCCAAGATAACTGCAGAGAACGAACCAGGGGAATAAGTACTGAGACATCAGTCTCTGCCTGCTCTCCTATCCACCTGTCCTTCCACCCTTCCTCCCTCCCATCCTTCCTCCTTCCAGATATCTCACTAGGGTTTCTTGTTGGTCAAACCTAATGGGAAGTCAAAGGATGTTGATGTCATCCAACAGGTTGCACAGCTGGGTCCGGGAGATAGGAGTCTGGATCTGGAGGGGTAAAACAACACATGGGCCTCAGTGAGAAAAGGAATCACTCCATTTTCCAAAAGTGAAGAAATAGTTTTTTTTACTTTGATAGAAGGATAAAGGAGCCCAGATGTCAGCATCTAGACATTAGATTGCGTCAGAGGTTAGGGAAACGCTGTGCATCCTGAGGCAAAACAGGATTATAAGAGATCTTGTGTTTCATTTTTTTGGTTTTGCTTTCCCAGGTCTGGACTTGTTTCTTTTTTTTTTTTAGAAGATGTTGGGGGTAGGAGTTTATTTATTTATTTATTTATTTTTGCTGTGTTGGGTTTTTGTTTCTGTGCAAGGGCTTTCTCTAGTTGTGGCAAGCGGGGGCCACTTTTCATCACAGTGCGCGGGCCTCTCACTATCGCGGCCTCTCTTGTTGCGGAGCACAGGCTCCAGACGCGCAGGCTCAGTAGTTGTGGCTCACGGGCGTAGTTGCTCCGCGGCATGTGGGATCTTCCCAGACCAAGGCTCGAACCCATAGTCCCCTGCATTAGCAGGCAGATTCTCAACCACTGCGCCACCAGGGAAGCCCTGGCCTTGTTTTTTCTGCCTGTCCTTCAGTTATTCTCACGTGAAAATCCAAGTTTAGTGTTACTATTAGCATTGCCCCAGTTACATGCAGAAAACAGTTCTAACCACAAGGAAATAATTATAAACAAAGCCCAGTTAATTATACAAGACATTCTTGGCTGCCCTAATTAAGGCACAGTTCAATACTACTAGCTGGGTAATTTTTTTTTTTAATTGTGAATAGATTTAGTAGGAGCTTGTCTGGTGAACATATAATGAGATCAGTGTCTCAGAAAGAATCTGATTAAAAAAAAATTGTTCACCAATCGTTTGTTTTCTGCTGCTTTATAGAACTCCTTCTCCCCATGGCACAGATAGAGAAGAATGTGAATTTACTCTCCAAAGAGTCTGAAGCCCAAATCACGGGAAACTAGGGGATGTTTATTTCATCAAGAGGGAAGGGCACAAGGATGGAGGATGATCCCACCAGGGCACGTGTGTGTATTATTGGTACTTCTGGTGGCTTTTGTGACTGGTTTCTTCCTCAGGGAAGTTTCTGTGTTTCATAGGCTCAGCTCCCATGTAGATATAAACAATGTGACAATGTGCGAAGTGGTTATCCACAACCTGTACTTTCTTTTTCTTTTATTGTTCACATACACACTAAAGGGGTACAGAGTAGTCAAATACATAGTTTTGTAGACTTGTTTTCATAGTTTGGATATCTAGGCTATTATAATATCATACCAGTGGGCTTTGGAGTCAGATGAAAGTAAGTTCAAATACCTTTTCTGTATGATTTCAAGCAGGTAGTTTAACTTCACTGAGATCTTTTTCTGTAAAATAGGAATTATATGTTCCTCATGGTACGTGGTACATATACAAATCATGGAGTTTATTTTACTTTAACTAATTAATTAATTGATTTTTGTTTTACTTTAAGAACTAAATGAGACAACATATGTGATGATCATCCCTATTGTCTGGCACATGGTAGATGTATAGTGAGTCTTGGTTTGATTCCTCCTCAGTTATTTCTACTCTAATCACCCGTGTATTTCTTATCTTCAAAACGTTCTCATTGTCTGTTCAGGGTACCCTGTGGATGAGATAAATAAAGGAAAGGAAAGTATTACTGGAATGAGTTGTATGTGAAGAGAATAGTAATGAGAATTAAAATATACTATGCTTAAAGCTTTCCTTGTATTATGTTCTCTCAGAAAGAAATTTTGGTTAATTTGAATTTCCTATTTTTTAGCTGTCATGCATGTTCTGCAAGTAAACAAATGAGTTGGCCATTATGCAGTAAGTAGGGTTTATGTTAAGCTTAGATAATCACTAATTTAGTACCTGAGTTTTTTATGTGCAGATCCAATTTAGCGAAGATAAAAGGAAGTAAGGAATCTTAAAAATACATTTAATTTACCTACTAAAGCAAATTTATCCAATTTATATATTTCACAATAGGCATTTCTAGTAAGATGCCTATCAATTATCATCCAATTCCTACCAGTTCTACCTCTGAAAAATTCTCATACCCCATCTCTTCCTTTCCATCCATAATACAGGGATCAAAGATGGCAGAATTTCTATTGTAGAGAGATCACTCCCTTAAGGAGGGTGGATTCATGGAGGTGAGTTTGGAAGCAGAGTCTCCAATCACAATAGCTAACATTATGGTGCCCTTACTTTATGTCAGGCTGTTTTAAGTTTCCTCTATACCTAATTTCCTTCATTGCTTATAACAGCCCCATTTGGAAAGTACTATTAATATCTCCTATTTCACAGATGAGAGGAAATGGGTTTAAATCGATAGTTAATTTCCCCAGATGACACGACCAAGAACTAGTTGCAGAGCTGAGACGTAAGCAAAGATCTGCCTGATTCCAAAGTCCATGTGACTAACCACTATGTTCTGGTGTGGCCTACATGAAAAATAATAGGACCCTGAATCAGGACAGTGTTATTCAGGGCGGAGACGACAGAATGGATTTACCAACTATTTAGTAGGTAAAATTTGCTGGACTTAGTAATGCACTGAATATGGAAAATGAGGAGAAAAGAGGAATCTGGGATAATTTGCAGTGCTCTTTTCTGAGATAATGATGGTGTTATTTACTGAGATAGAGAATGTAGTAAGGGGTGTACTAGAGATGGGGAAGGAAGGGAGAAAAATGTTGATATCAGTTTCAGACAAATTAAGTTTGAGATGTCAATGGGACCCCCAGGAAGAGAAGTTCTGTAGGCATTTGACCACACCAGGCTAAAAATTAGGCAAGAGGTAATATTTGGAAGCCAGCAATATGCCTTAAAGCTGTAATAGGATTGCCTGGTGGGGAGGGGGGAAGGGGCAAACACAGGCAGTGGGCTTAGGATGCCAACTTTAAAAGAGATAGATGGAGAAAAAGGATTCAGCATGGTAGGGGGTGGATCAAAGAGAGGATGGGATTAATACAGGCAGTAGCAAATATCAAGAAATACACCATCATCAGTGTAAAAGTGCAGTTGATTTAATAAGTGTATTGGGTAGGGTAACAAAATGCCATAACAAATATTATAAATACCCAACTTTAATAACTTAACACAGTAAGTTATTACCATAATCACTCACATTTGATAATCCTGGCTATCAGGCAACTTTCTCCACTTAGTGATTGAGAAATGGAGAATTTATCCATCATATGGCTTGGCCATTCCCTAGCATCCTGTAGTCCTTGGTATCTATCTAGCAGGTGGCCAAAGAGAAGATGATGTACACTTGCTTTTTAACTATATTTGCCCAGATATATCACACACCATTTCCACTCAAATTCCATAGAAAAGAACTAATCATCTGAGTTCACTTAGATGCAGGGGAGGCTGAACTATGTAGTTCCTGACTGGACAGCCACTTCCCCCAAACCACTCTAAACTCTGGAAGAGAGAGCACACAGTTTTCAACGGACAGTCATCTTTTCTAGGTTCCAACTGAAGTCTATGCAGATTGGAAATGTGAGGACTGTTGGTGGTCTCTGCCAAGTGCTGGGAACGGGAAACTCTTCTATGGGTAGATCTACTGCCTGGCTGGTCCTCGCTTCAGCCTGTCCATATGTGGGCCCAGTTTGTTGTCCCAACTAGGCAACATGGCACGCATAACACCGGTGCCCAATTTAGGCTCAGTATCCCGAGCCCCAGGGCCTGGTTTCAGTATTCCTGTTCAGTGTCAGAGAGTCCAAGTATGTTGGCATTAATAGATGGGTGGTGGAAAACTATTTTTGGTTGTTGGTTGTTTATTTAAATGAAGTAGTGGCGGGGGGGATCATTGGCACCACCTGTACACAGTCATCTTTTTAGGTGCTTCTGTTAACCTATCCAGAAAATTTGAGTAATCTTTTTAGTGAAGAGCAAAGTGAGACTAGCACTTTGTAGAAAGTCTATAGAGAAGGCAGGAGTTGTGCTGCTGGTATTGGATGTCTCATAGGCTTGTATTAGTGCTCAAAGCTCTTGATATATTTTCTTGCAAATAAATTGTTGCTGTTTTAATTTAGTGATTCTCAATTGTCTACAATATATACAATGTATATAATTGTAGACATAAATCTTCCATTTATATTTAGACAAGGCTATGCCATATATTTTAAAACTTAACCTGGGCAATAAACACATTTGTAAATTCATACTCAAAAAAAAAAAAAAAAAATAGCAGCAGGGCTTCCCTGGTGGCGCAGTGGTTGAGAGTCCGCCTGCTGATGCAGGGGACGCGGGTTCGTGCCCTGGTCCGGGAAGATCCCACATGTCGCAGAGCGGCTGGGCCCGTGAGCCATGGCCGCTGAGCCTGCACGTCCGGACCTGTGATCCACAATGGGAGAGGTCACAACAGTGAGAGGCCCGCGTACAGCAAAAAAGAAAAAAAAAAAAAAAAAAAAAAATAGCAGGAGGAGGGGGACAACAGGATGAGAAAAAAATTTAATTCAATTCAACAAGTATTTATCAGTATATTGTACCAGATATTGTTGCAGGGATAGGTGGTAGACAGAGCAGAGAAATGAGAAGATGGAGTTCCTGACCTCAAAGAAATTAACATGTTTTCAGGAAGAGAAGATATATAGTCACATAAAATGAAGGGCTATTGTTATCAGGCAGTGCCTGATTCTGTGCCCAAATGTGATGTGCAAATAAGAAATTCTACTAAGCACAAAGAAGGGAAAGATCCTATGACATAGAGGAGCTGAAAGGCTTTTGGAGGAGATGAAAATAACACAAAGTATCTACTTCGTGCCATACATTTTTTTTTAACATCTTTATCAGAGAATAATTGCTTTACAATGGTGTGTTAGTTTCTGCTGTATAACAAAGTGAATCAGCTATACATATACATATATCCCCATATCTACTCCCTCTTGCGTCTCCCTCCCACCCTCCCTATCCCACCCCTCTAGGTGGTCACAAAGCACTGAGCTGATCTCCCTGTGCTATGCGGCTGCTTCCCACTAGCTATCTATTTTACATTTGGTAGTGTATATATGTCCATGCCACTCTCTCACTTCGTCCCAGTTTACCCTTCGTGCCATACATTTTTACGCTTTTTTTTTGTTAGCTTGTTTGTCACCTTTTAAGGTAAATATTATGCCCCATTTAGAAAACTAAAGCAAAAAACATTAAGTAGTCTATGTTCATTACAAGCCAGAGCAAGGATTCAGACGCAAGTTTCCTGGCACTCGGCGCAGTGAAGTTTTGGTCACCCTGTGCAGCATTCTGTAGACAACATAGAGCTTATTATATTCTTGGGGCAATTTATCCTACCCATTTCCTCCAGCTTCTCAGATCCAAATGGAACGTTCGGTCTCCTTCTTTAAAGTGTCTAGCCCTGCAGAACACAGTGTATCTGATGCCTTTACTAGAGCACAGTAAGAATTGGCAAAGATCAGAATCAGAGTTTGGATTCTACTTTTGGGGAAAAAGAATTATTTATTATAAAGAGTTTCATGTTGAATATAGCACATCTCCACTCTGCCACCTCTTTCCAAAATTTTCTCTGTTTGAGTACCTTAGGGTGGGAAATTTGAGTGGGCAGGTTGTGGATTTTCTTACTCTCAATAGCTATCTCTTTCATGGTAGCTGGAAGTCTGGACAGACTGACAGTCATAAGAATTAATTACTGAGTTTCTCATACTTGCCTGGATATTAAGCAGGTGATAACTTGCACTTTGATAACCAGCAGTATGATGAAGAATATAGATGCATTGGAGCTACTGAAACATGCTCACTAGCATTCTGACATAGGAAAACAAATCATACAGCAGCAGTCGTAAACATCACGTTTGAAAAACAAATCTACTCACCACTGAGAACTAGTGGCCTTATCATATACCCTACCACAATCCACAGGAAAGTTGCCCTGGGAATTAATTAGGTCCATTAGCATAATATAGTATGACAATATTTCACAGTCATAAAACAGTTGAGTTTGAAATGTTAAAGTGACAGAATAGATTTAAAGTAATTGAGAGAGAGAGAGAGAGAAACTAATTATACTCAAAATTGAGCTGAGGCCTGTCTTATCTGAGATTTCCTTTGAAACTCCCCAACAGTGACCAAGATCAAAGCCAAGATATTTGTTGTTTTAATGAGCTCTAGTATTTATAGGTATTCCTAAAGATAGTTTTCTTGAGATTGTGGTTTTTAACAACACACACAATTTGGCAAATGTAGCTAAATGATTTGGGGTTGAACTGGTTCTTGGCTTGGTTCTTTTGTAGTAATGAAGGATGAGTAATTCACTTTCCAATTGTTGTTCTGTCAGAGGGTAGAAATACCATTAGACCAAAAGAAAACCTAGTTGTGAATGCTGGGGTCACTTGCTTACATTCAAGAAATTATTTTGTTAAACCCTCGAACCAACCAGGAGAATTTATTCCCCCAATGAGCAGGACTATTAAATCCAGCTAGGAATGGAGTGCTTATACCTGTGAATGGTTAATCTAGCCACTAATTCAAAGAGTCCTAGGCTGCCACCAAACAGTATTAAAATTTTGATTATTTTATGGCTTGTCCAAATACCCAATCCCCCAAGCAATTGTTGTAATTTACACACAAAAAGAAAAAAGCTCAGGGAAAAGAATATCCATCTTTTAACCTTATCCACAAGGGTCTGGTTCTGACTGCACACATAAAACAAAATAAAAGTACTCAGCTTAGGCAATTAAAATGTTCTTGTTTTCTATTAAAATAAAACGTGTTCATTTATGAATGACTCCGAAAGGAAGGCCTAGGAGTCATGGTTTGCTTTGTTACGAGCTATAGATTTAGTAATGATATTCAAATGACTCCAACAAGAAATTTTCTACAATTTTCTTTCTTCCAGTCCATTAACAATCAAATATTCAGGAAATGTAAATAGCAAAATGTAACAATGCCAGCAGGTAAAATTTGCTTTTTTACTTTGTTGACATGTGAAATTGATAAAATATACCACAGAAACTAGCAGAAATAGTAGAACTAGGAAGGCTCATGGAAACCCTTATGAGAACACGGAGGACCAAAGGTGTTAAGTGCTGTTGGTTAGGGTACACTGTTAATGACACACAGAACCAAAACCAGCATCCATTACTTCTGACTTTCTGTCCACTGCTCTTTGTCTTATACTGGGCTGCTTTAGCATAAATAGGTTGAGGGTCAGATCTTGTTAGTTTTGACTTTAGGAAGCAACTGGAAGGTTCTGTAGGGAAAGAGGGAAATGACTATGACACCAAGGTGACTATCTCAATAAATAAATTCTATACCTCAGCTAAAAGTCCATATTCTGAATATTCCATGTCTAGTTTCTCAACAAATTTGAGAGTCACCCCTTCAACGCACATTTTTCCTCCTAATCAATAAACCAGCAATGAAGTTCACTGGGACCCTGGACCACACCCCCCCACACACACACCCCACCAGCAATCCAGCTGCTAATGGAAAGCTGCACTGTGTGCCTGCCTCACCCACGTTGTGCCCTTTGAAATCCTCAACTCTTTGCCCTGTCTCCTCTCCTATCTAGTTTTATCTGCTGTCTGGCTTCCCTCATGAGCATCCCAGCATGAGACTTTTCACAATCCTTTCTACCTCGACGGAATCCTGTTCAGTCTTCTGATATGGCAGCAAATCCTGCCGCTGGCCCCTATGCAGTGTCATGTTCTCATAATGAACAGCACCAACCTTCACAGCTTGAAGGAACATCTGCCATGTAAGTAGCATCAAAAAGATCAAGAGTGGGCTTACCTGGTGGCGCAGTGGTTGAGAGTCCGCCTGCCAATGCAGGGGACACGGGTTCGTGCCACGGTCCGGGAAGATCCTACATGCTGCGGAGTGGCTGGGCCCATGAGCCATGGCTGCTGAGCCTGTGCTCCGCAACGGGAGAGGTTGGAGATCGATTCCTTTTACTTTTTAACTTGTATTTTTTTTTTTAATATAGTTTACTGTAGTTGTTTCTAAACAAGTGTGAGCTTCCTAAAGTTAGGAGTCACAGTTTGGGGTATTTTTAGCAATTCTATTGCCAAACATTGAATGAGATAGCTAATATCATGAGAGAATTGTTTTCTAATAAACATTCCGGAGATGTGAGCAATGAAATGATACGACTGTACAGAATCCTGGGTGATGAAGCCTCTTTGGGAAATTTGAGCATAAATCTCGCTTTCTCTTTCTCACCAGGTTTTTGGCATCCTATCTTGAGAGCGTCTGTAGTAAGTCTGAACATCTGCAGCAGAACCTGGCTAGCAACAGGAATTTCCAGGAATTTCTTACTGGGAGAAAAAGCAATACCTGTTTCAATCTGCTGTTTGCTATTTAAAGTTTCAAAAAAATTTTTCCTTTTGTTTAAATAGCATAAAGTCTCTACACAATCATAAATTATTTGACCAAATCTGATCATGAATCCCACACCTGCCTCTGACTTTGAAATGTATCAAATGGTTTAGAAAATTTTTTTTAAATTACCCAACGTATTATAACAAGACACACGATAAACTACAGAAGTTGAGGTCAGCCAGGTGTGCAATTTTTAAAGTTGAAGAAATATTCAAAATTAAAATAATCCTTATGATTATTTAAACAAATCATCAAGATTTTATCAATTTTATATTTCTTGATCTGAAATATTGAGGTATTTTGTTTCTAATTATGAAGACAGAAAAAGAATAACACTTCTTCATAATGTATTTATCTGCATACAGTGATGACCCTAACAAACGCTGTCTGAGGATTTGTTTTCATAGTGTTGTAGTAGCAGTGGTCAGGTTCTGTGGATGTGCAGAAGCCAGTGTTAATGAAAGTAAAGGATGGAAGGGAGATATTTTATATATTAACAATAATCCATTTAACATATTTAGTTGGGCAAAGGCAGTGACATTTGGTCTTTGGATAATGTGGTGTGGAGGTAAGCAGTGCCCTTTCACGTATATCTATTTGATTTCAGGGATTTACACAGTAGTGAGGAACCTCTTAAGAGAAAAAGGACAGGAGTATTGCTCCTTTCTTTTCCTTCGAGGTCATGTCTGCCAGACTCATTGATGTTGGGGGCAGGAAGGGGTGATAGGGAGTCCTGAGAAGGAACTAACCATAAGGGAGGGGTGATTTGTGGGCTTAATTCTAGATCATAGGTCTTAGGAAGGGACTGGAACATTCTACAAGCCAAGTCATCCTGTGAATTGACCTGAAAGAGCTTTATTTCCCAAGAACGATAATCGCTAGGTTGCTGTAGAAAACACCTTCTGAGTGTGATTCTCACAGAGGGAGCGTGCTCTCTCATACCTAGAGGAACAAATGGGGACCTTGGTCAATGGCTTGAGGTCAGCAGAGGTAGTGGCAAGAGAAGACAAGAATAGGAACAGCAGAAGAAGGTGGGCCACTCACATCCCATTTTTGCATACTGCTGTTTCAGCAGTGCTATCAGACACTGGTGATCCAGCACCGACATGGATGGAGCAATAGGACAGTGGCCACTGGCCAGGAGCTTTCAGAACTGTAATTCTGAAATTAAAGCAAATGAGGCTGACATTATTTTGTAGTGATGGTACAGAACCAGACAAGTCCCTGCACAGTTCTCCAGTCACTCTTCCCCTACCCCAGTGACTGAGGAAGCCCTGAGCTCCAGAAAGTATAATTAAAAGAGGAGCCTCCATCAGCCTGAGTCCCCAAGAGACTATGGAGAACAGAGACCCCTATTGACCTGAGCAGTACTATGAACATATGGTATACATGTAGTGTAAGTAAGAAATAAGTCATTGTGTTAAACCAATGGGATTTTCAGGTTAATTTGTTATTGTGGCATAACTTAACCTATCCTGACAATAATAAATGGGTAGGTTCAAAACCAAATACACTCTTTGATTTACTTCTGTGCATTTTCCAAAGTACTGTGGACATTGTTCAATTTCATGAAACATTAATATAAATTATTCTGAAATACAGACAGCCACAGAATAACTTACTTTAGCATGGTAGAAATATGCAGCAGTTGAGTTATTGCATGTATTTTTACTTATTTTTTTTTGTTTTGTGCCATATTTGAATCTTTGTTAACTGTGAGTTAGACGAGTCTAGCTCAAGAACATCAGCTTGTGAAAAATTGAATTTTATAGTGCGTGAGAAGTTAAAAGGTGTTAAATTCTAATTTATCTTGCAGAGATTTGCCAGTAATACATAAAGTTTAAAAATACATAGACTTTAACTCATCAAGTCTGAATTGCACATAAAGGGTCAAGAGAAAAAGTTTAAAGATCTCCAATTTTTGTTTCATTCTAGCCAACATATTGGAGACTACTTTAATGCCTTTCAATAGAGGAATGTTTTAGCTAAGTCTGTACATCCATTTAGCAGCCGATAAGAGCATGATTTATATGAATGTACTGAAATGGAACATTGCTCATGGTATATGCTGGTGATGGTGATATTTATGTGTCAGCTTGGCTGGGACACTGAGTGGTCAGATTAACGTTATTTTTGGGTGTATTTTGAGGGTGTTTCCTGACGAGATTATCAGTTGAATTGGTGGACTCATTAAAGCATCTTGCCCTCCCCTGTTGGGTGGGCATCATTCAATCCAATTCACTGGAGGCCTGAATAGAACAAAATGGTGGAGGAAGGTTGAATTTCTTCTCTCTGCCTGACTGCTGAGTGGAAACATCAGTCTTCTCCTGCCCTTGAACTAGGTCTTACACCATTGGTGTTCCCGGTTCATAGGCCTTTGAACTCAGGCTTGAATTTATACCTCTGACATTCCTGTGTCTCCAGCTTGTGCAGATTGTGGGGACTTCTCAGCTTCCATAATTGCATGAGCCAATTTCTTACAATAAATCTTATTATATATATGTTTTTTTCTTCTGGAGAACCCTGATTAGCACAATGTTGTATGAATGAAGCAAACAAGTTGTAGGATAACATATGTAGTATAATCTCATTTTTTGTGTTAAGAATTATAGTGTCTTGTCATGCATGCATAAAATGGTTTAAAAGATACACATCAATCTTAAAAGTGCTTACACTTGGCAAGAGGAAACGAGGAGTTGATAGGGAGACTGATTTTTTTACTTTATATACTTCTATGTTGTTTCATTTGTTTTTTACAATGAACATATATTCTTTATGTGAGACAACAACTTAAACAATTAAAATAAAGACTGAAATAATACTTGATGGATAACTATAATGAAATACTCTTTGGCATACATACCCCAATCTAAATATAAAAGACATCATTCTAAGGAGAAAACTAGACTATTCTTTAAAATAGAAACCAATGTCAGATGAGGTCATTAAGAATTTCAAAGAGGTCACAGAAGTTGGAGTTATATGTCTCCAAATAGTCACCAAGGGGTAACTGTGATGGCAAAGTTTATACGCTCTAATAGTAGCTAGTGTTCTCTACCTAATAAGTCCTTTTAAGGGATTTCTCTTTCTAAGATTTAAGGCCAACAGAGCAAGTGGAAGATAAGAATTGAGGGCTCCTAGCAAATTTTTGCCAGTTATTACTTCTCTAAACTTAACCAGGTATGCAAATAACAGTCTTTGCTCTTAAAACATTGATTTGGAAAATACGTAAAGGGGAGTCTTGGGTAAAATAAATTTGGAACTATAGCTCTAAATGAAATATTACAGGAAACAGTTCCTTAAGTGTGGCTTGTTACATGGTGATGTGAACTAGAATTCTTAAAATAACTATGATCTTTGATACCATTAAATAACCAACATATCCTGCCAATGTGGCCCTTCCAAAATCCTCTCGGAGCCCAGAATCATCTAGTTTGTATAGTCACATAGCCATCTAGCTCTGTTCTATAAGTGCCAAAGCTCCATTTTCTTCTGTGCTATTTATATGTGACCGCTAAATAGTGTTATTTTTTGCAAAATTAAGATTTTCAGGGACATCTTGCTCTTTATAATTTCAAGGAACAAATAAATATTCTATAGGAGCTTTTTTCAAAATATTTCAAACAAGAAAAAAGATTTGATATCACAAAGAAGTGAGGCTATTTTAAAATTTCATTTTTAATTTTTCTGGTTGTAGTGTTGTAGGAAGGTGTGGTTAAGTACCCAGAATGGAGCATTTGCTTAAACCAAAGGGGATTTCCTAATCAGAAGAAAAAGTCTCCTGGTATCAGCTGCAGGCTTGCGATACCGCAGGCCTTCCCTAAGTGTGTATGTCAAATTCAAAGTCATTTCTCCATGCTTGTCAAGTGAATTGAACCCCCTGATTGTCTCTGCCTGGGACAGTGATCCATTTCTAATGTCTGAGGCTAGAGTTTTTGAACTTATAAACTGTAAACTGTATTAAATAAAATGTCTTCTGATTGATGAGTGCTGCTCTCATAGGCTAATTTCTCATCTAAACAGTGATATGAAAATTCTCGCTAAAGGGCTGGTGACAGGAGTAAACGGGGGTAATAGCAGACTTAATCAAGAAAGACAAATGGGATTCATTAGCAACTGGCACTCAGCAGACAATCTTCAGAGACTTCTCAGTACAATCTCATTGGTCCAATCGAAAATAATTGTGTGCTGCTTTTATCACTGAATGCAGAACAAGCCCAGTGAAAAATTCTATTTGTGATATTAAGTAGAACTCACAATTGGATTGAATTCTGTGCCAGGTAACCCATCTTTGGTGAGAGGAAGGGAGGAAAAAGAAATCCTGGGTTTCATACTGGGGTTTGTTCTCTGATTAGTTTTTCCACATCGTTCATTCTACCCTGGTATTTACTTTATCAACTGGGTCCTGCCCTTACTGGCAGGAATATTTATACCAGAGGCATCTGGTTTCTGGCTGGCTTCAGAATTGGCACATGGTCCATTTCGTCCAGTCTCAGGGACCTCCTCTTTCAGTAATGCTTTGTCTTATTGAGGTGTTTCGGTCTGGCTGTGTGGCAGGGATGGCTAATTCTCAACCAGGAGTCATGCTCCCCTTCCATAATGTAGACAGTTTGCTAGGAAGTTCTGTCTAAATCAGGAACTATTTTTCCCAGTCCCCCTGCATTTAGGTGGGGGAAATGTGACTAAGTTCTCATCAACTGTTTCTGGGCCAAAGTAATGCATGCATTCCCAGGCCTATCCCATAGTACTTTCCTACTCAGTCTTTCACCCTCTGTTTTTCCAGATCTGTGAGCCAGAGCCAGAGGATTCAGCAGGTCCAAGGCACTTGTAAAGGGTGGAGCCACAGACAGGAGGAACACAAGTCATGCTTGAGAAAAACAGTGGATTTAACATAGAGGAGAAACAGTTCTCGCTTGCTTGAAGCTACTGAGAACTGGGGGTTTGCTGGGGACAGCACATAGTTTCACTTTGAAGGAGACAGCTAGTTTTATGGCTTCTCTCTGGCTTATTAGCTCTAGTGACCTTATTTCTCAACTGATTGCCTTAGCTTTTGAGTTTGCGCATAATTGGGCTTTAAAGAAAGTACCCTTCCACCTTGAGCTTGTGAGCTCTAAGCCCCAGTCCTGGATAGATAAAGGTTTGTTGCTGGCCTTCTCACGTCCCTTCCCGTAGCTCCATTCTCCAACCAGGTATAATGTGCCACTGACCTCCAGCCAGCCTTCCAGTGAGGAAATGGGATCAGACACATAGAGCCAATTGACATCTTATTTTCAGGTTTTTCCATCTTTAACATCCAGATTTTATATAGGAATTTTATGACAATAGGTCTTGTCCTAAGCCACCTGTCTGGCTAGATTGAGGGGAAGTAAAGATTGTGGCCCGGAAGTTTAAGTACTGCTTAAGCTTCTGTCCTCCAAGGCTCCACTTCTAGAGGTGCTGGGATGACCAATGGCAGGACCACTCTGGGACCCCCAACTATGGTAGATGTTGTTGTGGACCCACCCATACTCCAGCTCTCACCATTCCCATTACTGGTCTGTGGGGTCTATTTTAAGCCCCTGCTACTCTCCTCCTGAGGGTTTCATCTTGGCAGATCTGAAGTGCCTTCAGGGGCAGACTTCAGCCTATGACAGATGGTACTCAGGAATAAATAAGTCAGTATCTTGCTCCCCGGCAGGGGTACCAGTGGGGCATTCCCTACCTTGTCTCCCACAGTTCCCTGGTGGGACCGAGCCTCAGTTGCCACTCAGCTATAACGCAAACTTCATGGTGTTCTATCCCTTCTATGTTTTACTTCCCTACCCCCCTACAGGGGTTTTCTAGGATTAACACCCAAATTGTCTATGTGCATCCAAATCCTTATTTCTAGACCTACTTTTGGAGACTCTAAGACAGTAACATGCTTCATTTTAAGGATGCTGATATCGGTTGTTTTTGAACATCAGTAAATCAATGATGGGTTGTAACAGCTGATCTCTGATGTAGTGAATTACGTTCTACTATGTAGGGGATGTCAAACAACTTTTAACTGCATTAAAGCCAGCTAAACCTGACAATCATAAATAATTTTATTTTTTGGAGTACTAGAACACTGTAAAAGCTGTAATCACAGTTGTATTTTATCCAGTTGAAGCAACTTCAGGAAAATATGGTGAGTCCATCTCTCTCCTCTGCTCTCTTTCTTTTTTGAGGGTTCAACAGCACTGTTTCAGATATGCCACCACAGGGACACTGTGGCACCCTCTAACTGGGCTTGAAAGTTTCCATTCAAAATTACCTGCACCTAATTCAAGTTACCTGAACCTGGCAGGTGCAATGACCTGACAGCTGCCCCAGAAGGGGCAGCCCCCTTCACCTCTGCTTTAATATATGCCTACTTATTTCTGCAAACTGTACTGCCCAGCGGATATGCCAGTGTCTCTGGGCAGGAGTTTTATCCTTCCTACAAACTCCATCAACTGCTTTATCACCCCCAAATAAGCACATGATCTTAGTAATCTTAGTAACAATTGCGTGCTTGCTAGGATAACATGTCTTCAGTGCATTAGACATAAACACAAAATAAGTATAAAGACTAAGTAAAAACATTAGCCACACTACACACTGTAGTTTCAGCCCACGTTCTCCTCTCCGTCCACTTTCTATCAAACTGCCGCCACCACAGCCTTCCTAATTAGAGATTCTGGAGTTGCTTCGGCTCTAGGTATGAATAGAGTGAGTGGCATGAGATGTCTTACCTTGACTTCGTGCCCTTTCCAAATCTCTCTGCTTTTAACTGTCTCCTCCCCGTCTCTTGGCTACCTTACTCTGAGGCTTTACGGCAGCCACGTTTCCCATGACTTTCCTCATCACTAGACAATTGTCAGAGTGAAAAATCTGCCCCACATGATTCCAGCCAGGAGAAGATAACGTAATCCTCTACATTTTCAGCAAAAGCAGGTGACAGCATATCTTCGTCCTTAAGATACCTAAGGCAATGCGAGACTTCACCTCGCAACTCACCTTCTTCAGGACCCATAATAATGAGTAAGTTGAGCGGAGATCACAATGTTGAGGGTGAACTGCCAAACATCCGTCAGCACCCACTGATGCCTGTGTTATTGCCCTGAAGTATTTCTTCAGGTTTTGAAGAGTGATGTGAGAGGGCCCTCCTGCGTTGACTCTGGCCACTGAGCTGTTGGAAGGGACACTTCTCAATATGGCAAGGTATTTCATTCCCCACAGCTAAAGGCTTAGCAAATCCCTTCTGATGAAAGCCACTAAGCAAAGGCTTGAAAATTCACCCAGAGCTATAGAAACAAAGGACAGGTGCTAACTGAAGCAGGAGAACCTGTCTTTCTAGCAAAATTCTTAAATTAATAAATAAAACCCTCAGAATGTGATTACAGAAATTTCATTAGTTGCCACAGGAGAAATTATATATGTATAATTTTTCTGTAGCACATATTATATTGTAATTATAACATATATTAAATGTACCTATATTCTTTTATTCAAATAAATGGTTGCCTACTATACAGGGATACCCCGCTTTTCAAAGGTTCGCTTTACACCACTTTGCTATTTTTTTTTTTGCGGGCCTCTCACTGTTGTGGCCTCTTCCGTTGCAGAGCACAGGCTCTGGACGTGCAGGCTCAGCGGCCATGGCTCATGGGCCCAGCCGCTCCGCAGCATGTGGGATCCTCCCGGACCGGGGTACGAACCCGTGTCCCCTGCATCGGCAGGCGGACCCCCCAACCACTGCGCCACGAGGGAAGCCCCACTTTGCTTTTAAGAAAGACCTACATAAGTAAAATTGTCCCTCAGTATTAGCAGAGGATTGCTTCTAGGACCCCCAAGGATATCGAAATCCGTGGATGCCCAAGTACCTTAAATAAAATGGTGTATTATTTGTTTACAATCTATACACATCCTCTTATATTCCTTAAATCATCTCTAGATCACTTCTAATACCGAATGCAATATAAATGCTATGTAAATAGTTGTAAATACAGTGTAAATCAGGGGTCCCCAACCCCTGGGCTGAGGACCGGTAGCAGTAGCGGTCCGGCCTGTTAGGAACCCAGCTGCACAGTAGGAGTTGTGCAGCAGGCCGGCGAGCGAAGTTTCATCTGCCGCTCCCCATCGCTCCCCATTGCTGGCAGTACAGCCTGAACCATCGCTTGTATTTCTGCCTGAACCCTTCCCTCCCACTCCCCTGTCCGTGGAAAAACTGCCTTCCACAAAATGGGTCCCTGGTGCCAAAAAGGTTGGGGACCGCTGAATTGTAAAGAGTTGCTGGTGTGCAGCAAATTCACGTTTTGCTCTTTGAAAGTTTCTGGATTATTTTTTTAAAAGTATTTTTGATCATGGTTAGTTGAATCTGTGGATGCGGAAACCATGGATACGAAGGACAGACTGTACCTGTTTCTGCTAACGGAAAGAAATCCAAAGAGGATTTTCTCTTTTATGGAAAAAGTGAAAGCCACCATAGCCTTCAGCATTTGTTTTGCAGCAGCTACTACAGAGGCAGAGCTCACCTGAGCAGGAAGAGTGGCACCGCCAAGCTCCTTCCCTGGGAACTGCACTCAACATCTTAGCATCAAGCCCCATAGCTCTGAACTGTGTCTGTGAGCAACTATCTGTGCTTTATCTCCATTTATTTTCTGTATAGTTAGCAGGATGTGCCCTTAGGTAATTACTTCTTCAGTCTACAAAAGATTTCATAGGAATACTCTCCTTTTGGATAGCAAGGGAAACCTGTACACAATTACCAACACTGTTTAGTCGCTTAATGCTAAGTCTTGGGGGTTGTTCTATATCTCCCCTTATAAAAAAATCCTTGTTTTACATAATGTATTTATAAACATGGTCGTTATTGCTACATAAAGGTTACGTTATGTACTGGATTTGATCTCTGCAAGACGATCATTGTTCTTGTAGTTAATCGTAGCACACCTTCAAGCCAACCTAATAATGTTCAAGTGTATCTATTTTCTAAAGCACCAAAAAACTCAAATATAAGAATTTTAATGGTCAACTATAATGTAAAGACTGCTGAAATATGCTGACTCTTGCAAAAGGGATGTTTAGAATTCAAGTTACCATGACCGTGAATAACATGGTTTACAAAACATTTAGAATTGGTCATTAGCACGAAATCCCAAATAAAGTGAGATAACATGATTAAGTAGATTTCTCTGTAGTTTATTAAGAAGCCTTTGTGTTTGCTTAATGTGACTAAGGAGTTTACATTAGAAATGAATATTATTTACTTGAAAAGACAAATGTAAACTACCATGTTGACCTTGGATTGCTTTTCCTCCTTGACATTCTTTTCTATTCATAGCCTATCTTGCTGTAGGAGAATAGGAATTATTAAAAGTTCTGGAGAGTGTGTCACTTGCACACTTTTACCATAATTGTCTCATATGTAAATTGATATCTTATTGTGGAGCAGCCTGCCAAAGATAAATTCTATTCATATGTGGATATATATTTTTTCCCTATTTAGCCTCAGCTGCTGTGAGCCAAAACAGTGTGTGTCCTTGTCCCCTGTGGATTCAGCCCAGCATCAAACACCAGGTCTTGCTTCTCACAGACACAGAGAAAAAATAGTGGGTGAATTGAACCATGCTAAATTAGATATTAAACATCATTTTTAAATTCATTTCCTCCCCCTAGCTTCCAGGTAACAACAACAAAAGAAGTATTCAAAGAAGTTTCTTGCTTTGGGGTCACAATCCATGATAGTGACAGGAACTGAGTGAAACATGGTATAAAAACAGAAAACTATCTAATAGCAATCACCAAGTAGAAGTGACACTTTTTACATGATTTCTAGGTCTGATTCATTGCTTTTGGAAAGCTGGCAACCTTATTTAAAAGTCTGATTTTTCCAGCTCCACAGAAACTTCTTGGGAAATAGGTAACTACAACTCCTGAGATAACTTTGGTGCTAGGAGAACAGAGGAAGTTACTGGAGTCAGGGACCAGGAATGCAAGCCAGGGATAGTGGTTGAGGCTTCAAAGGGGCAAAGACTACATGGAAAGCATCTTTTTGTCTCCCGAACAGAAAAGGTTACCTTTTGGGAAGTATAACCAAGGCTATGGCAACAGAAACAACTTATGTTTGGTCCTGATTCCCTGACTTACTTGCCGTCTGATCTTGGAAAAATTATTTAGCTGCTCAGTCTCTTTAAGCATAAGTGAGGCATAATTATAGCATATAATTAGTAATTTAACTTTTAGGATTAAATGGGATAATCCATGTAAACCATCTAGCCAATCTAGCATATAGTAGATGTTCGTTAATGTTAGGTACTGTTATTACCGATTCTGTAAATTGCATTCTGTAAAGGGGAGTGGACGAATTGTCCTTTTGAGTATAGTCTCAGCTAGACTGTAAGTGGTTCTTTTTCTAACCAGCATTCCAACTGTAGATAGAGAATATAGTTGCTCAAACACAATCCTTAGGGCAGAGAAAGATGAATGATTGCTCTTCTGAAGGGAAATTGGATCCTCCTGTTGATACCACTGAAGCCCAATAAATAATGCCAAGAGGGACTCCAATGCCGCCAGTGAAAACAAGAGGTATATAATGATAGGCTTGAGATGAGTAATTTGAAAGCACCATGAAAAAGAGTCATTAGGACCTCTAAAATGAATCTGGAGGCTTCCCAGAGCACTATGCTGACCTTCTCTGGAAGATCTAGTTCTTAAATGCAAGCACCAACGTCTGTTCTACCCATGTAGAATGGCAGTAAGCAATCTCATAAAAGTGATAAAGAACTTTTAAAGCTAAAACTAGTTAAAGCATTTCCTTCTCTCTTCATGTTAATACTTTGGCAGACTGTAATGCCAGCTGATATGTGGATAGGAAGGAAAGTGCTTTAAGGAGGGGATTGGCGTGAGTCCCCTGGGTTGTACTATGTCCAGAAGGGAGGCCTATGAGAACACTTCATGAGAATAGAGGTTCCAAGGCAACCAAATTAGGAGCCATTCACTACCAATGGAACCTGGGAATTATCACCTGGGAATGATGATCAGGTGATTATCATAAGCTGGATGGTGATCAGCATAAGCCAAAATGTAGAAGGAGGAGGAGATTAGTAACAGAGACGTCTGGCAATGAGAAGAGATAGAAGCTGAGGCCACAAATACGGATACTCTCACACCTGCTTGGGACAAGGCAGGTCCTAAAAGAAGTGTGTCAAATTGGGCAGAGATGCACTGTCCGAGTAATGCCCCAAAGTCTGGACACTATGCAGGAGGATTAGAGGATAGATGGACATTCCTCTCCCCAGAGACTCTGCTAGAATTTCCCCCCATACTGAGCATTTATTCATTCAGACACTTCCCACTTGGTGAATGAATGACAGGTATCACACACTTTCAGCTTCACTTGGGCTGATATCTGGCATGTATCATTTCCTTCTTTCCTCAATTTTCCATTGTCAAATCATCCATTAAATTGGATTGAGCCCGCCTAAGCCAGCCTGTCATGGAGTACTCAGGGGAGATTACTCTGAAAGGAACAAGACCTTGGCTGTCAGGCAGGTTAGCACAAGCTCTCACCACTCAGCTCTCACCTCTCAGAAGTCCTGTGACATCGCAGGGGGCTCAGCTGGATATGTGAGCAGTCCTTTGATATTTTACGTTCAAGTCTCACCCTGTAACCTTCTGAGATAATTTCCCCAACAAGTGTTAGATAATTTGGGGGAGAATTTTAACTGTGAAACCTCAACTGATGTTTCCGTCAAAAATCATTTGTTTAAACATTAGAAAAGGAAAGTCCCACAAAAGCAAGCTGAATTAGCTCCTTGTTCTTTAGAGAGATTTGAAACACATTTTTCTTGTACGGATCACTTTCCAGGGGAAGGTGTCTCTTCACCCAGGGCATAATGGCAGCATTGTTGTCAGGAAGCATGAAAAGAGTGCCGACTTCAGTGAAATGGGAAGTTGGCAGCTTTCATGCTCTGTCCTGGATGACACTTCTTCGCACGGGTGACAGAGCTGTTGTGCTTCAAACAGGAGCCCATAACCATCGGAAACTGATTGTTGGAAGGGGCTGATAGGAAAGTTTAGGGCTGTCTCAAACTAAATACACGTACCCCAGTGTCCTAGGCCTGGTCCAGGTCTTGGAAAACATATTTGTGAATTCAACTACAGTCGATTTTTTGTTTTTAAACATATTGTCATTGTAGTTCCACAAGGCTGAAGAGGTGATAGTTAGCTTCTCCTGTTTCAAATATGAATTCAAAATTCATAGGAGACACAATTACCCTATACTTTCTTACATTTACTTTGTCTTTCTAAAGGTAGTTTCTGCAATTTCCTCTGCAAACAAAACCTTAATTATATATTGAATATGCCCAAATGTTTGTTTGATTATAGTTGCTTTTGTCTGTCTTTTCCCCTTCCTTACTGCCTTGGTTCAGAATGTTATTATTTTTCATTGGGTTTTGACATGGCCTCTTCTTTTTTTTTCTTTTTTTTGCGGTATGTGGGCCTCTCACTGTTGTGGCCTCTCCCGTTGCGGAGCACAGGCTCCGGACGCGCAGTCTCAACGGCCATGGCTCACGGGCCCAGCAGCTCCGCGGCATGTGGGATCTTTCCAGACATGAACCCATGTCCCCTGCATCAGCAGGCGGACTCAACCACTGTGCCACCAGGGAAGCCCTTGACATGGTCTCTTAACGAGAGTCTCTAACAACATTCTTGCCCCTTCAAACCATCTTCTATAATGCTGAAAATGCCATCTTTCTCCAAAACAAAGTTGATCCTGTCATTTTTCTTTTTAAAATCATTCAATATCTCCCCATTGCTTATTGTCCACTGTACTAGAGTCCCTTTAAGTGAATCCCACACGCTACTCAAGCCAGCTCAGGGATTCCATGAAAAGTCACCATGAGCTGTTCTACCTTGGGAATCCTTCCTTGGTATCTCCTTGCACCTGCCTTTGCTCAGCTCCTTGCTTGGCCCTCACTCTGTCTTGTTACTTGGGTTGACAAGTCAGTTTTAGATGTATTAACCTGGCTTCACTGTTGGCCTTTCCCCTGGACATGATTTCCTGTATTCCACCTGGCTTCATGCACTACAAAGCTGCATTATTTAGTTTATTCATTCATCCATCCATTCATTCACTTAAAAATGGTGTCAAGTACTATATTAAGTATTGGGAATAGAATGGTGAATGATTGACCTTGCTCAAAATTGAACTGCATACACTGAAGTAGAGGAAAAAGATAAATCTTGTAGTATCAAAGGATATTCTCAGAGGAAGTGATGTCTAAGCTGACAACTGGAGGAATAGCAGAAGGTAGAGTGAAGAAAGGGGGAAGAGTGTTCTATCGTATATTAATGCCCAGTGAGAGAACTTCCCAAATGCAGAAACTAGATCAGGGAGAGTAAATGGCAAGAGATGAGGCTGGACAGCTAAGCATCAGTCACACCATGACGGGCCTTACATACCAATAAGGAATCAGATTTCATCCTGAGGCCAGTGAGGACTCATCGAGGAGATATTAATTGATATTAATTGATTTGAACTGTAGTAAAGTGACTCTAGTTTTGTACATAGATGCATTTGGAATGGGTAAGACTGGGGCCAGGGACAGCAGGTAACTATAACCACTGTGAAAAGTGCTAACACTGACCTGGACTAGTACCGGGGCAATCTTGATGGAAAAGATTGCATGGGTGTGGCATATTTAGGAAATAAATTAAAGCTCTGAACTAAAAGAACTTAGTGGTGGAAAAGAAATGGAAAGTTGTAAATAATAATAATAAAATTATAATGACTGAAACTTCTTGAGTACTTACATGTACAAAGAATTGTTTACATACACGATCTCATTTCATCTTTACACAATCTATGGGATGGGTACTATGATTGTGCCTATTTTCAGATGAAAATCTCAGGCACAGAAGGGTTACATTACTTGACCTGGGTCTGGGGTGCAAGCTCAGGTAGTTTGTGACTGAGGCCCACATTCTTAGTTATTACGTTAGACTGCCTCAGATAGATGAGCAATACCTCTTATTTTTATCTCACCAGGTTAGGTAAGATATTGAATGTTTATCAATGTAGCTGGAATGTAGCTTCTAAGGGGGCACATGACGAGTGCTTCTTGGCAAAAGTCTAGCTATACCAAGCTTCTAGTTGCTTTTAGAAGAGGCCATGTGCTGATAGAGCCACAATCTATTGGGTTGTGTGGGAATTAATGATGGTTTAGTTTCAAGGAGAAGACATTAATCCCTATCATGTCAAGTAACAATGAACTCAAACTCAAGGAACTCAGTTACCAGGAATAGAACTGAGCCTAGACTGGGAACTGGAAAGTTAGAAAAAAACCTCCCTTTCTTGCTCAGTCTTGGAGGAGCTTTGTCTCTGCTTCTTCACCAAGTTAGTATCTCTCATGCTTCTCTCCACCAACAGATGACCTCTGCTTTTGTCAGTGTACTCATGGCTAAAAATGGCTTCCTCCTCTAAATCCACATACCGAAGACCACAGTCTCTACCTCCACAATTTCTCTGTACTTCTTAGAACAAGTTCTATAGAGAAGAAACTCATTGGCCCACCTTGAGTCCCACATACAGCTCTGGTTCCATCAGTTGTGGTACAAATGAAGCCACACAGAATCACCATTTCTGAAGGAGCTGGGAGTGGAGGCAGAGTCTCTTAGAAGGAAGCTTGGGCAAAGAAGGAAAGACTAGCTGTTAGTCTAATTTGGAATGTTATTTCACTCACTCTTAAAGAGATGGAAATATAAGGGATGTGTCAGGATGTCGGTGGAGGTGATGATTTAGATACAACTCTACTTTATCTGGGTTCTTCTGGATGTGACGCTTCCACTAGTGGTTCTAAAGTGTTCCAGGTCTGACTTCCCATACATAATGTATTATGTATTTTCACTTAGCCATCCTCTTTTATCTACGTTGTTACTGTATTAATTCAGTCTCATATCATTTCTGACTTGATTACAGTGGTAGCTCCATGACTGATCTTTCTGCCTTCAGTATCTCTTGGCTCTAGTCCTTCCTGTCCTTCTTTCACATTCCTACCAAATTGTTCTTTCCAGGATACAAAATAAAATAGCTTTTACAGAGGCCTAAGACAGTATGAAGCAAGAGGGAATTTCACATCTTTCCTTTCTACTTCCCTACTTACCTCCTATACTCCCTTATGGGGCTGCTTGCATTTCCTTCTTGTGTCCATTCTCTTAGACCTGTGACTGTATACAAAGTATGCACTTTTGCACTTCTTTTAAATGTATTTTTTTAATTGAAGTATAGTTGATTTGCAATGCTGTGTTAGTTTCAGCTGTACAGCATATTTATTCAGTTATATATATATATGTGTGTAATATATATATATATATATATATACATATACATTCTTTTTCAGATTCGTTTCCCTTATAGGTTATTACAAAATATTGAGTAGTGTTCCCTGTGCAATACAGTAGGACCATATAGTAGTGTGTATATGTTAATCCCAAACTTTTAATTTAACCCTCTCTCCCCCTTTCCCCTTTGGTAACCATAAGTTTGTTTTCTATGTCTGTGAGTCTATTTCTGTTTTATAAATAAGTTCATTTGTACTGTTTTTTTTTAATTCCACATATAAGTGATATCATATGATATTTGTCTTTCTCTGTCTGGCTTACTTCACTTAGTATGATAATCTCTAGGTCTATCCATGTTGCTGTAAATGGCATTATTTCATTCTTTTTTATGGCTGAGTAATACTCCATTGTGTGTGTGTGTGTGTGTGTGTGTGTGTGTGTATACCACATCTTGTTTATCCATTCATCTGTCAATGGACATTTATGTTGCTTCCATATTTTGGCTATTGTGAATAGTGCTGCTATGAACATTGGGGTTCATGTATATTTTCAAATTAGAGTATTTTCCAGATATGTGTCTAGGAGTGGGATTGCTGGATCATATGGTAACTCTATTTTTAGTTTTTGAAGGAACCTCCATACTGTTCTCTATACTGGCTATACCGATTTAACCTGCAAAACTTTCCCTTTATCTTCCTCTTCACTGGAGAACTTCTATTTAACCTTCAAAATTTCACTCATATTTGACTTTCTTAGGAAAATTTTCTTGCTGGTCTTCCTTTGAGACAACACCCCTGCACTCTGCCCTTGCCCCATTGTAAATCTAGAATGTTTTATCAAAGATACTCCCACATGAATATTAAATGGAATTCTCCATCTTACTACTCTGGTGAGAGTTTTGAATAACTAAAACAAAAATTTTCCTACTGAATGCACAACCACATGTTTTGCTGATTATAGGTATATGTTAAAGTTTGAAGTGCCCTTGGCATTATCTAATTCAACCCCCTTAGTTTATAAGTAAGAAAACCCATGGAGGTTAAATGACATTTCTAAGGATACACAGAGCACAATATCAGAACTGGAACTATTTTTGTTCTCCCACCTCATGGTCTTTTCTACTACAACAGAGCTGCCTCAAATGCCCTTTTACCTATGAACTCTTCATTAACCTCCCCTCTGACAACCAGTCTTTGTCAGTGCTCTTATAGCTTTTCCTTTTATTATTGGTACTGGCATTGGGCCTCAGAATGGGAAGGTTAATGCTCTTTCTATAACTTCTCTATGAGATTGCATGCGTTTGACGGCTGGCACCATATGCTCAATATCTATGTTCCCCCCCAATGTCTAGCATGGTGACAAGTATACAGCAGGCTTCCATAAAGGTTGGCTGAAAAGAACAAAAAGTGTTGACAATTGGAAATAAAAGCTGGTGTTGAATTCATAGATAATATGTATGAATGTGTCTGACCAGTGCAATTTCAATGATCTCTCTTTAGAACTCAAGTGCTATGTGACCTTTAGACAGGCATTACTGTCAATCATCAAAACTCAGAGTCAAATGATAGAACTGTTTTTTATTGTTAATATCATTCTAATAATCCTTACAATTAGAGTCTTTTCACATGTATTGTGTTCTCTTATAACATACCTTAGCATCATGTTTATCATTGATTCAACCAAGTAAAGAGAGATTCAGGTTGGGAAAACTCCAGTTCTTGTACAAATAAACCCTAGTACTGATTTTTTATAGAGTACTTTTAAGAATTAATTTGTCCACATTTTTAAGGATTTTCAAAAGGAAAGGAATATTGGCAATGCTAGATAAATATTTAGTCCTTATTGTGCTGGTTAATGGTCTAAAATTGAATTTTTTAAATGTTAGAATTCAGCAGGGCATTTGTAAAGAGTGATTTTGGAGCTTCTCGGGAAAAAAAATATGCATTTTTGATAATTTTCTCTGTCTCTTACAAGTCTTTTTTCATGTATTCTCTCCTTCTTTTAACAAGAAAAGTAAGAGAACACAACTAATAACTAACTAATCCTCGGTTGTGTGCCCCTTCAGGGCCCTGTGTATGTAATAGACCATCTTGTCACAGTAAAGTGGCTCCTTCAGAACCTACTGCAAAAGCATTAAGCCCTTTTATTGGATTACATATATCCAGACTGTGTGGAAAGGTCAGCTTTAAAGTAGTTCTTCTCTGCTTAAATCCCCCCTTCCTCTCTTGGTAGCAGGAGTTGTGTTCATGACATTGGTTAAAACATCTGATATTCTGTGGGAAATTTCCCCCCTTATTGGTAGTTTCTTATCATCAAGATTGGCTTCAGGGAAGCCTGCACTTCTCTGTTCCAGCATTAGGACAATGGGAAGTTCTGTCTATATCTGACAAACACCAGCCAGGAAAGTGCCAGGTTTGTGTACTCACCCTGTTCTGTCCTGTGTCACCAAGACAGTGCCCCCCTTAGCTTGCCTCAAGGAGGATGAGATGTCATGATAGAACAGGGGATCCCACACCATGATCTGTGATCACTTTCTCCTCCACAAAAGTAAGTTGATTCATTGTATGATCAAGCCACTCAAGATGGATGTTCTCTTGTTCTCTATACATCCCCTGCCTGACCAGGGCCTGCTTCACCTACACCCTACTCACCTGACTGACCTTCCTACTTACTGGTCCCAGTCCCCAGCTAGTGATTGTTCTTATCAAAGGGGTGGTGATTGTTCTTATCAAACCCGTGCCCCTTTGCGGGTTTCCCTGGTAGCTCCCCTATAACTGGCCCCACCCCCTGGGAGTGAAGATTGCTGCCACTTTCTGCCTGCCACAGCTGCACGTGATGGGGTATTGTTACTCCAGGACTTTGCTTCAAACGTGTAAGCTCCCCATCCATTAAACCACGGATGTCTCTGTTGCTGACTCCGGGCTCTTTCTTCGGTCTTAGAGCTGGGTAAGCACAGGCTTTGTATACCTGCAGGGTGCAGCCCAACACACATCCATTTTTTTCTCAGTGACTTTATCATCACCCAGAACTTCATAAATTGAGCCAATCTAAAATGGTAATAGCTAATATTTATTATTGAGAGCTGACTCTCTACCAGATGTCATGTCCAGGACTTCACATAGCTTATCATATTTGATCTCTACAAAAATATTTTTAAATAAGAGCTTTATGGAGAAATAATTTACATATCACAAAATTCACCCTTTGAAGTATAGAAGGCAGTGGTTTTTACTTAGTATATTCACAGAGTTGTAGAACAATCACCACCATATAATTTCAGAGTATTTTTATCACCCCAGAAAGAAACCCTCTGTCCATCAGTGGTTACTCCCCATTCTCTCCTTCCCCTGACCCCTGACAATCACTAATCTTTCTATTCCTATGGATTTTCCCATTCTTTCCATTTCATGTAAATGGAATCATATAATATACAGTCTTTTGTAACTAGCTACTTTCACTTAGCACAATGTTTTGAGGGTTCATCACTGTTTTGGTATGTATCAGTACTCATTCCTTTTTATGGCCAAGTAATATTCCATTGTATGGTTTACCATATTTTGTTTATCCATTCATCAGTTGATGAACGCTTGGATTATTTCTACTTTTTGACTCATAAATGATGCCTCTATAAACATTCATATACAGGTTTTTGTATGTAGACATAGATTTTCAATTTTCTTGGTTGTATATATATATATGGACTTCAAAACACTCATAATATACAGTATCACCATCTTCAGCTGAGAAAACTGATGCTTGAAAAAGTTAAGTAACTAACTCAGTTAGTCATGGCAAACCAGTGCTAGTAGATAATAATCCTCATGGTCAGACAGCCTGGAAACTTCAGTCTTTGACTGCTCTCTATCTCTGGCACTCTTCATAACAAGTAAGCATCTGGATGCTCTGAGTCTTTCTTTGGCTTACTGCTTTCCATTCCCAAAGCCTTCATATAATGTGGTAGATACTGCTAGTTGCTTACTCACTATGCATTTTCTCCTTCTTTCCTTGTAGCAAAATCCTGACTTGATTATTGGTTTCAAGGTGCCCAGCTGAAAACTTCATTCATTAGTTTCACTTTCATAAATGGGTGGCCACATGCCACATTGCTGGTCAGTTAGAAATAAATCAATGTCAGATGTTGTTAGGTGGAGCTCTGAGTAAAAAATGAGGTTTTTAAAACATGGACATTTTAGTTGGGATGAGCCATTTTTGTCTTCCCCACTCCCTCACTTTCCTGGAGTATGATGTAATAGCTGGAGCTACAGCCACCATTTTCACCCCAAAGGAAAGTCCAAGAGAATTGCAGATATCTTGGCCTTAATTCTTGAACTACTCAAGCAATTCCAGAAACTGTCTACTTGCAAACTTAATAGGAGTTATCTAACCCTATTTAGTTAAGAAGGTGCTATTTTGGTTTTCCTATGTAGCTGAATACAAATTTCTAATTTTGACAGGACTTCAGGTAAATGGAATCCCTTAATTGTCCTTACATTTCCATTGTCAAAAATCATACTCATGTTGTAAAGTCCAACTTAGGTGAGCTTTTTAAGAGAATATACCTAAATCCCTATTGAAAGTGACCTCTTACTGTATTTGTTCTAGTACTCAATTTGTATCTCTCACCTGGAGTTTGTAACATATTGCAATATGGATATTTGTGCATATCTCCTTTTCCAATTTTGGCGACATTAGACTTAGAGAATCTGAGGGAAAATTTAAGGTGTTGACATTTTATCTGAGTGGTACAAGTCTAAGACAATCAAGATGAAGAAAAAGAGAAGAGAACCAAGAAAAAACACATTAATTTGAATCTATTGCAGTTGGCCCTTTGTATCCAAGCTTTTGCATCTGTGGATTCAACCACCCTTGAATCAAAAGTATTAAAAAATAGGGAGGGTGGGAGGGAGGGAGACGCAAGAGGGAAGAGATATGGGAACATATGTATATGTATAACTGATTCACTTTGTTATAAAGCAGAAACTAACACACCATTGTAAAGTAATTATACCCCAATAAAGATGTAAAAAAAAAAAAAGTATTAAAAAATCCAGAAAGTTTCAAAAGCAGAACTTGAATTTACCACACACCAGCAACTATTTACATTGTATTTGCAACTATCTGCATAGTATTTACATTATATTAGATATAAATAATCTAGGGATACTTTAAAGTATATGGGAGGATATGCATAGGTTATATGCAAATACTACACCATTTTATATAAGGGACTTGAGCATCCCTAAATTTTGGTATCTACAGTTGTGGTGGGGTCCTGGAACAAATCCCCTGAGGATACTGAGGGACAACTATACTTCATGATGAGAGACAGCATGTTTTTCAGATCACATGTGTACTCAGTACATGAGACTTCACCAGGCAGATTACAAAGAGGATTAACACCTCAGAGTAATGTAATGTATGTATGAGAGAAAGAAGGGAGAATTAATCTGTCTGACTTTCTCTCATCTCCTAGTTCTTACTGGGCAAGTTTTATCTTATGGGAAATAATTAATTTTTCATCTGGCTCTGTAGGAGCTTCTCAGGAAGCCAAATCCCACACTCCCATGTATGGTGTTGCATCAAAGTATAAGAGTGGAGGGAGATTTGATGAAGATGGGTAGTCAGCTGAGAGAGAAAGGAGGCAGTCAATGGAGTCTGAGAAAGCATGCAAGGATTGTATCTAAACCATAGACAGACAAAAGTTGTTTAATTAAAAGTTAATTCTTAACAGAAGAAATGTTACATGTTCAGTAGCATTAACATTGAATTTCAACATTATAAAATTACCTACAATCTTATTTTCTATTATAACAAGTTTAACTTTTTTTGTGTATATCTTACCACTTGTGTGTATATCTTTTTACAATATATACACAAGAATTATTTTCAATGGCACCATGCTGAACCCAATTTCTGTGATTTTATTTTTCACTAATTATATCATAAAATTCTTGATATTATTCAATATTATTTTACTATTTAAGTTTTAATAGCAACATAATATAAGAATGTGCCATATTTTTGACAAATCTTCCATTTCATGGTATATTGGTTGTTAATATATATTTTTAGCTATCAAAAACTATTGAAAACTGTGTGATGAACATTCTTGTTGATCCATTTATGAGAACTTCAATCATCTATTTTCTCAGTTGAAATTACTGGAGGTGAATTTATGCCATAGAATATGAATACTTTTAATTCTTTTGATATATATTGTGAGATTATATTCCAGAAAGATTTTCTAATTTATGTTTAGTTATTAATTAATTAGAGGTCCTACTTTTATGTACCAATCTTGTGTAAAATTCTTAGAAATTATTTTCTAAGTTGCCTGATGAAAAACAGTATCTCATTCATATTTTAAAGTTGAATTTCTTGATTACTACTGAAGATGAATATTTTATATATGTTTCTAGACAATTAGCTTCTCTTCTTTTGTGAACTGCCTGTTTGTGCCCTTTGTCATGATTTTAATTTACAAAGATTATAAGGTTCTTTGAGGACAGAGACTACATTTTATTCCTGCTGGAGTCCATCTCCATCACTGTTGTGCCTGGGCTGGGACTTTTAAGTGTTTGCAGAATGAAAGAATGACAATCCACTATTATGTTTTTACTTAGTTACCAATAAAAGAATTAAATTAATTTTGCACATTTGTATTTAGTGGGAAACAAATGCCATTTTTCTCAACAAAAGTTTTTGTTTTTTTTTTCTGAAGAAAATTTCTTAATTTCTTTTCAACAATAACACCATTTTTAGCCTGAATGGATAAATACAAGATTGGACAGATTCAGCTATTTTCACTTTTTTTTTTTTCCTTTTTTCCTCAGCAACTGTCAGATTTTTCTATTCTTACAAGCTATTTTGGGATACTCAGACACAAATAGGGATTTATTATCTCATTTCATTACAGAAAATGAAAGCACTAAAATAAAACATCTCAAAAACTCTACAAACTTGTGCTTTTTCTGGATTATATAACACAACTGAGCCCACCAGGAAGATAATACTCAAACTTTTTTGAGCCTAATTGTTCTTAAACTGACCTGCTTCTTCTTTCTCAGAACATTTTATTTTCACAAGAACTTCTATATTCATTGAATTTGGGGATGTGCAAGTAACATATATATAAAGATTTTTAAAATGTTTTAATAGATATTGCACTTGAATATATATTTATAGGTATATGTACAAACATACATATATTCCTTTTGGCAGATTATTTTTCTTCACTTTTCACAAGGGTTCCATGCTATGCAGAGAAAGTGAAAGTCACCATCTTCTAAGGTAGCTACGAGGTCTCAAGTACACAAATATGTATACAGCTGTGTATAAGACCCCAAAATTCTGGAATCACAATTGATATAGCACTTTGTTTTCTAAATAAAGTTATAAATGATTAAGCCATGTATTCATTGTATAATTTGGTAAATAAAATCATGTAGAAAGAAAGCTTTCCAATTTCATCATTTAGAGATAAGTCAATAGCATTGTATTATAGTTCTACCTTTTTTTTTTTTTTTGGTGGTTGTACGTGGGCCTCTCACTGTCGTGGCCTCTGCCGTTGCAGAGCACAGGCTCCGGACGTGCAGGCTCAGCGGCCATGGCTCACGGGCCCAGCCGCTCCACGGCACGTGGGATCTTCCCGGACCGGGGCACGAACCCGTGTCCCTTGCATCGGCAGGCGGACTCTCAACCACTGCGCCACCAGGGAAGCTCTACCATTTATTTTTGATAGAATTTCACCATTTATTTTCTATAGAGATACAGACACATTATGTATGTATATGTATTTTACTAGAAGACTGTAATAGTAGTTGAAAATAACATGTATTGACATTTTTTTCAATTAAAAATAATATATTCTCACTATGGAGAATTTGTTAACAACAAATATCATTTATATGCTATTTCCAATTATTTAATATTTAGGTTTTTTAAAAAATTTTTATTTTCTCTTACTATTATTATAAACAACTTTTAAAGATTATTTTGAGATTTAAGAGGATAGGCAATTCTGTCTGTAGATATTTAACCTTATTTATTCTTCCAAATTGTCAAATGTATTGTGCTGGATCCATCATTTATACATTGACTTGAAATACCACCTTTATCATGTCCTAAATTCATATTTGTGTCTGGGATTTTTATCATATTAATGTTGCCATAAATTCATAGTTACTGACTTCAGCCAGGTTCTCATTACTCATTTTTATATCTTCATGCTTGGCTTCCATTTCCATTCCCTTCAGCTATTATTTTAGAACTTCACTACAGCTCGGCACTCCCTTCTAAACCTTCCTGCTACTCCCTGAACCCCTTCTTCATCAATAAGATAAGGCTACAACCGTGGTTTTCCACAGCATCCGTCCATTAGTTTCCTAAGACTGCTGTAACAAAGTACCACAAACTTCGTGGTTTATGACAACAAAAATTTACTATCTCAATTCTGGAGACTAGAAGTCTGAAATCAAGACATCAGCAGGGTAATGCTCCCTGTGAAATCTGTAGAAGAGCTTCTTCTTTGCCTCTTCCTGACTTCTGGGAGTTGTTGACAATCTTTGGTATTCCTTGGTTTGTAGATGGATCACTCCAATCTGTTTCGGTTGTCACATGGCTGTCATTCCTTGTGTGTCTTCATGTCTTCTTCCATCTCTGTGTGTCTGTATCCAGACGTCACTCTTTTTATAAGGACTCCAGTTATATTGGATTAGGGGCCCGCTCTACTCCAGGGTGATCTGGAGTAGATCTCAGGTAGTGGGGTAAGGACTTCAGGTATACTTTTGTGACACAACTCAACTCATATCCATACCTCTGACATCCACTCTCATCTTATTGCTCTCCTTTTGAATCAGAGGATAAGATTCTATTTCTGTTCAGGTTAATTCAATGTTCTTTATTCCACCTCCTCCTATCTCCTCTGAGACTTTGCTCCATCAACTAACTCTTCTTCTTGGCACATTCATCTTCTGCATTTCCACTAACATCTCCCCTGCAATTTGAAAACATGCTTACGTCCTTCATCCTATTAAAGGTATCTGTCCTTATAATTTGAACCCTCCTTCCCTTTAGTTATAATTATGTCTTTCTCCTCTTCTTTCCATATCAGATCTGTTCACTTTTACCACCAACATTGTTAATTTACAGTTTTCACAAAGAATCGATATCTTTGTCCTTTGACATGTGTCATTGTGTGTCCTAGGACAATTAAAGAAAGTCAAAGCTGAGTTGGGATGCCAGTGCTGGCTAGTTAGCTTAGATCTCTTTCTTGTTAAGGAACCCAGTTGTTCCTAGGAGCCAGATAGCATGTAAAGCCAGTATTCTTGATTCAGAAAAAATTATGACTTATCCTGAATGTTTGGAATTGTCCTTAAATTATAGTAATGGAATGTTAGATGCATTACATTATAATGAATTGTTTTGTCACACTTACTTTAAGATAACTGAGACTTGGAAACATGATTAAATTATCTTTGTATCCCCAGAACCTGCAGAAAACTTGGAATTGATTGGGTAACCAATAAATATTTTAGGGATCAATGACTCGTGGATAAATCCATAATGTCTTTTCTAAGATAGCTAGTGTTATAAGGTGAAACTAATTTGTCCATATGAAAACCAGTTTTACACCTTGATCTCATTAATTCAGTACTTTAAGCAGCAAAACAGACTGGCAATTATAAAAGTTTTTATAACAGGAGATAAACTGCATTTCCCAAACAGATATTCTATAGAACATTGTTTTGTGGAAATTTATATCAAATGAAGTAAAAATAAATACTTTTTAAAAAAATGCTTGGGTGTAAATAACTTTAGGAAAGATTGATTTCTTTATGCAGAAATTCTTAGAACCCACATATTATTTAGCTTTGCGTTTGGCTGCATGTGACAGAAACCTGATTGTGTAGGTATAAACAGGTAGGGGTTTATTTTTCTCATGTAGGAAAACTAAATGCTGAAATAAGCATCCCTGTTACTGAACCACGGTTGAGTCTGCTCACCCTCGCACAATAAAGCTAATCTACTGACACCAGGTTGTGTTGAAGGAAAGTGCAGTGTTTATTGTAAGGTGCCAGACAAGGAATCTGGGACAGCTAGTGCTCAAAAGCCCGAATTCCCCAATGGGTTTTAGCAAAGCGTTTTTTAAAGGCAAGATGTGGGAGGGGTGTCCCAGGGTACGTGACCAGCTTGTACAACATTCTCTGATTAGTTGACAGGGTGGTATCCCAGGGGTTAACATTATCAATCCTTAGGAGCAGATAGGTCTGGGGACTACTGTTCATGGTCATCAAGTAGTTAATTTCTTCCATTTGGTGGGGGTTTTAGCATCTGTAAAAAAACTCAGGAAAGATGCATCAGATGTTATTATCTAGGTACTTCAGCTAGAAGCTACAGCAGAGGATATGGGGGAGGGGTCTGTCCCAGAGATGCCCCGTAAATTCTTGCTTGGTTACACCCAGAGTGGAATGGTAGTTCCACCAACAGTCAGGCTTCTCCCCTCATTCTACTTCCCCCTCATTTGCATGAGGCTTTCTTCCTCAAACTCACATTCACCTGGGGGCTGCTGTATTTCTAGGCATTATATTTACATCCTAGGCAGGAAGAGTAGGGAAGAATCAAGAGCATAAAGTGGATGACAGAAAAATATGTCCCTTTATTTCAGAGAATATTTTTCTCAGTTGTCCTCCTAGTTAACTTGTTCTTATATCTCATTGATAGGAAGTAGGTCACAGGGCTATCCCTACTCCTAAGGGAGTCTAGAATAATGACTATTTTTTGCTGGTGCATGATATCTCATGTGAAAACAAGGTGTTCTTAGTAAGAAAAAAAAGGAATGGATGTTGGGGGGCGACCGTCAGTGTCTAAAACTAATGTGCCTTGTGACCTCCTAAGGGGAAATATTGTCATATGCAGTATTTTCACACCATCTTTTCCCACAGTTCTTTGGTTCATCCCTTCTTGCTGGTTAACAGAATCGACTGGTCAGACTGTATATAGGGACAGATTTCTGAAGAACCCGCGACTTATGTTATTCTTGGGTTATAATACTTTAGGAAGGTCTAGCTCATCTGATAAAGATATTGACATGTTGAGATATTATCTGAAGTGGGGACACATAAGGACCCATTTAAAACAAATAAACACTTACCAGAGCTCTCTCTGTTCAGTGTCTCCTTAATTCTCATAGTGAATGAATTAAACTGGAGAAACTAAACACGAGATAGATAAACTGTGGTATATTGATCATGGTAATGGTCTTGATTTTTTGAAAACTCCTTTTATTAAAGAAGCTGCATCTATACTTGCCTTGGCAAATATCATGTGGGGGATTGAGTGTGCTAGTTATGATCCTAGGTCTTAACAGGTCTTTTGTGTGTTTCTTCTTGCTCTCTCTTTCTCCTCTGTCTTCCCCATAAGAATAAGCTAACCTGCTGGAGAACAGTCATGTGGAACAGAGCCAAGAGAGACTAGATATGTGAGAATCCATCCATGATCAGTGATTTAATTGAGCTATGGCTGGCAATAGACACATGAGTAAGTCTTGCTGAGCCCAGCTCAGATCAACACAACTGCTCAGTCAGCCCAAATACTTGTGAGCAGCAAGTGTTTATTGCTGCATGCCACTGAGGTTTTACGTTTTCTGTTGTTACACAGCATTACTGTGGTAATAGATAACTGATACACTAACTCTGCTGAGAAGGGATGCTGAATAGGTGGTCAATAAATAAATGGAAGTGTGTGGGATACCATTACTTACTTATAAGCACCTGCTCTTGTGTCTCCTCCCTGAATTTTTTACCTTAATTTATGTTGCAAATTTCATCTCAACTTGTGTATGGATCACCAGAATACTATCTTTGCTTTCTATTTTATATTATTATTTTTTACCACATCTTTTGAATGTTATATACAATATTATCTTTTTAAAAAACAATTTTTATTTTCAGAAATTTTAGAGATAAAGATTTTAAAAATCATATAATAAACACTCCTGACCCACCACATAGAATGAATAGTTTTAAGCATTTTGTTATATTTGCTTCAAGTCTCCTAATTTAAGAAAGCAAGTGACTGCTTGTGAAGTTGAGAACCTCTGATATCCCAACTCCCCCATCTCATTCCCCTTTTAAGTCCTAGAGGGGTTTAGTATGTATCCTGACAGTGTTCTAAAAAAATACTTTAACATACATATACATTCATAAAAATCATTTTAAAATACATTTTTTATTATTATTTAAGTATGGTGAGCCCAACAGATCAGGAAATGACTGCCACTTAAAAGAAAGTTTGGGGCTTCCCTGGTGGCGCAGTGGTTGAGAGTCCGCCTGCCGATGCAGGGGACACGGGTTCGTGCCCTGGTCCGGGAGGATCCCACATGCCGCGGAACGGCTGGGCCAGTGAGCCGTGGCCGCTGAGCCTGTGCGTCCGGAGCCTGTGCTCCGTAGCGGGAAAGGCCACAACAGTGAAAGGCCCGCGTACCACACACACACACAAAAAGATAGTTTGCCACAGTTCCCAAGGGGAGGGGCACAGTCCACCATCCAGAGCCACATGGGGAGACATCGGGGTTGATCAAGAGTCAGAGGGAGTGAGGGGAAAACAGGGGCAAGAGCCTTCATTGCGGTTTCCATGGGAAGGAATGGGAAAGGCAGGGTGGGCAGGTTTAGGATCAGCAGGTTTGAATACTTTCTGTCGGCTCAGGGATTGTCCCTAGCTGTCTGGTTCCTGGCTCTGGGATGATTAAAGCAGGGAAATAGTGGCCCTGGGTGTGAAAGCCCAATAGGGGAGGTGGTTGAGGTACGGGCTCTGAGTTGGTTGCTTTGTATGAGGAAGGGAGCTTATAGTCATTCTCTAGCTCTAGTTAGCTCTGGGTGGGCAGGTCTCGCCACTATAGCAAGGCCTCTGATGCCAAGGTATTAGAAATACAGAAAATAAAAAGGCATGACTAATACAACAAAGTATATCTATAAGTAAGATATACTTTTGTGAGTATTTTAAAACTTTACATATCCAACTTTATATTTTCACTTACTATCATACTCAGTGAGAGAAGGAACATGCATGTTAAGATACATATATTTCACCTAGCTACTCGTTGTTTACTGTTGAACTTTTGTTTAATATTCCAACTTAAGAATATTCCTCATTTTATCTATACATTTCCCATTTTGGACATTTGGATGGTAGGTAAAAGTTCTCACGTTCTCGCCAATGCTGTGATGTACATCGTTTTACTTGCCTTCCTGGGTACCTGTCTTCAGGTGTGCTGGGTCATAATGTGGTAGATGGAACTCTAAGATGACTCCTAAATTTCTTATCGCCTAGTGCCCACAGCCTAAATAAGCCACTCTCGTTGAGTATGGAAAAGGCTATGAATATGATGAATACTATTCCCACAATTAGGATATATTATATGACAAAGATGAGACAGTTTTTCAGATACAGTTAAGGTCCAAAACCAGTTGAAGGTGAGTTAATCAAAAGAGAGATTATCCTGGGTGGACTTAATTCAATCAAATGAGTCCTTCAAAGGGACTGGACCCTTTCTGAAAAAAAAGATATTTGAAGCATGAGAGAGATTCTCTTACTGGTCTTGAAGAAACAATGGAGGAGGTCACGTAAGAAGGACCTGGGAGCAGTCCCGAGAAACTGATGGCAGTTTCTGACCAATAATCAGTGAGAAGATGGGACTTCAGTCACACAACCGCAAGATATTCAGTGCCGCCAGCAACCACGGATCTTGCCAGAGGACCTTGAACCTCAGACTGAGACTGGAGCCCTGGCTGACATCTTGATTTTAGCCTGGTGAGACCTTGAGCAGAGGACCCAGCAAACCCATACCTAGACTTCTGATCCACACAAACTAAGAGATGATACATTTGTGTTGTTTGAAGGTGGTAAATTTGTGGTAATTTGTTACACAGCAATAGAAAACTAATACATAGGGTATGCACATTTGAAATTTTCTAAGATGACTTTTACAAATAATCAAAGCAATTGTAAGAGTGTATATTCCAACCAGAAGAAAATGAGAGAAATGAGAGTTCTAGTTTTCTCACATCATTACTGTTATTGTCTGGCTTTTTATTAAAAAAAAAATGCCTATCTAACAGATGATGTTTAAATTAAAATTGTTCTAATTACAGTTTAGAAATAATACATTCACATTCTTAATTCCTAAAATTATGAAGGATATGAGATGTTATTCTACTTGCAAGCTAAGAAGTTGTCCTATCATAGTTTCATTCGTATATATGTATACATATATACATATACACATGCATGAATAGGCATAGTTCTCAGTGTGCATGTTCTCTGGTCCAGAGATTTGAATACGAAGAATATTATCCATAGTTAAGATGGTTATCCATGCCTCATGTCCCTACCAGGCAACTCAGTGAGGCCCAGATATTTACCAACATGTGCAGAAGTTTTGCACCACAGAAGAGGAACCCCAAAATGTCGAGACCTGGAGATTATGTTGGGCAACTGGCAATTTACTCCTCCTCCCCTCTTGAGAGAGAGACAGAACTTTATGCTTAATGTAAACAAATTCTTCAGGAATTCTGGAGAGAAACACCCTGGATTATAAGCAAATATCTGGTATGAGAGGGGAAAGTTGTCTCTGGGTTTTATTACTCTTAGAATATAAGCAAAGGGCTCTAGGGAAGATGAATCTCTAAATCTTATCCAGAGCAATTTACTTTCTCTAACTCCAAGGCCTGTTTGCCATTCACTCATAAAGTCTAGGCTGTATAGAAATAAGAGACTCTTCATGGCATTACCTGCCAACAATTGTTTAAGTCAAATAGTGAAATGACACCATAAGTTATACGTGTGTGTGCACATGTGCGTGTGTATAGAAAACCAGCAGGCCTCTGTTTTACTACGTCTTGTCTCCCAGTACTACTCCTAAGAAGTAAGTGCTTCTGACTCTTCTAGTTGTTTCTTCTGATATTTATCTCCATATATCGAAATAATCTGCTCATTCTGCATTTCTTGATGTAATAGTTTTATCCATTATCTCCTGACTTCTTGTTATAGTAGATCAAGATAACTAACTCTCTAACACTGTCCCCTAACCCACCCTATCCTCATATTTCCTTCTTCTTTCTTCCAGATAAAGCTGTGTGATAATTTGAGTAAAATAAATATTCATTATTTACATGTCCACAGCGATAGGAATATTGTTCACTGGTGAGTCAAATAGTGTACCGTGGTAGTATCTTCTTTCTTGCATTACTTTTGAAATTTTTTTTTTTTTTGCGGTACGCGGGCCTTTCACTATTGTGGCCTTTCCCGTTGCGGAGCACAGGCTCCAGATGCGCAGGCTCAGCGGCCATGACTCACGGGCCCAGCCGCTCCACGGCATGTGGGATCCTTCCCGACCGGGTCACGAACCCGTGTCCCCTGCATCGTCAGGCAGACTCAACCACTGCACCACCAGGGAATCCCTCACTTTTGAATTTTTTGAAGGTTACTATTTCCTCAATTTCGCTTTTTCCTTATCTTTCTAAATAACTATCAATTTTTAAATAGTCTCATTAAGATATAATTGGCATACAATAATTTGCAAATAAAGTGTATAATTTGATAAGCTTTGACATATGTATCACAAACCTATGAAACTATGGCCACAATAAAGACACTGAACATATGCATCAACCCCAAGGATTACTTGGGCCCCCTTTTAATCCCTTCCTCCCTCCCATTCTTGCCTTCCCCACATCTCAGGAAACTACTCATCTACTTTCTGTCACTATGGATCAGACTTTATTTTCTAGAGTTTGTATAAATAGAATCTTACAGTCTGCACTTCTTTTGTCTGCCTTTTGTCACTCAGCATAATTATTTTGTGACTCATCCATGTTGTGTATATTAATATTTCATCCCTTTTATTGTAGTGTTCCAGTTTTTCCACATCCTAACCATTTTAGTCTTTCAAACTGTAACCATTCTAAGAGGTATGTAGTGATATCTCTGATTCATTTGTATTTTCTTAACGACTAATCGTGTTGAATATCTTTTCATGTGCTTATGTGTTATCTATACATGTTTGCTGGTGAAGTATCTATTTAAATTCTTTACCCATTTTTTTAAACTATAGAGTTTGGGGAGTTATTCATATACTGTGGATACAAGTTCTTTATCAGATAAGTGACTGCAAATACTATTTTATTTGTGATTTACAAGTATTATCTTTCAGTCTGTGGCTTGCCTTTTTACTCTTAACAGTGTTTTCAAAGAGAAGTTCTTAATTTTGGAAAACTCCACTGTACCAACTTTTACTGTTTTTGGATTGTGGTTTTGGTATTATATCTAAGAATTCTTTGCCTAAAACAAGATCACCAAAATTTTTCTTCTGTCTTTTCTTCTAGAAATTCTAAAGCTTTTAGTTTAACATTTAGGTCTATTATCCGTTTTGAGTTACTTTTTGAATATGGTAAATAGAAGCACTTTTTTTGTATATGGATATCCAGTTGTTGAAGCACCATTTATTGAGCAGACTATTCACCAATGGATTAATTTTACCTTTGCTGAAAATTAATTACATATGTATGTCTCTATTTCTTGACTCTTCATTCTTTTCCATTGGTCTATTAATCTATCTATTTTTGTGTCAACGTCACCTTGTCTTGATTATTTTTATAGTAAACCTTCAAGTCAGACTTTGTAAGTCCCCTTTGTACTTTGGCAAATCTCTGGAATTCTCTTATTTGGGTGTTGCTTGCTTCCACTTGACTCACCCGGGTCCAAAGATAGGATGGTTGCAACGCACAATTTTTTGAAGATTCTGATATCAGAGTGACAGACCAGAAGATCAATAGTCCTTATATAGCAGTTTTCCTTCAAATGTGGTCTGTGAACAACCCACATTAGAATCAACTTTGAAGTATGGGTGTTTGTGTGTGTGTGCCTGCGTGCTATTAATGCTTACGTTCCTGTGCTTATGCCTGATCTATTAACTCAGAACCTCTAGGTATGAGGGCGCAAGAATCTGCACATTTAGTAAGTCTTCTGCGTGATTCTTATGGACACAAAGTTTGATAATCTCTGAGACAATGATGCCCGAAAAAAGCCCTTTCCAGTCTATTTTTCACACATTACACAGATGAGTGAAACAGATGTAATTATTTAGGTGGAAAGGAAGAAGACACTTTAATATACCTGGCCATTCATTTCCTCACTCACTTTTTCATTCATTCATTCACTATGAACAGGCAACGAGGACTAAAGGATAATGAAGCAACTTGAAGAATTTGTGGAGTCTATTTTTACAGACAGAATATGTTCTCCAGATATTTGTGGCTGTCAGGTGATGAATCGGCTGCGGCTGCTCCCAGCACTGGGGGAACAGAACAACGCTGAGCTGGAAGGGATGCCCACAGGCGTCTCCACCCCCAGGCTTTTTGCAGATTTCTTTTAAACAATCCCAAACTAAAAGAAAGCTTACTTATTCTTAAACCTGTTTAGGACAGGAGATTTTGCAACATCCTTTATAGGTTAGTTCTAGTGTTTATTACTACTTTTTCCACTACAGGCTCTTGAGTGTCAACAATAGATATGAATTCTTATTATGGAAAAAGCAAGGATGCCCTGGAGCCCTGGTGCCCACTGGAGAAATATCAAGAAGCTGATGATGGTGGTTCCCTTTGTTTATACTCTGACGTCTTTCACTGGTATCTTCACACCAGTATCATAATGTTGGTTTTTTGGTTTTTGGTTTTTTTGGTCCTCTCTAACTCCAAACCTGTGCTAAGGAAATGGTCTTGGAAATTCATTCATTCATATCAATGCCAAATGATCGATAGATGCATGGTGACTTACATTCTAGAAATAGTGTGGAACTTCAGATATTAGAGCTAAGATAGGTATTTTGGTGGATCCTCTCTTGTGTTTCTGAAATTATTTTCTAGAGGCAGTTTGTTATTTTCTTTCTCATCAGGCAGTCTTGGAAATTGTATAATGAAAATTTTCAAAAAGAAAAGGGCCAATAGTTGTGAGTAGTCATAGAAAATAACTCTTTGTGTTATAGAATAACATCATATCTATTTAATTTTCAAGACAGAGTGCTTAGGGGTCAAGAGTAACTTTACTTTCATAGAATAGATCATGTTAAAGTTGGAAGGGGCTTTAATATACTGGCCTCATTTTATAGGCGAGGAGTCTGGGGTCCAGGGAGGCAAAGTGACATATACTAAGTCACACAGATAACAAGTGACTATCTATAATGTGGAAATCAGATATAGCAGCCTCTGCGTCACTGTGCTGAAATAATTATCTTGGGTTGACTAATAACCCATAGCAAGTAAGGAACGTGCCAAATCCCTACTTGTCTCATAAGCATGGCAAGAGCTCTGGAGTAAAAATGCAGGATAAGGTCCTGAGTCCAATCCTTTGTATAAATAAATAAACAAGTAAACATGTAACCTCTAATTTTATACTCCTAATAATGAAGAGTTTTAATATTTTTTTTAATGAGAGCATCCCTAAGGGTATATATGTACATTACTTTATATGGTATACTGACTAGAAAATAATCCACAATCTCTTAGAAGACCCTTGATTCCCTTGATTAGCAGTAAGTTAGGTTAGTTAATTAAGGTTATTTTAACACTAATTAGTCAAGGCTTTAATTATCCTTTCAGGGCAGGGACTAGGAATACTTTGGTTCTCAGTGACCCCGTTAACCAAAATGATAGGATTTCTTGTCTTCCATCTAACAGTGATTTGTGATAAGGAACAGAGGGAGAAAAGCTGATCCAATGGGATTATAGGAACATTCTTAAACCAGAGTCAACCCAAGAGCAGCAGTGGGCCTAAGATAAAAAAGCATCCTCTGTAGCTTCTGCACTAGCCCTGCAGGGAGAAAGGCCAAGGGGCTGAGGCCTGGCTGACTTTGTCATGGAGAGCTCCAAGGATGTTGGTCCACCAGACCAGTAAGTATATGGATCAGAGTATAAGAAATAAGTGAGAGCCTCAAGTTATAGGGGGAGTCACGACAAATAAGCTGGAAACTAAGTGGGAAAGCCCCTTCCCAGCCCTGGCAGTGTGGTTCACTTACTGAGTGTCCTCTGTACACTTCTCTTGTTGTGGAGCCCTGGCTCTAGGCGCGCAGGCTTCAGTAGTTGTGGCACATGGGCTCAGTAGTTGTGGCTTGCAGGCTCTAGAGTGCAGGCTCAGTAGTTGTGGCTCACGGGCTTATTTGCTCTGCGGCATGTGGGATCTTCCGGGACCAGGGCTTGAACCCGTGTCCCTGCATTGGCAGGTGGATTCCCAACCACTATGTACACCAGGTCATGCTATGCTTTAAACAATGAGCATAGAGGCAGTGAACTTCCTGTGCAGGAAATGAGAGGGCCTTTGAGAGCTTGGCCACAAAGGATCCCAGAGTCTTTGCGTAGCAGCAGCCTCAATGATAATGAAGATTGAATTTTTGCCAGCTTTTTGGAGTGGGAACTCAAAGCATATAAAACGTGTTTTAGACAATGATGAGCAAATGTGACATTATGCCTGCATCGTGGCTAACAAATTCTCACACATTACTACACCTGTGTTTAGTAATATGCAGATTCAATCTTTGGTCGTGAATCAAACACACATGTTCTCAGCAGCCTCATTTCTGTGTCTTATGGTTCTTGACACCTTAGTGCATAAAGCTCCCCTCCATCACTACTGGAAAAATCTCCTTTATCATCTAGATATCTGACCATGGAGACTCTTAAACCAATATTAGATAAAGTGGAGTCACTTCATACTTCCTTTGAACATTCATGAATTTCTCTGCCTGTGGTATTTTGGGGTACAATTTGTAGCTTCATCTGGTACAACCACAGCATTCTATTAATGCTAGAGGAAAAGTAGACTGCTTTGGACTTTATAGGAGATGGGTGTCTGTATAGGGTTGATATCTAAAACCATGTATTCTGGTTTTTTATGGGCAATTTAGGAGATTTTCAAGAATAACTTTTGGTTATTGAAATTTTGCCTTTTTGGGCTTCAGAAATTGTCCCTTAGCAAGACATTTTACCATTCTCTATGTGTCTTTCTTAAATCACATCAGTATTGCTCGTGAAATAAGTAACTGCTGAATTTTTGCAATTCTACCCAGATAGTATTACTGTAATCAGAAAAGGAGATGCCATAGAAGTTAAAAAGACTGAACAAAATGCTGTATCTTCAAGGAAAACCAGGTAGAATATTCAGGAGCTATAATATCACAAGTTAGGGAAGCAAAAGGAAAAAAAAAAGAGCAACACAGATTTGACAATGTTTTCTAGCTTCAGTCCTCTGTCCTTCTGGCTTGGTGCCTCAGACAGCTCCCTCTGTTCTTTTTTTTTTTTTTTGCGGTACGCAGGCCTCTCACTGTTGTGGCCTCTCCCGTTACCGAGCACAGGCTCCGGACGCGCAGGCTCAGCGGCCATGGCTCACGGGCCTAGCCTCTCTACGGCATGTGGGATCTTCCCGGACCGGGGCACGAACCCATATCCCCTGCATCGGAAGGCGGACTCTCAACCACTGCGCCACCAGGGAAGCCCACTCTCTCTGTTCTTAATGAGCATCCCCCTATTAAGTGTCTCTAAGAAACACTAATATTATCTTACAAATGACACTCCCACATAAGGTTGTGGAACCTCAATTAGCTTCCTGTCTTCTCCCTCACTCAGTTCTGGAACTGTTCTCACTACTTTAAATACCCATGATCCTCTATGGCTCCCAGACTTTTCAGCCATGACCTCTGTTCTGGCTTCAGAGTCTTTTGTTTTTTTAATCCAATTGCCTACATGCAAAGTCCTCTGGATTGCTAATAGGTCACAAAATTAACAGCCCAATTTTCCTCCTCCTCCAATATACTTGTTCGTAGTTCTCCCCTTTTCAACAGTCATTTCTCTCAGAATTGCTTTAGCCAGAAACTATGCCGTGTTTTCGAATTCTGCTCTCTTCTCCACTCTGACATCCAGTGTGCCAGCCAACCCTGTCTTTTGTGTCTGCAAAATACATTCCAAGTCTGCCATGTTTTCCTCCCTTTTCCATTGCTGTCTCCATCTGAAAACCTACCACTGTTTGCCTGAAATACTATAGTGGCCTCTATCCTGATCTCTCTGCTTCCCCTTCTGCTGCCCCTCCCCTCCACATTTCATTCTCTACAGAGATGTTATAGTGAAGCTTTAAAATCAAAATTCAGATCATGTCTATCTCCAGCTAAAACCTCCAATAACTTCCCATTACACCCAGAATACAATCCAAAGTCCTGAATGTGTTCTGAAAGTTCCTACATGACTCAATATCTACTCGTTTCCATGAATCATCCCATACCACTTTCACTTGCTCACTGGTTTCCATAATGACCTTCTTTCTGGTCTTTGAAATGTCAAGCTTATTATTATCTTAAGGTCTTTGAACTCACTCTTCACTGTACCTGGAATGTTCTTCCACCAGGCTCATCGCATGGTTGATTCTTTTACATTTTTCAGGTCTGAGCTCAAGTGACCTCTCCTCAATAAGACCAGCTCTGATCCCGGACTCTATCACAGAAGCCCATTTGTTTTTTTCGTTGCATCTATTGACACCTGAAATGGACTTTTCTTGTCCTTGTGGACTTATTATCTATCTTCACCCTCCTATTCTCTGCCATATCCTCGGCATCTGGAATGGTGAATACACAGAGAAGACATGAATAAATGTTAAAGTAATGGATGAAATTGCCTAAGGTGTATCTTATTTAGGTTCCTTGGTAATTTTTTGGAACTATCTCATAGCAGTCCCCACTTTTTTCTTGCTTCAGTCCCCTTCAGGGGTACCCTGAGCTGAAACCTCCTCTTGTCCTATAGCTCCATGGGATGGGTTTCTGGAGCCCATCCTTTCTCTCCCTCTGCCCCCCCACTGTTACTGCAGAGAGGCAGGCAATGGACACTTCTAGCACTGCCATTTCCAAAGCCGCTTTTAGCTTTCTAGAGTTAGATCAGTGAATCCATAGATCTGCTTCCATACAATTCTAAGGAAAATGGCTTTGCTTTTCATGGCTAAAATCAAATCATCTGTGAGTCATGATTTTGGTGGCCCACAGAACTGTCAGTGAGATAACTTTGTATTTTTTTGCAACCTTCATTCCCAAAGATTTAGATAGGAGTTTAGGGTAGTAGTGGACCAGGTAGAAATCTGAGAAACAGACTAGTGCTGTGTACACCTCACTGCCAACCCCTCGCCCCTCAAATTGAATCTGGCCAGTGTCTGGGTTTGACACTTGTAAGGCACCTGGCTCCTCGTGCAAAGAGCTTCCACAGATTTTCCTCTCCGGGTTGCCAGCCTTGCCAAGGTATAGCTGAATCTCACCATAAACATAAAGCTCCAGCTGTTACCCACGGTTGCATGCAAAAGTACTGTTATGATCCTGACACAGGACTGACTAACATGCTTACAGTGTTAGGAAAGATTTCACGAGGGAGATGATATTGCAGCTTGTTTCAAAGGATAAGTTGGAAAATTTAAGGCAGAGAAAAAAGTGAAGGCAGAGTGAATGACATGTGCAAAGGCATGGAGTTATGCAGTCAGGGACTGAAGAGAAATTACTAGGATGAGAATATAAGCAGAGGGTGTAGGATGGGAAGAGATGGGCTGGTAAGGGAGGTTGGCATCAGATTGTAAAGGCCTTGTGGGCCATTCTGAGGAACTTAGGTTTTAATCAATAGGTGAATATCACTGAATAAATTTTTAAACAAGGGCGTTGATGTGATCAAAAGTTTCTTTTCTGAATGTACCTCAGGGAGGAGCATATATAATAAATTAGAGTGGGACTTATGGTAAAGAAATCAGAGGGCATCAGGCAAGGTCAGGCAAGAGAAGATATAAGATTAGACTAAGGGGATAACAATGGTGGTGGTAGGAAAAGTATACAAGGGTCTGATTTAATGGTCATTTCAAAACTAGAATAGAGCTGATAATGGCTGTGAGGAGTCATGGAAAATAAATTTCAAGGATGGTTACTCAAATTTTGTTCTTGGGAAACTGAGGGACTCACAATGGTATCAACCAAGATGAGTAATCCAAGAAGAGGCAGAACAGAGAAGGTGAAAAGAAAAGGTTTTTCAGGCTATAATAATATAGCCCAGAAGAAAAGTCTTATGTTACAGATGTAGCATTTATGGTTGGAGTTGTAGTCCTAGTAGGGACTGGAAGACTTGCCATCCTTTGATATTGTTGATAGAATTGAGGGGTGATATGACAAATGTGGCATAGTAGCAGCTTGTACTAAGGATTTGGATCCATATTGAAAAGGTAAGGGATCCTCAAAGAGTCACTGATCCTTGTGTGACATTTACCCATTCTCTCTAGCTTCTATTAGCAGTATGTTGGCATTCCCACACTGATACATACAGAGCTCTTTGCCTTTTCAGTCTCATTACACAAACACTGAATCACTCTCTGTGCTCTGGAAAGAAGAAACCAATGTTTAGGGTTTTGATTTTTTAAATTTGTTGCATTTAAAGCAGAGAGGGGTTAGGGTACTTAACTAGGAGTTGAAGCGTTTTGGTTCTTGTCCTGGTTTCTCAAGTTAGGTAGTTTTTCGTTTTTCCTTCCTTCTTTCTGTCCTTTTTTTACTTTGGTTTCCTCCTCTACAATGCAGTGATGGTGATGGTGGTAGTGTTTTGGCTGTCTTCCAGGAATCAAATATAAAGATCACTGGGATGATCCTGGGTTGGTGGTTATAGACTCCGTTGTGTTGTTATTTATTTAAAGCACAGTAGCAGCAAATATTATCCAATGGAATTATTTGGTGTTTTGTGCAGAGTGCTCCGTGATGCCTGGATAAGACAACCACACTTCTATCCACTTCTATCTGTGTAAAATGGGAAAGTGATTGAGAGCAGAGACCCTGGGGCACATTGTCCCAAGTACAAGTCCCATGATCATAGCGAAGTGATGGGAACTCTTTAAACCTACTTCATTATCGATAAAAGAGAGATAGCAATTCTTCCTTCACAAAGTTGCTATGATAAAGCAGATGATCTACGTATTGAGGATATTGATTTACTCCATCATGCATGGGTATAAGAAATGTTATATTGTTTTTTCTAAATAAAAATTAAATCTCACTCTAAACACTCATTCACCAGGATAGTGAGACAGTCATTATCATTCATGTTTGCTCTCCTCTGCCTCTAGCCACAGATAAATGTTGCCTAAGAGTTTGAATCTTATTTTGTGGCTGGAAAGAAGAAAAGCCTTAACTCATGAACTCATTGTGGTGTTATTTAGATGCTCAGTGTCTAGGTCTATATGATCCATTCACATATGAGAGGCTCTGCTATTTCTCTATCAAGCTTGGATATGGGGGGTCTTTGTGAAGGCTGAGAGCTTAGGCATTTAGTGGCCTTAAGTATGGCATGCAACATTCCCTTCCCCGGTCCTGAGACAGAGCTAGTAAATGTGTAATACATTTTCTGAGTGAGTTAAAACTGAGTTGGGTGTGGATCTTTACTATTTACAAAATCAGCTGAAGCCTCCAGTCCCTCCCCAAGCTTGGGGAATCTCCCCCTTCCTTGAATTCACAATATTTGACCTCTATCCCTCCATGCTTTTTCCACTCAATCTTGGGCATTTCCCATATCATTTTACCTCACAGGGTCTTTATAAACAGTGCTGCTGTCTCTTTCTGGGTGTGTGGTGAAAAATATGTTTATGTTATTTAGTGTTGCCATGCTGAATCCCTGTTTGATGCATGTCAATTGCTTATCGTACTGCTTGGAACAGGATAAGTGCTCAGTTAACGCTGGTTGTGATAGATGACTTCTGTCTCTTCCTTAAACTCTACACTCCTGCTCTGTGTCTCAGGATGCAGACACATAGGACAAGTCATTGAGTGTCATGCTTTCAGTCTCCTGGGTGGGTTTGGTCAATAGAGGAGACTAGAGAGAGGAAGAGGAGCTAGGTCGAGGTATTTATTTCCCTGGCTCCTCCCTGCAGAATTATAGTGCACTAGTTGCCTTGATCTCTGAAGGGCAAGGTAGCCCATGCTTCACAGCCTTTTCTCTCCTGCCCTGGATTCTTCATGGTAAGCATGGTAACAGTTCCCACTGTTCCTAGCCTGTGGGTACTGCCCCATCTTTTGATGCTTTTCCTCAATCAGATCCACACCATTGGTAAACAGCTCCCATCCTCATTCTTCCTAATAGAATCCTGATTTTTTCAAGCATTAGGTTCCCAAGTGCTTCATGGGTCACTTTCTAAACTTAGAGGGATGAATGTTGAAGCCAATCATGATAATTTCATTCCCATGTTCGCAAAAGACATGAACATGTGATAACACCCCAGCCAATGAAACAGAAAAAGAAGTCTTCTGGAATCACCTTGGAAAGTTTTTCTTGTCCTTAAAAAAGGATGCCTAATAAAAATGTAGGTTTTTTAATCTTTGAATATTGTTGTGTAAGGCTGTGATACTTGGTGCCATTGCAGCCATGTAGTGACCATGAGCAAAATCCAAGAGAATCATAGAGAAAACTGAGATCACTGAGTTGCTGAATTAAGTTCAGAACAACCTACTGCCAAACACTTGTTCTGTGATGTAATTAATTTTCTATAATTTAAATAACTTCAATTGGAGTTTTGTGTTACTCATAGCCGAAAAAGTCTTGACCCATTAGTCCCTATCACTATTCACACTTGTTTACCATTAATGCAAAAGTACTGTTGATAGGAAAATAATTATCCCAAGTGTTCAGTAGCTGCTTTTTTTTTCTATTTCACTATATATTTTAAAGTTAAGATCAAATAATAAAAGAACACAAATCTGTATAAGATAAAGATATCTAGCAATATAAATTTCTGTATCATCTGGGAATGGCACACTTCTGAAATGAAAGTGGTAGGAAGTGGGAAAATCTACGATTTCAACATATATTGAGAACAAACAACAAAGTAACCTGTTAGATTAAAGAAAAAAAATGCCACCATGCTGTCTTAAAGTTTCAATTTTACTGTGGAAATTATGAAGTCTGGAAAGGAAAAGCTATTTCCTTATAGGTTAAATAAAGAATGGACAGTTTTGAAGACTCAGGTAAGCTGTAGTAAAAGTCATTCTACCCATGATTAATTTGTAATTTTCCAAGTGCTTGAGAAAATTCCAGTACTATTATTGTCTTGATGTAAGTATTTGTTTAATATATTTGCTGCATGAAAAGAGAGATAGAAGCTGGGAGTGATAAGTTTTCATTCTCAGGTACAGGTCAGAGGTAATGAAGTCATACAGCTGGATTTTCCAGGAAAGATCCTATTTCTAACATGGATTGATTCATTCAGTTCTACATCAGTGACTCAAGCATTACAGAGTGTAAAGACCATAAGTCATATGACTCACCCTTTCCATGGTTTATTTCCAGAAACACTATCTGTTGCCCAGAAATAAGTATAATTTTGTAAATCTCTTACTTTTCCCCAAGTTCTTTATGATTGATTTCCTTCTTTCCAGTGCATTCGACCTACAGAGAGAGAAAGCACGGAACAGATACCTAGAGATGGGGAAATTCTGCTATCAACATTTATGTTTTCTTCCGTTTCCCTCCTCTTCACCCCTTATTTTCAACTTTAGGTGCCAACTCATATACCGTCTTCCCACAGACCTAGACTGGGGAGGGGAGCAAGGTAGGGGCAGATGTTGGCTCTAAGAAATAGCCACCTTTTCTTCTATGACTCTGATAGAAGATTCTTATTAATACCAAAGTAAAAAAAAAAAAAAAAGGACTACACATATTATCCAATTTTTCTGTGTAAATCCACAAAGACATTATTATTGATAATAATGTCATTATTATTGATAATAATGATAATAATAATATTGATAATATTATTATTATTATTGACTGGGTTCTATATCAAGTCAGGCAAGTTATCCACCAATGGGCTGAAGATAATAAACTTTTGGGGACATCAGTATACCATACAACAATCTCACCATTCCCTAGAGCCACAGAGAAATTCATTTACCTCGCATAGATTGAACTTTTCTCTTCCCCAGAGAGCATTTTGTTCATCTTAGCTGAGTACAAGATCAGATCCATTGTCAGCAGTAACAATTTGTACTATGTTCTTTTCCATTGGGCTCAAACTTAAAGCATCCCTGAGCGGAAAATAAATGGCAATAGCTGTATCTCAATTTTTACATGGGTGTGGGTGGAGAGAGAAACTTAGAGAGATTAAGATCTTTACCTGAAATCATAGGTCCATCCAATCGATGATAAAATAGGAAACTGAAGCCAGGCCTCAGAAAAACTAATCCACTTATTTCCTAAGGTATGCTGTTTTTTTATTTTGTTGTAGATAGATGATAATCCTTCCCTCCCTATAACTCACACAAAGACAGTGAAGAGCTTCTTAGCATTTGAAAAGAATTTTATTTTTGCTGAATTTTGGGACTGGCCTTGCCTGGCTCTCTATTCATGTTAGAGAAAAAGTCAAAGAACATTATTTTTCTATTAAAGCAAAGGTTTATACATAAACTCTGAGCTTCAGGACACCACATAGAGCTGAAGATAGAAGTTAGAGTGACAGTGACACAGAAATGAAATGAATTGAAATTGCCACTGACAATAAAGCAGGAGGTAGTGGTAGGCAGTGAAGTCTTGTCCCTGAAAATTTCACAGCATTGCTGTTGCTGAAGGGAAGAGTAATTTAAGACAGTTATGGACCTAAAAAAAAAAAAAAAGCAATAATGCTGAAGTCAGACCCAGTCTGTACGGTATGGATGTTATTTGGTTTAAAACAGTGCAGAATGCATTCATGACTTTGGTAAAAAAAAGAGAGGCTGATCTTGATGCAGTGAAAATTTGAAATGGGATTAGAGGGCCTTGTTCTTGGATTGCTGCTAAAGACAGGAGAGCAACAGTAAAAGAACGTCCTGGCATTAAATAGGCATATGTGTGTGCAGTTCCATCCACTCAAGGCTTAGAATCAGCAGAAGCTTGCATTTTAAGGATATATTTGAAAAGCTCTAAAAAGACAGAAGTGGCACTCTGGGAGCATATATACATATGTTCCTAGTCTCACTGAGGGAGAATCCTGTATTATATAGGAAGTTGGTTGTAGAATAAAGAATCTGGATGGACCCAGAGGGTTTTATGCTAAGTGAAATAAATCAGACAGAGAAAGACAAATATTGTATGATTTCACTTATATGTGGAATCTAAAAAACAAAACAAATAAACAAACATAACAAAATAGAAACAGTCCTGGATACCGAGAACAAACAGGTGGTTGCCAGAGGGGAGGCGGTGGATGGAGGTGAGAAATAGGTGAGGGAGATTAAGAGGTACCAACTTTCAGTTGCAAAATAAATGTCATGCATATGAAATGTGCAGTGTGGGAAATACAGTCAATAACTATGTAATATCTTTGTATGGTGACATTTCTTATTAGGCTTATCGTGGTGATGATTTTGAAGTGTATAAAAATATTGAATCACTATGCTGTGTAACAGGAACTAACATAGTGTTGTAGGTCTATACTTCAAAAACAAACAAACAATCTCATAGAAAAAGAGATCAGATTAGTAGTTATCAGAGATGAGGTAGTGTAGGTGGGAGGGAGAATAGGATGAAGGAGACAAAATGTACAAACTTCCAGTTATAAGATAAATAGGTACTAGGGATGTAATGTACAACATGATAAATATATTTAACTCTGCTCTATGTCACATATGAAAGTTGTTAAGACAGTAAGCCCTAGGAGTTCTCATCACAAGGACTTTTTTTTCTATTTCTTTAATTTGGTATATATATGAGATGATGGAAGTTCCCTAAACTTACTGTGGTAATCATTTCATGGTGTAAGTCAAATTATTATGTTGTACACCTTAAATGTGCACAATACTCTATGTCAGTTATATCCCAATAAAACTAGAAGAAAAAAAAATTAGGATGACATCATGTGTGCATCCAAGTCCTGGCTCTCCTTCTTACTGTCTTTGTTACTCTGGGCAAGTTATATTCTTTCTCTGGTTTTCAATTTGTAACCTATAATATGGGATTAAAATTATATTTAGTTTATAAGATTAAGGGGTTGAATGAAAGAAATTGAGGATGTTTTGCCAATATCAAGCACTATATAAATGCCCAATATTGCACCTACCAGGTTGGACTCCCCCTTCTAAATATACATGGATAGTTTCACATTGGCATTTTATATCAGTTACCACCAAGGTCTTGGACAAAATTGCAAAGGAGTCAAAATTTGCATCATCCTAGTTTCTGTATGAAAATCTTGTCCATTCATTTCTTCTTTACCCCTGTTATACAGAGAGCCACCTCAGAACAGAGGAAAATTGAGAGGATGATGAAGTGAGTGGGGCAAAGATTACAACATGTAGGCTCAGGGTCTAGGGTGTATAGAAATTCAAGAACTATTATATAGTTTGAGACCTGAAAAAAAAATTTCGGCTCCAAATTCAGCTCAGCCCAGCTTATGTGGAATTACTATATCACACATTTATTGTGATGTGAGCATATTTTCATATGTTTGATATTATGTCTATTATATGCCTAGAACCTTAGAAGAGCTTAAAAGGGCCTGGTGGGGATGGCAAGGAAAGACTTGTTCACTACAGGTAAACCAGCATTTGGAAGCTGAGTTAGCAAAGAAAATGGACGCAAATGTCCAGCTAGAACAAGATGTGTGTGTGTGTGTGTGTGTGTGTGTGTGTGTGTGTGTGGTGAGGGATGAAGTGAGCAGCCATATCCTCCAGCTACTGCTAAATATCCTTACCAGTAGCTGGAGGATATTTTCAAAATTCACATATTTCTGTCTCTTATTACAGAACATACAGTGAAATGTGGGGAGTGACATTCCAGACTATGACAGTTTTTGCTCCTCAGTGTATTCCCAGCTCCAGCAAAGGTCCTAGCACATATTAGGCACTCAATAAATGTTGAGTGAATAAACAGCCATCTAATAAGTCAGGGAGTACCCAGTGGTGCCAGAGAAGGCAGGGAGAGGATAGTGTCAGGTGCCTTGAATCAGGCATTAGGCAATGACTGGCCTGAAATTTACCCCAACTGAGGTGATGCATCAGGAGAAATTGAATTTCTGCAAGGGACCCTAAATAATAATAATAACATCATAAATAATGATATTATGAGTTTACTCTTTGCCAGGTGTTATAGCAGAACACTGACATTCATTATCACATTAGCGCTATACTGTAGGCACTATTACCATAGCCATTTTAGGGACAAAGACTTAGAGAACACATGTTATTACCTAAGATCCCAGCATGTGGCAGAACTGGGACTGAAACTCAGGATGTTCAGGCTTCAGAACTGAGAGATCTTAATGACTACAGTGTAGGAATCCTCAAGGGATCCAGCAAGAGGAAAACAGCTTCAGTATGAAGGAGCTCAGATGGGGTCCTGGTTCTTAAGGCAGGAAACTGATCTGAAGGGAAGAAAACAGAAATCAGTTTCCTTGAATAGGAGGTTAACGTGCAGGTTAAGATATGGGGGAAGAAAGGAGCCTGATTTCTTGAGCTGTGACACAGGACCTGGGTTGTGCTGGAGCAGGACTGGGGTGGCTCCAAAGTTCAGACTAGAGGTCCTAAGTAGGAGAACAGGGCCACAGCTGCAGACATAAAGGAGCACCGGATCTCACAGTTAGCATACTCGTGCCCATTCAAGTCGTAGACGTTCTTCACCATATGTGAACCTGCCCTTTCTAAGCCTGGTCATCTCTCTCTCCTTACAGGGGAGTCTTTCTCTAAATAGGTCTATACAGTGGTTCTCGGCCATAATTGGTCATTAGAAGCACCTGAGGAGCTCATAAAACTATCCATGTGTGGGCTTCACCTCACACAGGTAAAATTGGACTCTGTGGCATCACTATTTCTAAAAATTCCTACAGTCGATTCTACTGTGCAGCCACGGTTGAGAACCATTGTTGGAGATCAACATTTATGATTAAACTAACCACTATTAATGTAAATTTGGCTTATAGGTATTAAGTGACATGAATGTATATATTTGAACATTTATGTATACTTTGAAAGAAATTTTTGGGTTACAAGTGAAGTCAAATTCATAAGAGTAAATTTTTAAAATACAAAAATATAAAAGGAAAATGGGAGTAACCAATGATAACTACTGTCCATTTTAATAACATGTACTGAATTTAGTTTTAATTTAATTTAACAGAAGTAAAATAAATGAAACCCAAAGATTTGCTGAACTGCACATAAATGTTTCTTCACAAGAAAAGATACTTATCATTTCTTGACAATGTGATAGAAAACTGAAAGGCTCACAGAACAATAGCCAAAAGTACTAGCTAAAAGCCCTTTTGAATGCATAGAAGAATGCCTGAGAAATTAATAGAAATCACCAGAAATAAAAAGTGAAAGGAAAGCTGAGTGTTAGACTAGTGTTAATACTAAGGCTGCAGTTGGAGCAGAATTGGGTTATAATGGCTCAACTTCTAATGGAGAAAAAGTCCTAGGTCTGTGCAAGATGAAGGCTTGGAACTGAGACTCTTAATAAAACCAGGTATGTGAAAGCCTTTATCCTCAGTGAAAAGGAGTCTTTATCTTCAGTGAAAAGGTGAGTTAGGAAAAACAAGAACAAAAACAAAACAAAAACAAGTTGGCTCTGTTAACCTGGGCTCAAAGTAGAAGAAATTTCTTCTCTGACAGTTTATATCTAAGACCCAATCCATTGGACACAATTTATGTGCCTTCTCAGATCTGGTTGGACTTTCACATCTCTGGAGCCCTTAGCTGTTTCCTCATGGGGATCCCCAGCTGTTGCCTCTGTTGTATTAGCTGCAGTTGTCACCACCTTATCTGTTAATGGTTTCTATACTTTCCACAGGAGCTGTAGCAGTTCTGGAGACCAGGCCCAACCCAACTGTACTCAAGAAATACCGTGGATCAATTCAAATAAGGCATTGTGCTGCATTATTTGGGAAATTCAAGTTAGAAATAACTATAATTTGACTTTTGGTTCATAACACTCTGACAAACCTAGTAGAGACAAAGAACAAACCTTCAGAAAAAAAAAAAGAACCCATAACTTATGGATTGTAAGACTCTCATAGATAAACCATGCAAAACATAAAGTTATAGTTCAAAAAATAACAAGGAAAATGCACACACACATAAGTCAACGAAAAGCATGAATCAGGAGGGAAAAACAAAAATGAGACAACACAGGGAACATATCCTTCAAGAGTTCCACAGAATAAGCATATCAAATGGTGAATATAAGGTAAAATTTTGAGTTCCCCCCAGAAGTAGACTCTAAGGGAAGGGCTCAAATGAAAGTAGTTTATGTAGTAAATGACCCCAGGATATACCAGGAGAGGATTGGGAAAATTAGGTGCAAAGGGGAAAGAAGCCAACAGACAAAGTGATACTAAACCAGTTTCTACTTTGGGCAAGTGGATCCAGTGTCACTCTGCTAGATGGTGTAGAACATACCTCAGAATTATCCCAAATGAGAGACAAGGAAGATGAGGATATTTAGACTTTGACTTCCTTTCCATCACTGGAAGAAAGATGCTTCTGGGACCATTAACTCTTCCATCCTTTGGATTTGCCTTGTGCATGGGCTGAGTGTGCTCCTAGGGTCAGGTAAAATTAAACAGACAGAGATGCAGGTTTCCAGCAACAGACTCTGCCTTGTAGAGGTGAATGCAAAGGGTTGTGAACAGGAATATCAGGATTTGACTGCTAAGAATGTTTAAAGAAATAAAGGCTGTAATAAGAATATTTAAACAACAGTGGGGTATCATTAAGAAAATGGCCAGGCAGATTTAAAAATAAACTGAATAAAACTTTGAGGGAAAAAGAAATCCAGATATCAAAGTCCAAGTGGATGAGTTAAATGAATTAGAGACAGCTACAGAGACATTTAGTGAAATCAAATAAATATTTAAAAAATTATACAAAGTACAACACAGAGGAAATAAATGGTAGAAAATATGAAAGAAAGTCCAGAGTAAAAAGTTTTTAAGTATACTTAAATGGAATCCAAAATAATAGAGAAAATGGGATAGAGGAAATATTCCAAGAGATAATGGCTGAGAATTTTCCAGAATTTTTAAAAGATTTAAAACTTCAGAATCAACAATCCACCCAAAGTCCCAAGCAGAAACAAGAAAACCACTTATTAATACACAATTAGGCATATGCCAGTAACCACAGAGCATTGGAGACAACTAGGAAGTGTTATAGGCAGTCAGAGAAAGAAAAACTAGAACAGATCTCTCAGGAGCCAAAAAGGACAGAAGTATAATGCCTTCAAAATGCTTGCAGAACTTGCTGCCTACCTAAAATTGAATTCTCAATGAAACTATTATTCAAAATAAGAATAAAAACAAGGTGTTTTCCGATGAACAAAAATGAGAGTTTACCACCAACAGAGTTGGTTGTACTTCACCAAAGACATTTCTAAAAGACTCCAAGAAGATGGAAATGGACCCCAGAATGAAGGTTTTTTAGATCAGAGTTCAAGAAACCAAGGCCTGCCCTCTAAATCCAGCCTGTGGCCTGGTTTTATAAGGCCTGAGAGCTAAAAATGTTTTTTTTTTTTGTTTTTTTGATAGTTTATATATATATATTTTTTAACTTTTTTATTGGAGTATAATTTCTTTACAATGGTGTGTTAGTTTCTGCTTTATAACAAAGTGAATCAGCTATACATATACATACATCTCCATAACTCTTCCCTCTTGCGTCTCCCTCCCACCCTCCCTATCCCACCCCTCTAGGTGGTCACAAAGCACTGAGCTGATCTCCCTGTGCTATGCGGCTGCTTCCCACTACCTAGCTATTTTACATTTGGTAGTGTATATATGTCCACATATATACTACCACTCTCTCACTTTGTCCCAGATTTATATTTTGTAACAGCTTTAGGTTTACAGAAAAATTGAGCAGATAGTACACAGTTTCCATATACATTCTACTCTTCCCCACCTTCACCCCAGTTTCCCTTATTATTAACATCTTACATGAGTATATTTGTCAAGATTGATAAACAAATATTGATACATTGTACACATACATATATATAAACATATATACACATAAACAGATTAGTACGTGCACACATACACGCATAAGTGTATACCCATACATATACAAATGAACACCCACATTATCGATTGTTATGTCTTCTTGGAAACTGACCCCTGTTTATTCCTGGTATAGTAGTTTCCCTTGAGGGCAGGGCTTTTGTTATGCAGAGCAGAAGGCTCTGGGTGTATTTCAAAATGGCTGCTTTTCCCTTCCCCCTTCCCAAAGCAGAAGGGGATTTTTCCCTCTGATATGAGCTCCTGGAACTACAACACATGGAATTGCAGGGACCTCCCTATGATGGGGCCTTTAGGAGTTTTTAACTCTCAAGCTAGTCCACACTCAGCCTTCAGCAATTTATCGATTGCCATCTAAGTGTTCCTACCAGTTACTGGCTTCAGCTTCTGGTAAGCTGTATTGTATTAAGCCACTAATATATGGGGACTAGTTATAAAAGATAGTTTTACCTGAATACATATAACTTTCTAGCCACTGGTGGAGGGAAAATGGAATGTAAAATGCCTGATGGAGATTCAAAAGCAAGCAGGAAAGGAGTAGAGAAAAGAAAAGAAGCAAAGAAAAAGCAGGGTAAATATAAAGTAGTAGAACTAATTCACAATGCACTAGTGATCACAATAAATGTCAGTAGAGTAAACATGCAAGTCAAAATAAGAATATTTTCAAGTTTGGATAAATAATAAAATCTCTATATGTGCTCTTTTCAAACACAACATTAAACATTTTGACACATAATAGTGAAAAGTTAAAGGATAAATATTAGGCAAACACTAAACAAAGTAATCTGGTGTAGGTGTGTAAATATATCCATCTCTCTTTATTAGACAACATTGACTTCCAAATAAAAATATTTTGGGGGGCTAAGGAAAGTCAATGTTTAATGATAGAAGGTATAATTCTTACAGAAAGATGAAGAAAATCAGAATTTTTAAGCACCCAACACTGTAATGTTTATATATATATATATTTATTTATCTATATGTATAATATATTGTAATACATATATAGTAAAACTGACTGAATTTTAAAGAGAAATTACTAAATTAACATTCATGATAGGAAGTTTTAAACTCATTCATAAGGCATGATAGAGATAGAGACAAAAACATTGGTAAGGACATGGAGGATTTTTACAACACAGTTAGCAAGTCTGATGCAGCGGGCACATACACAGCTCTGTAATAGGGAAAAACAAATCTGATTCCATATTGGATCTGTTTCTTTGACCTTTGTATTCTATTGCTTTTGCTACAACTTAATCACTAAAGGGATGCTGCCTATAACTTAAAGTATACATAATGGCCCATCTCTAGGAACACTGCCTCCCATGTCTGAACTAAAATACCTTTCAGCTCATAGGAAACATCCTAACCAGGCCCACCTATGAACGGCTGCAGGAAAGAAGGAATTAACACATCCCTTCTGGAGTCTGGCTGAAACCAGGAGATATTTGCAACAGCTTATCACCTTTTTAACTTTACCTCCTCACTCCCCTGCTCTTTGTAAAAGAAACTAGCATCCAAACCCTGGCAAGATGGTTCTTTGGAACACCAGTCTACCATCTTCTTGGACTGCTGGCTTCCTGAATAAAGTCACTACTTCTTGCCCTAACAACTTGTCTCTCCATTTTTTGACCTGTCGTGCGGCGAGTGGTACAAGCTTGAACTCAGTAACAGCTCTATATTCAACAATTAGAGAATGTACATCCTTCACAAACACACATGGAACATTTATAAGAAATGTCCATATTCTACATCATTAAGCAGGTTCTTAAAAAAAAAAGAATTGATAAACAGATGATTTTTCTGTTTATAGTTTATATACTTTAGAAATCATTAAAAATGCTTATTTAAAAATCTATATGGAAATTATAATAAAAGACACTTGCAAATAATCTTTGGTTCTAAACAGGAATAATTATGGACATTAGAAAATATTTAGGACTGAAAATTGATGAAAACAATTCATCTAAAATTTAGGAGATGTAGGTAAAGCATTACTTAAAATAATTTTAGCTCTTATATTATTGTTTGAAAATTGATAACCTTAGTTTTAAACTTAAAGCAGTTAGAAAAAGAACAACGGAATAAAACAAAAGTAAGTTGGAAGAATGAAATAATAACAAGAGGAGAAATTAATTAAATAGAAAAAAAATTAAATAGAGAGGATCCACAGAGCCAAACACTCACTTTTTGAAAAGTCTAATAAAATAGGCACCCCCTGGCAAGATTGAGCAAGGAAAAAGAGAGAGAGAGAGAGAGAGAGAGAGAGAGAGAGAGAGAGAGAGAGAGAGAGAGAGAGAATCCATCAAAGAAGAATATTAGCAGTGAAAAAAGTCATAACCCCATAAACAGAAAAAGACTTTTTTAAAAGAAGATATTATAAACAAGTGATTAAATTTGAAAACTTAAGACAAAATGTTCAATTTCTAGAAATATAACTAGCCAATAGTGATTCAGAAGAAAGTAAAACCCTGACTAGTCCTCAATGATCAAAGAAAATGAATATAATATTTAAGCCTCAGCCTCCCTCCTCGCATCAAAACTGAATATCTGAGGCAGTGAAATAAGACAAAATTCCAATCAACATCCTGGCTTTTTATTTTTTTTTTAACCTACTTAGAACTTGACAAAATGATTATAAAATATATATTGAAGTCCAAAAGACTAAAATAGCCACAATAATTTGGAAGAAGTACAATATAAGGAGACCTCCTTCCATATACAAATACTCATTATAAACTGTAAATAATATAAAGCTATAAACAATAAAGGCAGTGTGCATTTCTCCAGGAAAGAAAAATAGACCGATGGAACTGAACAGAGACTTGAAATAGATCAGTACATGAGTGGAAACCTTATATATGACAGAGGCAACATTGCCTACCAGTGGAGAAGGATAGGCTGTTGATTAAATAGTATTTAAAACTTCAATTATCAATATAGAGAAAAAAAATGAGAATCCCTGTCTCTAACCAAAAGCTATAAATAATTCTGTGTGGATTAAAGATCTAAATGTGGCAGCAACAGTGTAAAATGTTTTGGAGGAATTGTAAGAGACTATCTTTATAATTTCAGAATAGGGAAAGGAATAAATTTTAGTCAATTATTTGCTTTCTTGGTATTATGAACTCAAACATTAGGATTGCCTAATAATTTTTACTAATATAATATCTGAACTGTTTTTTCTATGTTATGTATCCAGAGCCTTGGTTGATCACACTTATTCATCCCTTGAATGGAATACTATTGTTCAATGAATCAATAACATTTCATAGCTCAAGTAATTTTAAAACAGACTTTAAATAAGTGGAATTCTTTAAATCTCAGGTGTTGTATTTTTTCCTCTAAAGCATGGGGAAAATGAATTTGAAATATGCATTCAACAAAAAGGGGGGAAAAGGTTGTAGCATTTAGTTTTTTGTTTTTTTTTTTTAACATCTTTATTGGGGTATAATTGCTTTACAATGGTGTGTTAGTTTCTGCTTTATAACAAAGTGAATCAGTCATACATAAACATATGTTCCCATATGTCTTCCCTGTTGCGTCTCCCTCCCTCCCACCCTCCCCATCCCACCCCTCCAGGCTGTCACAAAGCACCGAGCCAATATCCCTGTGCCATGCGGCTGCTTCCCACTAGCTATCTACCTTACTGCGTTTGTTAGTGTGTATATGCCCATGACTCTCTCTCGCCCTGTCACAGCTCACCCTTCCCCCTCCCCATAACCTCAAGTCCGTTCTCTAAGAGGTCTGCGTCTTTATTCCTGCTTTATCCCTAGGTTCTTCATGACATTTTTTTCTTAAATTCCATATATATGTGTTAGCATACGGTATTTGTCTTTTTCTTTCTGACTTACTTCACTCTGTATGACAGACTCTAGGTCTATCCACCTCATTACAAATACCTCAATTTCGTTTCTTTTTATGGCTGAGTAATATTCCATTGTATATATGTGCCACATCTTCTTTATCCATTCATCCGATGACGGGCACTTAGGTTGTTTCCATCTCCGGGCTATTGTAAATAGAGCTGCAATGAACATTTTGGTACATGACTCTTTTTGAATTTTGGTTTTCTCAGGGTATATGCCCAGTAGTGGGATTGCTGGGTCATATGGTAGTTCTATTTGTAGTTTTTTAAGGAACCTCCATACTGTTCTCCATAGTGGCTGAACCAATTCACATTCCCACCAGCAGTGCAAGAGTGTTCCCTTTTCTCCACACCCTCTCCAGCATTTATTGTTTCTAGATTTTTGATGATGGCCATTCTGACTGGTGTGAGATGATATCTCATTGTAGTTTTGATTTGCATTTCTCTAATGATTCATGATGTTGAGCATGCTTTCATGTGTTGGTTGGCAGTCTGTATATCTTCTTTGGAGAAATGTCTATTTAGGTCTTCTGCCCATTTTTGGATTGGGTTGTTTGTTTTCTTGTTATTGAGCTGCATGAGCTGCTTGTAAATTTTGGAGATTAATCCTTTGTCGGTTGCTTCATTTGCAAATATTTTCTCCCATTCTGAGGGTTGTCTTTTGGTCTTATTTATGGTTTCCTTTGCTGTGCAAAAGCTTTGAAGTTTCATTAGGTCCCATTTGTTTATTTTTGTTTTTATTTCCATTACTCTAGGAGGTGGGTCAAAAAGGATCTTGCTGTGATTTATGTCATAGAGTGTTCTGCCTATGTTTTCCTCTAAGAGTTTGATAGTTTCTGGCCTTACATTTAGGTCTTTAATCCATTTTGAGCTTATTTTTGTGTATGGTGTTAGGGAGTGATCTAATCTCATACTTTTACATGTACCTGTCCAGTTTTCCCAGCACCACTTATTGAAGAGGCTGTCCTTTCTCCATTGTACATTACTGCCACCTTTATCAAAGATAAGGTGTCCATATGTGCATGGGTTTATCTCTGGGCTTTCTATCCTGTTCCATTGATCTATCTTTCTGTTTTTGTGCCAGTACCATACCATCTTGATGACTGTAGCTTTGTAGTATAGTCTGAAGTCAGGGAGCCTGATTCCTCCAGTTCCTTCTTTCGTTCTCAAGATTGCTTTGGCTATTCGGGGTCTTTTGTGTTTCCATACAAATTGTGAAATTTTTTGTTCTAGTTCTGTGAAAAATGCCAGTGGTAGTTTGATAGGGATTGCATTGAATCTATAGATTGCTTTGGGTAGTAGAGTCATTTTCACAATGTTGATTCTTCCAATCCAAGAACATGGTATATCTCTCCATCTATTTATATCATCTTTAATTTCTTTCATCAGTGTCATAATTTTCTGCATACAGGTCTTTTGTCTCCTTAGGTAGGTTTATTCCTAGATATTTTATTCTTTTTGTTGCAATGGTAAATGGGAGTGTTTTCTTGATTTCACTTTCAGATTTTTCATCATTAGTATATAGGAATGCCAGAGATTTCTGTGCATTAATTTTGTATCCTGCCACTTTACCAAATTCATTGATTAGCTCTAGTAGTTTTCTGGTAGCATCTTTAGGGTTCTCTATGTATAGGATCATGTCATCTGCAAACAGTGACAGCTTTACTTCTTCTTTTCCAATTTGGATTCCTTTTATTTCCTTTTCTTCTCTGATTGCTGTGGCTAAAACTTCCAAAACAATGTTGAATAATAGTGGTGAGAGTGGGCAACCTTGTCTTGTTCCTGATCTTAGTGGAAATGCTTTCAGTTTTTCACCATTGAGGATGATGTTTGCTGTGGGCTTGTCATATATGGCCTTTATTATGTTGAGGAAAGTTCCCTCTATGCCTACTTTCTGCAGGGTTTTTATCATAAATGGGTGTTGAATTTTGTCAAAAGCTTTCTCTGCATCTATTGAGATGATCATATGGTTTTTCTCCTTCAATTTGTTAATATGGTTTATCACATTGATAGATTTGCATATATTGAAGAATCCTTGCATTCCTGGAATAAACCCCACTTGATCATGGTGTATGATCCTTTTAATGTGCTGTTGGATTCTGTTTGCTAGTATTTTGTTGAGGATTTTTGCATCTATGTTCATCAGTGATATTGGCCTGTAGTTTTCTTTCTTTGTGACATCCTTGTCTGGTTTTGGTATCAAGGTGATGGTGGCCTCGTAGAAGGAGTTAGGGAGTGGTCCTCCCTCTGCTATATTTTGGAAGAGTTTGAGAAGGATAGGTGTTAGCTCTTCTCTAAATGTTTGATAGAATTCGCCTGTGAAGCCATCTGGTCCTGGGCTTTTCTTTGTTGGAAGATTTTTAATCACAGTTTCAATTTCAGTGCTTGTGATTGGTCTGTTCATATTTTCTATTTCTTCCTGATTCAGTCTTGGCAGGTTGTGCATTTCTAAGAATTTGTCCATTTCTTCCAGATTGTCCATTTTATTGGCATAGAGTTGCTTGTAGTAATCTCTCATGATCTCTTTTATCTCTGCAGTGTCAGTTGTTACCTCTCCTTTTTCATTTCTAATTCTATTGATTTGAGTCTTCTCCCTTTTTTTCTTGATGAGTCTGGCTAGTGGTTTATCTATTTTGTTTATCTTCTCAAAGAACTAGCTTTTAGTTTTATTGATCTTTGCTATTGTTTCCTTCATTTCTTTTTCATTTATTTCTGATCTGATTTTTATGATTTCTTTCCTTCTGCTAGCTTTGGGGTTTTTTTGTTCTTCTTTCTCTAATTGCTTGAGGTGCAAGGTTAGGTTGTTTATTCGAGATGTTTCCTGCTTCTTAAGGTGGGCTTGTATTGCTATAAACTTCCCCCTTAGAACTGCTTTTGCTGCATCCCACAGGTTTTGGGTCGTTGTGTCTCCATTGTCATTTGTTTCTAGGTATTTTTTGATTTCCTCTTTGATTTCTTCCGTGATCTCTTCATTATTAAGTAGTGTATTGTTTAGCCTCCATGTGTTTGTATTGTTTACAGATCTTTTCCTGTAATTGATATCTAGTCTCATGGCGTTGTGGTCAGAAAAGATACTTGATACAATTTCAATTTTCTTAAATTTACCAAGGCTTGATTTGTGACCTAAGATATGATCTATCCTGGAGAATGTTCCATGAGCACTTGAGAAAAATGTGTATTCTGTTGTTTTTGGATGGAGTGTCCTATAAATATCAATTAAGTCCATCTTGTTTAATGTATCATTTAAAGCTTGTGTTTCCTTATTTATTTTCATTTTGGATGATCTGTCCATGGGTGAAAGTGGGGTGTTTAAGTCCCCTACTATGAATGTGTTACTGTCGATTTCCCCTTTTATGGCTGTTAGTATTTGCCTTATGTATTGAGGTGCTCCTATGTTGGGTGCATAAATATTTACAATTGTTATATCTTCTTCTTGGATCGATCCCTTGATCATTATGTAGTGTCCTTCTTTGTCTCTTTTAATAGTCCTTATTTTAAAGTCTATTTTGTCTGATATGAGAATTGCTACTCCAGCTTTCTTTTGGCTTCCATTTGCATGGAATATCTTTTTCCATCCCCTTACTTTCAGTCTGTATGTGTCTCTAGGTCTGAAGTGGGTCTCTTGTAGACAGCATATATAAGGGTCTTGTTTTTGTATCCATTCAGCTAATCTGTGTCTTTTGGTGGGAGCATTTAGTCCATTTACATTTAAGGTAATTATCGATATGTATGTTCCTATTCCCATTTTCTAAATTGTTTTGGGTTCGTTATTATAGGTCTTTTCCTTCTCTTGTGTTTCTTGCCTAGAGAAGATCCTTTAGCATTTGTTGTAAAGCTGGTTTGGTGGTGCTGCACTCTCTCAGCTTTTGCTTGTCTGTAAAGGTTTTAATTTCTCCATCAAATCTGAATGAGATCCTTGCTGGGTAGAGTAGTCTTGGCTGCATGTTTTTCTCCTTCATCACTTTCAGTATGTCCTGCCACTCCCTTCTGGCTTGTAGGGTTTCTGCTGAGAGATCAGCTGTTAACCTTATGGGGATTCCCTTATGTGTTATTTGTTGTTTTTCCCTTGCTGCTTTTAATATGCTTTCTTTGTATTTAATTTTTGACAGTTTGATTAATATGTGTCTTGGCGTTTTTCTCCTTGTATTTATCTTGTATGGGACTCTCTGTGCTTCCTGGACTTGATTAACTATTTCCTTTCCCATATTAGGGAAGTTTTCAACTATAATCTCTTCAAATATTTTCTCAGTCCCTTTCTTTTTCTCTTCTTCTTCTGGAACCCCTATAATTCGAATGTTGGTGCGTTTAATGTTGTCCCAGAGATCTCTGAGACTGTCCTCAGTTCTTTTCATTCTTTTTTCTTTATTCTGCTCTGCAGTAGTTATTTCCACTATTTTATCTTCCAGGTCACTTATCTGTTCTTCTGCCTCAGTTATTCTGCTATTGATCCCATCTAGAGTACTTTTAATTTCATTTATTGTGTTGTTCATCGTTGCTTGTTTCATCTTTAGTTCTTCTAGGTCCTTGTTAACTGATTCTTGCATTTTGTCCAATCTATTGTCCATTCTATCTCCAAGATTTCGGATCAACCTTACTATCATTATTCTGAATTCTTTTTCAGGTAGACTGCCTATTTCCTCTTCATTTGTTAGGTCTGGTGCATTTTTATCTTGCTCCTTTATCTGCTGTGTGTTTTTCTGTCTTCTCATTTTGCTTATCTTACTGTGTTTGGGGTCTCCTTTTTGCAGGCTGCAGGTTTGTAGTTCCTCCTGTTTTTGATGTCTGTCTCCAGTGGCTAAGGTTGGTTCAGTGGGTTGTGTAGGCTTCCTGGTGGAGAGGGCTAGTGCCTGTGTTGTGGTGGATGAGGCTGGATCTTGTCTCTCTAGTGGGCAGGTTCACATCTGGTGGTGTGTTTGGGGGTGTCTGTGGCCTTATTATGATTTTAGGCAGCCTCTCTGCTAATGGGTGGGGTTGTGTTCCTGTTTTGCTAGTTGTTTGGCATAGGTTTTCCAGCACTGTGGCTTGCTGGTCGTTGAGTGAAGCTGGGTGCTGCTGTTAAGATGGAGGTCTCTGGGAGATTTTCGCCGTTTGATATTATGTGGAGCTGGGAGGTCTCTTGTTGATCAGTGTCCTGAAGTTGGCTGTCCTACCTCAGAGGCAGAGCCGTGTCTCCTGGCTGGAGCACCAAAAGCTTTTCATCCACAGGCTCAGGATAAAAGGGAGAAAAAGTAGAGGGAATTAGTAGAAGTATGAGGAAAGAAAGAAGGAAAGGAGGGTAGGAAGGAAGGAAGAAAGAAAGAAAGAAGCAAAGAAGGAAAGAAGGCAAGAAGGAAAGAAAGGAGGGAGGGAGGGAGGGAGGAAGGAAGGAAGGAGGGAAAGAAGGAAAAAAGACAGAAAGAAAGAAGATATAGTAAAAATAAAATAAAGTATAATAAAGTTATTGAATTAAAAACTTCTTATTTAGGAAAAAAAAAAAAGGGACGGAAAGAACCTTAGGACAAATGTTGGAAGCAAAGCTATACAGACAAAATCTTACACAGAAGCATACACATACACCCTCACTAAAAGAGGTAAATGGGGAAAAATCCTAAATCTTGCTGTCAGAGACCACCTCCTCAATTTGGGATGATTCGTTGTCTAAAGGAGGGAAGGAAGGACGGAAAGAAAGAAAGAAAGAACGAAGGTAAAGTATAATAAGGTTATTAAAATTAATTATTAAGAAAAAAAATTGAAAAAAAAACATGGACGGATAGAACCCTAGGACAAATGGTGGAAGCAAGACTATACAGACAAGATCTCACACAGAAGCATACACATACACATTCACAAAAAGAGGAAAGGGGAAAAAATCATAGATCTTGCTCCTAAAGTCCACTTCCTTAATTTGGGATGATTGGTTGTCTATTCAGGTATTCCACAGATGCAGGGTACATCAAGTTGATTGTGGAGCTTTAATCCGCTGCTTCTGAGGCTGCTGGGAGAGATTTCCCTTTCTCTTCTTTGTTCTCACAGCTCCCAGGGCTAAGCTTTGGATTTGGCCCTGCCACTGCGTGTAGATCGCTGGAGGGCGTCTGTTTTTTGCTCAGACAGGATGGGGTTAAAAGAGCCGCTGATTGGGGGCTCTGGCGCACTCAGGCCGGCGGGGACGGAGGGGCACAGAGTGCGGGGCGGGCCTGCGGTGGCAAAGGCCGGCGTGACTTTGCACCAGCCTGAGGCGCGCTGTGCGCTCTCCCGGGGAAGTTGTCCCTGGATCCCGGGAACCCGGCAGTGGCGGGCTGCACAGGCTCCGCGGAAGAGGGGTGTGGAGAGTGACCTGTGCTCGCACACAGGCCCCTCGGTGGCGGCAGCAGCAGCCTTAACGTCTCCCGTCCGCCTCTGGGGTCCGCGCTTTTAGCCGCGGCTCGCGCCCGTCTCTGGATTCCGCGCTTTCAGCCGCGGCTGCGCCCGTCTCTGGATTCCGCGCTTTCAGCCGCGGCTCGCGCCCGTCTCTGGATTCCGCGCTTTCAGCCGCGGCTCGCGCCCGTCTCTGGGGTCCGCGCTTTCAGCCGCGGCTCGCGCCCGTCTCTGGGGTTCGCGCTTTTAGCCGCGGCTCGCGCCCGTCTCTGGAGTTCCTTTAAGCAGCGTTCTTAAACCCCTCTCCTCACGCCCCAGGAAACAAAGAGGGAAGGAAAAGTCTCCTGCCTCTTCTGCAGGTGCAGGCTTTTCCCCGGACTCCCTCCCGGCTAGCTGTGGTGCACTAACCCCTTCAGGCTATGTTCAAGCCGCCAACCCCAGTCCTCTCCCTGCGCTCCGGCCTCAGCTCGCAGCCCCGCCCGCCCCGGCGGGTGAGCAGACAAGCCTCTCGGGCTGGTGAGTGCCGGTCGGCACCGATCCTCTGTGCGGGAATCTCCCCGCTTTGCCCTCCGCACCCGTTGCTGTGCACTCCTCCGCAGCTTCGAAGCTCCCCCCTCCGCCTCCCGCAGTCTCCGCCCGCGAAGTGGCTTCCTAGAGTGTGGAAACTTTTCCTCCTTCACAGCTCCCTCCCACTGGTGCAGGTGCCGTCCCTATTCTTTTGTCTCTGTTTTTTCTTTTGCCCTACCCAGGTACGTGGGGAGTTTCTTGCCTTTTGGGAGGTCTGAGGTCTTCTGCCAGCCTTCAGTAGGTGTTCTGTAGGAGTTGTTCCACGTGTAGATGTATTTCTGGTGTATCTGTGGGGAGGAAGGTGATCTCCGCGTCTTACTCTTCCGCCATCTTCCGCCTTCTCCCCGTAGCATTTAGTTTTAACTTTTAAAAGAACAATAAAATTTGTGTTTTAAGTGAGCTTATTTTAAAAACTAAATTCATTGAGTAAATCCTATGAGCAATAAGCTCAAATATTTTTATGTCATTCTAGATTTAGAGCAGAGTACTATAGAATATTTATATTGATTTGCATTACTCTTAATACTCTTTGATTTAGTACCTCACATATAAAGACAAATTTGAAGATTGGCATGTAATGCTTTTCATATCATATTTTTGCCAGTGGAAACATGATGATTGTATATTTTTTATGTAATTGTTAATGACTAGCTTAACTATAATATGATTTAAAAGTAAAATCTATTTTTATATAGTCTGTAGTTTTACAAACACAGGATTTTCTGTTCATTTGCACACAAGATGCAGCTATAAATACTTTGTACATTTGAAGTGACAAAACTAAGATGAGAGTGGAAGTCATAATTGTATTCCTTTTTCCTTTTATTTTAAGCAACAAAACAATTTCATTAATGTATTTATTTGGGGATAGTTTTATTCTACTAAGAATATTTTGCTAATTTTAAAATGCAAAAACTATATATCTTTTCATAGACTAATATGATGGATCATCATATTTCCACTAACGTTTTTATGTGACTGTCTTAGGAACACTATTTCCTTAAAATACCTGCAGGATATCAGCTACATAAAGAAAGACAAGCAACTTTCAGTGTTATTTATTCATCCAGGAATAGAGGCTGTAACATACGACACCACAGTTTTTGTTCTTTGATTAGCATGGGTGCTTCTGGTGACCCTTACTAATGTCTGCAAAGAATGTGAATGAAAGATGTGAATAGACAATATATTCAGTGCACTGACTTTCCCTCGCAACCTTCACCACCACAGTTTCATGACTTTGCTCCATCATGAAGTATAGGGAAATAAAATACCACTTTTTTTTCCCCTTGGAAGGCTATATTCTATTGTTAATTTTTGCTGTTGTTGATTTACAGGTGAAAAGTAATCTAAAGTAATTTTTAAGATTTCTGGTCTACATAGAATGACTTTTTTTTTTTTTAAATGGTACGCGGGCCTCTCATTGTTGTGGCCTCTGCTGTTGCGGAGCACAGGTTCCGGACGCGCAGGCTCAGTGGCCATGGCTCACGGGGCCAGCCGCTCCGCGGAATGTGGGATCTTCCTGGACCGGGGCACGAACCCGTGTCCCCTGAATCCGCAGGCGGACTCTCAACCACTGCGCCACCAGGGAAGCCCTACATAGAATGATTTTGATACCGTAGTATAGAATAGTACCTGGAACCATTTTGAAGGATATTTTTTGTTACCTTCCTTGAATCTATTCTCCCCTTCTCCGCATTTTTGTTTTTAACCGAGAGAATCTTTATATTTGGGGAGGAAATCTGCTCCTCCTTTTTTTCTAGCCATGCAGTTTGGGTGAAATTGAATGCACGTCCTGCTTCAGGGGTGACTCTTTGTTGTCTAAAATCAGAGTACGGATGGTCCTCGACTTACAGTGGTTTGACTTAAGATTTTTTGGCTTTACGATGATGCAAAAGCTATACACATTCGGTAGAAACCATACTTCAAATTGTGAATTTTGATCTTTTCCCAGGCCAGTCATATGTGGTACAATACTTCCTCATGTTGCTGGGAAGTACTGAGGGTAAAAAACCGATATACTTACCACCATTCTGTACTCATACAACCATTCTCTTTTTCACTCTCAGTACAGTATTCAATACATGACATGAGATGGTCATTATTTTATTATAAAATAGGCTTTGAGGTAGGTGATTTTGCCCACTGTAGGCTAATGTAAGTGTTGACCTGAAATAGATAGACTTTCATATATCTCTCCAGCAAAGATGGGTTCAGATAAGCAGAGAATTGCAATTTGGAGTCTGCAAAGATGGCAAACCACTTGCAAGCACCACTTGCTCCCCTCCCTCACGTCTCCCCCCACAAGGGAGGTAGAACACTTCTATAGAGGAGAAAAGGAAGTTGGGAGGGCTATAGTAAACAAAGAGTCCTTGGCTTTTATTGGCTGAGTCCTTTCCAGGAAATAAGAGAAGTCTTTCTTCTTCCTTTTGTACCTGGGTAGGGCCTCAAGGCATGAAAGCTCCCCTTTCTGGTCTCCCAACTCTTTTTAATTGAAGTTTCTGTTTATTAATTTTTACATACATTTTCTGACCATGTTTAAGATAGGCTAAGCTAAGCTCTGATGTTTCTTAGGTTAGTTGTATTAAATGCATTTCAACTTTGACATTTTCAAGTTATGACGGATGGGATGTAATCCCATCACAAATTAAGGAAGATCGGCATTGTAATCTTGTCACAGTGGTTGGATTAGGGAAGGACACGGATGTTCAGGCCAGTGAAAGGAACTGATGTACAACAGCTAGTGTAAGAGACTCTTAGTTCCCTGAGCATGAAGCTATGACATCTAGAACTGCTGCAAACATTCTGCTGAAACTATCAGAAGAACCTGGAACTCCCAGAGGGCTACCAGGGTGGCACGGGGATACAGCCAGCAGAAAACCACAGTAGAGAGGATATGAGAAAGAAGATCCTTGGAGATTTCATTTGAGGTGTGAGATCAAGCCTCATATTCTGACTTTTCAGTTACTTAAATCAATAATCCTCTTTGTTGTTTAAGTCATTTTGAGTTTAGAGATTTTTATTTTATTTTTTGTCACTTGTTATTGAAACATTTCTATTACAAATACTACATGGATATTTTGACTCTGAGAGACTGAAAACAGACAAATATCTTGATTCTTATTCAAAGATTCTTTGGTTTCAAGGAATAAAAAGATACAATTGGAGACTGGGAATTATTGGACAGATCTGGGGAAATGGAACAAAACTATCAGGGGAAAAAACAAAACTTTTTCAGGACCTCCAGTTTCTGTCTGTCTCTCTCTCTGTCTCTCTCTTGAGCACAAATTCATCTCATGTCTCTGAACATGTCTACATCAACTTTAGTCCTTAAATTCAATAGATTTACTTGTATACCAATGATCATCTTTCTCCAAACCCTACTCTACAAACTGCATCTTCTCCAGTGTTCTCTTTCTTGCTGTTGAATCAATCATTCATCTTGTTACACTAACCAAAAAACTCAGAGTCGTGTTTCTCAACTTTTCCTTATCTTCAGGCAAACAACATTCACTACATTACCAAGCCCTATGCTTTCTGCCTCCAGAATAATTGTCAAATTAATTCATTTCTATGTCACTACTGCCTTACTCCAGTCCAACCCTCATAATCTTGAGACTTGTCTATTGCAATTGATTCCTTTCTATTCTAATTTCTGCTCTTTCTATCCTTCAATCATTTTCCACATTGTAGCCAGTGATAATTTTAAAGCCTTTTAATAGATTTCTGTTATTTAGAATACTACTAAAGCTTCCTTCCATGACCTAAGGGATTCTGATCTGGTCATTCTTAAACTATGCCAAACTCTGTTGCTTCTCAAAATATTTACACATGCTGCTTCCCTCACTTAATTCTTGTTTTTTTTTTGTTTGTCTGTTTTTTTTTTTGTTTTTTTTTTTTTTTTTTTGCAGTATGCGGGCCTCTCACTGTTGTGGCCTCTCCCATTGTGGAGCACAGGCTCCGGACTCGCAGGCTTAGCGGTCATGGCTCACGGGCCCAGCCGCTCAGCGGCATGTGGGATCTTCCTGGACCAGGGCACAAACCCGTGTCCCCTGCATCGGCAGGCGGACTCTCAACCACTGCGCCACCAGGGGAGCCCTCTTATTTGTTTTATTATGTTTTCCTGACATCCACAAACTCCTAGCTAGTCACTGAGTTCCCTTGAATTTTGTACACAATATTTAATGGCTTTATTGATATGATTCAAATACCATCAAATTAACCCATTTAACGTGTAAAATTTGATATCCTTAGTATATTAACAGGGTTGTATCAATCACCAAAATGTAATTCTTAGAACATTTTAATCCCCCCTAAAAGAAACCCCATACTCACTAGCAGTCACTCCCTATTTGCTCCGATGATTTCCTTACTCCCTTACCCCCAGTCTTAGGTAAATATTTACCTACTTTCTGTCTCTATAGATTTGGCTAATCCAAATATTCCACGCAGGTGAAACTATGTATTGTAACATGTGGTCTTTTGTAATTGGCTTCTTTCACTTAGCAATGTTTTCAAGGTTCATCCATGTTGTAGCATGTACCAATACTTCATTCCTTTTTATGGACAAAGAATATTGAATTTTATGGATGTGTCACATTTTGTTTATCCATTCATTGGTTAATAGACATTTGGATTTTTTCTATCTTTTGGCCATTATGAATAATGCTGCTATAAGCATTCATGTACAAGTTTTTGTGTGGGTATATGTTTTTATTCCCCTTAGGTTTACTCCTAGAAGTGGAATTACTGGGTCATATTGATAACTCTATATTTAACATTTTGAGAAACTGCAAAACTGTTTTCCAAAGTGGCTAGACATTACTACCATCAATATATGAAGCCTCTAATTTCTTTACATCTTCCTCAACACGTTTTATTATCTGTCTTTTTGAGTATAGCCATCCTAGTGGGTATTTCTCACTGTAGTTTTGATTTGCATTTCCCTAATGATTAATAATGTCAAGCATCTTTTGATGTGCTTATTGGTCATTCGCATGTCTTCCTTGGAGAAATATTCAGATTCCTTGCTCATTTCTTAATTGGGTTGTTTGTCTTATTTTTGAATCATAAGAGTTCTGCATATTTTCTGGATACAAATCTCTTTTATATATGATATGCAAATATTTTCTCTCATTTTGTGTGCTGTCTTTTCACTTTCTTAATGGTATCATTGACAGAATAAAGTTTTAAATTTCAATGTACATAATTTATTTATTTTTTCTTTTGTTGCTTGTGCTTTTGGTCTCATATCTAAGGAACAATTGCCTCACCCAAGGTCACAAAGACATACTCCTATGTTTTCTTCTAAGAGTTTTATAGTTTTAACTCTTACATTTAGGTCTATAATCTATTTTGAGTTAATTTTTTTCTATTTTATGAACTGAAGGACCAACTTTGTTCTTCTGTGTGTAGGTATCCAGTACTGCCAGGACAATTTGTTGAAAAGACTGTTCTTTCCCCCCTTAGTTGCCTTGGCACACTTGTCAAAAATCAATTGACTATAAATATAAGGATTTATTTCTGGATTCTCATATTGTGACATTAGTCTATTGATCTATTCTTTTGTTAGTACCACACTGCCTTGTCTTGATTACTATAGCTTCCTAGTAAATTTTGAAATCAGAAAATGTGAGTCTTCCAACTTCATTTTTCTTTTTTAAAATTGTGTGGTCTATTCTGGGACCTTTGACTTTCGTTTAAATTTTAGGATCAGTTCATCAATTTCTGTATACAAGCCAGATGGGATTTTAATAAGGATTACATTGAATCTGTAGATCAATTTGGGGATTATTGACAGCTTGATATTAAATCTTCTGATTGACGGACATAAAGTATCTTTCCATTTATTTAGATCTTTTAAAATTTCTTTCAACAATGCTTTGTAGTTTCAGTGTGCAAATCTTGTATTTTTAAAGAATATATACCTAATAATTTATTTTTTGATGCTATTGTAAAGAGAATTGCTTTCCTGATTTCATTTGAAAATTGTTCCTTGTTAGTGTATAGAAATGCAATTCATTTTTGTATATTGATTTAATATTCTGTAACCTTCTTAAACTTGCTTATTAGTTCTCGTAAGTGTGTGCATGTATGTGTGTGTGTGTGTGTGTGTGTGTGTGTATGCGTGAGTTCCTTAAGGTTTTCTATATACAAGATGATGTCATCTGCAAATAGAGATAGCTTTACTTCTTCCTTTCCAATCTGTATGCTTTTTACTTCTTTTTCTTGCCTAATTTCCTTGGCTAGAATCTTAAATACAATGTTAAATAGGAGAGGCATGAACAAATATCCTTACCTTGTTCTTGATCTTAAGAGGGAAGTGTTCAGTCTTTCATCATTAAATATGATGGTATCTGTGGATAACATCATTAATGCTTTGTCAAGTTGGGGAAGATCTCTTACAGTTTGTTGAACATTTTTATCATGAAAGGATGTTATATTTTCTTTAATAGTTTTTTGGTATCTATTAAGATGGTTGTAGGATTTTTCTCCTTTATGATATTAATGTGATGTATTACATTAATTAATTTTGATGTTAAACTAACTTTGCATTCCTAGGTTAAATTCTACTTGGTCACTGTCACCTTTTTTGTTTACTGCTGTATTTAGTTTACTAGCGTTTTGTTGAGAATTTTTGCATCTATATTCATAGGGGATATTCATCTTTGGTTTGCTTCACTTTTTAACAAAAATAAACCAAAATGTTTAATTTTACTGAATAAAGAAAGTTTACTCAGATTTTACGCAGATCATAAGAATACTTAGATTATAACACCTGAAAGATCCACAGCTGATTGGAAGGAAGGAATAAAGAAAGTAACTTATATTTTCAATGCCGAAACAAAAATCTAATTGCTATAGATGTCTTGTAAAGTTTCCCAAATAAGGTCTAGCCAAATTTATTTTCTAGTGGATTTATTTTCAGAGATAAATAGTAAGATTCAATATGTATATTATTGATTACAACTAATATCACAGCTTGAAAAAGTCATGAGACAGAAGCATAAATATAAAATAAAAAGACAAGATTTTCAAATTGTATTAAAGGTATATTAACCATAGTAACTGGAAAAGATATATTAAACTTAGCAGTGTACCACACAAGTTCAAAACAAAACTCATAGGGCAGACCAAAACTGATGCTAATTAAGGAAAACGGTCTGTTTTTTAGAAAGGGTGTCCAGACAGACACCACTACAAAGAAATGCCAACAGTAACTATTGGTCCCTTCTGTTACTTAGTGAAGTGTCAAAGATAGAGTGACTGGGTTAACAGCTTAAGGTTTCTCCAAGCATCTGCAGTATTATCAGCACGGTCCAGGCCTTGGGAGTCTTGACACTTCAGGATGTTTCTGGCCTTCTTGGGCAAGTCTGCACATTTGTGTCCCTGAAATAAATTCAAAGTCTTCATGGTGTTCAGAGTCATGGTAGTCTACACGCTTCTTTTTCTTGTTGTAAACTGTAACTTGAAGGGAAACTATTTCCAAGGTGATTAAGCCAAGGGCCATTGTTATCTCTTTGCCGTTATGAGTTGACTCATAAAGACCCTTCTCTGTTTTCTGGATGAGACATGCCAGCAGAGTCTCACCCAACAGTGTAAAAGTTGATTCCTGCGACCATCAGTGTTCTGCAATGCTACTGGACCTCAGTTGGTCCATGATGGGATATGGAAAGATGGCCACCACTGTTGTTTCAGGATTCCTCTAGCACTACAGCCTGTTGCTTCCTGTGCCACTTCAAAGGAACATTATTATTTTTTCTCCAGCCACCAAGAGGGTGAAGGAAAAAGACAGGGCACCTATAAGCCCCTTTCTAGAAGTTGCTTTTGAGTATCCTGTATTAATGGAGCATGTCCATTGTGGACTGAGTTTCATAATTAAATTCAAAGGCAGCATCAGCCTTCATATCTTTAAACATCTGCTTTAGCTCAGTAGGAGTGAAACAATACTGATCAAGATCATCATTCTAATAAATTTGGTCAAAGACTTCAAGATCTCCTTCAGTCAGCCAATCTCCTTGTTCCAAAACAAATCTTGATGTAGGGGTGGTCCTGAATGTTGTTCCTCACTGTCTAGCACAGTGTTCCTCCTTCCTGTGTTAAAAAAAAAAGCTCTGGATTGTGAAGAAGAAGAGCTGCACAGTGACCCTCCTACATCAGAGCAAAAGCTGTCCAGATGTCCAGCATTTATCTTCTTGAGTAGGTGTCAGAAATATAGGCACTGACGAATTAATGATGTCCCCAGCCAGAAGATAATCAAAATGAAGGCAGAACAAGTACTCCCCATTTCTCATAAAGCCGTTCAGTGAGATGCACCAATCTTTTGCCAAAACCTGCACACACTGCACAACCACTTTATTAATTTTTAATGCTGATAATATTTCTCCATCTGTTTTTGCCAAATGAAGTTTATTTTCTGGCACACACAAGATGCCACAGGTACAATATCCCATTCCCAAAGAAGTTCCATAACTCTTACTGCACACAGCCATTTATGTCACAGGAGTCTGTTTTCAACGTCAATTCAGGGGCTTTTGGTTTTTTATATTCAGAACCAAGCCCAGTGAAACATTTAATTTCTCTAGCCCATGCTTTTTATTAGAGTCCTTTGATAACCTCTGTTCACAAACATGCAGAGGTGCATTTAACAAATACTTCAAAAAAAGGCAAACTTGTACCCTCCCGAATTTGCCTTGTATTATTGTGATCTTGAGTATAAGGCGATATAAAACTTGTAATGCACACTAAGCCAGCACCTGTAAACAGCTTAGCAACTCCTGCAACTCAACGAACATTCTCATCTCTCTTCAATACTAAAGCCAAGGTTTTTATTGAGACCTTGATGAACGTTGTCACCAATCAAAGTACAGCACGGATAACCTGGCAAACCAAGTATTCCTCCAAAGTCATGCTCACCGTGGTTTTTCCTGCTCCAGATAAGCCTGTTAGCCAAACTGTGCAACCAAAAAAAAGCCACCTCTGGTCTCTACCACCTGACCTCTTGTTCCTGCTGACATGGTGAGCCTGATAGGTGACATTAGGTGCTCTCTGCCTTCCCTAGTTCTGCATGTTATTGCTCAGTATGTCTTTCTTGTACAGGTTCCCAAGGACCTTCATGGCTGTAGAGAGTGCACAGGGTGCCGGGGTTTTCAACCCCCGAAGGTTAGAAGGAGGAGGGGAGGCCTGTGGGGGTGGAGCAGAGCAGGAAGGTATGCTCTGACCTAGGCACTTTATGCTCTAGATTCTGGTTGTGTGGCTCGTTGGCTGTACCTCTGATATGGGTCAGGGCAGAAGTATATGGGATTTTTTTTTTTTTCTTGCGATATCTTTGTCTGGTTTTGGTATCAAGGTAATACTGGCCTCATAGAATGGGTTTGAAAATGTTCCCTCTTCCTTTATGTTTTGGAAAAGTTTGTGAAGGATTGGTATTAATTCCCATTTAAATGTTTGATAGAATTCATCAGTCAAGCTATCTGGTTCTGAGCTTTGCTTTGTGGGAAGTTTTAAAATTACTAATTCATTCTCTTTGTTAGAGGTCTACTCAAATTTTCTATTTCATCTTCAGTCAGTTTTGGTAATTTGTGTTTCTAGGAATTTGTCCATTTCCTCTAAATTATCTAATTTATTGACATATAATTGTTTACAGTATTTCCATGGGATACTTTTTATTTCTGTAAGTTTGGTAGTGATGCCACCTTTTAATCACTATCCTGTAAAGGTAATCATTATCATGCCTTATAGGGTAAACACTTCCTTAAGCCTATATTCCTAAACACTATAGTTTTAATTGTTCTCTGAATTCCACACAAATGAAATCGTATGCAATATGTTCTTGTCTGGCTTCTCTTGCTTTATTTTATGTTTGTAAATTTATCCCTGTACCTTTAGTTTGTTCATTTCATTGCAATATACTATTCCATTGAATGAATACAGGCATACCTCATTTTATTGTGCTTCACAGATACTGCAGTTTTTAGAAATCAATGGTTTGTGGTCCTGTGTCCAGCAAGTCTGCAGGTGTCATTTTTCCAAAAGCATTTGCTCACTTCATGTCTCTATGTCACATTTGGGTAATTCTCACAATATTTCCAATCCTCCACCAGCAAAAAGATTATGACTTGCTGAAGGCTCAGATGATGGTTTCCATGTTTTAGCAATAAAGTATTTCTAAATTAAGATTTTTACATTGTTTTTTTCAGACCTAATGCTATTGCACACTTAATAGACTATAGTATAGTGTAAACATAACTTTCATACGTACTAGAAAACCAAAACATTCGTGTGGCTTGCTTTATTGTGATATTCACTCTGTTGCAGTGGTCTGGAATCAAACCCACGGTACCTCCCAGGTATGTTTGTATACAACAATTTATTTATTCAGTGACATTTGGTTATTTTCTTGTTTTTAGAATATTATAAAAATTGCTGTTGTTAATGTTCTTGAACACGTGCTTTGTTTCTTACAAACATGCAATTATGTTGGATTATACGTAGGAGTGATCTGCTGAGACACAGGATTTATGTCTGCTCAATTTTAGTTGATAATGCCAAAGAATTTTCAATGTAGTTATATCAGCTGATACTCCCATCAGTAGTATATAAAGATTTCTATTGCCTTATCTCCTTGCCAAAACTTAGTATTGTCATTAAAAAATATCTTTAGTCATACTAGCTTGGTTAGAGTGGTATCACATTATGGTTTTCATATGCATTTTTCACAACAAAGTTGAGCTCCTTTTTATATTGTATTGTCATTTAGATAACCTCCTTTGAAAGTGCCTGTTGAGGCCCCTGCTTATTTTTCTATTGTGCTGTCTTTTTATTAGATCTGTAAGAGTTTTAATATATTCAGATAAGTGTCCTTTATTGGCTATATATGTTGAAAATGTTTTCTCAATCTGTATAGTTTAATTTATAATGTATTTTGACGAATACAATTCTTAATTTTAATGCAGTTAATATTTGATATTTCCTTTTTGGTTAGTGTTTCTTGGTTACTTGGTTAAAAATATATCTTCCTACTTATAGTTCATGATAATGTTATATTCTAGATAATTAGGTCAACTACTCACCTAGAATCAATTTTCATGTATGGTTTGAGCTAAGGGTCAAATTTTATTTTTCTCCATATTGATATTCAATTAATGAAGCATCATTGACTGAAAGAGCATCTTTCTCACACTATTTAGCAATACTCCACAGGTCTTAAATAAATTGTCCACATAGGCATATGATTTAATGTGACTCAAAGATTTGAAGGAACAAGGGGAGTGAGAGATTAACAGAATCTGGAGATGGAAAGACAACTGTAGCCATAAGAAAAGGCCACAGGACAAGAACTATGACCTTAGAGGAGCATAGCCCCTGAAAGTTGTGGTACAATAAGGAATAAGCAGAGAAAAGAAAAATCCCACTTTTTGCCTCTTGTTTCCCCTTAAACTCCTGTTCAGTTGGAACCCAAATGGAAACCAGAAAGCAAAGGAGCTTGTTGATGCAATTCATACCTGGGACATAGCCCAGGTAGAAAGGTGAAGCCAGAACAAGAAGGTCAGACAGAAGATACCTAGCACAGCCAAGTACATTTGCCTCTCAGCAACCTCTCCTCATTTGTCCAGGTGAAATATTTGTTTCCCCACTACAGGAGACACCCAAAATGTCCCCCCTGAACTAATGCCTCATCATAGAGTAGGTCGATGTAATCAAAATCCTACCTGGAAAGTAATGTTTAGCCACCACCAGTGTTCTTCATATAAGGTAACAGCAGGAGGGAGTGGGGGGGTGAGGAGGGAGGAAATGGGTGCAAGAGAAGCAACTAACTAACATAAAACATAACTACTATATCCTCTACTTCTATAGTTAGACATGAGGCTTAAGTTGATAAAGGTAGCTGCCTTCTTCCACAGCCCATTTTATGTTTCCATTACTATCCATCTCAGCTGAATAGTGTTATTTATTTGGTGGGATGGTCCAACCTCCATATCTGTAGGCTCTGAATCCTTGGTGATTCCATATTTACTGGGTTGTCCTAGTTTTCCATAGTTCAGAATTATTGAGCACAAGGAATATGTAGATGCCTTAGTGAATTATCTGGCTCCATTCATAGTTTGTACCTAAAGGGTAGAGGTAACCCAATTTCAACTTTTAATCATGATGTGTCATCACAGACTATGCAGTGACACACTTTCTGTCTGTTTGTTACATGTCATGAGGGTCTGAAATTTTAGAAGCAGTCTCAGCTTTTAGCTCAATGAGGCTATAACTGTGTGTCTTGGTGGATACAAAGTTCCACTACTGGACACCAACTTTCCTCTACTGCACACTAACATTCCCCAAAACAAATATGAAGGGAAGAAAAACTTTCTTTGGTAGTTTATTGATATAATACTTAGAGGGACCATTTTCACCTCTAAAACTTGATTCTAGCCATGGGAGAGTGGTACTAAGCATTAAGAACATACTTCCTCCTCTGTGCTAGAATCCCAGCCTCCCATGATGTTTTCTAGCTGATGCCGTAATTGTGGTTTCAGCAGGCTATTTCACCATTCCGTTTATCCATCTGCTTTCTGATGGGGAGACATGGTAAAGCCAGTGAATTATGTAGGCCTATGTCCATTGGCATACATCTTTCATTGTAAATGGTGTCACCCCTTGTAAGGTTATATTGTGCAGAATGCCATGGCTGTAGATAAGGTATCTGGAAGGATGGTACTGGTAAAGTGCTGTGGACAATAAAGGGATCTGAAATATAAGCCTATGTCTGTGAGGACAAGTCACTCTCTCTTTCATGACAGAAAAGTTTATTTTAATCACCTTCCACCAGGAAGCAGGCCAGTCTGCTGAGGAATGGTGTCACATGGAGCTGCTTGTGGCAGGTGGACCACTTGGCATGGTGATATTAAGATCAGGCTTTATGGGGGGAAATTCATGTTACAGAACCCATGACTAGCATTCGACCCTGCTCCTCAGAAATACTCTGTACATCGGTCATTTGAGCAAGAGTGGGGGTGCCTGGAGAAAGACACTTACTGATAGCCACAGGGAACAACACCTTGTGCATCTGACTATTGAAAGCATTCTCCACGGTGGATTTGTTCCTGTGGGAAAAAATCTCACACTTTGTATTCTTTCTAAAGAAGTTCTCTATGAAACTCTCTCATAAATCACTACTCTAACAACTTAATTCTTTCCATGTCCCTGACCATTTAGACAACCTGTTGCCACTGCTCATGAATCAATATATATCTGCACTTAATTCTACCTTTCCTTCCATGCACAGTGGACAATCAGATGTACTACCTCAATTTCTGTGATAGGAAATATTTACCCTCATTGCTGTCTTTCAAGGCTACCCCCGAGTTGGACTATATTAAGGTCACTATCGACTTCTAGCTTGAATTAGCATATTAAGCAGGTCTACCTATAAGCCATAGTTTTGTTTTCTCTTCTCCTTTATTGGTCATAGGGTAGGGAAGCCCTATGCAGTTCCACATGTGGGTTGTTGGAGGGCTGATAAAGCTGTAGAAGTACCTTGGGGATCTAAGCCACCAGCCAATGAAGTTAACTTGTGCCTTCCAAATCTGTTTGGGCAACCAAGTTGAATATATCATTTCTTTTTTACAATGCAATGCTTATAATGCACATCTAAGTTATGGTTTGATTAATCAGATAACATCTAGTCTATCGATTACAAATCACTAGGGTTCCATAGACAAAATTTTGGGCAGGCCCAGAGCCCAGTAGCTAGTCAAGAGCTCCTTTACAAAAGAAGAATTGTAGCTAGCATAAGGGCATTGCTTCCTTCCCAAATCTTAGTGGTCTGAGCTGTGATTCACCTATTGGACTTGTGCAAAGCTTCATATGATATCCCTGTCAGCCACAGATAATTTCAATGCCACTGTGTCCAAAAAGTCATAATTCAATGAAAAGGTCAACTTGCACACAGAAGAAACTGAGAAGCCTAACAAATTACCAAATAAGGTTTATGTTTCTTCCCAAACACAAAGAAACTCAGCAAGAAGTGTGCCACTTTCTTCATGGTGGTCAATACAATTTGCAGCAACTTATTTATCACTACGGAGAGAATATCCTGACAGTCCTTAGACTATTGGACCCTCTGAATATGGTATGCTTCTAAATTTTCATAGTCCTATTTCCTACCTTCTGGCAAGCGTATGTCTTACTAAGGCATCTAAAGTGCCTGCCACTTTGTGTTCATTAGATTCAGTTAGCATAAAGTCACAAATGGAATGAACCAGTGTCATGTTCTATGGGATATCAAGGGGACTCAGGGCTATATTATGACAGCACAAGAGAGTTGACATAACCCTGAGACAAGACCATAAGTTTATACTGTTGTACGTGTGAAGGTAAACTGCTTCTGATTATCTTTGCTGAAAGATATAGAAAAAAAGCCAGGTCAATCAGGTCAATTGCTGCATGCTAGCTGCCAGGGGCTGGGTTGATTTGCTCCATGAAAGATATCACATCCAGAAATGCACCTATGATTGGTATCTCCACCTGGTTAAGTCTGTGATAATCGACTTTTATTTTCCATGACCCTTTTTTTTTTTTTTAGACACAAGAGATTGGGATATTATAGGAATACTTTGTCTTTTTGAAGGCTTTGCTAATCTCTATAATGCCTTGGGGAATGCAAAATTTCTTTTGGTTTACTTTTCTTGACAGATATGGAGGAAGGTGGGAAGTTCCATGGGACTCATTTGGCATTTTCTACCATAATAGACTTCACTCAGTTTCTACTCCTTTTCCACTAGTACTCTGATTTTAGCACAAGACAGTTAAGCCCTGAGTCTGTGCTGCCATGCTACAGCCCTTATAACCAGGCTTTGGGTTTAGTTTACATCAGTACTTTACCTGTGACTATGGAAGATGTGAGACCCTTCAGAGCTATTATTAGGGCTTTATGACTTTCAGCTCTGATTCAGATTTAGAAATTTTTTTCCTGAGTAATCTTTATGGGGTCATCTGAAGTCTCCAGCTGATCTCATAATCATTATTGTTGTCAAAGTAATCAATTGACATAGCCATTTGTTCTGCCAATGTCTATTCTCCTGGTGTACTTCCTTCCATGCCACCAACTGAAGGACCAGAGAGCTAGTAAGAGTGGGAGGCTGTTACTATTCCTAGGTCTGAAAGGGCAATGGGAAGGAATGAATACTAGAACTAGAAAGGATAGTGGTATAGGGAAGGGTAACGGACAAGAGCTATATAGTTTTTAGTAGAGGAGGACAGTCACCCACTATAACACAACGGAGAGAAAATTAGGGGATCAAATACCGAAACTCATTCTTTCCCACCCTATATTATCCTATCTCCCACTGGCCAAAAGAAATAAGAAGGCAGAGGACAAGGGAACCCATTAAGGCAGTCCATATGGATCGTCCTCTTGCTGTACAGAGCAGAGAGAAGGGTGGATTTGGCAGGGCAGAGCTATCTCATGCTTCCCAACTCTTCAACTGGCTAACTCATCTTTTGTTTCTTAGCTGACATGCTATTTCCCCAAAGAAGTTTTCCTAAAGCCCTAAATACAGCATCATAGAAAGGCTCAACAGTCTTCTCTTTTAGCACACTGCTGTTATTCTTGATAGACCTCATTACAATATGTATTTATATATGAATTAGTTGAGTCTATAGGTTAATTTACATAATGGCTCACTATTTTATATTTTATTCTTTCATATTTGAATACCTGGTATCTTACACATAGTAGATACTTATTAAATATTTGTTGAAAAAAAATAAATGAAATAATTAGACCTATGTAACCTATGACCTAAACCTCCACACATATTATCATCTCTTTTGGAAAATGTGTTCTCAAATGTAAATCATTGACATTGCCACAAAATTTGTAAAACACAGCATACTTGTAAATCATAACCAATCTGTGTGCATCGTTTATACCCTACCTCCTGTGGTAGCTTAAATTACTTTATAGCAATTTGTGTGCCTTCATATGTTTCTAAGTTCTACTAAGAACTGTAATGTGTTTTTCTTACTATTGAATATTACCACTGAAGTATTGGTATGACAATTCAGTCTTGGGAAACTAACTAATATTTCTGGAGAAATGAAAAAATGTTTCTGGAATTCTGAAAGATTTTACACAGTTGATTGATGCATTACAGGGAACCCAGAGAAAAATGTGGAATAAGAATGAAACTAACAACTAACAATTAAACACTATGGTGTGTGCCAGACAGAATGCTGGATGCTTTATATATATATTACTTAGTTAAACTTAGGATGTTAACACAGTAAATAGATAATTATACTCCCATTTTATGGATTGGAAAATATATCTTTAATTAGGAAAGATGATTCACGAGAATATACTTAGTGGTGTCAAACTGGGAGCCAAGTGATTGAGCAGGTATGAAATCTAAATGTTGCCTGGTCACTAAATATTGTTATTATTGTAATACTTCAGTGTCAGTTGACACCAATGCTAAATGTAGCTTCTGTAATGGCACTTATCCAGTGTGGGAGGCTTATTATGGAATGATGTCAGTATCTTCTGTCATCAATTTCATAAAAAAACTAACTTAGCTTTTCTTTGGTGGTTCTGATATATTTCAAAAAGATTAAGTGTGTTACTGTCCTGCTATACAGCTATGGGTAGCTCTAGCTGGTCAGTCTTTGGCAATGTTGAGTCATTTTACCTGGGTAATTTAATGGTGTCACAGCTTCATGTATGTGCTTAGGACCTGCAGACAACATCTAGTGTAAAATAATCGAAGAGAATAAGATGTATCAATAAAAGAGCTTTGTGCAAAATGCCACATTAAATATTATTTTAATGGTTCAAAACTTTGACCATTAAAGTTGAGTTTTAGCTCAAAGCACAGAAGTTCTTTAGCACTAACGCATTGCTCTAAAGAAAGGTCAGAGATTTTTTTCTGTAAAGGGCTTGGCAGGCATATTTCTTTGTCACAACCAGCCAACTCTGTCACTGTAGCATGAAAACAGTCATAGATAATCTGTATAGGAATGAATATGTCTATATCTCAATAAAACTCTGTGAAAGCCAAAACCTGAACTTCATATATTTTTAATGTGCCATAAAATCTTCTCTTTGTTTTTCAACCATTTAAAAATGTAAAAATCACTCTTAGCTCATGAATGATACAAAAACAGGTTATAGGCTGGATTTGGCTCATGGAACTAATAAGTTTTCTCATTTTGAACAGGTCATCTTCATCACATCTTTGGGGGTGAAGACACTTCTAAACATTTATCTAACATCATAAACATTGAATTGCAAGGACAGGCTATTTCCCACAACTGGAGCCTAATTATATGAGCTGGAAGTCCTGTAAATCTAAGGTTTAGTGAGAAATATGCTCATGGTCACTTATTATTTGCTGCTTAATATTTAGCACACAGTATTCGCCATTTTGATTCACTTAATAAACAATTACAGTATGTATTAATCCCTTTAGTATTTCCTTCTCCCTCTTTTCCTTTTTACAACAATAAAAATGGAATTCCATTTTTACCTGTCATATAGGTTCCATGCTGTTACCTCTAGGAGCTCAAAGTGTGAAATAGGAGATATTGATCTAATAAAAATAGATGAGGCATATAGTCATTTACTAACAACTCACCCAAGAGCAATGGGTGATGCACAAAAGCTAAGATACATATACTGTATAGATACATACTATGTAGAAATCTCACTAGCTCTACTTTCTGTGTCAGGAACTGTATGACTTTTCCTACTAAAACATCAGTATCTGGATGCTAAGGCCCATTTCTCTGAATGTCTCTTGTATAACAGATGGGATTGGTGGAGTATATGAGGGAAACTACTGCTCCTTTCATTTTTCTATTTATCTCCATGATGTGTGTATGTGGCAACGTCCTTTTGCATTTTTAGCAGGTGTTTGGATGAAGCTGGATTCAAATGAAAAAATAAAAAGTCCAAACAAGTTATTTTAAATATTACTGTTGTAAATATATATGTATATGTTTGTATACATATATTATACTATATACATATATATGTCTTATCTTATACATTTAAAAAAATTTGGTTGTTAAAAAATTTTAGTGTCGTAAAATATCAACAAATAAAGTATTAGTGAAATAAATACAGACAATATCAAAATAAAATAATATTCAGATATAAATAAATCTTACTTTCAAAGGCCATCTTCACATTGTCTCAAGATTCAGCTGCTCAGTTTTAGGGGTTGTACATTTTATGAGCTCTGATTGATAGTACTTAGACATGACAATAAAAATAGTAATTTCATTTGTAGATATAAACTGGATCATTCATCTATCCATTATGAAATTATTCAGCCTTAACTTATGCATAACAACAACATATTAGGTATTTAATCAGGAAAGACAAGAGTTGGATTTACAAAAGACACATATAAAGTTTCATTCTTTGAGAAATTATGACAATTCAACATTGATTAAACATATGGACAAATGCAAGGTAATATGAGAAGTAATAAAACACACACACACACACACACACACACACATCCACATAAAAACCCATTAACAGCAATAACCATTGACTAAGGACTTATTTTATCTCAGGAACTCTGCTAAATGTTTTATCTGTATCATCTCATTTAATCCTCAGAGAGACCCTGTAAGGAAAGTGTTCTCTCCATTTTCATTATAAGGCAATTAAGCCCCAAGGAAGTGAAGTAACTAGCCCAGGGTTGCACAGGATTGCTGACCCTGGATCTAATCCCTAATCTTCCAAGCATCAAAGTCCACAGAGGTCTTCCCTGACTGGTAAAAATGACACATCCAAAATCTGAGGGGAATGGGTCACCTCCCAGATGACAGTTTAGGGTTAATTTGTTCTTTGTTTCTAAGATCAGAGTATCCTTTCTGGAAGAGGTAATATTTGAACTGCACTTTAAGGAAGGTTATGGATGTGGAATGGAATTGATGGTAAAGGAAGACATTCGCAGAGCGGGCCAGGAAGGCACTAAGCAATGTGAGAAGTGGGAAGTTAAGGCCAGGACCTGACATTAGTGTCAGTACGCAGAGGGCTGGGTCAAGACTGGAGAGGAGCTTGGAGCAAGTCAGGATAGATGGAGTGGTAGAAGAGCTCCTGCAGTGAAGTGTCCTGGAAATGAGGGATCTGGGGTGGGCCCGGGGGCATGGATCATGGCTGTTTGTGACATATGTGAGGCCTGGACTCAGAAAGCAAGAATCAGTAATGGGGGACTGCTCTGGGTCAGAATCAGGGACATTAATGCAAGTCACTGAGTTTTCACAGGAAATCAAAAATTGAGTATAAAAACAAATCACAAAGGGAAGAAAAGGATAGAACTAATGTTTATTCAACGTCATCAGTCTTAAACATTATATTGAGATAGCATTATTTCACAATTGTTGCATTATTTACTCCTCACAACAAACCTTCAACCTATATACTGTTTTTTTTTAAATTAATTAATTAATTAATTTTTGGCTGCCTTGGGTCTTTGTTGCTGCGTGTGGGCTTTCTCTAGTTGTGGTGAGCGGGGGCTACTCTTCTTTGCGGTTCACGGACTTCTCATTGAGGGGGCTTCTCTTGTTGCGGAGCACAGACTCTAGGCTCATGGGCTTCAGTAGTTGTGGCTTGCGGGCTCTAGAGCGCAGGGTCAGTAATTGTGGCACACTGGCTTAGTTGCTCCACAGCATGTGGGATCTTCCCTGACCAGGGTTTGAACCTGTGTCCCCTGCATTGGCAGGCAGATTCTTAACAATTGCATCACCAGGGAAGCCCCCAACTTATATATTGTTATTCAGAAATGAAGCAGATCAACCTCAGAACACTTAAGGAACTTGCAAAGACCCATATGTCTAGTATTTAGTGAGGTCAGGATAGACACTCCCATCTGTATGCTTATAATGCCCACATTTTCCTAAATAGCAAACATGTATTTAGCACGGAATATTGGCAAGGGACTTTCTGAGCAGGGAATACAAGAATGTGTAAGTTCCTGCTCTCAGAGGATATACAAACTAATCACACAACTCAACAGAAAGATACCAAACACTCTGTTTTACATTTCTTTCGCCAAGTACTGAGTCACAACTTTTGTCCTTGAGTAGGAGACCACTGACAAATATTTGTTTGATCTAATCATTCAAATATTCCTACATAAAATGTTTTCTTTTACACACATATTCTTTAAAGTGCAGTTGCATCCATTTTGGTAGATGGCTTTCTTTTCTTATTTGCAACTTCGTCAGTGTCATCTGGGGAGACGATCGGTATCTACTCTGTGAAGTTCCAGAGATCTCCCCCCTCCACTGTCTCGTGGCATTTAGTAATAGGACTGACACCCATATTATTTTCATTACTTATCACCACCTTTGGATTAAGATTGTTGTTCACAGAACTGAAAGGAAATAGAATGATTCTAATACATCATAAAAAAGAATGTAACTCTATGTTGAGTTGTATTTCCGCTAAGGCATATCTCATAGAGATATACTTTTAAAATAAAAAGGGAAAAATGTAAAATAAATTGTTTACATGTGATACTTTGATACTATAAGAGTAAGGAAGCTTGAATCTTCATGTCTCTTTGAAGTATGGTACATGATCTGTAAAACTTCACAATTTTTCTTCAAATACAAATTCCTTTTGCTTTCACCTCCATACACTCATTTTAGTAAAAGAGTCATTAATTCTCTAGAAATTTGAGTGTTTGACATAGTTATATAAAATTATTGAATTTTAAAATAATCTCCAATAACACAGTAATGAAGAAAATGAACTTGAAACCATTGTAGGATGATAGCAATGTCTTGCCAAAATTTGTTGGATCCCAGACTATTGGGAATTAAATAAAAATAAGAACTTCAATTTTCTCTTACATACAATTAAGTTTAAACTAAACTAAACTATAAGTTTCCTTCTTTTTACTTGGTAACATTTGTCACACCTTAAGAATCTTCCTACTCAGTGTTGACTTGTAACTTCATTTTATGACCCAGGGTGATTACGTTTTGTAAGCTCATTCAGCAAAGTCTTCAAAGTATTTACAATTTTGATTTACGTGCATGTGTGCACACACACACATATGGTATACTCATTCAGAAGTGGTTCAGTTCAAAAGAAGTAGTCAGAGAAAATTGTCACTTAGCCACAAATCCATTACCTTCATTTCCCATTATTTTTTTTAAACCCCTATCTGTATTTTCCCCTATCTATAATCTTCTTTCTTTCCCTTTAGCACCAAACTTCTTGAAGGGGTGTACATACCTGCTATGCCCACTTATTTAGTCTAATGAAACTGTTCTGCCTAAGGTCCTAGATAACCTTTACTTTTCCCAAACCATGTGACACCTTTTCCCTTGAACCCTCAGGTTTATTTAACACTTTTAAGCAACATTCCCTACTGAAACTTCTCTCTCTCTAAATTTCTATGTTAACACTTTCTCAGAGGTTGCTATTGTTACTGGCTTCTTAGTCTTCTTTTAATCTCAACTTTGACTTCTTGTTCTGTAAAATGTAGGCATTCTCAAGAGCTGTGCCCCCAGCCTTCTGCTGTCCTCTGTATATGATTCCTGAATGAGCTCACTCCCACTCATGTATTCAATCACAATTTACATGTCAAAGACCCCAAATGAATATTCTTGTGCCATGACCACTCTGCTGAGACCCAGAGCCACATGTCACAATTGACTTATTACTAGGCTTCTCTACCTAGCCACTCTGTAACCATTCCAAACTCACCATGACTAAAGCTCACCCCAGTAATTTTATATCATATATTCTCCATCATTGCTAATGTAACTTAGCTTAGTGGCAACTAGGCAACTTTAGGAAAGTCATTTTTCATCTCTAAGCCTCAGTTTCCGTATGTGCAAAATGAAAATAATAGTAATTTCAATAATTTTTTTTAAGGATTTAAAATCAGTTATTATGTAATCCACAGTAATGAATGCTAACCACATAGAAGTTACAATGGAATGGAGCAAACGTTAACACTGTCCTCATTTTATAGCAGAGGAACACAAAACACAATGAGGTCAAGTAAATTACCCAAAGTTATCTAGCTAATTTGTGCTCAAGTAGGATCTGAATGAAATCTGGGCCCAGAGCCTGGCCTTTTAATTGCTCCACTACTCTGTACAATCTTATGTATAATGTATACGGCACAATCCTTAGCACTTACTAGATGTATCAAAATCACAGGATGGGGAGGAGGACTTAAATGTTCTGGAAATCTGTATTTTAAAGAGCTCCCTGGTGAATCTAATATTCAAATGGGGTTAAGAACCAACATAGTAGACTCTCAAAAATGTTTGTTCCTTTTATCTAGATGAAAATAATTGAATCAGTTTGACCCTATGAACACTTTTAGAATTGCTGTAGCCATTAAGCTTAAAGTACCTTTTAGAAGGGCTCTGTTAGAAATTCATTTTTTGAAATGACAATGCAAGAGCAATAATAAAGACACACACATACATAAAAAAGCCCTCAGTATTCATATAATCAGAGACATTTAATACACACATTGTGTTTTCATTTGTATTGCATGATTTTATCCTTAGGAACAAGAGCTTTAAAAATATTAGACTTCTGTATAACCCAGAAAAATCACTTTCCTAAGATCATTTGGCTGCTGGATAGATAGTCCATCTGGCCTAAAAATGCTTCATCTTACCTTTCCTCATCTACCAAATCATGTGCTTTCTCTCCCGGTTATCAACACTTCTTCCAATTGTTTCTCATATAATTAGAGTAGGATATTTCATCCTTCAGCATATATGTGCAGAAAAACACAACAGACTAAGTACACATAAAACAGAAGGCAATACAATAAATTCTGTTCTATTTTTCAAGAGTCCTATTAGTGTGTATATGTGTGTGTTTATATATATATATTTTATGCTCACAACCAATACACAATTTATTATTCAGAAATAGCCAGATTTTTGTTTTGTTTGTAAGTAGCAAGATATAATCCTTCCTGACACAAATTTCCTAACACAAATGAAAAGAGAATTCATTGGAATAATTTGGGGTGTTTCAGTGAAATAAAGAAATGTGTATATAAATGTATGATCCAAATAGAATGGGAATGGGGGATGTTATGTGTTTGACAGCTCATCAGAAGGCCACAGGATGAACTACTGCAATCTTTCCTCCCAACTTGGTGTCATTTTGATTTGGTTTCAATGTATCTGAAGAGAACTTCATTGGCTTAACTTAGTTCTCACACCCATGAATTGAGTAGAGCATCTATTGGTAGTTCCACCAAGACTGTACACAGTGGAGTAGAGGTGAGTCTTCCAAAGGAAACTGGGGATGCAGCTAACCAGACAAAAAGAAGTTTGATAAGGGGAACTCCAAAGTTCAAATGTCCCCTCTCGTTGATAATGCTAGTTAGAAATATCACAATTAGTGCTAATGTAAAAATGTATTATATCGATTTTGTCATTTAGTGTCTTCTAATTAAGTTTCTTAAGCCTTAACTGAATATTTGCAAGTAGCTTTAAATGGGCTGTTTATTTGTTCTACTTATTGTGTCAGAAGTACTTCTATGGTTTTCTCCTTTATAGATAATTCCATTAGTTTTAAATGTCTCTAACCGATCTCAAAACATTCTGATCACCATAGGGAAAGACAGTTGTTTTCTTCTCAATATCTGTTCTCCTCCTGAACACATGTTTTCGTGTCTCTTACAAAACTGTATTTCTCAACCCTTCTGTAACCTTGAGACTAAGTTCTGGTTAAGTTGATGTGATGCTTCTGGAATTTCCTTTTTATGAAAGGGATATGACCCTTCCCCTGCCCTTTGTGAGCTGAAGTCATATCTTGGACCATGAGGTTGAGAGACGCATCCTGAGGATAAAAAAGCAGAAGAACAGGTATTTCCTGAGTCCCAGATGACTATGGAGGTGCCGTACAAGCCATAGACTAATTACAATGGGACATTTAAGTGAGAGAGAAATAAATGCCCATCTTGTTAAAACCATCACTATTTGGGGTGTCTATTATATAACTATGTGTCCTCACCAATATAGGCAGTTAGTATTCCTAATTCTAATATAATACAGCATACTCATATACACACATATTAGATATAACACTAAACAAGTGCTATTGATTCCAAGAATGGTAATACAAAATTCAATCTACTTCTTCATTGTCACAACATGTGTTGATCTCTGTGTCAGTGTGTGTTTTCTAAATCCATGTGCATGTGTGTGTGTGTTACTATTTACGTTTTCTAAGCCTGGACTCAAGACTATTTTGGAATCCTAGAGGAGAGGTTCTAGAGGTTAGGCATTAACATTTTAAAATAGCAATGCTTTTGTTCCTGAAGAATTATATTTTAAAACACACTGTTTCTTTTATATGAAAGATCGCATGAGTAGGATTGCTATATCTGAGAAGAAAATCAAAACTCTAGATTTCATTAAAGAGATTTTAAATCAAGAGAGAAAAACTACTCTGCATCACAAAATTGAAGGGGTCTTCAGTTTGGGTGGAGTTACAACCATGAAGATTGTTTCACTGCAAAAACGGTTCCTAAATATAAATGTGTGTTCCCTAGTTTAATCAGTTACCCTCTGGAGACTGAAGCAGAAACTGACTGATGGGAAGAGCAACATGAAGGTCAATATTCCACTTATGGTGACAGAGGGACCCTAAAGAGGTTGAGAGTGAGTTTTAAACACAACCTATATCTTGATAAAGACATTGCCTTAGACCAAGGCCTGGCAAACTATGGTCTGCTGGCCAAATCCTACCCAAGGCCTGTTTTTGTACAGCCCGTGAGCTAAAACTGATTTTTAAATGTTTCAAAGGTTGAAGAGGAGAAGGAAGAGGCAGGGGCAGAGGAAGGGAAGAAGAAGAAGAAAAAGCAATAGCAGCAGCATCTGCAAGAGAGAGCTATGTGATCTGTGGTGCCTAAGATATTTACTGCCTGGTCTTTTATAGATAAATGTATTGATCCCTGTCTTAGACCCAATAACCTCAACAATATATTGAATAGAATATGCTGAAGTGGAGGATGTATGCATATAGATTGTCCTTGCATACAATAGAATCAGAATGTTTGTTGAATAAAAGAATCACTGAATGGATACTATGTTTCCAATGAAAATAAGGACAGTGGATTGCACGTTATTTATTCACCAGCAGACTCTATGATTTGGTGTGTAGTATGGTAAAAGCAGTTGCAGTGAGAAATAATTGGGAGTGGTTTTGTTTTAGTTCCCTATAAAACTATAGTATAGGGTTTATATAATCTCATCCCATAGCATTGTTTTACAGTTTGTATGCTGACTATAGCAAACTTGGATCAAATCGGCATCATGACAAATATAAATTCACTTGCCATTTTTCAGTATCTGGCACATAGCATATTTTAATTAATGTTGGTCAAATAGACAAATGAATACTTAACATTGTTATTATAAAAACGTACTCGAAGATTGCTGATTCTCTTGTCTAGTAAAATAGTAACCTTGGCAGTGAGTCGTTTTATGGCAGATATTTCCTTTCTCTCTTCATCTAAGAAATATTTTTCTCATGTATTTTCCTCCTTTCAAAAACCTGTGAGAAAGAAAACAAAAATCAATTATAATTGACTAAAAAAATGATTTTTCTGTTGTGTGAGCCACAAAGCTTATGTGACTTAAAGGAAAAATGTCAAAAGGTGATCAAGAGGTTAAAGAAAGACCACTGGTGCTGGCGTTTCCCAGGGTGATAATGAGGCATGTACTGGATTTTTCTCCTTTGGTGCAATTGTATGGTGTGTACTTCTCTTTGCAGATTGCTTTCAAGAAATGATGTAACACAAACCTCAGTCTCATGGACAGGCTTTGTTCACAAACTTCTCATTTGTGATACACTTCAAGTACTCATGATCCCCTTTCCCTTCCCAATGGTACTACCCACTTTAATCTATAAAGTAAAGGGAGGCTGTAGCTGGAATGGAATTTAAATGATTTTTTTCTATGACCGAAGCGTATCCTAAGAGACACTTCAGTCAATTTCAAGAGTTTGAGCCTAAAGGTGTGCTTTCTTCAGGGTAAGGTCAAGGCAGAGGAAAAAAGGAGCTGCACGGCCATGTGGTTCTCTGTTGTCCAGATCAAATCTTTGAACATTTTCTTTTCGTCATCAAAGGACATCTGGGAAGGCAACATATAGAAAATAAGATCCATAAGACTTTGGCTAATGTTGTGAAAAATAAAGATGAGGATCAAAAGTTTAAAAGGACAATCTTGGCTTAAAAGAAAAATATGAAAAGTCTGTCATTGTATTCTGTAGCATGTGAGAAGGTGTTTAAATTATTTGGTCTATGGACATCTGGGTCACACTTGCATGATAAGAGTTCATTATAATAGAAGCACACCTGCCTGATGTAAATTATTTACAAATAGCATTTAAAATAGTCAGTGGAATACAGCTCACCAAAGGAGAAATGAAACTGACTCTTCAAAGAAAAATTGGCACTTGTTTTTTTACAGATGGAGAAGATCTGATAAGTTGAAATCTAAATAAACAAGTACTTATAGTAAGACAACTTTAGATAATCAGTAGTAATAAATAAGACAGAATGATCATTTCTTCAGTCTCTGTGCAAACACTAATTGAGTGTTTGTCATTAACCAAGAACTGAGCTAAGTGCTAGAATAAAGACATGGCAAAAACCCAATTTCTGCCTTTAAGAAGATAAATAGTATTAAAATGGATATGGGAAATCTACAAATCCAATTCTCATTTTCAATAACTAAACTTCTTCCCCTCACCACAGGTTTTTCAAAGCAAATTACCATTTTGTTTCATTGAATTAACCAATCTAGGTGTCTACAGTTAATTTTATATTCATTCATTAAAGCAATGAAGAGACATTCTATGTGGGCATATCTCAAGGCTGGGAAATAAACAAAGATGAAGAAGACATTTCCGATCAGAAAATGTACAGTCTAGTCAGGTACATATACGCTCAAATAACAAAGTACTTAATGAAAAGTGTTATCATATTACTAATAATATTACTAACAATAACTAACACTTATGTAATGCTTACTGTGTGTTTTACATATACCATCGTATTTAATCTTTGTAACAACACTGCGATATAAGTACACATTTTATCTGCATCTTATAAATGAGAAAACTAAGAGGAAAAAAAGTTGGATAACTCGTCCAAAGTCATGGTGAAGGTTGATTCAAATGGCTCCAGGTTCTATCCTACTAATCACTATATTCACAGGAATTTAGTGGAGGAAGAAATTATTTCTGATGAGATGATAAGAAAACAGTTACATGAAGGAGTCATCATTAACATAGATTTATAAAAATATCTAGAATTTCATACTCCAGCTAGGAAGAACTAGTTTATAGCAGACCACCCTCCCACTGAGAGCAAAAATAAAAGCTGGATATGATTTTTAAATTGTTGGAATACACCAGAAAGCAATCAAGGCAACAAAAACTTGGAGACCCTGGGTTCCAGAGAGGAGGAAAACTAGTTAAGTGTGTTATTCTTGGCAGCTTTTCCCTTCGAGTCATTTGTTAGTGCATATGCAGTGTGGGTGGAAAGACTCAGAAGCTAAAAGCAGACAGATGCAAAGAGTGCAAAAAGGCAGAGAATTATAGTGCTGTTTGGAGATTAAAAATGGAGTTCAAAATCTAGCAAGATTTGACTACATCAAATCTTCTAGGTATTTAGTTAAGCCTCCTGAAGGAGTATATACTAGGGATAATAGCAAACTAGAAGACCAAGCCTAAAACCAGTTACAATTAGCTTAGTCCCTGATTACATTAAGGTGATCAACTTCCTCACTAACTGGCTACCAAAGAAGCACAAGAAAGAATATTAGTGATTCTGATAGATAAATCAGTAAAAAATATTCAAAAGGATTGAGAACATAGAAAAGAGAATAAGAGGCATCTAATACATAGAGAATTTATATATGTGATGCACAGACTTTTAAGACTGAAGAAAAACCAGAATAAAGGCCCCAAATTATCCAAAACTGATGAAAGATATTAAGCCACAGATTCAAGAAACACTAGAAGACAACAACAGGATGAAGACAAATAAAACTACACTCAAGCACATTATAGTAAAATTTATAAAAAGTAATGGCAAAGGGAAAAATCTTAGAAATAGAGGGAAAAAAAGACAAATTACTTTCAAAGTAACAATTCTACAATTCTTAACTTACTTCTTAAGCAAAAAAGTAGAAGCCAGAAGAAACCTGTATGAAAAATTTAAATGCTAAAAAACAGATTGCTATATTAGAAGTCTCCTCTTAGTGGAAATACCTATAAAAAATGAGGGCAAAGGGGCTTCCCTGGTGGCATAGTGGTTGAGAGTCTGCCTGCCAATGCAGGGGACATGGGTTCATGCCCCAGTCCAGGAAGATCCCACATGCTGTGGAGCAGCTGTGCCCGTGAGCCATGGCTGCTGAGCCTGTGCGTCCAGAGCCTGTGCTCCACAATGGGAGAGGCCACAACAGTGAGAGGCCTGCATACCACAAAAAAAAAAAAGAGGGCAAAAAGCAAGACAGAAAATATTATGTTTGATGCCAGTAAAACCCCCTAGAAGGAATACTAAAATATTTGCTTAAACAGAAGAAACGCCACCTCATAGGGAAGAATGGAAGTGGAGAGGGGAATACTAACAATGTAAGTGGTGAAGATGTGAATACATTCAAATAAATAGTGACTATAAAAATCAATAACAGGCTTCCCTAGTGGCACAGTGGTTGAGAGTCTGCCTGCTGATGCAGAGGACACGGGTTTGTGCCCCAGTCCGGGAAGATCCTACGTGCCATGGAGTGGCTGGGTCTGTGAGCCATGGCCACTGAGCCTGTGCATCCAGAGCCTGTGCTCCACAATGGGAGAGGCCACAACAGTGAGAGGCCCGTGTACTGCAGAAAAAAGAAAAAAGAAAAAAAGATCAATAATAATATACTGTGGTGGTATTTAATCAAAATACATGACAAGAATAACACAAAAGTAGGAAATGTAATGAAAATTACTTGATGAACCTAAAAGAAGTTAGAAAGGGAGAGAAAAAGGAAAGCTAAAAGAAGTGAGAGAAATAAAATATTAAGATAGTATATTTAAACCTAAATGTATCAATATTTAATTAAATTAGTAATAAGGTTATTAAACTCTCCAGTTAAGAGTCAAAAATTACCAGAATATGCAATTACTGGCAGTTACATGCTGCTTACAAGAGATAAAAACTTAAAGACACATAGAATATTGGAAAGTTAAGTAAAAGTAAAAACAGTGTAACATTTAAACAGCGACTAACATAAACTTTATATTACTAAGTCAATATTAGATATAATAGATTTTAAGACAGGAAGCATTACTGGAGGTAAAGAGGGTCATTTCATAATGATAAAAGGGTCAATCCACCAAGAGTATATAATAATTTTAAATTTGTTCATACCTAATTACATAGTTTACAAAGCAAACACTGAAACATTTAATAGATACATAAATCCATGACCATAGTGAAAGATTTTTAATGCATAATTTCCCAAAAGTTACAGATAAAGCAGAAAAAAAAAATCAGTAAAAATACAGAATACTTGAAAAAAAGCTTGACTTAGTCCTAATTGACAATATAGAGCACTTCATCTGAGTAAACAATATACATGAGTGGACTTGGAGTATTTCCCCAAATTTTCATATGCTGGACTACATATACAGAAAGCAAGTCTCAACATATTTCAAATAATTGAAATAATACAGAGTGTGTTTTCTGACGACAGTAGATTTGAGTTTGAAATCAGTAAATAGAAAAATAACTAGAAAATCTCCGAAAGTTTGAAAATTAAATAACACATAAGTAAAATAAGAATTATCAATAATATATTAGAATACATTTTGAGTTAAAATATAATGAAGAAAGAGTATATAAAATTTGTGGTATAGGACTAAAGACATCTTCAGAGAAAAAAAATTTAGCCTTTAAAGTACATATGTGAAGAAAAAGCCTGAAAATCAATAATGTATATGTATCCATCTGAAGAAGTTAGCAAAAGAGCAGCAATTTAAACCTAAATAAAGTAGAGTGAGGGGAATAATAAAGAACAGAATTTAATGAAATAGAAAACACATAACAGATAAAATCAGCAAAACCAAAGCTAGTATTATTAAAGCCACAAATTGGTAAATACTTAGTAAGACTAACCGAAAAAAAAAAAAAAAAGAGTGAAAGGAACAAAATACCAATATTAGGAATGAAAGGAGAGACATTATAATAGATCCTACAAAACATTAAAAGATAATCAATAAATATTATGAACACTTCCTTGCTCCCAACATTGGAAATTTACAGAAAATGAAGTCAGAATCCTGTCTATAAAACTTTTTTCAAAAATAAGAAAGAACAAATTGCAACTAATCTTTGAGGCCAGCATAATCTTAATGCAAAACTTGAGAAAAAAAGAAATTACCAGCCAAGCTTTGTTATGGACATGAATTAAATATCTTAACATAATATTAGTATGTCAAACTCAGCAATGTATACAAAAGACAATAATATATTACCACCATGTTAGACTTTTTACAGGAATACATATTTTGCTTAATAGTAAAAAATCAATCAATGTATTTCTAACTTTACAGTGGAAAAATCTGACAGATTCAACTTTAACCAAGTGATCAAAGTTAGTATCATCATTATGGGGACAGACTAACATCATCTATCTCCTGGTGCACTGAGGACACAATATTACTTCTGAGGTATTCTCAGCAAAAATGCATAGCACAAATCTAATCATGGGAAAATATTAGACAAACCTCAATTGTGGAATATTTTACAAACTAAACTAGTAGGAATTCTTAAAACATATCAAGGTCAAGAAAATATACCAAAAAGACTTGAACTAAATGCAATGCATTTATTCTTAAATAAATAAATAAATAAAACAAGTCATTATTTGGAGAAATGTGCATTGTTAAGTTTATTTGATTATATATGAGAACATCTTTATTCTTGGGAAATAACACTGAAGATCTTAGCGATAAAGGGTTATGATGTCTCCAGCTTACTCTCAAATTGTTCAGAAAAAAAAGTGTATACATTTTAGAGTAAGTGAGAGTGAGAAAAAAGGAATAATGAAATGAATTCAGAAAAATGTAAACAATTGGTGAATCTGGTTAAAGGGTATAAAGACTTTCTAGGATTGTTCTTATAACTTTCTAGAAAGTTTGAAATTTTATAAAATGAAATATTAAAATATTAGTCAATATACTTCACCTCATTCAAAGAATAAAGGAGCAAAATGTCAAGATCATTTCAATAGGTAGTGAAAAATTATTGATAAAATTCAAATTTTATTTATAATTAAAGCTTTTATATACTAGAGATAGAAGGATGCTTTTTTTAAAAGTTTGATAAAGGCTATCTACAAATGATTGCAGCAAATACTGTACTTAATGATAAATTTAGAAAAAAAGTTCCCTAAAATGGCTATTGCCACTTCTAATCAACAATACAGAGGGTCCTAGCCAATGAAATAAATCAAGAAAGAGAGGTAAAAACTAAGGACTGGAAAGAGAAAATAAACTTTTATTGTTCATATATGACATGTTTGTGTTTACTGAAAAAGGCAAAAACAAACAGATATATGGATACAGCAGTTAACTTAGTAAGTGATTTGGCAAAGCTTCTAAATGTAGGGTTAATATACAACAATCAACTGTATTTCTATCTACCAGCAACAAAATAAGTAGAAAAAAAGAAATATTTTAAAATCATACTATTTACACAGCATGAAAATGTTTTAAATATCTATGAATACACCTAAAAATGGTGCACAAGATCTCTAATAGAAAAACTACAAAATATTATTATCACATTAAAAAAAAACTTAGATAAATGGAAGGATATACCATGTTCATGGATAGCAAGATCCAATATTTTAAGATGTCAATTCTCTGCACGTTGATGTATCAATTAAAATTCCCACATTGTGTAAAGTGACAATATAATTCCAGAAATTGTGTAAAAACTTAAAGGGCCCAAAATAGTATTTTATAGATAATAAAATAGGAATATTAATATTACCATATGTTAAGGTTAATATAAAGCCATTTTAATTATATTAGTGTGTTAATGGTACAAGGATTGAAAAATAGATTAGTGGATCAGTACAATTCAGAAACAAAACAATATTTATGGTTACTTGACTTATTACAACGTGACCTTGTAGAACTGGGTCTTTTTAATAAATGGTACCAGACCATTTGAGTGTCCACATGGGAAAAAATATAAAACTGACTGCTACCTTACACTTATATCACACCTAACATATAAATTCTTAAGGTAAAAAATTAAGTTATCTATCTAAAGCTGTGCTGCTCAAAAAGGTAGCCATTAGTCATATGTGCCCATTTAAATTAAAATTAATTAAAATTAAATTAAAAATCCAGTTCCTCAGTTGCACTGGCCACATTTCAAGTGCTTAATAGTTACATGTGGCTAGCAGTCACTGCATTGATGTAGAGTAAGTCCATCACTGCAGAAAATTCTATTGGACAGTGTCAGAAGAGGATTACATAAGAAACTATATTTATGACTGAGGGCTAAGAAAATAACATACTGACCATAAAGGAAAAACTGACCTAATACATAGGGAATTCTTAAAGATGGAGACTAACAGGAAAAAAAAGAAGAAAATAGACAAAGTCATGAAATATTTATACAAAATAATAAACAAATGACTCCTTAATATATGATTAAAAATGTTCAATGTCAGTCATAAAGAGAAAAAAAAACACATAAAATACACTGATGTATCATTTTTTACCTGTCAAATTACTGCCAAAAGATTGACCATAGCCTCTGTTTGAGAGGGGTAGAGAAAAAGGACACTCTCACACATTACTAATGGGAGTACAAAGTGATACAACCACAGTGAAGAGGAATTTAGTATTATTTATACAAATTATATGTTCATGTACTCTTTAAAATTTTTATAATTATGTATATTTTTATTGAAATATAGTTGATTTACAATATTATATTAATTTCAGGCATACAGAATTGTGATTCAGTATTTTTGCAGATCATACTCCATTGAAAGTTATTACAAAAAAAATGGCTATAATTCCCTGTGCTATACAATTATATTTTTGTTTCATTTACTCTTTGACCCAGCAATCCCATTTCTAGGAATTTAGTCTGAAGACCAACCCGTAAAAATACAAATAAATGTATGCAAAAGATTACTCATTGTGGCATTAACAAAAAATTGGAAAACAACTTAAATACCACACAGAAAGTTTAATATGCTCTGGTACATTCACACACTGGAGTATTATGTAGCTGCTAAAAACCAAATAAATAGAAATAACAATAGAGATTTCTTTAAGGTAACAAGGAGAAATTTCTAGGATATGCCATTACATGGAAAAAGGAAGACGTGAATGCATACATATAATATGCTACCTTCCCGCTAAGACATAACAAGAATTGAGACTATATAGATAATTGCTTAATTTAGCTAAAACAAGTACAGGAATAATGAACCAGAAAGTAATGAAGTTGATTACCACATGAATTAAGTAGAAGGAGTACAGATGTGACTGTGGTTTCTCTGAGTATATATTTTATAGGTTTTATTTAGATCCATGTATTTTGCAAAATAAATAAATAAATAAAATTAAATGAATCAACAAAGATGGAGATGAAAAGAAATCTCATACTGAAGACAAGCGGAACCAGATAAATTTAATTTCATATAGCACTGAAAAGATAACCACAAACAAGAAAAAAATTAATCCATGTAACTTTGAAATACTGTATTCTTATCCTCAGAGGTATTCACTCTAAGGATAAAGAGAACTGAAAAAAAAATATGAACTTTTCTTACAAGGTTTGTTTTGGTAGTGATATGGATGAAGCAATTCCAAAATTATTTTTTATGTGTTATAAGACTGAGCAAATGAGTAAATATGTTAATGAAAAAATGAAACTGTATAAATATCATGAGTCAAAAATATAGAGATGGAATACAAAGTCATGAAGTAGCTGAAGTTTCCCAGTGTATAGTGAGAGGAAAAGATGGCTTTTAAGAGAGGTGAAAATTTATCCCATTTCAGCAGTAGATAGCATTTGAGAAATCCACAGTATGGGTTTTTTTTTCTTTCTTTCTTTTTTTTCTTGTCAAGGTTGGATAAATGTTGTATTATATACAACAAAATAACTTTTTAAAAAATGTTTAAAAAACACTTCAGCAATGATCAGGCAATATTTTAAAATATAGAAGAACAAGAAAATGATAGTTCAGGGTTTTGTTATGAATATTTTTTGTAAATATTGAACAGTTTCTTCAGGCAAAGAATTTTTTTTTTAAATCATAGACTTCTGAGAGCCCAACTCTGAAAGATAAGCTAATGTTTAAAAATATGAATAAAGGGGAGATCGGGAAGATGGCGGAAGAATAAGATGCGGAGATCACCTTCCTCCCCACAGATAAACCAGAAATACATCTACACGTGGAAAACTCCTACAGAACACCTACTGAATGCTGGCAGAACACCTCAGACCACACAAAAGGCAAGAAAGTCCCCACGTACCTGGGTAGGGCAAAAGAAAAAAGAATAGAGACAAAAGAATAGGGATGGGACCTGCAGGAGCTGTGAAGGAGGAAAGGTTTCCACACACTAGGAGAGTGCCTTCACAGGCAGAGACTGTGGGTGGCACAGGGGGGAAGCTTCGGAGCCGCAGAGGAGAGCACAGCCACAGGGGTGCGAAGGGTAAAGCAGAGAGATTCCTGCACAGAGGATCGGGGCTGATGGGCACTCACCAGCCGGAGAGGCTTCTCTGCTCACCTGCCGGGGCGGGTGCAGCTGGGAGCTGAGGCTTGGGCTTCAGTCGGAGCGCAGGGAGAGGACTGGGGTTGGTGGCGTGAACACAGCCTGCAGGGGGTTAGTGCACCACGGCTGGCCGGGAGGGAGTCCGGGGAAAAGTCTGGACCTGCCAAAGAGGCAAGAAACGTTTTCTTCCCTCTTTGTTTCCTGGTGCGCGAGGAGAGGGGACTAAGACCGCTGCTTAAAGGAGCTCCAGAGATGGGCACGAGCCACGGCTATCAGTGCGGACCCCAGAGCCGGGCATGAGACGCTAAGGCCGCTGCTGCTGCCACCAAGAAGCCTGTGTGAGAGCACAGGTCACTATCCACACTGCCCCTCCTGGGAGCCTGTGCAGCCCGCCACCACCAGGGTCACGTGATCCAGGGACAACTTCCCCGGCCGCCCCAGGCTCTTCCCGCATCCGCACCCCTCCCTCCCTCTGGCCTGAGTGAGCCACAGTCCCTGAAGCAGCTGCTCCTTTAACCCCGTCCTGTCTGAGCGAAGAACAGATGCCCTCCGGAGACCTACACGCAGAGGTGGAGCCAAATCCAAAGCTGAGCCCCGGGAGCTGTGCAAACAAAGAAGAGAAAGGGAAATCTCTCCCAGCAGCCTCAGAAGCAGCGGATTAAAGCTCCACAATCAACTTGATGTACCCTGCATCTGTGGAATACATGAATAGACAACAAATCATCCCAAACTGAGGAGGTGGACTTTGAGAGCAAGATTTATTATTTTTTCCCCTTTTACTCTTTTTGTGAGTGTGTATGTGTATGCGTCTGTGTGAGATTTTGTCTGTATAGCTTTGCTTCCACCATTTGTCCTAGGGTTCTATCCATCCGTTTTTTTTTTTTAGTTTTTTTCTTAATAATTATTTTTTATTTTAATAACTACTTTATTTTATCCTCTTTCTTTCTTTCCTTCCTTCCTTCATCACTCCCTCCTTCCCTCCCTCTCTCCTTTCTTTCTTTGTTCCTTTCTTTCTCTCTTTCTTTTTTCTTTCTTTCTTTCTTTCTTTCTTTCTTTCTTTCTTTCTTTCTTTCTTTCTTTCTTTCTTTCTTTCTTTCTTTCTTTCTTTTGTCGTTCATTCCTTCCTTCTTTCCCTCCTTCCTTCCTTTCTTTCTTTCTACTTTTTCTCCTTTTATTCTGAGCCGTGTGGATGAAAGGCTCTGGGTGCTGCAGCTAGGAGTCAGTGCTGTGCCTCTGAGGTGGGAGAGGCAACTTCAGGACACTGGTCCACAAGAGACCTCCAAGCTCCACATAATATCAAACAGTGAAAATCTCCCAGAGATCTCCATCTCAACACCAACACCCAGCTTCACTCAACGACCAGCAAGCTACAGTGCTGGACACCCTATGCCAAACAACGAGCAAGACAGGGACACAACCCCACCCATTAGCAGAGAGGCTGCCCAAAATCATAATAAGGCCACAGAAACCCCAAAACACACCACCAGATGTGGACCTGCCCACCAAAAAAACAAGATCCAGCCTCATCCACCAGAACACAGGCACTAGTCCCCTCCACTAGGAAGCCTACATAACCCACTGAACCAACCTTAGCCACTGGGGACAGACACCAAAAACAACAGGAACTACGAACCTGCAGCCTGCAAAAAGAAGACCCCAAACACAGTAAGATAGGCAAAATGAGAAGACAGAAAAACACACAGCAGATGAAGGAGCAAGATAAAAACCCACCAGACCTAACAAATGAAGAGGAAATAGGCAGTCTACCTGAAAAAGAATTCAGAATAATGATAGGAAATATGATCCAAAATCTTGGAAATAGAATAGAGAAAATGCAAGAAACATTTAACAAGGACCTAGAAGAACTAAAGAAACAAGCAATGATGAACAACACAATAAATGAAATTAAAAATACTCTAGATGGGATCAATAGCAGAATAACTGAGGCAGAAGAACAGATAAGTGACCTGGAAGATAAAATAGTGGAAATAACTACTGCAGAGTAGAATAAAGAAAAAAGAATGAAAAGAACTGAGGACAGTCTCAGAGACATCTGGGACACATTAAACACAACAACATTCGAATTATAGGGGTTCCAGAAGTAGAAGAAAAAAAGAAAGGGACTGAGAAAATATTTGAAGAGATCATAGTTGAAAACTTCTCTAATATGGGAAAGGAAATAGTTAATCAAGTCCAGGAAGCACAGAGAGTCCCAGACAGGATAAATCTAAGGAGAAATACACCGAGACAAATATTAATCAAACTGTCATAAATTAGATACAAAGAAAACATATTAAAAGCAGCAAGGGAAAAACAACAAATTACACACAAGGGAATTCCCATAAGGCTAACAGCTGATCTTTCAGCAGAAACTCTGCAAGCCAGAAGGGACTGGCAGGACATATTTAAAGTGATGAAGCAGAAAAACTGGCAACCAAGATTATTCTACCCATCAAGGATCTCATTCAGATTTGATGGAGAAATTAAAACCTTTACAGACAAGCAAAAGCTGAGAGAGTTCAGCACCACCAAACCAGCTTTACAACAAATGCTAAAGGAACTTCTCTAGGCAAGAAGCACAAGAGAAGGGAAAGACCTACAATAACGAACCCAAAACAATTAGAAAATGGGAATAGGAACATACATATCGAAAATTACCTTAAATGTAAATGGACTAAATGTTCCCACCAAAAGACACAGACTGGCTGAATGGATACAAAAATAAGACCCATATATATGCTGTCTACAAGAGACCCACTTCAGACCTAGAGACACATACAGACTGAAAGTAAGGGGATGGAAAAAGATATTCCATGCCAATGGAAACCAAAAGAAAGCTGGAGTAGCAATTCTCATATCAGATAATATAGACTTTAAAATAAAGACTATTAGAAGAGACAAAGAAGGACACTACATAAAGATCAAGGGATCGATCCAAGAAGAAGATATAACGATTGTAAATATTTATGCACCCAACATAGGAGCACCTCAATACATAAGGCAAATACTAACAGCCACAAAAGGGGAAATCGAGAGTAACATATTTATAGTAGGGAACTTTAACACCCCACTTTCACGAATGGACAGATCATCCAAAATGAAAATAAATAAGGAAACACAAACTTTAAATGATACATTAAACAAGATGGACTTAATTGACATTTATAGGAAATTCCATCCAAAAACAACAGAATACACATTTTTCTCATGTGCTCATGGAACATTCTCCAGTATAGATCATATCTTGGGTCACAAATCAAGCCTTGGTAAGTTTAAGAAAATTGAAATTGTATCAAGTATCTTTTCCAACGACAACGCTATGAGACTAGATATCAATTACAGGAAAAGATCTGTAAAAAATACAAACACATGGAGGCTAAACAATACACTACTTAATAACGAAGTGATCACTGAATAAATCAAAGAGGAAATCAAAAAATACCTAGAAACAAATGACAATGGAAACACGATGACCCAAAGTCTATGGGATGCATCAAAAGCAGTTCTAAGAGGGAAGTTTATAGCAATACAATCCTACCTTAAGAAACAGGAAACATCTCGAATAGACACATAACCTTGCACCTAAAGCAATTAGAGAAAGAAGAACAGAAAAACCCCAAAGCTAGCAGAAGGAAAGAAATCATAAAGATCAGAGCAGAAATAAATGAAAAAGAAATGAAGGAAATGATAACAAAGATCAATAAAACTAAAAGCTGGTTCTTTGAGAAGATAAACAAAATTGATAAACCGTTAGCCAGACTCATCCAGAAAAAAAGGGAGAAGACTCAAATCAATAGAATTAGAAATGAAAAAGGAGAAATAACAACTGGCACTGCAGAAATGCGAAAGATCATGAGAGATTACTACAAACAACTCTATGCCAATAAAATGCACAACCTGGAAGAAATGGACAAATTCTTAGAAATGCACAACCTGCCAAGACTGAATCAGGCAGAAATAGAAAATATGAACAGACCAATCACAAGCACTGAAATTGAAACTGTGATTAAAAATCTTCCAACAAACAAAAGCCCAGGACCAGATGGCTTCACAGGCGAATTGTATCATACATTTAGAGAAGAGCTAACACCTATCCTTCTCAAATTCTTCCAAAATATAGCAGAGGGTGGAACACTCCCAAACTCATTCTATGAGGCCATCATCACCCTGATACCAAAACCAGACAAGGATGTCACAAAGAAAGAAAATTATAGGTCAATATCACTGTTGAACATAGATGAAAAATCCTCAACAAAATACTAGCAAACAGAATCCAACAGCACATTAAAAGAATCATACACCATGATCAAGTGGGGCTTATTCCAGCAATGCAAGGATTCTTCAATACACACAAATCAATCAACGTGATACACCATATTAACAAATTGAAGGAACAAAAATATATGATCATCTCAACAGATGCAGAGAAAGCTTTCGACAAAATTCAACACCCATTTATGATAAAAACCCTGCAGAAAGTAGGCATAGAGGGAACTTTCCTCAACATAATAAAGACCATATACCACAAACCCACAGCCAACATTGTCCTCAGTGATGAAAAACTGAAAGCATTTCCAGTAAGATCAGGAACAAGACAAGGTTGCCCACTCTCACCACTCTTATTCAACATAGTTTTGGAAGTTTTAGCCACAGAAGTCAGCGAAGAAAAGGAAATAAAAGGAATCCAAATTGGAAAGAAGAAGTAAAGCTGTCACTGTTTGCAGATGACATGATACTCTACATAGAGAATCCTAAAGATGCTACCAGAAAACTACTAGAGCTAATCAATGAATTTGGTAAAGTAGCAGGATACAAAATTAATGCACAGAAATCTCTGGCATTCCTATACACTAATGATGAAAAATCTGAAAGTGAAATCAAGAAAACACTCCCATTTACCACTGCAACAAAAAGAATAACATATCTAGGAATAAACCTACCTAAGGAGACAAAAGACCTGTATGCAGAAAATTATAAGACACTGATGAAAGAAATTAAAGATGATACAAATAGATGGAGAGATATACCATGTTCTTGGATTGGAAGAATCAACGTTGTGAAAATGACTCTACTACCCAAAGCAATCTACAGATTCAGTGCAATCCCTATCAAATTACCAATGGCATTTTTTACAGAACAAAATATCTTAAAATTTGTATGAGGACACAAAAGACCCTGAATAGCCAAAGCAATCTTGAGAATGAAAATCGGAGCTGGAGGAATCAGGCTCCCTGACTTCAGACTATGCTACAAAGCTACAGTAATCAAGACAGTATGGTACTGGCACAAATACAGAAAGATCAATGGAACAGGATAGAAGCCCAGAGATAAACCCACCCACATATGGTCACCTTATCTTTGATAAAGGAGGCAGGAATGTACAGTGGAGAAAGGACAGCCTCTTCAATAAGTGGTGCTGGGAAAACTGGACAGGTACATGTAAAAGTATGAGATTAGATCACTCCCTAACACCATACACAACAATAAGCTCAAAATGGATTAAAGACATAAATGTAAGGCTAGAAACTATCAAACTCTTAGAGGAAAACATAGGCAGAACACTCTATGACATAAACCACAGCAAGATTCTTTTTGACCCACGTCTTAGAGAAATGGAAATAAAAACAAAAATAAACAAATGGGACCTAATGAAACTTAAAAGCTTTTGCATAGCAAAGGAAACCATAAACAAGACCAAAAGACAGCCCTCAGAATGGGAGAAAATATTTGCAAATGAAGCAACCGACAAAGGATTAATCTCCAAAATTTACAAGCAGCTCATGCAGCTCAATAACAAAAAAACAAACAACCCAATCCAAAAATGGGTAGAAGACCTAAATAGACATTTCTCCAAAGAAGATATACAGATTGCCAACAAACACATGAAAGAATGCTCAACATCATTAATCATTAGAGAAATGCAAATCAAAACTACAATGAGATATCATCTCACACCAGTCAGAATGGCCATCATCAAAAAATCTAGAAACAATAAATGCTGGAGAGGGTGTGGAGAAAAGGGAACACTCTTGCACTGCTCGTGGGAATGTGAATTGGTACAGCCACTATGGGGAACAGTATGGAGGTTCCTTAAAAAACTACAAATAGAACTACCATATGACCCAGCAATCCCACTACTGGGCATATACCCTGAGAAAACCATAATTCAAAAAAGTCATGTATCAAAATGTTCATTGCAGCTCTATTTACAATAGCCCGGAGATGGAAACAACCTAAGTGTCCATCATCAGATGAATGGATAAAGAAGACGTGGCACATATAAACAATGGAATATTACTCCACCATAAAAAGAAACGAAATTGAGCTATTTGTAATGAGGTGGATAGACCTAGAGTCTGTCATACAGAGTGAAGTATGTCAGAAAGAGAAAGACAAATACCGTATGCTACCACATATATATGGAATTTAAGAGAAAAAAAAATGCCATGAAGAACATAGGGGTAAGACAGGAATAAAGACACAGACGTACTAGAGAATGGACTTGAGGATATGGGGAGGGGGAAGGGTAAGCTGTGACAAAGTGAGAGACTGGCATGGACATATATACACTACCAAACGTAAAATAGATAGCTAGTGGGAAGCAGACGCATAGCACAGGGAGATCAGCTTGGTGCTTTGTGACCACCTAGGTGGGTGGGATAGGGAGGGTGGGAAGGAGGGAGACGCAAGAGGGAAGAGATATGGGAACATATGTATATATATAACTGATTCACGTTTTTGTAAATCAGAAACTAACACACCATTGTAAAGCAATTATACTCCAATAAAGATATTAAAAAAATAAGATATGGGAACATATGTATATGTACAACTGATTCACTTTGTTATAAAGCAGAAACTAACACACCATTGTAAAGCAATTATACTCCAATAAAGATGTAAAAAAATATGAATAAAGAGTATTATTGATTTCTTCAAGTGTAAAAGTTCACTTAGCCTCCAAATGGGTATATCCATTGGCTTATTGCAAATATAGAGAATACATTTGCTTGTGCTGAAGTGTCCTGAGCTGAGTGCAGTTATACATTTTGTGGGGTTATCAGGCTCTTTCATGGAAGTAAGTTACCATATCAGCAGGGACAAATAGATTTTGATGAATAAGAGCTGTTTGGGTTTTACATGGTCAATAAATAACCATCTTCTCTTTTCTACCCTAGTTTTGACTTAAAAAAAAAAAACTAGAAATACACCAAAAATGAGATAAATATTGCACCTTAATTACTGGTAAACATTTGGTTGAAAGTAATGACACAATGGTAGGTAAATGGGCCTACTGGCACTGTCACCTACTGCCAGTCTAGACACTTGTCTAAAAGTAAGTTTGGATTGGAAGAGCTGACACACTTACTTTTATTGCTGAGTTACATTGGTCAGAGTTGGAGATGGAAGAAAAGAGAATGAATCCTTAGTCATTTTTAGTAGATTGTCTCTACCCATTCATTAAATGTGGACACATCAATCAGTTATTTCACTTTCCCTCCATGAAAAAGAATGAGTAAGAAGATCAGGGAAGATATCATCAATGTTAATCTAGAAGTAGTCCCTTTTTCTGGAAACAGGAGTAGGAACCAGAATAATATTTTAAATTCCTGTGGTTGCCTTTGAACCGCAAATCTTAAGAATTAACTGGTATCTGTTCGGTCAATATGACTTATTCAATATGACTTAAAGTGAAACTGATTTAGTTAAAAATAAAAACGCCCAATAAAAAGTGTGAAATAATATTTTATAAATTCATATTATTTCTCAGAAATATTCTAAAACTTTGGGCTATGTAGTTAAACTCTGGGAAATTTTTACATCTCATGGGCTTTTGAAAAATATGTTTTTTTTCCATAAACTATTAAATTTAACACTGAGCATTAGATGCAATGTAGAGTCAGAACTGAGATGTTCCAAGATGAAATATATCTTGCAGATCTTAAGAATGTTCAAGTAATCATATAAAGGACACTCTGTAATTATAGCATTGCAATAACACAAATTTGGGTATATACTAGCATAATTGGAGATTGGTTCCTGTTCTTTGAAGTAGGCTCACCTGAGCGATTTCATTAGCTCGTAATAACATGACTGCATTTTATGTAATTAGTATTTTTTCTCATAACACTGTGGTAGAATTTTATTCTCCATGTTTGTACATTACTCTACAATAAAGTTATTTATTGACTAGCATTAGGCCTATAACTCCACATCTTTTATGGCTAAAAATATTTATTATTGAATAGATTAAACAGGCAATATTAATCTGTGCTATGAAGTCCACATACATTATTTTCTGATTAAGTGAATCATTAGTGAAGATATTTGGATGTTCCTAATCAAAATAATAGTTGATGATGACATGGATTGAGTGTGGTATCTGTGTATGTCTGATTACACCTCACGTTAACACAAACTAAGCCTACTTGAAGAAAAATGTCTTAGTTTGGTCTCCTTAGAAGCAGAGCCCGAGATGGGAATTCTTACACAAGCAATTTATTGGAGGAGTGATCTCAGGAATTTATTGAAGGACAGGAGATAAGGGAAGAGAAGAAGCTAAACAAGGGTCTGGCTCTAGGAGGACGTCTACACTCAGTCTGGTCCTACTGGAAGTGCTGGAGAGTAAATCTCTTTACAGAGTTTGATCCACCTGGAGGCAATGGGCTGGGCTTTTAAATACGCTGCTAGTCATTGGGATTGGGCCAGGGTAAAACCTAGACATATCCAAGTAAGGCAGCTGCTATCAACTAAGGGCGATCCTCTGGAGAAGGTGCAGATGTAAGCTTCAGCACCCAATGTCTGTAGTAGTTAGTGTATGAACTTGTTAGGGCACTAAAAGGAATCTTGACAAGCACTAACAGCACCAGCTATAGAAAAAAAGTGGGGAGAATTTTAATCATCTGTTGTCTTGACTATATTATGCCAGATAGTTAGAATTCAGCTCACCTCTCCCATCCTGCCTATTGCATTTCCGAGCTCTGCTCCTGCTCAAAACTTGTCTAGAAATACCTAGAGTTCTGCATCATGCTCATCAGGCACAAAATAGGAGCTTCCACCCCAAAATAAGGAATTGCACAGCAATTATATTTTAAAGGTAGAGACCCTCTTTTATACCATGTAAAAATAACCTTGGAAGATAAAAATCAAGAGTTTTGAATACATTTGAATCATTCCTCCACTGATAGGAAACTTGTACCTCTGTTTACTATTACTCTGGAAGTCTGTGAGTTTTGTGGCTGACAAAATGGAATCTTCACAGAAATGGAAAGCTCATTCATGCTTACCACCTCCTTATCTGTGAATAAAATGTTAGGATTGTTTTCACACATTTTTAAGTCTCATTTATTCTGGATGGGGAATATAAATTGAAATTAAATTACAATCTATGGAGCATATGGCTGCTTATTTCCCAATATCAATTCTTCTTTTCTATTTTAATAGAGCTCCTGAATTTTAGCTGGGTAGATAGCCACCTAGAATAAAGATTATATTTTCAATTCTTTCTTGGAGTTATGCATGCCCACATGAATTTTTGATCAAAAGGATTTTATTAGAAGTGATACTTTCCACCTCTGATTCGTGACCTTCAAAGGAAGATGCAAGCCTCTTGCCTCCTTTCTACTCCTTTCCCCTTCTGGACCTGGAATGTGGATATGGTGGTGATTATGTTTGGATCACATGGATGAGATCAAAACTTAGGATGACAGAGCAACAATATAGAAGAAGTCTGGTCCCTGACACTGTCTAGCCTTCATATCAGCCCTGAGATTCTTCAATCTAGTTTGTTACATGAGAGACAAATAATGTTCTGTCATGTTTAAATAACTTTTATTTTGTGTTTAGTCCAGCAACCGAATCTATACTCTAATTTAGCTGGTCCATCAAGTCTTTTTCAGTGATATTTTGTATTCTGACATTCTTAAAGCAGTGGCAGCAAAGCAGGGATGGATCCCTTCTTACATTGGAAACAAATAATTTGAATAATTTCAAGCAACATTTTTGATCTGTTAGTTTTATTTAAATAATTATTTATTATTATGAAGCTGGGGATAAAGCCATGATCAACAAAAATATTATTTTATCAACAGAAACTTAACTAGTTTAAATGAGAACCAAATATTGTTATACTGTGTCACAAGGGGTATAGATTAGCTCATGTTTATGAAAAGCTCTGAAAGTGTCACAAACATAAAAGCACAAGGTATCAATGCATTTACTTTGTGACAAAGATTGTAAAATTGAAGATGACTATAGCAGTTACACAGAAAAAAAATCATCTAGAAACAAAGAAAAAGCATATATCTTAAAGGAAATAGAAGTGAATGGTAAACTACTGTTTCTACAAATTACCCCATCTATCTCAAAGTCACATATTATTGTTCAGAAGCATTATGGTCTCAAATTTCATAAAATGAGGTATTTAAATACACAACATCTTATTAATCGTCAATTTGAAATAGCAACAAGTTCTTTGAAAAGGTAATTTTTATGTTTATTGTCTTAATTCTAGGACATGTACCAATCTAGAGAGAGTGAGAAAAAAGATTAGCTTTCCCAGTAGAAACTACAAGTTTTCCAAAGTACAGTATTTCAGAAACTGCTGTCAAGACTAGAGGTTACATTGTTAATAGGTTGAATTTAAAATATTTCTTCTTACATAATAACACAATTTCATCTTCAATATACCTGATTCCAATGAAGAAAACAAAGTTCTTTGAAGAACGAAGTCATCATAATGAAACATAAAGATAAGTAGGAGGAAGGGGTAATTTGAAAACTGAACTGAGTCATTGACTTTAGACTATTTTTTAACAGGATATAATATGAAATAGATTTTTGTTGTGTCAATAATTCACCCAGAGAAATTCGATAGAGGAAAGAAAGTGATAGTGATAGTAATTTTTTAAAATTAGAATGTGAGCTAAAATGAAATTATTAAGCTTAAAAAGAAAATAAAATTTAGTAATGCTCATTCTTATTTTATGAAAAGTATTACTTTGGTATTAGATCATTCAAATATTTAGAAACAACTTTTTTTCATATTTCTATGGACTAGGGTTTCTGGCTGAAGTTTATAAATGTATTGAGCTTGGACTACATGACAGGTGCTGGGCAAATTATAAGAGAGAGAAGGATGAGTAAGACAAGATTTTTCCCTCAGATCTTTTGGAGGTGTAATGATACACATTGTGGAAGTGTCGACTGGTGCAACCATTCCAAAGAGCAATTTGTCAGTAGTTAGTTGAATTGGAAATATAAATGCAATGTCACCCAGCAATGTTCCTCCTAGGTATATGTTTCAGGGAAATTCTCACGTGTCCATTAAAAAACACTAGGGCTTCCCTGGTGGCGCAGTGGTTGGGGATCCGCCTGCCGGTGCAGGGGACGCGGGTTTGTGTCCCGGTCCGGGAGGGTCCCACGTGCCGCGGAGCGGCTGGGCCCGTGGGCCACGTCTGCTGAGCCTGCGCGTCCGGGGCCCGTGCTCCACGGCGGGAGAGTCCACGGCGGTGAGAGGCCTGCGTACCGCAAAAAAAACAAAAAAAAAAAAACAAAAACACTCACTAGAGTATTGTTGGGTTGCACTCCACAGGCCTGCAAACTCTGTACTTGCACAGCCTTAAGATCATAGAAAGAGTCTGGAGTCAGTGACAGAGATATCAATAATTTAATGGATAGGAGAATCTTACATTTCTGAGGCAAGGTCCTGGAGTGACACATTATGTGCAGCAGACAGCAGGCAGGACAAGGTGCCAGTCTTCTCTACCAGGGGTAGAGGGAGGTTACCAGTTATAGAGGGAATTGACTGGGATGGGATCATTGGTTACCAGAGAAACCAGCAGAGGAGCACACCCCCTCACTGCCCCTTTGATAAACTGTCAATATCATTGTGGAGATAGTTCTGATCTAAAAATTAGAACAATCACTAGCTGGAGCCAGGGGCACGTATGTAGGCATTTACTGATTAGGCTCTATGATTAAGAGAGAAAGTCAGTCACGTGAGTAGGGTGTAGGTGAAGCAGGCACTGGTTGGGCAGGAGATGTACAGAGAGCAAGAGAATAGCCATCTTCGGTGGCCTGACCATACAAGTATTCACTACAATATTACTTGTGGTAAGAGGAAGTTGGAGACAGTAGAGCTAACTGCTATTAATAGTGGGTGTGCATTATAAAAACTATTCAGCAATTGGAGACAAAGGGACATATAGAAGTATACCAACATGATAGACCATAAAAACAGCTCAAGTTGACAGAGTAAAAAATCAAGTTGATCTAGAGTATAATAGCATGAATCTCAATTAAAAACATATGTGTATAAAATATTACTGCATGTTTTACAAGAGCACCTAAAGATGAAAGAACATACTTAAAACATTTTAGAATGAATGACCATTAAGAAAGAAAAAAAATTGAAGTGCAAAATGAGAATGAAAGGAGATAAATAAATTAAACAAATATAAATAAAAGAAAAATAAGAAAGAAACTCAAAAGAAGGTCTTTTGTTGGAAAATGATGGTATTGGATCATCACTATGGATTGAATGCCTGTGTCCCCTCCCCAAATTCATATGTTGGAGCTCTAATCTCCACTGTAATGGTATTTGGAGGTACAGGCTTTGGAATATAATAAGGTTTTGAGGTTGGAACCCTCATGAATGGGGTTAGTGCCTTTATAAGAAGAGACACGAGAGAGATGATCTCTCTCTCCACCATGTGAAACCATAACCAGGAAAAGGGCCCTCATCAAGGACCTAACCATACTGGCACCCTGATCTCAGATGTCCAGCCTCCAGAACCATGAGAAATAAAATGTTTGTTGTTTAAGCCATCTAGTCTGTGGTAATTTGTTATAGCATCCCACACTGATCAAGACAATCATGGATTAGTTAAAGAGAATAAATTCTCTACACCTACTATGAATATAACTGAAATTAAAACAATTCTGAGCCATGCTTCTAACAATACAGTGGTCTAGATAGTTTGAAAAAGTTTTACTCCTGAATAGCTAAAAATACTAGACTGAAAATTCAAATACCGTAGCTGAGTTTTCAAAACAAGGAGAGCAGGCAGATTCTGAAGAGGGAAATGACTACCAGTGTGATGAGCATAAACTGATTGTAGGCCTACTTTGAGAAGCATTCTGAGGTTTAAAAATATATAAGGGCAATTTGGGAAGGAGGCAAGGACTTGTACTCACTTAGATACATTGTTGGAACTCTTGCAATCAGAACCCTTGAAAGCCAACAAATTTGGTGAAAATGAGAGCTACAAAAAATTTATTCACCAGCAAATGGAGAATTTGTAGCCATAGTCCTATCCTTATGCATGTGTGACGTTTGAATTTACACTTCCCGGTTGATACAAGAAATCTTAAGTGGAAAAATAATTTTAAAATGGTCTTAGGTTTGTCATGCCCAACCAGAGTGCCTGGCAGGAATAAGCACACATCCTTTCTGAAGGGTTATACCTCAATTCACACTCCTCTGTATACTCACAGATTACTTACACAAACTAACATTAAAATCACATGGGGAAATCAGGTAAGAAAAAGAGTTCAAGAAAATCATGTAAAAGAGAATTAGCCCCTACCCCAAAGTTCAGATTTTGGAATAATTAAAGAATACAAAGTGATTACATTAAAAATTATTAAAGAGATAAAATATGGGCCCAAAATATTGGTAAAGATTAGAAGACCATAAAAATGACTAGACAGTACTTTCAGAAAAAAGTACCAAATGGAACTCCTAGAAATAATATATGCATATTATATATATATATATAAATAAATAATTGAAACTGACCATGAAATCAGTAGTTTTGACAGCAATTAGAAATAGTTGAAGAACAAATTAGTTAAATGGCAGATTGATCCAAAAAAAAAATGTCAAAGTATAGAAATAGAGGTGGAAAATAGAAAAAGGATGTAAGAGTCATGGAGATGAGAATAGTTGTTCTGAGATACGTCTATTCAGATTTCTAAAAGAAAAGAATAGAGAGAATGGAGACAAGATAATAATCAAAGATATAGGGGCTGATTCCAGACTGATGAAATATAAGAATGATCAGATACAAGAAGCAAAAATGAAATCCAAGAAGATAAATAAAGAGATTCACATTTAGATCCATTAGAATAAAACTATAGAGATCAAAGACAATTAGAAAATCTTAAAATTAGCCATAGGAAAAAAAAGAGGAATAATCCAACAAGGGAGAACAATTATACTATGAGCTGACTTTCTTACAGTTATCATAAAAGCCATAAGAAAGGGAAATAATATTGGAGAGACAATTACTGTCAATGTAGAATTCTGCACCCCGCAAAATTATTATTCCAGAATATGGTTGAAATGAAGATATTTTCAGACAAGAATTTGCCAAATATTGATTAAAGGAAAGTCTCAAGGTGGTAGTTAAGAAAAAAAAAATCCAGGAAACATGATGTAAAATGTAAGAAATAATGGTAAGTAAAGAAACTAAAATAAACAAGCAGGTCATTCTAAAAAAATAGTGGCTGTGTAAACAACAATGTTAACCTCTACTTTGTGGGCTAAAAATGATAATGACTAACAATGAAAGACAAGATGGAATTGGAATTAGTGGAGTTAAAGAATTCTGAAATAGGTGTATTATTGAAAAATGTAGTATTGTTAACTCTAGATTTAGTGTAGTATGCATATTAAAAGTTTACCATTTCAGGCTTTCCTGGTGGCGCAGTGGTTGGGAGTCTGCCTGCCAATGCAGGTGACACGGGTTTGAGCCCTGGGAAGATCCCACATGCTGTGGAGCAGCTGATCCTGTGCCCCACAACTACTGAGCCTGCACTCTAGGGCCTGCAAGCCACAACTACTGAGGCCCATGCACCTGGAGCCCATGCTCCACAACAAGAGGGACTACCGCGGTGAGGGGCCCGTGCACCGTGATGAGGAGTGGCCCCCGCTCGCTGCAGCTAGGTAGGGCCCGCGAGCAGCAACGAAGACCCAACGCAGCTGAGAATAAATAAGTAAATAAATTTATTTTTTTAAAAAAAGTTTACCATTTGAGAGGAAATTGATACACAAATAATTCAGTGTGCATTTCCTAAAAACAAGGGCATTGTCTTGTATAACTGTAGTACAACTATCATAATCAAGAAGTTAACAACAGTAGGTACAATATTATTATTCAAATATTGCAAATTGTTCTACTCTCACCTTTTAGAGCAAAAGAAATAAAAAAACAAAACATTTTTCTGATCCAGAATCTTTTCCATGTATTTTTGATGTTTTGTTTTAAAATCTGGAATAGTACTCGATCTTTCTTTGTCTTTCATAACATTATGTTTTTGAAGAGGACAGACTGGGCTTTTTATTTTTTCCTTTGGTAGAATGTTGCTTAATTTGAAATTGTCTGATATTTTCTAATGATTAGATTCAAGTTATGAATTTTTGACAGGAACATTGTAAAAGTATTCAAGTTCATTAATTCTTTTTTCTACAGTGTCTGAACTGCTGTCAACCCCATCCAATGAATATTTTATTTCTGATATTATAATTTTCAATTCTAGCATGTACATTTGTTTCTTTTTTTAGTTTATATTTCTCTCCTTAATGACCTCATCCTCTCATCCATTATATCAATCTTTTCTTGCAAATTATTTAGTATGTTTAAAATGGTTAAAATTCTTGACTAACAATTCCCACGACTGGGTCATGTCTGAGGCTGTTTCTGTAGACTGTGCACTCTTGACTACAAATCATATTTTTCCACTCATTTTCATGAATCATAATTTTGTATTCATTCATTCATTGTATATAAAAGTGGAGTCTGAATTCATTGTGTATAAAAGTGGAGTCAATAAAATTATTGCCTTTTCATTGTTCTGTTTCCAGGTATACAAGCACTTTCAGAGTTTTATGGTTAGAATGAGGGGTTGATCATTCAGATTCCTTATAGAGTTGAATTGAGCTATGTCTCAGCTGCTTTAATTAAATTGAGTTCTCATATTAATAGCCCAGCTCCTAATTTCCTGTACCTTTAAAAAATTATATCAAGATTTGAACTGGAGAGTTGGGCTGCTATTTCCAATAATTTTGGTTCACCTTTGCATTCAATTCCATCAGAACCCTGGAATATAATTATCATGTAAATGTGCAGGACTACATTTTTAACCCCTTATCCACTGATGTTTTCTCTGTAAACATTTATGAAGGGGGTATGGAGGGAGAAAATTTTTTGGCCTAAAAGTGTTTTTGCATTCAAGGCTCTTCAAAATTCTGATATTCATCACTAATATACCCGTAATATTGTCTAAGATTTAACTAATTTCTCCTTGTCCCATTTTTAAATATTAATTAGTGCATTTATTGAGAGTTTATCATGTACCAGGTATAATTTTAGATACTTTATATTACATTAGGTCATTTAGCCTTCACATCTGTTCCATAAGCGATTTTTTTCTTAAATAAATCAATGAGCTGAATCACAGAGAAGTAAAGTCACACACCTGGTAAATAGTGGAATTAAGATTCAAATCCGTGTGAATGTCACCAGGTACTCTTACCTGGAATGTATTCAGTGGACCCTCAAATGTTTGTTGAATGAACAGCTATTTAACTGTTGAGTGTAGAGCTCTTGGAGTGCTTGGTGTAGCCAACAATATGATATGCCCTCCAGTGTAATTCTGGAAACATCTACAGTTCATTTTCTTAGTATTTCCATTGCAAGCCTGTAGCATTTACTTCTCAAAAGTCTTACCATTGCATCTAGCAATTAAAAGTCCTATTTAGAGTGTTTTATTATTTTTTTTTAATCTAATGGTCTGGTGCTGTTTCTCTGCCTCCAGATCACTGTCCTGATCACTTACTTTCCATCATAATACCCTATTTATTTTATTCATAGTATTTAAAGAATTATAAATTTTGTTAAAGGAACTCAAGCATGCCTGGGATATGCATTTTAAATTCAATTTTCCATCTTCCTAGGATAAAGGGGATTTTAAACTCAGTTAATCTTGGGACCTTCTCGCCTCAGGTTAATGGAAAGATCAAAGGTACTCTGGAGACACTGTCATCATGGCTCACGACTGCTCCAGATCCATTCCACAGGTGCAATGACTCAGTGATCTCTCCTCTTTGAGGACCAGCTTTCTTCCCAGGATGCTGCCAGGAGCAGGTTCCTGTCTCTACTCTTCCTGGACCCTAATAGTCTTCTCTCTTTCCAACCTCTGCTATTGCTTTTATTCTCAAAGAAAGCCTTTCCCTTCTTGTTTTTCCAGAGATATGTCCTTTCCACTTTCCTGCTGGAATACGTTGTATAATTTCCTCAATTGCTTTTGGCATTTGAAAACAAAAGCTAGGAAGGGAACTGCATATTAGCCTAGTTTTAGCTTTTTTCCCTGCCACAAACTTTCCCTGAACACTGATAAGGAAAAAAAAAGGGGGAAATATAAGGTTAAAAAGGAGTAAACTAATATATTAAAATATTTTACAAAGTATGGTCACCACCAATGTTGGGCTCATTTGTTTATTGCCTAACTTCCTCAACAGGCTGGGAGCATAATGAAGGAAGGAGCCATATCTGTCTTGTTCATCATTTGTCTTTAGTGCTTTACACATGGCGTGTGTTATAAGTAAACATTTGTCGAATGCATGAATCAATGTGATAGATAGTCTACTTTATCCACTTTATCAATGGACTGCTAAATCCATGGAGATATTTTGGATATGACTAGGAAGAATTCGCCAAAATTAAGCCACATGGAATCCTATCAGATATGATCATTCTTTTGAATCACGAAAGGCTTAATGGACTTTTATTAAAGTGAAAACATTTACAGGAGAATTAAAACATGAATCTGTTACTAACATTTTAGCAGATTCAGTACCTGTAGCTCAAGACAGCCTTACAGAAAAGTGGCACAGGTTAAGTACCTAGGAGAAAACAGGGCCCTGCAGAGAGGAGAGGGGCTGCAGAAAATGAATTCTTTCCAGGAGTGCACTCCTCCTTTGCTTGTAGCCACGGACAATCATCTGGGAAACATGTGCATGCGAGCACGCATACACACACATAGGCACACACAGACACCACCATCAAACAAGGTAGAAAAGCTCATAAAGTATACCCAAATGTTGATGGTCCATTTTGTAAAGGACAGCATAACCAAAGGTAGTTATAATATCAATATAAGGTAATCAGAAAGTACATATAATAGTATAATTAAATGGATTCATAGCTGATTATAAAGCCATTCCTGAACAATATTAATAGTTGACTGATTTCTGTTTCATTTTTATTACTGAGAAGTATTCTATCTGGGTCCTATCCTAGAAAACATAAGATGTTGTTTATCAAATTTTAATATCACATAAAGTGAAAAGTATATTTTTATTAAGCGCTTACTATGTTCTAAGCAATATGTTTGGAATTTTATATATGTTCTGTCATTGAATTCTTTCCACAATCCAGGTCAAAATTTTATTTTCTTTATTTTATATTTTATGTTCTCACTCAAAGCACAAATGATTGCTAATATTCTATTGAACTTATACTTTGAGGAGGTTAACAAGGAGCTAAGCCCAAGAAGAAGAAATGTAATTGGATTAAAATTTTAATTTGATACATTTGTTCAAAATGAATGATGGTACAAGATTAGAGTACTAGAGACCTGGATTAAAGCGTTTCATTCACAAGTGACCACGGAGATATAATTAATTGTAAACTCAATACAAATCAAAAGTGTTATGGAGCTGCCAAGAAAAAACTAATGTAAATGCTGTTGCTCTAATGGAAGACTAGTATCTCATTAAGGAATGAAATAATCCTATTGAAATCTGTGCTGGTACATCCACATTTGTTACAATGGGTGCTGTTCTGGACACCAGTACTAGAGGAACTTTGACAAACTGGAGGGCCTCAGCAAGACGGCAGTCAGAATGTTGGAGAAAATTTTATATGATTAATGGTTGAATGAACCTGGAGAAAGAGTAGGGGGTGTAATAGGAATATTCAAACAATAACAACAACAACAAAGTCAAAATAGCATAATAGCTCTTTTTAGCTGCATTATGTTTCAGTGCTTCATTTCATTTGATCCTCACTATAACCCTGTGAGATTGATGTTATAATGGTTTCACTGAAAGATTTGTAAAAAGAAACAAAAAAACTGAGTCCCAGAGAATGTAGGTAACTTCCCTCAGATCTCAAATATTTTGATATTTCAAATATTTGATGATTTTTTATGTGAAATTATGTTCACTTTTTAAATTTATGCCTGTAAAAGCAAGTTCTAATTACCAGATTGGGGGAGGAGAGCTGGATTAATATAGAAGAAAATTTTGGTTTGATATTTAGAATAAATAAACAAACAAAAACTTTCTAAGGAATAGAAGCATTCAACAATGGAATAGTCTTCCCTGTGAGACAGTGAATTCTCCCTCCCTGGAAGTCACTTGTCAAATATGTTGGAAAACTGAACTCTGAGGAGGATAACTCTCAAAAAAATGTCCTCTCTAATCTCTATGAATCTGGAGGTGGGGGTGTAGAAGATGCAAATATTAAATGTGAATTATGAATTCATTCTGGGGAGATTTATATTGAGTGGATTATCTCTTGTAAAAGACACATCCCAGAGTACCTCTCTTCCTTCAGCCTTCTGATCCACCTCTCTCTTCATAACTCAGTCCTTTGGCCATTTACCATTCATTATGCTGCTGTTTGGGATCCCTGGGAATTTCAACTGGTCCCTTGCCTCAAGTAGCTCACACTTTTGTCTGTATAAGTAGACAATTATTCTGTGGTGCCATGAGTCCTGAGACAGAGATGGGGACCAGATTCTGAGAGAATGCGGAGTAGAGCTTATTAGTATCTCTGGTGAATTCAACCAGAGGGAGGAAAAATATTTACAGTGGAGAAGCTGAGTTTATAATGGATGACAGAGTAAACATTTGCCAAGTGGAAACAGAGGAGTAGGGAATTTCAGCCACACTTTAGCCCATAGACAAGAAAGCTGCGGAGATAAAAGGAACTGCTGATAATTTAGTATGACTGGAGAACTGAGACCTATGGGAACATAGGTAACATCACAAAGGGCATGCTAGGGATTTTGGACTTTGTCCTATAGGTGATGGGAACAATTAAAGGGCTTTTAAGGAGAGAAACTCTGCAAAACTATGAAAGTACATATTCTGAAAAAATATCATATAAGGCATTTCTATGGTTTGGATTGTTTGCCCCTTTCTCCTCTCTGTTAGTGAGTATAATCAAGAATCAACTTGAGTACATTTTTGGCTTCACAATAATCTGCCTTCTGAAGAACATCCATAATAAGGGTTATTTCAGAAAATCTGTCATGAACTTATTTTGTTTTGATGTTAGTTATAAATGCCTTGTGACAGATAAGAAAGGAAAGAGCCAAAGTGTGTTTAACCAGGTTAAAATTTCAGCCTCTGTAAATGTTAGAAGCATGACTTCTCCAGATGAAAAGAAATTACAGGCAACCTTTAGAAGTTTTGATGTACATCTTTTCCATAATGTTTCCTTTGTCCTTGTTTGTAGCATTCAGTCCGCCCACCTTGCAGCTTTGCCCCATCAGGCAATCCAACAGGGCACTGTTTCTCTCATGTTCTTGGTCCTATTCCTAGGAGACTGCTCAACCCATTGGTCAGAGTGGCCCCGCTGAGTTTGCTCTGCAGCTCTGCTGGTGAGCTTCCCTGTGACTTGCTAGGCTGAGGTGCATTAAGCACGGAGACTTTCTGAGGCACCAGCTTTCCATGTAAAACTCAGAGCGACATTAACCTTCTCCCAGGCCAATAATGACAGGGCTAAGAAGAATACGGGCCTTTCAAAAGAGATTACTACAAATAAACTTCATAATTAAAAATAAAATACTTTGTCATCTAATGCCACTTTCCCTCCCTGCTCCCATCCTCCTTTAGAAATAGTGGAGAAATTGGCCCTCATTCTTTCCTTACTCCTGATTGATCTCCACATTTTGTGCTATTAGCCTCCTTAGACCAGCCCAAGTATTTACAACACAAAATTCTGCCATCTATACTGCCCACGTTCTCTTGATTGAAATCTTTCAGTGGCACTTGAAAACAGTCTGGTCACAATGTGGGTCTAGTCCACATTGTCTCTTAAATTTGTGATGCAGTTTTTGTAAATATGATGATAAAAAAATTTGATGGGGCTCTACGTTCATTGTCTTATTTAGATACTGACTTGGTAAACCTAATTGTACATTCTCAAATTTGCTTTGGGACCATCTCCTATTTACTTGACTTTCCCTCAAACCTCAGAACTATTATTTAGAGGCTAAACAACAACAATTAAAGAGAAGCTTTCACTTGCCTTCAAATAAATGGTTCTCTGATTTAATCTTTAGAAATGTGTGTGAAAAGCCTCCGGAATCAGCAATAGTGAAACCAGTCTTAGAGATGAACTTGTCAGATTCCCAGCTGGGTTAGAGAAGGCAGCTACTCTGTGTATTTGCCCTCAACATGGTAAGCAATCATGAACAAGAACCAACATCATCTCTACTGCTGTGATTAGTGTCAAAGAACTGGGTCCCAGGAGGCTTGATTTCCTGAAGAAGATACAGTGCCATATGTTACAATATTTTTTTGTACAGTTCTCATATGTCATTAAGGTTTCCTCTGTCCTAGAAATTATCCTATCAAATGTCATTTTATTTAAAATATATTTCTAAAATAACAAGTTTTGCCAGTTGCTCAGAATTGACCTTTTTGAAAAATAAATTGCCATTTCACTTTTTAAGAAAATATCCTATTCTTATTCTAAAGGTGTAGGCATAAGACGTAATTCATTTAAAGACAGAACAGAAGAAAAAAGGGAGTTTGATTGAAGCCTCAAGTCCTTTTCTCAACATGGAATCTGCTTGTCAAACAGTGTTTTAGTAATTAATACAGTTTAATCCTGCTGAACAAAATATTTTCTGCTGAATGAAATATTTTCCTTTAATTTTTTCCATTTAAATGTGAAAGACTGAGGTTTCTGAAGCACAAGGCAACATGAATTAGTGAAAAGCATACAGTAATGGAAACTAGGTCTCCAGACAACTATCTTATAGAATTGTTGTATCCTTTAAATAATAGACTGTATATAATGGACATGACACAATGCTCAGTAAGTGTAAGGATTTATTGCCTTATTTCTTCTAGAACACTGCTTTTTAAAATATTACCCTCTATAAACTTCTAGAATCTACTCAAACAATAAAGAGGTTAGGAGTAGTAACTCGCATTCTTAAAACAAGAAGAAGTTGAACAAACTAAAAATTAATGACTTCTAGTGATCCACCAGAGTTATGAGGTCACAGGGCAAACTGCCACCCTGAAACCTGGTGAGATAGGTAAAATTAGAGAATTAGAGCTGAGATTTCCTTACTGGGAGCAGAAGCCACTGGAGCAATATTTTGACAAATTGTTGGAGGCTAAGTGTGGACAGGTATGAGAGTGAGAAATTCCTGGGAGCAGAGTCTTTAGGGAGACCCACATTTCCATGGGTTTTACTTCCTGAAACCTCCCCCCCCAAGTTCTCACATTGAAGATCTGAAAAAGATCTCCTCCTTGCGCCACTGGAAAGGTTTGAGTAACTGTTACCTAACATACCCAGAGTGTCCCCCATGACAAAGAACTATTCTCCAAGGGAGACTTTACCAGAGCCTCATCCCACTAGAAGGAAGGACATTTTTTTTCATTTCAGCCCGTTGTAACCCTCTTGTCTCATCTAAGAAGGGAAAAATGCCTAAGAAACAATTTTGAGTGTCACAATCTGAGGACACAGCCTAACTGAGATTTAATCGCAAAATTATAGAATGCTTCCCCTCCCCCCCACATTCCCACCATTCCAATAACGCTCCACTGTAACAGTGGATTAGAGATGACAGAGCTACAGAACGCAGACTCTTTCTGAGAAGTGCTTGGTGAATTCCAAGGTCAACAGAGGAGAGAAAAACAAGGACACTAGAGGAATTTAAAGCAGCTGGAACCAACAGCTACAGTCAGATAAACATTAACTCTCACACCAAAGGCCTATTTACCTCAGTTCCTACTACTCAATGCATTGTGCCTGGCTTTCAACAAAAATAAAAGACATGCTAAAAGGCAAGAAAAAAGTGTAAAGAGACAAAGTAAGTACCAGAACTAGGCTCAAGTATGATATGGATGTTGAAATTATCAACCAAGAAATTTAATGTAACTGATTAATATTTTAAAAGATATAATGGGAAGTAGACAACAAGCAAAAACAAATGAGAATGTAAGCAGAGAAACAGGAACTCCAAGAAAGGATAATCTAAAACTCTGTAACAGAAATGAAGCCCTTTGATGTGCAAATCAGTTGACTGGACGTGACTTGAAGCAATGTCAAACTGAATATAAAGGAAAAAAAAAACAAAACAATTAAAAAAAACAGAAATTTAAGAGCTGAGGGATCGCTTTCAAAGGTATAACACACATGAAAATGGAATATCAGAGGGAGAATAAGGAGAGAATGAAGCAGGAAAAAGATTAAAGTAGAAAGGCATATAATTTTCCAAAATTAATAACAGACACCAGATTACAAATCCAGGAAGTCTGGATAACACAAAGAGCTTAATAAATACCAAAAAATCTACACCTAGCCATATCATGTTCAATCTGCAGAAAAACAAAGACAGAAAAAATCTTGAAAGAAGTCAGAAAAAAAATCTTACTTATAAAGAAATAAGGAATAATTGGAGCAGAGTTCTATTCAGAAGCCATGCAAGCAAGAAAAGAGTAGAATGAAACAAAGTGGGGCTTCCCTGGGGTGCAGTGGTTGAGAGTCCGCCTGCCGATGCAGGGGACACGGGTTCGTGCCCCGGTCGGGAAAGATCCCACATGCCGCAGAGCGGCTGGGCCCGTGAGCCATGGCCGCTGAGCCTGCGTGTCCAGAGCCTGTGCTCTGCAACGGGAGAGGCCACAGCAGTGAGAGGCCTGCGTACCGCAAAAAAAAAAAAAAAAAACCAGAATGAAACAAAGTGTGGGAAGAAAAACAACACCAATCTAGAATTTTATATTCAATGAAATTTGTATTTAGTGAAATCTTTCAAAAGCGAAGGAAAAATAGACTTTCTCAGACAAACAAACCAGAGGGAATTAACAATCAGCAGATCTACCGTGCAATAAATGTTTGCTTTTTTTTTTATCATTATTGGAGTATGATTGCTTTACAATTTTCTGTTAGTTTCTGTTGTACAACAAAGTGAATCAGCTATATGTATACATATATCCCCATATCCCCTCCCTCTTGAGCCTCCCTCTCACCCTCCCTATCCCACCCCTCTAGAGCATCACAAAGCACCGAGCTGATCTCCCTGTGCTATGTGGCAGCTTCCCACTAGCTATCTATTTTACATTTGGTAGTGTATATATGTCCATGCCACTCTCTCACTTCATCTCAGCTTCCCCTTCCCCTGCTGTGTCAAGACCATTCTCTACATCTGCATCTTTATTCCTAAATACAGTTTGGTTACTAAGAGATAGTTTGATCCATTAGGTTTTTTTTTTAAGGTTTTTAAAAAAGATTTATATCCCACTGGATGTAGGAATAGGGCAACTTTTAGTCTAGGGCTAATTATTTCCCACTGCTGAGGCAAGATCCTTCTGAACACTCTGCCAGTGTGCCATGAATTGTGAGGTTTTCTTCTCTAGGTGATGGAAACAGGCACTATTCCTAGTGCAGTGTGAACACTGAGCATGGTTCCCTCCATTCCTCTGAGATAATTCTATCCAGCCTTGGGAAGATTTCTCTCACATATGATCAGTAAGTACTCTGCTCAGTATCTGAGAAGGACCTCTGAAGTCTCTGGAATTATCTCTCTGTGTAGCTCTCTCTCCTCCAGGATTCTATCTGGCAAAATCTAGCCATGTTGTTCTCCCCAGATTTTCAGCTCTGCCTACCCAACTTGGAGAGTTAATAAGCTTTGCCTGAGGTTTCTTTCTGTGCACTGCAGTCTCAGGATGCTTCAAGCAGTAAGCTGGGGAAATCATAACACACCCTGCTTGCTTCCCATCTCAGGATTTACTGCCCTTTATTGGCTGGTATCCAGTGTCCTGAAAACTGTTTTATCATCTGTTTTGTCTTTTAATTTTGGTTGTTTCAGGCAGAAGCAGAATACATCTGTTCCTTAGTCTACCTTGTTTGATAACAAAACACATATTCCTTTTTTTTTTTTCAATACGGGGGCCTCTCCCGTTGTGGAGCACAGACTCTGGACGTGCAGGCTCAGTGGCCATGGCTTACGGGCCCAGCCGCTCCGTGGCATGTGGGATCTTCCCAGACTGGGGCACAAACCAGTGTCCCCTGCATCAGCAGGCAGACTCTCAACCACTGCACCACCAGGGAAGCCCAACACATATCCTTTTTAAAGCATGCAAATTGATAACCTCATGCCACTCTGTACATCAATACACCAACTATGGCAAGTAAAGCTTGGGTTTTATGATTTGTACACTTTGGGTAAACTCTGTAAAGAGCTGGAGCTCCCTACATGCTTTCCTATTACTGGTTGAGTGTCTCTATCATGCACAAAAATGTCTAATCCTTACATGCTTGAGGCCAATAACTCCTATTTCAATATATATCAAGTGTTCACAGTGGGAACTTAATGAAGTTTTAAAGGATATGTTGGATTGCAGTATGTTTTCCAATTTTATGATGGTGAAATTGAAATCACTTCTATTAATTTTTGTGAAAAGAATTCTATCAGGTAAATCAGGACACAAAATTTAAGGGAAGAAAAACAGGAATGAAAAATTAGGTCATTGCCGCAGTAGCTATAAATTGTGGAAGAAAAATATCCTGATTGCTCAGTCCAAGTTTGAGCTTTAAATCTTTTACTAGCTTCTTAACTTGCCTGTCATGTGCTGAGTCCTGGCAGGTGGCTCACCACAGGGACTAATCTGGGGACATTCAATTGCACAGAGAGCTATTAATCCCTGGAGGTTAATGGTGCAGACTGAACTGATTGTCTGGCATTACCCACAGCACTACGG